>NC_092371.1:239290500-239890500 GCF_030028105.1 Mobula birostris
CCCCCCCCCTCTACCTCCCCCCCCCCCACTCTCCCCCCTCCCCCCCTCTCCCCCCCCCCCCTCCTCCCTCCCCCCCCCTCCCCCCCCCCCTCTCCCCCCCCACCTCTCCCCCCCCTCCCTCCCCCCCCTCTCCCCCCCCACCCCCCTCTCTCCCTCCCCCCCTCCCTCTCTCCCCCCCTCGTTGAACAAGACACTGGTGAGACCTAATTTAGAGTATTGTGTGCAGTTTTGGTCACCTACCTGCAGGAATTGTCCTGGGTATGACTCTAAACTGCAACCGGTGATGAGGCTGTGATTGGGGACTTTCAGAGCTTTGGGGAAAGTGCAGTTACCCCTTAGTGATTTATTGCTCCCAGGGCCGCTCTGACACGGAACGGTAGCGCCTGCAAGGGTTCCTGCTCAGGCTACGAGCAAAGGCCAACAGCAGATCCGGGAGGTTCAGTAACTGAACTTATGACGGAGAAGCCGAATGAGCTAGGACCTTAAATGTCAACGGCTATAGTACAGGCAGATGAACATTTGGGAAGAGAAATGGCGATTTCTTTAGTTTACTCAACAGTAGGCAATAGCAAACTACTGTTGCTATATACTAGGTTTCCTAGAATCTATTTGCTAATAGATTTGCCATGGTATCACACAACAACAGTGTCAAGAGGATCTTCAAGACAATTCTGAAGATCCTTCACTCGGTCGGGTTGATTCTAGTCTGCAGGGGATCCCCGACCGTCATCAAGCTACTGCTCATAAAATTCAAGTAACACAAAAGAAAATTATTGCCACTTGGAATGTGAGAACCCTATATCAAGCAGGAAGATTGGACAATGTGATAAATGAAATGGAAATACTAAAGATTAACATCATGGGAATTAATGAAGTTCGTTGGATAGGTGCTGGATCATGTCAGATTAGAAATAAAGCACTAATTTATTCTTGTGGAACATCCCATACTAACGGAGCAGGAATTCTTATGGATGAAAACACGGCAAAAATTGTTTTAGGACATTGGGCAATATCAGAAAGAGTGCTCCTTGTTAGATTCAGAGGACAACCATTTGATTTAGCAATTATACAGGTATATGCACCAACAACAGATGGAACAAATGAGGATATAGATAGATTCTATGAAGAACTTGAACAAGCAAAGAAGGGATGCAAATCTCAAGATATTGTTATTGTCATGGGAGATCTAAATGCCAAAGTAGGACAAGGTGCTGATGGAAATATCATAGGAAAATTTGGACTAGGAGAAAGAAATGAGAGGTGAGAAATGGGTAGAATGGTGCAAGATGAATAATCAGGTCATTATGAATAGCTACTTTAAAAACCATCCCAGACACTTGTGGAGCTGGAAAAGTCCAGGTGATAACACTAGAAATCAAATTGACTTTATTACTATAAACCAAAGATTCAGAAACTCAGTGACTCAATGCAAAACATATCCAGGTGAAGACTGTAATAGTGACCATAACCCAATAGTACATCATGTGAAAGCAAAACTTAAAAAACTAAAGAAGCAAAAACCTGAACAATCCCTTGATTACTTGCAATTAATTAAAAAAGAAAACTTAAGACAAATTTACAATTGAAGTAAGGAATAGAATCTGTTGAAGATGATAGCAATCATGTCGCAATGAAATTTAACTCTCTAAAGGATGCCTTGGTAGAATCAGCAAAATCAGTGATTTCTAAAAAAGAAAAAAGCACAAAGAATAAAATGGATGACAGATGAAAGCAAAAATCTAATGGAAGAAAGGAGACGGAAGAAAGCAAATCCTATAGAATATAAGTCCTTAGATAAAAAAGTTAAAAGCTTATGTCAAAAAGCCAAAGAAGAATGGTTAAATCAGGAATGTAGGCAAATAGAAAGAATCCCTATTACTGATCCAAAAAGGTTACATCAACAGATCAAGAATATCACTGGTAAAAAGCTCTTCTGTTCTTCAGGTGGATGTTTGAAAGCAAAGGACAGTACCATTATCATGGAAAAAGATGAGATTATGAACAGATGGACTGAGTATATCCAGGAATTGTTTGAAGACGATAGGGGCGAAAAACCAGAAATTTAAGAAAAACATTGAAGTTCCAAGTATTTTAAAATCTGAAGTTCGTAATGCAATAAATAAGATGAAGAAAGGAAAAGCAGCAGGTCCTGATGAATTAGTAATAGAACAAATTATAGCCCTTGAAGTTATGGAATTGAAAAACTTATTGATTTAATCAATGACATTTGAGGCTGGAATAATACCAAAAGAGATGAAAAAATTAGTACTTATCACTTTTCCTAAGAAACCTGGAGCAATAGAATGTGAATTATATAGGACCATAAGTTAAATGAGTCATATCACCAAGATACTTCTAAGAATTTTGATGACAAGAGCTAAAAGTAAGATACAAGCTGCAATAGGCAAAGAACAATGTGGTTTTGTGAAAGACAAAGGTACAAGAAACGCAATATTGATGTCAAGGATACTATCAGAACAAGCTATTCAAGTGCAAAAAGATTTGTTTGTTTTATCAACTACACAAAAGCATTTGATAAAGTGAAGCACAATAAGTTATTTGAAATATTACAGAAAACTCTAGATCTAGATTTGAAAGACCTCCGCCTAATCAGAAATCTGTACTGAGAACAAACTGCCGCTGTAAGAATAGATGGAGAAGTGAGTCAGTTTACGAAAATCAAGAGAGGCGTTAGACAAAGGTGTGTTTTCTCCCCTGATTTATTTAATGTGTACAGTGAAACAATATTACAAAAAATTAGACATCTTGGGAATCAAAATTGGTGGTGAAAACATCAATAATTTCATATATGCAGATGACACTGTTAATTGCAAGTACAGAGGAAGAGCTACAAAACTTAAATTGTTGAAGAAAGACCCATTTTTGCACCATCTATCAATTGCAAAAAGACAATGTATGGTGATATCAAAAAAGAGGAGAATCCTATCTGCAGGCTGAGAATAAACGGGGAAGACATAAAACAAGTACAGAACTTTTGCTACTTAGGAAGCTGGGTGACATCAGATGGCAGGTGCGACATGGACATCAAAAGAAGAATAGGGATGGCAAAAGACACCTTTACGAGAATGAAGAGTATACTGACCAATACCAAACTAGGCATGACAACCCACCTCAGAGTACTGAAATGTTACATTTATCCAGTTATGTTATATAGCTCAGAATGTTGGACAATATCTAGCAACATGAGGAAACAAATTGAAGCAGTAGAGATGTGGTTTTTGAGGAGGATGCAAAGAATATCATGGACAAAACGAATATCTAACGAGGATGTCATGAACAGAGCAAACAAAGAAATAATATATGAGATCACGAAAAGGTAATGTAACTTTTGACATGTGATTAGGAAAGAGGAGTTAGAATGCACGGTAATTATGGGAAAGATTGAAGGGAAGAAAGCAAGAGGAAGACAAATGATGGAGACAACACATCAAAGTTGCTAGTGAACGCAGCAGGCCAGGCAGCATCTCTAGGAAGAGGTACAGTCGACGTTTTAGGCCGAGACCGCAGCCAGAGAACTGGAAATGAATACCAATGAATTGATCCACTTGACCCGAAACAGGATTGTGTGGGCCATGGCAGTCAAAGCTCAAACTGGGCACGGCACCTGATGATGATGATGATGACCTACAGGAAAGATGTAAATAAGATTGAAAGAGTGCAGGGAAAATTTACAAGGATGTTTCCAGGTCTGGAGGACCTGAGTTATAAGGAAAGATTGAATAGGTTAGGACTTCTTTCCTTGGAACATAGAAGATTGAGAGGAGATTGATTGAGAGGTATACAAAATTATGAGGGGTATAGATAGGGTTAATGCAAGCAGGCCTTTTCCACTGAGGTTGAGTGGGACTACAACCAGAGGTCATGGGTTAAGGGTAAAAGATGAGAAGGTTAAGGGGAATGAGGGGAAAATTCTTCACTTGGGATCATGAGAGTGTGGAACGCGCTTCCCAGTGCAAGTGGTACATATGAGCTCGGTCTCAATGTTTACGAGAAGTTTGGATTGGTGTATAGAAGGTAGGGGTATGGAGGGCTATGGTCCTGGAGCAGGTTGATTGGACTAAGCAGTTTAAGTGGGTGGGCATGGAATGGATGGACCAGAGGTCCTGTTTCTGTGCTGTACTTTTCCATGACTCTAAAATACTGGAGGAACTCAGTGGTCAGGCAGCCTCTATGGATGAGTATACGACATTGCAGGCTGAGAGCCTTCATCGGGACTGGAAAGGAAGGGGGCAGAAGGCAGAAAAAAGTGGGTCCCAGTATTGTTGCCAGGGTTGTTACATATTCATTTAGAACTCCCAGCAAATCTGAAGCCTCCTTCGAGACACCCACAGTTGTTCAAACTTCAGTGTTCAAAGTAAATTTATTCTCAATGTACATATGTCACCATATACAATCCTACATTTTCTTGTAGGCAATCACAGTAAATACAAAGAAACAGAATAGAAACAATGAAAAACTGCACACAGCAAAGACAAACAACCAATGTGCAAAAGACAAAATTGTCCAAATACAAAAATGTTACTGGCCTTCTCTACCTCTGATCCCCTGGTGTGAACTGGCTCACGGCCCTTTGAGTTCCTCCTCCTGTGGTCAATAATCAGCTCTTTAGTTTGGCTGACATTGAGTGAGAGGTTGTTGCTGTGGCACCACTCAGCCAGATTTTCAATCTTCCCCCCATGTGCTGATTCACCTTTTACTCGGCCAACAACAGTGGTGTTGTCAGCAAGCTTAAATATGGCATTGAAGCTGCACTTAGCCGCACAGTCATAAGTTTGTTAGATTGTTTGTCTTTGTTTGTTTGTTTATTTATTTATGGATTGCGTAAGATACAGCATGGAATAGACACGTTGCCCAGCAATCCCCTGAGTTACTTCAAGCCTAATCATTAGATAATTTAGAATGACCAATTAACCTACCAACTAGTACATCTTTGGGTTGTGGGAGGAAACTAGAGCACCCAGAGGAAATGCACATGGTCACGGGGAGAACGTTAAAATTCCTTACAGACAGCAGCAGAAATTGAACCCCGGTCACTGGTACTGTAAAGCTTTGTGCTAACCGCTAAAGCGAGAACAGTGGGGCCTAAGCACTTAAGAACATAAGAAATAGGAGCAGGAGTAGGCCATCCGACCCATTGAGCCTGCCCTGCCATTCAATAAGATCATGGCTGATCTGTCTGTAAACTCAGCTCCATCTACCTGCCTTTTCCCCATAGCCCTTAATTCCCCTACTATGTAAAAATCTATCTAACTGTATCTTAAATATATTTAGTGAAGAAGCCTCAACTGCTTCCCTGGGCAGAGAATTCCACAGATTCACCACTCTCTGGGGAAAACAGTTTCTCCTCACCTCCATCCTAAATCTTCTCCCCTGAATCTTGAGGCAATGTCCCCTAGTTCTGGTCTCACCTACCAATGGAAACAACTTTCCTACTTCTATCTTATCTATCCCTTTCAAAATTTTGTATGTTTCTATATGATCCCCCTCTCATTCTTCTGAATTCCAGAGAGTATAGTCCCAGACGACTCAATCTCTCCTCATAGGTTAACCCCTTCATCTCTGGAATCAACCTGGTGAACCTCCTCTACACTGCCTCCAAAGCCAGTATATTCTTCCTCAAGTATGGAGACCAGAACTGCACGCAGTACTCCAGGTGCGACCTCACCAGTACCCTGTATAGTTGCAGCATGATGTCCCTGCTCTTGAATTCAATCCCTCTAGCAATGAAGGCCAACATTCCATTTGCCTTAATAACCTGTTGTACCTGCAAGCTAACTTTTTGCAATTCATGCACAGCCACTCCCAAGTGCCTCTGTACAACAGCATGCTGCAATCTTTCACCATTTAAATAATAATCTGCTCTTCTATTCTTTCCAAAGTGAATGATCTCGCATTGTTGTATTCCATCTGCCAGACCTTGGCCCACTCATTTAACCTATCTATATTCCTCTGCAGATGCTCCACCTCTGTATAATTTGCTTTTCCACTCAGTTTAGTGTAAATCAGCAAATTTTGCTATGCTACACTGTCACCTCTTCCAATGTAAACGGTAAACAGCTGCGTGCCCAGCACCGGCCCCACTCACTACTGACTGCTGTTATGTACTCCGTAACTGGGTTGCCAAACAAGCAGAAATGGAACACTCGTTGAAGTCCGGATTACTAGGTACTAATAAAGTTTTATAAAGAGCTAAGTAATACAGTACTCCAATCGTAAGGATATAAATGTAACAGTTTAGCAATGATAATACACACCTATACACAGAACTAGGGTAATAGGAATCAACCAAGCTCTATCGCAGTCTAGGGATAAAATGATCAGTCTTACAGTGACGCAGAGTTCTTTTCAGCTTAGTGCAGTTTGCAGTAATCGCTGTTGTACCATTAGAGAGAGAGAGGGGGGATGTAATTTGGTTCAGGCAGACCTTTGACTTCTATCCCGCTGTGGTCACCGACTATGACCCCTCCGTTCCGGATATGATCATTCTTCCATGGTGAACCCGGCACCCAGGCTGGGGCGGACACACACACTAGGTTCCCACCGATCGTACCTTTTCACCCTGTGAGCCTATGGTCAGTTCCCATGGACCGGACCTCCAAACTCCCACCACTTGTGGGGGCACACCACTCTTTCTAGGGTCTCGTTGTCTCGTGGTGTGTCGTGCCTTAGCGAACCTGCTCTTTTTATCCCCCTGCTGGGGTATCTCCTGTCCATCAAACTTCAAACAGTTCAGGTTCAAAGCAATCGGTCTGTCAATATTCTGAATTGTTTCTTTTCTGTTCATCCCTCTCTCCTCTCATTAGCATTTTGAATGTTTCTCCATTGTCTCTCATCTCTTTCATTAGCATCAATCGTCCGATAGCTTGGTTTGGCGTCACACCCCTACCCTTCAAAGGATTTTTACCGGGGTAAAAATCATGGGCATGAATGCACATTATTAGATACACACTAATATACAGGGTCATCAGCTATTTGGCTAATACAGAGAACTTTAAGTTTCAACACCTTGACAATCAGCAATCACATTGTCCGTTCCTTTTGTATGTTTTATTTTAATATCAAATTCCTATAAGACCAGGCTCCAACTTAGTAACCTTTTGTTTTTATCCTTCATAGTGGCCAAAAACACTAATGGATTGTGATCAGTGTAAATTATCAGTGGTTTCCGCGCCAGACAAATATAAACCTTAATGTTGTAATGCTAGTATGATGGCTAGTAACTCTTTCTCCAGTGGAATAATTTCTCTGATGGACATTAAACTTCTTAGAAAAATAAGCCACTGGGTGGTCAATCTCCTCTTTGTCTGTCTGCAACAGCACCGCCCTGGTTGCTTCGTCGCTAGCATCTGTTGCTAGGGAGAAGGGTTTTGAAAAGTCAGGCGCATTCAGCACAGGATGGTGACAAAGAATCGCCTTCAGACTCTCGAAGGCCTGTTGACAAAGGTCGTTCCACACAAACTTCGCATTCTTTGGCAACAGCTTAGTAAGAGGGAGGGTAATAGCTGCAAAATTTTTGCAAAACTTCTGATAGTACCCCACCATCCCCAAGAACCTTCTCAGGGCTCTCTTGTCTGTTGGGGTGGGGACTTCAGAGATAGCCTGCACCGGTGCAAGCTGCCCCTGTCTGACCACAAATCCCAGATAAGTCACCTTCGTGCAGCCGAATTCACTTTTTGCGAGGTTCACTGCCAGGTTGGCTTCAGACAGCCGTTTAAATAGTTCTTCTACTGCCACAATGTGCTCCTCCCACGTGTCACTCCAGACCACCAAATCATCAATATATGCTTCTGTGTTCCTTAGCCCTTTTATCACTGAATTAATCATCCTATAGGGGTGTTGCTTATTTGGCTGACCTGATGTGACCGCAACATTATGTACCATCCCTTTGCATTGCCTTGGGACATCTGGACATATGTCTGCACGTCGGTTAATTAGCTTAATCAGCAGCTCGCTCTGTTCGGAGGTTAAGTGAGAGACCTTATCAGCAAAGTTGGCCAAAAAAATAGAGTTCTCCAATCTGGTTGGCATCATATTTATCTTTTCAAGATGGGTTTTCCCCTTATCAGGTGGCACCCCAGCCTCATTAATTTTTGTGATAACACTGACTAGGTCTGCTTTCTTATCATGGTAAGCTGTTAACATATTAATAGGCTCTAACTGTGTCGGCTCATGTCTACAATACTCAATAATATTCTCCCTCATGCTCGGCCAGTAAAACTCTTTCATAATTCTATCGACTGTCTTCCTGACCCCAAAATGTCCACCGAGGGGTATCTGGTGGGCCAGGTTAAAAATCTCATCCCCATAAATTTTTGGCACTACCACCTGGTGCACCACCCTCCATCCCTCATCTGCGGGCACGGTACTTGGTCTCCATTTTCTCATTAGTACTCCCTCCTTCACATAATAGCCCATTGGCTCCCTTGTTAATTCTGCTTCAGAGAGAGCTGCCTCCGCCAAAACCATCAGCTCCTTGTCTCGTTCCTATGCCTGTACAAATTCCTTCCTTGCTAATGATAAGTCTACCTCAACTCCTTCACTTCCTTCCACTCCACTATGCTCCTCCTCACTTTCTAACCCCCCTTGGTACAAGGCTGGTAAAAGCATCTCAGCTAAATCTACATTTGCTTTGGCAGCCTTTCTCGACATGCGCTGGGTCACTGCGCAAATGGAATAAACCTGTGAGCCCATGGGCAGGTCCTTGATCCTGGCAGGCTTGCTTGTCAGCTTTACTGCTGAGCACACATCGCCGCCTGCAAGGTCATTACCGAGTAAGACCTCCACGTCTTCCATCGGTAATTCGGGCCTCACCCCTATCGTGACTGGTCCGGAGACCAAGTCGCTTTTTAGGTGTATCTGGTGTAAAGGTACTGCTTCAGTCCCTTTCCCAATACCTTTTATCACACTGACCTCCCCAGTCTCGGTCTCTGAACTAAAGTCTAACGCACTCCTTAAGATCAATGACTGACAAGCTCCAGTGTCTCTCCAGATCCGTATGGGAACTGGGTTTGAGCCCCCCTTCACTGACACCAATCCGGCTGAAATAAACTTCTTGCGCCCTTCCTGAACTCTATCAGACCTCTCCTCCCCTAGCAGTTTGTTTGCCGGCTCAATACAGCCAGTTGGAGTCGTCGTTTTTCCTTTCCCCGTCTCCTTTGGGGCAAAGCACCTGGATGCAAAGTGACCCGCTTTCCCACAATTATAGCATACGACCCCAGGAGACTTCCTACCAAATTGCTTCCTGTCTTCCTTATCCTTCTTACTAGTCCCCGGCTTACTTTCTGGCTTTTCCAATGGACTCTCTCTGCCCTCTCGACTACCCTTCTGGTAGCTTTTACTCGGGATAAACTTCGTTTTGTGTGTTAACGTGTACTCATCCGCTAACTTAGCAGTTGCAGCTAAGGTTTCTGCTTCTTGCTCATCTAGATAGGGCCTCATACCTTCAGGGACACAACCTTTAAAATGCTCAATCAGTATTAGCTGTAGCAGTCTGTCATAATCCCCATTGACCCCTTTCGGGGCGCACCAACGCTCACAGTACATCTGCATCTCAGGGCAAACTCTAAACACTGCTTCCTCACATTCCGGAACCTCTGCCGGTATGCCTCCGGGACCAACTCATAAATCCTGAGTATCGCCTCTTTCACCACATCATACCTCTGGACATCTTCTGTGGACAATGCCAAGTAAGCTTGCTGAGCCTTCCCTTTAAGTACACTCTGAAGCAAAACAGTCCACTTATCCCTTGGCCAGTCCTAACTTGCAGCGACCTTTTCAAAATGTAGGAAGTACTGATCAACATTGGCCTCCTCAAATGGAGGAACCAGCCTAACCTCCTGGGTTGCCCTGAGCCCTCCACCTTGGTTCGGCATGGGGCCCTGCACTAGTGTCATCCTTAACTTCTCCAGCTCAAATTCCCTGTCCTTCTGCTTCTCTCTCTATTCTTGTTCTAACTGCCTGTCTCTCTCTTCTCGTTCCAGCTGTTTTACCCGGAACTCGTGTTCGAGTCTCAATTTTTCCATCTGCAACTATACTGCTCCACCAGGTTTGCCCATAGATACCACCTCCAGCTCCCCTTGGGGAAACACACCTTTAGATACATAATGCTCAATGATAGCTCTGTGCATCTCCACTCTCCTCATTGTCGACTTCCCCTTAAAAAGATTCAACCGTTTGGCAACAGTTGCCAATTCTGATTTGCTGGCATCCTTTAATGCCACCAAGGTTGGCGCCTTTAGAAATTCCTTAATCTCCATTTCTGCTGTTTGCCCTTTCTTTCTTTTGGGAATTTTAACCCAATCAATTTACCCAGTCCCAAATTTGGCATTCAAAATCCTGGACGAGATCCCCACTTACGTTATGTACCCCATAACTGGGTTGCCAAACCAGCAGAAATGGAATGCTCGTTGGAGTCTGGATTACTAGGAACTAATAAAGTTTTATTAAAGACATAAGTAATACAGTACTCTAATCGTAAGGATATAAATGTAACAGGTTAGCAATGATAATACACACCTATACACAGAACTAGAGTAATAGGAATCAACCAAGCTCTATCGTAGTCTAGGGGTAAAATGATCAGTCTTACAGTGACGCAGAGATTTTTTCAGCTTAGTGCAGTTCGCAGTAATCGCTGTTGTACTGTTGGAGGGGGGGGGGGATGCAATTTGGTTCAGGCAGACCTTTGATGACTTCTATCCCGCTGTGGTCACCAACTGTGACCCCTCCGTTCCGGATACGATCGTTCTTCCGCGGTGAACCCGGCACCCAGGCTGTGGTAGACACACACACTAGGTTCCCACCGATCGTACCTTTTCACCCTGTGAGCCTATGTCGGTTCCCGCAAACCAGACATCCAAACTCCCACCACTTGTGGGGGCACACCGCTCTTTCCAGGGTCTCGTTGTCTTGTGGTGTGTCATGCCTTAGCGAACCTGCTCTTTTTATCCCCCTGCTGGGGTATCACCTGTCCATCAGACTTCAAACAGTTCAGGTTCAAAGCAATCGGTCTGTCAATATTCTGAATTGTGTTTCTTTTCTGTTCATCCCTCTCTCCTCTCATTAGCATTTTGAATGTTTCTCCATTGTCTCTCTTATCTCTCTCATTAGCATCAATCGTCCGATAGCTTGGTTTGGCGTCACACTGCCAACTGGAGAAACACCCATTCATACCAACTCTCTGCCTTCTATTGGTTAACCAATACACTATCATGCCAATACACTTCCTCCGACTCCATGCATCCATATCTTATTTATAAGTCTCTTGTGTGGCACCTTATCGAACGCCTTCTGGAATTCCAAGTATGACATCCACCTGTTCCCCTCTATCCACCACACTCATTGTCCTCAAAGAACTCCAGCAGGTTTGTCAAACAGGACCCGCCCTTTCTGAATCCATGCTGTGTCTGTCTAAATGGAACCACTCCTTTCTAAATACTTCGCTATTTTTTCCTTAATGACAGCTTCCCGACTACAGATGTTAAGCTAACTGGCCTATAGTTGCCTGTCTTTTGCCTAAATCCTTTTTTAAAAAGTGGCATGACATTTGCTGTCTTCCAATCTGCTGGGACCAGAGTCTAGAGAATTTTGGTAAATGATTAACAATGTGTTTACTATAACCTCTGCCAATTCCCTCAGTACCCTGGGGTGCATCCCATCAGGACCAGGGGACTTATCTACCTGCAGGCCCTCTAGTTTACTCATCACTTTCTCTTTAGTAACAGTGATTTTATCGAGGTCCTCACCTCCCATTTCGTCCATAACATCATTCTTTGGCATATTAGACGTGTCCTCCACCGTGAAGACCGACACAAAATAGTTGTTCAATGCCTCAGCCATTTCCTTATCACCCAATATCAATTTCTCCTTCTCGTCTTCCAAGGGACCTACATTGACTTTAGCCACCCTCTTCTGCTTTATATATTTATAAAAACTTTTGCTATCTGTTCTTATATTTTGTGCTAATTTACTTTCACACTCTATCTTCTCTTTCCTTATTTCTTGTTTAGTTGTTCTTCGCTGCTTTTTAAAGTTTTCCCAATCCTCCAGTCTCCCACTTTGTGACTTTGTACACGATAGTAATTTGATACTATCTTTTATTTCCTTCGTTATCCAAGGTTGGCTCTCCCCACACTTACTGTCCTTACTTTTGACTGGGATATACTTTTGAGCACAGTGAAAAATCCCTTTGAAAGTATTCCACAGTTCCTCAACTGTCCTACCAAATAGCCTGTGCTCCCAATCCACATTAGCCGACTCCTCCCTCATCCCCTCATCCCATTGTAGTCCTCCTTGTTCAAGCATAATACACTAGTTTTAGATCTAACTATTTCTTCCTCAATCTGTATGCGAAATTCAATCATACTATGACCAGATTTTCCAAGAAGATCCCTGACTACAAGATTGCACAGGACGAGGTCAAAGATAACATTTTTCCTTGTAGGTTCACTAACATGCTCCTCAAGAAAGCCGTCATGGATGCATTCTATGAAGTCCTCCTCAAGAACTCCTTGACTAACCTGATTCACCCAATCTATGTGGAAGTTAAAATCCCCCATGACAACTGCTGTTCTGTTCTTACAAGCCTCAGTTATTTCTTGGTTAGTTGCCTCTGCCACTGCAATATTTTTATTAGGTGGCCTATAGACAACTCCCACCAGTGATTTTTTTTTTTCCCTTTACTATTCTTAATCTCTACCCAGATGGACTCAACATTCTGTTCTGTAGACTCACAATTGCCCTGATCTCATTCTTAATTAAGAGCACCACCCCACCTCCTTTGCTTTCCTGCCTATCTTTCCGTATTACCTGATACCCTTGGATATTTAATTCCCTGTCATCTCCACCTTGCAACCAGGTTTCTGTAATGGTCACTAAATCATATGCCTTGGTACTGATCTGTGCCACAAGTTCACTACCCTTGTTTCTAATACTATGGGCATTTAGATAAAGTGCCCTTATACTCATTGTCCTTTTAGAATCTAGTGACCTTTGCTTTTTACTTTTATGCACTCTACTCTTACTTCGTTCTTCACTAACTCTAGCTTTGGTCTCTGCATCACTTCCCTCTTCTTTTCTGTGTTGGTTCCCATCCCCCTGACATATTAGTTTAAAACCTCCCCAACAGCACTAGCAAACGATCTCCCTAGGACATTGATCCTGGCCCTGCCCAGATGTAGACCATCTGGATGGTACTGGTCCCACCTTCCCCAGAAGTGGTTCCAATGCCCCAAGAATCTGAAACCCTCCCTCCTGCACCACCGCTCCAGCCAACTATCCTGCTATTCCAACTCTGGTAGCACGTGGCACCGGTAATAATCCTGAAATTATTACCTTTGAGGTCCTACTCTTTAATTTATCTCCTACCTCCCTAAATTCAGCTTGTAGGACCTCATCCCACTTGCTTCCTGTATCGTTAGTACCTACGTGCACCACGACAGCTGGCTGCTCACCCTACCCTTTCAGAATGCCCTGCAGCCTCTCCGAGACATCTCTGACCCTTGCACCCGGGAGGCAACACACCATACAGCCCTGTGGTGCACCTGTGCTGATGGAGGAGATCCAAACTGACGGGTCTGCAAGTGAGGAAATTACACAAGGAGGTATTGAGGCCGATGTCTTGAAGCTTATTGATTAGTTTGAGGGGATGATTATTTGAATGTAGAGCTGTAGTCAATGAAGAGCATCCCGAGGTATGCATCTTCACTGTCCAGATGGTGCGTGCTGTACAAATAGCAAGTTAGGGGTTCATAATATGGAGATGGTAGCAACAATGACAGAGTGGAGGGCTGCCAGGTGAATGAAGGAATACACCAAATCACACATCCAGCACAAAATTTGTTGCTGCTTTAGGACTAGACTGAAAGAGTTGCCTTACAATTTACCTTCTTGAAATATTCCTGAATCTGTTAATTAAGTGTGCAATAGTCCTTATTTACACTTCTTTTAAAATGGCTTGTCTTCTCAGAGACAAACTTGAAATAATCTTTTCAGACAAAAAGGTTTTATTTGTGTGTTCGAACATGACTCAAGGGAGACTGTGTGGGAGAAATTACCCTTTCCGAACCTCAGTCTTATTCCACTCAGAGACACAGAGCCAACTTTCCATTCTTTCATCAAGAGTTCTGCCAGTTAGACACTTAACTGGCCTGTCATTGCCAACAAGGGAGAATAGTTTAACTGTGAGTAAGCGGTTTTAATCCTGCCGTCTGGAAGTGCAATCTCTCACCTCAAAGGAAAATCAGCCTTGCATGTTTCCCATTTAGCTTTATCAGGCAGATGTTTTATGAAAGGCTTACGGGAAATTCATTTCATCACAGTAATATAAAGTTAACAGTTTAACATGTGACTCTTATCCTCTCTGATTTACTGTAAAAAGTTATAACTAGTTTAAAATTCCTTAAATTGAGTCAATAATTATCATTAAAATACACTCAATAACCACTTTATTGGAATAGATTTATTGGACGTAGATTTCATCCTTGCTTTCATGTTATGTATGTTATGTGTGTTATGTATACTACAGTGCTTTACACCCTGGTTCAGAGAAACACTATCTCATTTGATAGCATAAATGTATATAGTGAAATGACAATAAACTTGACTTGATATACTTGTACACCTGCTCGTTAATGCAAGTACAATATCTAATCAGCCAATCATGTGGCAGAAACTCAATGCATAAAGCATGCAGCCATGGTCAAGAGGTTCAGTTGTTTAGCCCAAACATCAGAATGGGGAAGGAATATGATCCAAGTGACTTTGACTGTAGAACTATTGTTGGTGTCAGACAGGGTGGTTTGAGGATCTCAGACAGTGATGATCTCCTGGAATTTTCACACACAACAGTCTCTAGAATTTACAGAGAATGGTGTGGAAAAACAAAAAAAAAAAAAAAAAATTGCATCCAGTGAGTGGCAGTTCTGTAGGTCAAAATGGTTTGTTAATGAGAGAAGTCAGAGGACAATGACCAGGTTGGTTCAAGCTGACAGGAAGGTGACATTAACTCAAATAACCACACGTCACACCAGTGTTGTGTGGAAGAAGTTCTCTGAATGCACGACATGTTGAAACTTGAAGTGGATGGGCTACAGCAGGAGATGACCATGAGCATACAGTCAGTGGCCACTTTATTAGGTACAGGAGTTATTTAGTACCTCAGTAATAAAATATAAAGATAACAGGTTGCTGCAGCTACTGTGCTATACAAAATGTACACCAGCCACAGCCCTGCAGACCTTCGCGCCATACTGCCTTCATCTTACGAGAGACGGCGCACCACACGATCAAGTTTATCTATACCTGCTCATGCTGTTTCTATGCCTGATGCGAGAACCTACACACTGGATAGAAGCTTCCTTCACTGCGCTATCAGAATTTGGAATAGCCTCCCAGATGCTGTGGTTGGAAACATCTGCGACGATGGGGTCCAAGCCTTCAAGAGTCGAGTGCACAAACACCTATCATCTCTGGGAAGGAAGTCACATGCTTCTTCATAAGCTGTCATGAGGGGGACCAGGATGGCAATGCTTGGTTGTTGGTAGGTAGGGTTAATACCTGACGTTCAAGAACACTTGTGAGTTATGGTCTGGCTGGACTTAGTCCTTAAACTGTTGGAGAACAGTGCGGAAAGAACAGGTGCTGTTTTCTCCCGGTAGGGATTAGTTTTGACTTCCAAGAGTTCCTGCCACGTTTTGTCACCCTGCAACCTTATCCTTCAATCTCTTTGAATTATGGAGGACAGCATGTGTATAAATGTCTCTCTCCAGCAGACTTCATCATGATCATCATGACTCCAGTATTTCTACTATTTTTTAATGTTTCTTAATTGTACATATGATTTTTTTGTGTTCTATCGCTGAGCAGCAGTGAACCATCTGATTGTCCTATCAGAGTTCTCTTTGGGAACTAGTTGACTTGATCAGCATTTCTGATCTGGCTATTGTTCACGATTGCACTTAATAAAAAATAGCATAATAAACAGTAAATTTATCAAGCAGTTGAATGGTTTATTGCTGTGTAACACAAATCCTGAGTCACTGACAAACATATTAAGGTTTTAAATCAGAATCAGGTTTAATATCACTGACATGTGATCTTTTTGTTTGGTAAATTTGTAGCTTTGTGGCAGTAGTACATTTCTTAAGTTAAATTAGTGCAAAAAGAGTGGGATAATGTTCATGAGTTCATTGTCCGTTCAGAAATCTGATGGCAGAAGGGATCTGCCTAAAGCTTCAGGCTTCTGTACCTCATCCATGATGGTACCAAGAGAAAAAGGAATTTCCTGGGTGATGGATGCTGCCTTTCTGAGACATCGCCTTTTGAAGATGTCCTTAATGTACGGGAGGCCAGTGCCCATGATGCAGTTTTTTCCAGTCCTGTGCAGTGGCCCCTCCATATCAGATGTTGATGAAACCAGTTAGAATGCTCTCCACGGCACATCTATAGTAATCTATGAGCGTCTTTGGTTCCTTTGGTGTTTCTTACATATGTTTATCATCATCTCAGGAGATGCCCACAACTTTTTTTGAACTGGTAACTTCATGAAAGTCAGAACTTGTGACTAGTTAGGGTATTGTTTATAGAAATAGCCTACGCTCTTTTAGCCCTTTCTCTGATCTCCACTTCAATCTAGCAATGAAATCCTCCTTAATTTTACCCTCTTTTGCAATTCACATTATTCTGTCAAAAAGTGCCAAGAATTTAGTTCCAGTGGGCGTAGATGGAATTAGTCTGAAGTAGATTTAGAACACATTTCAGGAAAAATGCCTTTACTACATAAATACAGAGACTGTGAGGAAAGTACCGTTTTTGACTTAAGTTCTTGAATAATAGGCACCTTATTTTGTTTTATTCCTTGATGAAGATTAACGTGTACATCAAAATATACTGTGAAGTGTGTCATCTGTGTCAAATCAGATCAGTGAGGATTGTATTGGGCAGCCCACAAGTGCTGCCATGTTTCTTGTGCCAATGTGGCATGCCCACTGCTTACTAACCCTGACCCACATGTTTCTTGTGCCAGTGTGGCATGCCCGCTGCTTACTAACCCTGACCCACATGTTTCTTGTGCCAGTGTGGCAAGCCCTGGTGAGACCACACCTGGAGTACTGTCTGCAGTTTTGGTCTCCAAATTTGAGGAGGGACATTCTTGCTATTGAGGGAGTGCAGCGTAGGTTCACAAGGTTAATTCCCGGGATGGTGGGACTGTCATATGTTGAAAGATTGGAGCGACTGGGCTTGTATACTCTGGAACTTAGGAGGCTGAGAGAGGATCTTATTGAAACCTATAAGATTATTAAGGGATTGGACACGCTGGAGGCAGGAAGCATGTTCCCGCTGATGGGTGAGTCCAGAACCAGAGGCCACAGTTTAAGAATTAGGGGTAGGCCATTTAGAACTGAGTTGAGGAAAAACTTTTTCACCCAGAGAGTGGTGGATATGTGGAATGCTCTGTCCCAGAAGGCTGTGGAGGCCAAGTCTCTGGGTGCTTTCAAAAAAGAGATGGATAGAGCTCTTAAAGATAGTGGAATCAAGGGTTATGGGGATAGGGCAGGAACTGGATACTGATTGTGGATGATCAGCCATGATCACAGTGAATGGCAGTGCTGGCTCGAAGGGCTGAATGGCCTACTCCTGCACCTATTGCCCACCGCTTACTAACCCTGACCCACATGATTTTGGAATGTGGAAGGAAACAGGAGCAGCTGAAGGAAACTACGTGATTTCAGGGAGAATGTACAAACTCCTCGCAGTGGCGGGAATCAAACTCCGATCTTCCAGCCAGCACATGGCAAAGTGTTGTAGTAACTACTGTGCTGTCCCTGGACTGTTGTTATAGCTGGATAGATTAGCTGCCTCAAATGTCAGAACTGATCCCACACTTAAGATCTCCATAATCATTAAACCACATTTCACTTCTATCTGTCAGGGTTCATAACTTTGGCATTTTAACCTCCTAGCAAGATCAAAGCCTCCCACTCAACAGTCTTCTAATCTGCAGAGAGGGGATTTCCTGTGTGTGCACGTGAACCTAAAAATTCATAACGTGCACTGAAGACAGCTTAGCCACTGAAGACATTGAAGTCTGCTAAGAGGGTCATTGGGTGGTCTCTTTTCCACTCAGCCAAGATATTTATCAGGAATGATGCATATGCAGGGCTCTTTCCATTTCAGGGATCCATCCCACAATCTCCTTGACCCCCTACCATCAGGCAGCAGGTGCCATATCATTAGGACAAGGACTGTGAGGATGGGAAACAGCACTTTCCCCCAGTCTGTGAGACAACTGAACGCCTTGGCACCACCAAGGTCTCATCACTCATGACATACCAGTAGCATTATACGTTTTACCTTGAGTTGTAAATGCACTTCCTGCTGATATTGGTCTTCTGGAATATATTATATTACTTGCTAACTTAGTTGTGGTAATATTATTTTATGCGTTGTGTGTGAGTTATATATTGTGTGTCGTGTACCTTGGTCTGGAGGAACATTGTTTGGTTTCAGGATATACATGTGTATGGTTGAATGACAATACACTTGAACTTGCTGTAAAATCAGCCTCATGATGCTACAATATGCAGTGTTGCTGCCCCATAGCTCTACCAATTCAGGGTTGATTTGAATCTCTGGTGTTTGCTGCGTAGAGTTTACAGGTTTTCTCTGAGGTTGCGCAGTTTTCTACCCACACTCACTCCATCCACAACTTGGTTTCTTCCTGCACCCCAGAGACGTCCGACCCAGGTTCAATTCCCACCGCTGTTTGTCCGTTCTCCCCATGACGTGTGGGTTTCCTCCGGGTGCTCCGGTTTCCCCTCACATTCCAAAGATGGGTGGTTAGGATTAGTAAGCTCTGGACGTGCTCCATTGGTGCTGAAAACGTGACACCTGATGGGCTTCCCCCCAGCACAGTCCTTGGACTATGTTGGCCATTGACGCAAACAATGCGTGTCACTGTATGTTTCGATGTACATGTTACAAATAAATAAAGCTAATCTCTTAATTTTGTGGGCATGTGGCCAAGTGGTTAAGGCATTGGACTAGCGACCTGAAGGTTGTGAGTTCGAGCCCCAGTGGAGGCAACGTGTTGTGTCCTTGAGCAAGGCACTTAATCACACAATGCTCTGTGACGACACTGGTGCCAAGCTTTATGGGTCCTAATGCCCTTCCCTTGGACAACATCAGTGTGGAGAGGGGAGACTTGCAGCATGGGCAACTGCTGGTCTTCCATACAACCTTGCCCAGGCCTGCGCCCTGGAGAGTGAAGACTTTCCAGACGCAGATCCATGGTCTGACAAGACTAACGGATGCCTTACTCTCTTAATTTTAATGGGGGGGGGGTGGTAGGCAGGTAGGATCAGGAGGGCGAAGTAGAAGGAAATAGAGTAATGCATGTTGGGGTGTAGTGGGTGAAGTGTGTTGTGCAGGAGTTCTTGATTGGATCGGAAAGGAACAATGGGTTACCCAAAAACTGGAGAATTCATTGTTCATGCCATTGCATTGTAAAGTACCCAGGTAGAGGACGAGGTGCTGGTCCTCTACTCAGTGGAGGCTGAGGGCAAATAGGTCTGTGTGGGAATGGAGAGAGGAGTTGAAATGTCTATGTATGTTCCAGTAAAGCCATCTGCTTCTCTGCACACAATGAGGCAACCCTGACATCATATTAGTTGATTGCCACTATGGAGTTCTTCAGGTGAGACTGAGTCAAGGGTCACAGCGTACGGGTGTGAGGTGAAGTCAGGGTGAGATCAAGGCATTTTTGAACCAAAGTCAGGGTGAGCGGAGCGGAAGAGAGGCCGATTTGAGACCCGGCCACATAAACTGAGAGTGAGCTCTGATCGATCTAAGTGAAAAGGTCAGGTACTGGCTAAAATGTGGCAGTGGGGTCTAGGCCCAGAGCATATCGATGTGACAGGACCCAGGTCTTAAAACGGGGAACAATCCAACGTTCAGACAATTTAAACACTGGGCCAGATGGATTGAAAAGGCCTGGTGTCAGGTCTGGAGGTGAGGGTCGGGCTGGTTCTGCTCACTGCTCTGTGATGATTACTCGGCTCTGCACTGCACTGAGGCTGGGGTTGTGGCCTGTTCATGCTGCTCCGGGCTTCGTGGCTGAGGACTCACTTTCATTCTAAATGCACGCGCTCTCTCTGTCTCTCTCTGTCTCTCTCTCCCCCCCAGTTGGATGATTGTCAATCTTCTTTCTTTATGGCTTCTTTTGGGTTTCTTTATTTTGTGGCTGCTTGTAAGGAGACGAATCTCAAGGTTGTATAATGTATACATACTTTGATAATAAATGTACTTTGAATTTTGAACTTTGGACAGCGAAGAATTGTGGTAGACCTACTTGGAATGCCTTTCACCCATACTATGACATTAGGCAAATTAAACCTCTATTTTGGGACATGACCCTTTAAACTTTCACTTGTTTGTGTTCTAGATCCCAATCCAACCCTCTGAGAGACAATGTCTGCAATCAGTCTGACTTTTGGGCAGGGACCAAACTAGGAAAATAGTGTAGAGTCACGGCATGTGTGAAAGACATTATGTGAGCTGATATGCCACAGTTCAATGCTGTTTAATTGATGACACATTCAATAGCTCTTGTGGATGTGTTAATCTACTGTACATAATACATTATCAGGCCTGCAGCAGTTTGAATTTTTAGTTTTTATTGCTCTTGCCTTCACTATACCCACCACAGATCGACACTGGTAATATCACGGTAGCGTACCGGTTACTGCGATGGCTTTACAGCATCAGCGATCGTCGATTGGTGTTTGATTCCTGTTGCTGTCTGTGAAGAGCTTGTACGCTCTCATCATAACCATGTGGGTTTCCTCTGGGTGCTCTGGTTTCCTCCCACGTTTCAAAGATGTACGGTCAAGGTTATTGCGCTGTGGGCATGCTACATTGGCGCTGCTCCATGTGGACCACAACCTTGTTGTGATTTGGAGGCTTACGTGCCTCAGTGACCCGGGAAGCTGTGTTGGCCGGAGTCAGGGCTTTGGTTCTTGGTAGGGTCACCCATGCCGAACAGGTCAAGGGTAGAGGCCAGACTAAGAGCGGTCCACTTGTCTTCTAGATTTGGGGGTTCAGCTCAGAGCTAACAATCCTGACTGTTCAGGAAACAGCAATGAAGAGTCCTTCTACATCTGAGTGGACAAAGACAGAGATGGAGGACCTTCATTGTTGCCCTGAATGCCAGCAGACATAACAGACAGTAAGTAAATATGTCAGTGATGAAAATGTGACACCTGTGGGTTGCCTCAGCACAGTCCTCAGACTGTGTCGCTGAGCAAAATGATGTATTTCACTGTATGTTTTGATGTACATGTGACAAATAGTGGGAAGTGCAAAGCACACAGGTCCACAGATAGTTAATCACTGAATTTGAGTGGCAAGAAGATTAAGTGTTCTTGACCAACTTTTCCTTTTCAGAATTGCAACACTGAGCTCTCAAACACTATTACTGGCTTTTCTGCATATTTTCTCCATTCATTCACTTCCCCCGATTGATGTTTTCCTCAGTGCTTTCATACCACACAAGTCACCACAGGGCTGGTTGCAAAATTCGACATAAACCCACAGCTGAAGGGAAGATTCTTGAACACTGACTATTGAAAACCATTTTCAATTGGAGTTTATTTCCTAAAATGTTTACGGAAAATTCAAATGACAAAATATTGTCCCACAAATGCATAATGATGATCGAAAGTCAGCTTACAGGAACAGAATAAAGAACTCCTGGAAATTGAAAGTGATCATTTACATAATAGTAAAGGCAGAATTCATAAATTTCCATATAGAACCTTATGATCTGGGAGTGGATGTTAGGAATATGTGTACAATGAAGGATGTTCCATATTAGACTAATTTAGTGAAATGTAGCATGCAACATTTCAAGATATCAAACCTAGAGAAGTGAAATTACCTTACCTTACTGTCCAATATGTCACTGGTGTTTAGAGAAGTTCCATCTCTGTCTGCCTTCACTATCAAAATCAATTTTGGTCTTGGTCTTGGTGTGTTCAGGACTTCCTTCCTCATGCCAGTTGGTTCTTCTCAGTTTTCGTTGCTATCTGTCATGCAAGTCTCGGATGGAGACTCAGGAAAACCCATCGGACTCAGATGTAGAAAGACTCTCCATTGATGTTTCCATAACAATTTTGTTTGACCAGTCAGGGTTGCTAGCTCTGAGTTGAATGCCTGAAACTGGAGGACCTGTGGACCACTCTTAGCCTGGCCTCTACCCTTTGACCTGTTTGGCACGGATGATCCTAGCAAGACACTGATAAGCACAAGGCCTGCCTCCAGACAGCAAAGCTCTCCAGGTCATTGAGGCATGCAAGCCTCCAAACCCTAAGACAGGGTTGTGGTCCTCTTGGAGGGAAGATGAAATACCATGCGTTAAAAAGAAGCACACACAAAATGCTGGAGGAACTCAGCAGGTCAGGCAGTATCTGTGGAAAAGGATAGAGTGAGTTGACAGTTTGGACTGAGACCCTTCCTCAGGTCCTGAAGAAGGGTCTTGGCCCGAAAAGTGAACTCTATACTCTTCTCTATAGATGTTTCTTGACCTGTAGAGTTCCTCTGGTATTTTGTGTGTATTACTCTGGATTTCCAGCCTCTGCAGAATCTCTTGTGCTAAAGAGAAACATACTCAAATAGGCAGTTATATGAAAACTTGACATTTGAGCAGGTGTATTAGATGAAGAATGCAGTGTCACATGAATCTGGTAACTCGATGGCCATTCTCCTTGGATGCATAAAATATTGTTCATGGGCTTCATACTTATCTTGGAATTATACTGGCATCACACCAAGAAATTCATCTATCTTAAAATATAGAACACACACTCAGTAGAGCACGTTATTAGGTACTTTCGGGACCACAAGATCATAGAACATGGGAGCAGACGTAAGCCATTGGCCCCTGCTCTTGCATTCCATCATAGCTGATTTATTACCCTTCTCAACTCCATTCACCCGCCTTCTCCCCATAACCCAATTACCTGATTAATCAAGAGTATATTAACCTCACCCCATGACTTGGCCTGCATAACCATCTGTGGCAATGAATTCCACAGATTCACCACCCTCTGTCTAAAGAAATCTTTTTCTCATCTCTGTTCTAACTGCATGTCAAGACCTTTCAATATTTGATAGGTTACATTGAGATTACCCCATCATTCTTCTAAACTCCAGCAAGTACAGGCTCAGAGGCATGAAACGCTTCTCATACATTGACCCTTTCATCCCTGGCATCATCCCCGTGAACCTCCTCTGGACCTCCAATGTCAGCATATCTTTTCTTAGATAATAGGCTCAAATTTGCTGCCTCTACTCCCACTGCTATCTGATAAAGCCTCAGCATTACATCTTTGCTTTTGTATTCTAGTTCTTTCGAAATGAATGCTAACATTGTACTTGCCACTGACTCAACCTGCAAATTAACCTTTAGGGAATCCTGCATGAGGTCTCCCAAGTCCCTTTACACCGCTGATTTTCAAATTTTCTCCCATTTAAGAAATAGTTCATGTCTCTGTTCCTTCTACCAAAATGCATGGCCATGCACTTCCCTACATTATAATCCATCTGCTGCTTCTTTCCCAATTCCTCCAATCTGTCTAAATCCTAATGCAGACACCCTGCTTCCTTAACACTACCTGCCCTTCTATGTATCTTGGCCACAAAGGCATCAATTCCTTCATCCAAACCATCGACCTATAATGTGAAATTTAGCCATCTGAACACAGACTTCTGTGGAACATCACTGTGGGAGCCAACCAGAAAAGGCCTCCTTTACTCCCACTCATTGCCTTCTGCCATTCAGCCAATCTTCCATCCGTGCTAGCACTTTTCTTGTAATATCATTGACTCTTGCTAAGCAGACTCATGTATGACACCTTGTCAAAGGCCTTCTGAAAGTTCAAATAAACAACATCCTCTAACTCTCTGTTGTCTATCCTCAAAGAATTCTGTACATAATAAAGTGGCCACTGAATGTATGTTCGTGGTCTTCTGCTGTAGCCCATCCACTTCAAGGTTTGACATGTGCATTCAAAAATGTTCTTCTGCACACCTCTGCTTGTAATGTATAGTTATTTGAGTTACTGTCACCTTGAACTACTCTGGACATTCTCTTCTGACCTCTCTCATGAACAAGACATTTTCACCCACAGAACTGCCACTCACTAGATTTTTTTTTCCCGCACCATTCTCTGCAAACTCTGTTGTGTGTGAAAATCTCAAGAGATCAGCAGTTTCTGAGATACTCAAATCATCCCATCTGGCACCAACGACCACTCCACAGTCAAAGTTACAGACCACATTTCTTTCCCATTCTGATATTTAGTCTGCACAACAACTGAACCTCTTGACCACGTCTGCATGCTTTTATGCCTTGAGTTGCTGCCACATGATTGGCTGATCAGATATTTGCTTTAGCAAGCAGGTATACAAGTAATAAAGTTGCCACTGAGAGTATGTTCTAAGATAGTCCTATCCTAGATGAATTGATCTTATAACATAAAACATATCATCTATCTTGCTCTGATAATTTCTTACAGTCCTGTGTTACTTACATTTTATCGAGTTCTTTATTGATATCTTCATCATTTTCAAAGTCTTTGCACAGTTGTTGTACAACAGTTCCATATGTGAGTATAATAAGCTCGATGCCCTGCAGATTAACAACACTTTAGCAAACTAACATTTTGATAGAAATAATTAATTTATTATTTTTGTAAATGATGTAGATTTTGCCAGTCAAAGTCCTCAATGTGTTACAAAATAAGTAAGGCTCACCTATCTAGAACATAGAACATCGCTTTGATAGTGCAGAGTTTGCTGAGCTCGGCATTTAGCGTGCAGGTGTTTCATCACTAGTTGAGGTGACATTCTCAGTGCGCAGTTGTTGGAGTTTCTCTCTGTGAGTGCTCGTGTTTATATAGACCCCTGTCCACTTGGCTCGGTCCTGATTGGCTATCCGTTTAGTTGACCTTGATCTCTATTGGCTTACATTTCTTTGGTTCTTAGAGGTTCACCACCATCCTACAGAACATTACTGCCTAGAACAGGCCCTTCAGCCCACAGTATTGTGCTGACCTTTTAACCTACTCTAAGATCAATCTAACCCTTCCTTCCCACATAGCATTTTCTGTCATCCATGTGCCTATCTATGTGTTAAATTCCCTAATGTATCTGACTCTCCCAAGACCTCTGGCAGTGCATTCCATGTAGCCAAATGTCATCCCTCCTGGAACTTGTCAAGATCTGACATCCTCCCTATACTTTCCTCCAATCATATATTATACCTCCTTGTGTTAGCCATTTCTGCCATGGGAAAAAAAGACTCTGACTATCTATGCTGGAAATGGCCCATTGCCAGGACTGGGCACACACGCCTATACTAACTGGTTACAGATGGATGAGGCCTCCTGATCTGGGAATAGTCCAGCTCGATGTTACTTGGCCTCTGCAGTAACTCAGTTTCAGGGATATGATTCCACTCAACACCACCCCCTGATCACCCTGGTGGGATTTGTCAAAATGCAAATCCGAAGATAGAACTTTGCCTTCTGCCAAAGATATTTAGAAACTATTCATGTCGATGGTTATTATATTAAACATAGAAATATTTATTAATCAGATGTATTAAACTGAAGAAAAACAATTAAAAAATAAATCAATTCCCTGCATTGCAGCCTGGTATGCAAACACTGATGCCCTTGAACGATGGAGAATTCCACAAAAAGTAATGGGTAAGGCCCAGTCCATCACAGGTGAAGCTCTCTCCATCATTGAGCACACTGTCGCAGGAAAGCAGCATACATCACCAGGGATCCCCACTACCCAGGTCATGCTCTCTTCTCACTGCTGCCATCAGGAGGAAGGTACAGGAGCCTCAGGACTCACACCAGGTTCGGGAACAGTTATTACCCCTCAATCATCAGGCTCTTGAACCAGAGGGGATAACTTCACTCAACTTCAGTTACCTCATCAGTGAAATATTCCCACAGCCTATGGATTCACCTTCAAGGATTCTTCAAATCATCTTCTCAATATTTATTTATTATTGTTATCATTTATTTCTTTTGTATTTGACCACCTTATTGACTTTTGCACGCTGGTTGAATGCACGGTTGGTGTGGTCTTTCATTGATTTATTATGGCCATTATTCTAATGGGGGACAAAGAAATAGATGAATTTAATAACGCAAACAACAGGAATTCTGCAGATGCTGGAAATTCAAGCAACACACATCAAAGTTGCTGGTGAATGCAGCAGGCCAGGCAGCATCTCTAGGAAGAGGTGCAGTCAACGTTTCAGGCCAAGACCCTTCCTGACGAGGGTCTCGGCCTGAAACGTCGACTGCACCTCTTCCTAGAGATGCTGCCTGGCCTGCTGTGTTCACCAGCAACTTCGATGTGTGTTACATGAGTTTAAAAAGTACTTTGTTTCACTCTTTACTATGGAAGACACTAGCAGTGTGCCAGAGGTCCGTGAGTGTCAGGGAGCAGGAGTGAGTGCCATTGCTATTACAAAGGAAAAAGTGCTCGGCAGACTCAAAGGTCTTAAGGTGGATAAGTCACCTAGACCAGATGGACTACCTTCCAGCACCCTGAGAGAGGATGCAATGGTGATGATCTTTCAAGAATCACTTGATTCTGGCATGGTCCTGGAGGACTGGAAGATTGCAAATGTCATTCCATTCTTTAAGACGGGAGGAAGGCAAAAGAAAGGAAATTATAGGCTGGTTAGCCTATCTTCAGTTGTTGGGAAAGTGTTGGAGTCCATTATTAAGGATGAGGTTTCGGGGGTTCTTGGAGACTAATGATAAAAAGTCAAAGTCAGCATGGTTTCTGTAAAGGGAAATCTTGCCTGACAAGTCTGTTAAAGTTCTTGGAGGAAGTAACAAGTAGGATGGACAAATGAGAGGCAGTGGATGTCAATTACTTGGATTTGCAGGAGGCATTTGTGCCACACAGGAGACTACTTACATGATCAAATCCCACGGCATTACAGGAAAGATACTGGCATGGATAGAGGAATGGCTGACAGACAGGAGGCAGCAAGTGGGAATAAAAGGGGCCTTTTCTGGTTAGCTGCCAGTGACTAGTCGTGTTCCTCAGGGGTCAGTATTGGGACTGCTAATTTTCACGTTGTTTGTCAATGATTTAGATAGTGGAATTGATGGCTTTGTGGCAAAGTTTGTGGATGATATGAAGATAGGTGTAGGGGTAGATAGTGCTGAGGGAGTAATGCGATTGCAGCAGGACTTCGACAGATTGAAAGAATGGGCAAAAAAGGTGGCAGAAGGAATACAGTGTTGGGAAATGTATGATAAGGCATTTTGGTAAAAGGAACAATTGTGCAGACTTTTATCTAAATGGGGAGACGGTTCAAACATCTGAAGTGCAGAAGAACTTAGGAGTCCTTCTGCAAGACTCCCAGAAGTTTAATTTACAGGTCAAGAAGGCAAATGCAATGTTGGCATTTATTTCAAAGGGAATAAAATATAAAAACAAGGAGTCAATCCTGAGGCTTTATAAGATACTAGTCAGGCTGCACTTGGAGTATTGTAAACAGTTCTGGCCCCTTATCTCAGAATGGATGTGTTGTCATTGGAGAGAGCCCAGAGGAGTTTCATGAGAATGTTTCCAGGAATGAAGGGGTTAACATATGAGGACTGTTTGGCAGCTTTGGGCCTGTACTCACTGGAATTTAGAAGAATGCAGGGGGATCTCATTGAATATTACTAAATGTTGAAATGTCTAGATAAAGTGGCTGTGGAGAGGATGTTTCCTATGGTGGGGTTATCCAGAACGAGAGGGCACACCTCAAATTTGAGGGGGGGGGGGCGACCTTTCAGAACGGAGGTAAGGAAGACATTTTTTGCAAATGATTGATGGATCTATGGAATGCTCTGTCACAAACTGCGATGGAGGCCAGGTCCGTGGGTATATTCAAAGTGGAAGTTGATAGATTCCTGATTGGTTGGGATCTCAAGGGATATTGTAGAGGGCAGTGTATGGGGCTGAATGAGAATTGGGATCAGTCATGATGAAATGATGGAGCAGACTCGATGGGCTGAATGGCCTAATTCTGCTCTTACATCTTATCTGTGGTCCACATTCTAGCTTCTGTTGGGAGGCCTATACATAATTGCCATCAGGGTCCTTTTACCCTTGCAGTTTCTTAAATCAGCTCACAAAGATTCAACCTCTTCCAACCAATGTCAGATCTTTCTACTGACTTGATGCCATTCTATACCAGAAGAGCCACACCACCTCCTCTACCTACCTTCCTATCCCTCTGATATAACATGGATATTCAGCTCCCAACTACAACCATCCTTTAGCCACGACTCAGTGATGTCCACAACATCATACCTGACAATCTGTAATAGTGCCGCAAGATCATCTGCCTTATTCCTTATACTCCGGGCATTGAGACCTAACACTTTGAGTACAGTATATGCTCCCCTTTTGCTTCTGTATCCCTAATGCACTGATACTCACCCTGCTGGCTGCAATTATGTCCTATCATCTGCCTGCCCTTCCTGACAGTCTGACTACTTGCTGTCTTTGCTGATTGAAAGTTTTCGATGTCAGTAAGAAAAAAGATAAACAAATAAAAAATGCTGGAGGTACTCAGCAGGACAGGCAGCATCCACAGAGGGAAATGAATAATCAGCTGACGTTTAGGGCCAAGATCCTTCATCAGGACAGGAAAGTTACCATTACTCGAGAGAGGGTTCTTGGGAAACTGAAAACTCTGAAGGTAGACCAGATGGCATATAGACCATAGTTCTGAAAGAAGTGGTTGAAGAGATTAAGGAGGCATTAGTAATGTTCTTTCAAGAATCACTAGATTCTGGAATGGTTCTTGAAGACTGGAAAATTGCAGATGTCCCTTCAAGAAGGGAGGGAGGCAGAAGAAAGGAAATCAGAGGCCATTTATTCTGACCAGTTAGTCAGTGGTTGGGAGGATGTTAGAGTCAATTATTAAGGATGAGGTCTCAAGGTACTTGGAGGCACATGATAAAATAGGCTCTAGTCAGCATAGTTTCTTCAAGGGAAAATCTTGTCTGACAAATCTTTGAAGAAATAACAAGCACGATAGACAAATGAGAATCAGTGAGTATTGTGCGCTTAGATTTTCAGAAGGTCTTTGACAATGTTCATCACATGAGGCTGCTTAACAAGCTATGAGCCCATGGTATTACAGGAAAGTGTTGCAACAAATGAGGTGAACCCAAGCGCAGGACACAGGCATGGAGGTTGCGTTAGGATGTAGACGCTGGTGTGAGCGTTTAACAGCAAACAGGAGAGAGTGCAGGAAGGCAGGGAACAGGCAGAACTGATCTTGACATGGAGTGTAGAAAGGGAAACAGCAGACAATACTTTTCTTAGTACGGAGAGACGGAGTTACACAGGTAATCCTCAGTGCTGAGTTAAAACTTAAAAGACTTATCTTGACACGGAGAGACCGAGTTTCACAGGTACCTCGGAAAGGATGCGCTGAAACTGGAGAGATTTCAAAGGAGGCTAGTGAAAGTGAATCCAAGATTGAATGGCTTCTCACATGAAGAACATTTGATAACGTTGGGTCTGTATTCACTGGAATTTAGAAGAATGAGGGGTGACTTCATTGAAACACACAAAATGGTGAAAGGCCTTGAGAGAGCGGATGTGGAGAGGATGGTTTCTATGGTGGGAGAGTCTAAGACTAGAGGACACAGCCTCAGAATAGAGGAGAAATAGCTGTTGGGGAGGGTTTAAACTAATCTGGCAGGGGGGTGGGAACCGGAGTGAAGGGACTCAGGATAGGACAGATGGTAAAAAAGTAAAGATAGCATGAGTCAGACTGTCAGGAAGGGCAGACAGGTGAAGGGACTTAGTTGCAGCCAACAGGCTGAGTGTCAGATCATTAGGCATGCAGAATCAAAAAGGATAGCAAATATGGTACTCAAGGTGTTGTATCTAAATGCGCATTGTATTACTAATGATCTTGATCTTGGTGCAATATTACAGATTGCCAGATATGATGTTGTGTCCATCACTGAATTGTGACTGAAGGATGGTTGTAATTGGGAGCTGAATGTCCAAGGTTACATGTTTTATTGGAGGGATAGGAAGGTAGGCAGAGGGGGTGGTGCTGCTCTACTGGTAAAGAATGGCATCAAATCAGTAGAAAGGTGACTTAGATGTCAAATCATTGTGGGTTGAGTTAAGAAATTGCAAGAGTAAAAGGATGTTTGATGGCAGTTATATACTGTACAGGCCTCTTAGCAGTGGCTCTGAGGTGGACCACAGATTACAACATGAAATAGAAAAGGCATGTCAAAAGGGCAATCTTTGGTAGTCATGGAAGGTTTTAACATGCAGGTTGATTGGGAAAATCAGGTTGATAATGGATCTCAAGAGTGAGTTTGTTGAATGCCTAAGAGATGGCTTTTTAGAGTAGTTTGTCATTGAGCATACTAGGGGATCTGTACTCACTGGAATTCAGAAGGATGACGGAGGATCTCATTGAAACATTTTGAATGTTGAAAGGCCTAGATGGGGTAGATGTGGAAAGGATGTTTTCCATGGTGGGAGTCTAGGACAAGAGGGAACAGACTCGGGATAGAGGGGTGCCCTTTCAAAACAGATGTGCGGAAATTTCTTTCACCAAAGGGTGGTGAATTTGTGGAATTTGTTCTCACGTGCATCTGTGGAGGCCAGGTAGTTGGGTGTATTTAAGGCAGAGATTGGTAGGTTCTTGATTGGACATGGCATCAAAGGTTTTAGGGGAAAAGGCCGGGAACTGGGGTTGAGGAGGAGGAAAAAAAAGGATCAGCCATGATTGAATGATGGACCAGATGGCCTAATTCTGCTCCTATGTCTTATGGTCTTATGGTCAATTGTTATGGATGAAGTTATGGAGTACTTGGTGACACAGGACAAGATAGTACAAAGTCAGCATGGTTTCCTTCAGGGAAAATTTTGCCTGACGAACCTGCTGGAATCCCTTGAGGAGATTACAAGTAGGATAGATAAAGGGGATACTGTGGATGTTGTATATTTGGACTTTCAGAAGGCCTTTAACAAGTTTCCTCACATAAGGCTGTTTACCAGTACCTTACCATGGTATTACAGGAAAGGTACTGGCATGATTAGAGCATTGGCTGATTGGTAGGAGGCATTGAGTAGGAATAAAAGGATCCTTTTCTAGTTGGCTGCCAGTCACCAGTGGTGTTCCACAGGTGTCGGTGTTGAGACCACTTCTTTTTATGCTGCATATAAATGATTTAGATAATGGAATAGATGGCTTTGTTGTCAAGTTTGCAGGTGATATGAAGATTGGTGGAGAGGCAGGTAGTGTTGAGGAAACAGGTAGGCTGCAGGAGGACTTTGACAAATTAGGAGAATGGGCAAGAAAGTGGCAAATGAAACACAATATTGGAAAATGCATGGTCATGCACTTTGGTAGGAGAAATAAATGGGAAGAAAGTCCAAAAATCTAAGATACAAAGGGAATTAGGAGTCTTTGTGCAGAACACCCTAAAGGTTAACTTGCAGGTTGAGTCAAGGGTGAGGAAGGCAAATGCAATGTTAGCATTCATTTCAAGAGGTCTAGAATACAAGAGCAGGGATGTAATGCTGAGGCTTTATAAGGCACTGGTGAGGCCTCACCTTGAGCATTGTGAACAGTTTTGCGCTCTTCATCTAAGAAAAGATGTGCTGGCATTGGAGAGGGTCCAGAAGATATTCACAAGGATGATTCCGGGAATGAAAGGGTTATCATATGAGGAATGTTTGATGGCTCTGAGTCTGTCTCACTGGAATTTAAAAGGATAAGGGGGGATCTCATTGAAACCTTTCAAATGTTGAAAGGCCTAGACAGAGTAGATGTGGAAAGGATGTTTCCCATGGTGGGAGGGTCTCAGAAGAGGTTCACATCCTCAGGATAGAGGGGCATTCATTTAAAACAGAGGTGCAGAGAAATTTCGTCATCCAGAGGGTGGTGAATTTGTGGAATTTGTTACCACATTTAGTTGTGGAGGCCAGTTTGTTGGGTGTATTTAAGGCAGAGTTTGATAGGTTCTTGATTGGACATGGCAACAAAGATTACAGGGAGAAGGCTGGGGAGTGGGGCTGAGGAGGGAAAAAAGGGATCCAGCCATAATTGAATAGAGGAGCAGACTCGATGGGCCAAATGGCCTAATTCTGCTCCTATGTCTTATGGTCTTAGCCATGATATAGCACTGGGTGAGTATTTCTGGCCCCTCGAGACGCTCTGGCCAGCAATCCTCCAAGATTTTTAATCCTAGGCCCATCCTGACACAATTTACAATGACCATTAACCTATCCACCAGCAAGTCTTTGGACAGTGGGAGAACCCAGAGCACTGTGAGGAAACCCAGGCAACCACAGGCAGAACATGCAAACTCCTTACAGGTTGCTGTGGAATTTTAATACCTAATCTATCCCATTCTTCAAAAGCCATATCAATCATAGAGGGTTTTAAAAAATAATTAGAAAAGGTGGGACTCGAAAGAGAAAATCTCAATAAGCCGAAGTATTTTCGGAATTGTATCCAAAATCTCAGTGTGTTTAACTACCAGATTATCAGTTAACTTACTCAGAGACAAAAGGAGTGGAGGACACAAGAAGAGAAATAATAGTGAGTTTATTAACAGAGTTAACTTCTGAAAAAAAAACCCACATCGGGCAATCCTCACGATTTATGTAAATATAACCAGAACGTAAAGTTTCTTATATTAACTGCCCAACAATAAAATCTAAAGTTTGATAAGGCTAATCCTCTGTTCTTTTTATCTTTCTGAAGATGAATTTTGTTTAATCTAGAGCGCTTATTCTTCCATATATAAGAAGATATAACAGAGCCAAGAGAATCAAAAAAGGATTTAGGAATAAAAACCGGCAACACCTGAAAAAGATATATAAATTTAGGTAATATACTCATTTTGATAGAGTTGATTGGACCAATCAGCGATAACGAAAGAGGCGACTAATTTGATAGTATCCTTTTTACGTGATTCAATAAGATAAGAAAATTTTCTTTAAGTAGACACTTACAGTTTTTAGTGATTGTTACACCTATGTAGGTAAATTGGTTTCTTACGATTTTAAAAGGAATTTTGTGTGTTCTCCTGGAATTTCAGCAGCTGCAGAATCTCTTGTGTTTATGAGCACTGGTATAGTTTTCAGCTTTCCCAAAAGAAAAACTTGGCCACAACTACAACTGGAATGTCCAGAATGACTGAAGTTTTGGAAGCCACAGTTTCTAAAAGGAGCAGACTGAATTTGAGAAGTTCTTCTCCTACATGGTGTGCATTTCTGTTTATTTGTACAAAAGATTTGGTCAGACATCGCCTACTGTTATTGAATGCAAAACCTTTGCTGAATCACATTCAACACACACACCATGCTGGAGGAACTCAGCAGGCCAGGCAGCATCTATGGAAAAAAAAGTGCAGTCACCTTTTCGGGCCGAGACCCTTCATCAGGGCTGGAAAGAAAGATGAGAAGTCAGCCGATGAAGGTGGGAAGAGGGGAGGAAGAAACACAAGGTGATAGGTGAAACTGGGAGGGAGGAGAAGTGAAGTAAAAAGCTGGGAAGTTGATTGGTGAAAGAGTTAGAGGAGTGGAGAAGTGGGGAATCTGATAGGAGATGATAGATGGCCATGGAGAAAGAAAAGTGGGAGGAGCACCAGAGGGAGGTGATGGGCAAGTAAGGCGAGAGGGGGAAGTGGGAATTGGGGAATGGTGAAGCAAGGGGAGGTGGGGCATTACCAGAAGTTAGAGAAGTCAATATTCATGCCATCAGGTTGGAGGCTACCCAGACAGAATATCAGGTGTTGCTCCTCCAACCAGAGTGTGGCCTCATCGTGGCAGTAGAGGAGGTCACGGAGTGACATGTCAGAATGGGAAAGGGAAGTGGAATTAAAATGGATGGCCACTGGAAGATCCCGCTTTTTCTGATGGATGGAGTGTAGGTGATTGGCAAAGCTGTCTCCCAATCTACGTTCGGTCTCACCGATATATAGGAGGCTGCACGGAGAGCAGTAGATGACCCCATCAAACTCACGGGTGAATATCATCACACCTGGAAGGACAGCTGGGAGACCTGAATGGTAGTGAGGGTGGAAGTGTAGGGGCAGGTGTAGCACTAGCTCCACTTGTATAAGCAGCTGAAGCAAATCACAAGTCCTGGTTATAGACCGCCAATAATCTCTGAAGAGTATTGATAATGGCTGGGGTCACCCGACTTGTAAAGGCATTGCCGAGAAGAAGGCAATGGCAAACCACTTCTGAAGAAACATTTACTCGGAACACTCAAGGTCACTGGTGGGGATGACGGCAGAGCAGATGTAGCTGAAGTTTCTAGGAATAGTTCACAATGCACAGGATCGATATGTCCCACAGAAGAAGTTGTTCTCAAATGGCAGGGGTAGGCAACCATGGCTGACAAGGGAAGTTAAGGACTGCATAAAAGCCAAGGAAAAGGCATATAAGGTAGCATAAGTGAGTGGGAAGTGGATGATTGGGCACCTTCTGAAATCCAACAAAATGCAACTAAAAAAGCTATAAGAAGAGAAAAGATGAAATATGAGTGCAAACTAGCCAATAAGTAGGACAACAAAAGTTTTTTTTTCAATTATATAAAGAGTAAAAGGGAGGTGATCTTGGAAGTTGATGCTGGTGAGGAAGTAATGGGGAACAAAGGAATGGCAGGTGAACTTAATGGATACTTGCACCTGTCTTCACTGTGGAAGATAATAGCAGTGTGCCAGAGGTCCATGAGTGTCAGGAAGCTATTACAAAGGGAAAAGTGCTAGGCAAACTCAAAAGTCTTAAGATGGAAAAGTCACCTGGACCAGATGGACTACATCCCAGAGCCCAGACAAGGGTTCCTGAAGAGATAACAGATGTACTGGTCATGATCTTTCAAGCATCACTTGAGTCTGGCATGGTCCTGGAGGACTGGAAGATTGCAGATGTCACTCCACTCTTTATGAAGGGAGGAAAGTAAAAGAAAGGAAATTATAGGCCAGTTGGCCTAAGCTCAGTGGTTGGGAAAGTGTTGGAGTATATTATCAAGGATGAGGTTTCGGGGTACTTGGAGACTAGTGATAAAATACATCAAAGTCAGTATGGTTTCTGTGAAGGGAAATCTTGCCTGACAAATCTGTTAGAGTTCTTGGAGGAAGTAACAAGCAGGGTGGACAAAGGAGAGGCAGTGGATGTCATTTACTTGGATTTGCAGAAGGCATTTGATAAGATGTCATACATGAGGCTGCTTAACAAGATAAAATCCCATAGTGTTACAGGAAAGATAGTGGCATGGATAGAGGAATGGCTGACAGGCAGGAGGTAGCAAGTGGGAATAAAGGGGGCCTTTTCTTGTTGGCTGCCAGTGACTAGTGGTGTTCCTCAAAGGTCAGTATTGGGACTGTTGCTTTTCATATTGTTTGTCAATGATTTGGATAATGGAATTTGATGGCTTTGTGATACAAAGATAGATGGAAAGATAGGTAGTGCTGAGGAAGCAATGTGATTGCAGCAGGACTTAGTCAAATTGGAAGAATGGGCGAAAGAGTGGCAGATGGAATACAGTGTTGGGAAATGTTTGATAATGCATTTTGGTAAAAGGAAAAATAGTGCGGACTATTATCTAAATGGGGAGAAGGTTCAAATATCAGTGGTGCAGAGGGACTTAAGAGTCCTCATGCAAGACTCCCAGAAGGTTAATTTACAGGTTGAGTCTTTGGTAAAGAAGCCAAACACAATGAGGGCATTTATTTTCCAGTGAGTACAGGTGCAGTGCTACCAAATGCTCCTCATTTAGAAGGATGAGAGGGGATCTGATTGAAACATGTAAGATTATTAAGGGATTGGACACGCTAGAGGCAGGAAACATGTTCCCGATATTGGGGGACTCCAGAACCAGAGGCCACAGTTTAAGAATAAGGGGTAGGCCATTTAGAACGAAGTTGAGGAAAAACTTTTTCACCCAGAGAGTTGTGGATCTGTGGAATGCTCTGCCTCAGAAGGCAGTGGAGACCAATTCTCTGGATGCTTTCAAGAAAGAGTTAGATAGAGCTCTTAAAGATAGCGAATTCAAGGGATATGGGGAGAAGGCAGGAACGGGATACTGATTGTGGATGATCAGCCAGGATCACAGTGAATGGCGGTGCTGGCTCGAAGGGCCGAATGGCCTACTCCTGCACCTATTGTCTATATGTTAACTCCTTCATTCACGGAATCATCTCTGGCCTCTCTCCAATGACAATACATCCTTTCTGAGATAGGGGGCCCACAACTGTTGATAATACTCCAAGTGTGGCCTGACTAGTGTCTTATAAAGCTTCAGCATTACCTCCTTGTTTTTATATTCTATTCCCCTTGAAATAGAAATATAGAAACATAGAACATAGGTGCAGGAGAAGGCCATTTGACCCTTCGAGCCTGCACCGCCATTCAGTATGATCATGGCTGATCATCCAACTCAGAACCAGCCTTCCCTCCATACCCCCTGATCCCTTTAGCCACAAGGGCCATATCTAACTCCCTCTTAAATATAGCCAATGAACTGGCCTCAACTGTTTCCTGTGGCAGAGAATTCCACAGATTCACCACTCTCTGTGTGAAGAAGTTTTTCCTAATCTCGGTCCTAAAAGGCTTCCCCTTTATCCTTAAACTGTGACCCCTCGTTCTGGACTTCCCCAACATCAGGAACAATCTTCCTGCATCTAGCCTGTCCAATCCCTTGAGAATTTTATATGTTTCAACAGAGGTCAGAGTTCAATTCCAGCATTGTGTGTAAGGAGTTTGTATGTTCACCCCGTGAGTGCGTGGGTTTCCTCACAAGTCCAGAGACATACTGGCTAGTAGGTTACTTGGTTGTTGTCAATTGTGCTGTGATTAGGCTTGTGTTAAATAGGTGGGTTACTGGGCTTTGAGGCCCGCTGGGCTGGAAGGGTCTGCTCTGCATTTTATGTCGAAATAAATAAATGAAATAAAACTCCCTCTCTGTTTTCTGCAGGGATTGCTCCCCACTCGATTCCCTTGACCAGTCGTCCCCCCTCAATAATCTCCCTCCTGGCACTCACCCCTGCAAGCAGCCAAAGTGCTACACCTGCCCATTCCCTTCCTCCATTCAGGGCCCCAAGCAGTCCTTCCAGATTGAGGCAACACTTCATCTGTGAACCTGCTGGTGTCATCCTTTGTGTCCGGTGCTCCCAATGCGGCCTCCTCTGGATTGGTGAGACCCATCATAAACTGGGGGATCACTACATCGAGCACCTCCTCACCATTCACAAGTGGGACTTCCCAATGGCCAAACATTTTAATTCCCATTTCAACAGGTCGGTCTATGGCCTCCTCTTGTGGCAAGGTAAGGCCACCCTCAGGGTGGAGGAGCAACACCTTATATTCTGGGCAGCCTCCAACCTGATGGCATGATTATCAATTTCTCCTTCCTGTAAACAAATTCCCTACCCCCTTTCTGTAATCCCACTCTGACCTTTTGCCTCTTCACATCTGCCTATTACTTTACCCCGAGTCCCCCCCCCACCCTTTATCCTATTGTCCACTCTCCTCTCCTATCAGATTTTTAAAAATTCAAAATATACTTTATTCAAAAATAAAATTATGTACAATAAGCCATTCAATGTCTGTCAATCCTTTACAGGTGTTTCCATTACGGTCTATACATTTCCACGCTTTTAGCCACCCATGTGACACTCTGTCGTTTCACCTTTCTACACCATTGTTGGGGGGTATACGCCCCGCCACCCGACCCCTCCCACTCCTGTGGGAGAAGAACCCTAAACTGTGGTCCTTCTCCACCGGGCCCTTGCGGTGGCTGCACCAAGCTTCAGTGCGTCCCTCAGCACGTACTCCTGCAGCCGAGAATGTGCCAGTCGGCAGCATTCTCCCACGGACATCTCCATGCGCTGGCAGATCATCAGGTTTTGGGCCGACCAAAGAGCGTCTTTCACCGAGTTGATGATCTGCCAGCAGCACCGGATGTTGGTCTCCGTGTGCGTCCCCGGGAACAGCCCATAGATCAGAGAGTCCTCTGTTACGCAGCTGCTGGGGATGAAATGTGACACTAGCCCGTCCATCCTCCTCCACACCTTCTCAGCGAACTGGCAGTGTGCAAAGAGGTGGGTCACAGACTCCTCCTCACTGCAGTCCTCCCGTGGGCAGCGGGGTGTGGAGACGACGTTCTGGGCATACAGGAGGGATCTTCTCTTTCTTTTTTTTTCCAAAAATACTTTATTCAGAAATATTACAAACTAAAATAATTACATACAAGAAAAGAAAACCATTTGTTGACTCTCTTTCTTCTCCAGCCCTTGGCCTCTCCCACCCACTTGGCTTCACCTATCACTTTCTGGCTCGCCTTCCTCCCCTCCAACCCACCTTTTTATTCTGGTGTTTACTTCCACCTTCCTTCTCAGTCCTGAAGAAGGGTCTCAGCCTGAAACGTCAGTTGTTTACCCATTTCCATAGATGCTGCCTGACCTGCTGAGTTCCTCTTGTGTTTTGTGTGTGCTTAAATTATTGAAGTAAAGGTAAGAATTGTAACCAATGAAGATTTCACATACCACGTGACGCGCTGAAGCTGTAGATGGCGAAGATGATAAATGCAAATCCTGAAAGGACAGAGCACAGAAGAGAATTGATTGTGAATGACAATCCAGCTCACGTCTTTGCATCTCAAATAGTACCAGTGATCTCTTAATGTGTTCAGTCAAAACACAAGAAAAATATGCAACTAGTTCAATCAGATTGCAAGCTAGAAATTTCAAAGTTCAAAGTAATTTTACTATCAAAATATGTATATGTTATCATATATTACCTTGAGATGCATTTTCTTGCAGGCATTCACAGAAGGAAACAAAAAAAATAGAATTAATGAAAAACTACAAATATTATCTGCTTGGTTTACTAGCATTGTGCGTTTCAATGATTTTTTTATGAAGCTGAACCTAGCTTTATGATAATGTTAATAGTTTCAATTTTTATATTAGTGTCAATTTGTAAACTAATTACTGAAGACATGATAACCTACATGTTAACAGTTAATGATGACCAGGAAATTGTTCTTCTATCTTTGAATAGCTATATAGCTGTGCCAAAAGTTCACCTAATGCTGATTGCAAAATGCTGAAAATGATGGAGACCTTAATAGCAAAATTCACAGATCAATGTTTGACAAGGTTCCTTCTTCTGGTGAACAAATCCCTCCCCACCCCTCCTCCATAATCAACTCTGACTTTTTACTTCTTCACGGAGGCAAAGTGGTTAGTGCGATGTTATTATAGTTCGAGGCATTCCCAAGTTCGGAGTTCTATTCTGCCGCTGTTTGTAAGGAATTTGAACGTTCTCCCCGTGAGTGTGTGAGATCCCTCCAGATGCTCTGGTTTCTTCCCACAGTCCAAAGGCGTGCCCGCTAAACAGCGGGGTTGTTGGACAGTGCAGCTCGTTGGGCTGGAAGGGCATGTTCTGCGATGTATCTCTAAATAAATAAATCAATAAACAAACAAACAAGTAAATAAATAAAGTGGTATGTGTTTCAGGCACTGTGTATCCAGGTACTATCTGCAGCAAGCACTTTAAAATATTCTGCTGACAGGCACGGTGACAGGCCCTTCCAGCCCAGTGGCTCCCTGCCACCCAGTTACAACCACATGACCAACCAACCTACCAACCAGTGCATCGTGGGACTGTGGGAGGAAACCAGAGCACCCGGAGGAAACCTACCCGGTCACAGGGGGAATGTACAAACCCCTTGGATGGATTGAACCTGGGTTGCTGGTGCTGTAATAGTGTTACACTAACCACTACACCATAGGTGATTGATTTTCTGGATGTAAAATCAATGCAAGGATGGATGGAACTGAGTATAGGTATTGTATAGTCAGAGGGATTTGTCTTGCACTGTTGCACATTTGGAGTGGACTTTTGGGAAAATTGCAGGTGAGCTCCCCAAGAACTTCCTTTTCTATGTCTCACCCTAATGAATTCTGTTTTTTGAACTTTAAGGCTGAGAAGATGGGAGTTTATTGAAGTCTTTAGGCATCTTGATAAATATAGTCTTCTGAAGTGATTTTCAGTAAGATAGGGTTTACATTCCAGACAGATTGATGCACTGGACAGCAAATTCTTCAAACGTATTGCTTCCTCAGAAATATCTTCTGTTTATGATAGACTGCTTCAAGCTGAACATAAATATAATTTCAGACTATATGTATCACGTAGGAATTTAGAGAAACCAGAAATGAACTTTTATTGAATTATAATGTGTTTAATTGCATTATATGTGCTGACTCTTTGCAGTAGTTCAACTAAGCTAAACATGTTTGTTGATGATTTTCATTTGTACTCAGTGTCTGAGGCTTCTCGCTTAAGCGTCCAACAATAATCAGCCAGCATTGATGGATTCCAGTTGCCCTGATACTGTTTCTTCATGACCGCAATGTCCTGGTGAAACCTTTCACCATGCTCGTCACTAACAACACCAAGATTTGCAGGGAAGAAGTCTAAATGGGAATGCAGAAGATGAATCTTCAGTGACACGTTGCATTTCATGGTTTTGTATGCTTGAAGAAAGTTGTTAACCAGCTGCATGTAGTTTGGTGATCTGTAGTTGTCAGGAAAATTTTCAGCAACATCCTTTAATGCCTTCCAAGCGATTTTCTCCAATCCCACTAGAAGTTCTTTGAATTGCCTGTCATTGATGACCTGTTTGATTTATGGACCAACAAAGATGCCTTCCTTAACCTTGGTATCAGTTATTTTGGGAAATACCTGTCTCAAGTATCAAAATACTTCACGGAAATTTTTGTGCCTGGTGACGGCAGATTAAATCCTTGCAGTCTTGAATCCAGTAATTCAGTTTTTGCCTTTGACAAACCCAAGTCTCTGACTAGCTCATTTAACTCAGATTGAATTATCAGATGAGGCTTAGTCAACATAAAAGGTTCAAAATCTGTATCAGTATCAGTGTTGTTTTCCACTCCTGGCTCGTGCATTCAGGGCATCTTCACCTCCATGTCTCTGGTGGCTTCCGTACAGGAAGACTACTGTCATGCAGCAAGGGTCTCATGGCTGAAAGGAGATTGTGGTATTCAGTGGATTTCTTGTTTTTAGCAGAGAAACCAGACACACTGGTCAGACAGAAGTAGCAGTCTGTCGCATGATCTTCCTGCTCTCACCATATCATCGAGATAGCTAACAGCATTGACGTCTGAGTACCTCTGAGCCAAGGTCTAAGATTGACAGTGCATGGTGTGCAACACGTGAGGAGCCCAGGCTTTGTTTTGGTCACTAATTTTAGCTGACAGGCTTTCTCAATAAGAGTAGTCAGGTTCCGTCTTTGAAATTTAAGAGTGTACTTGTCACAAATATAACAAAGTATCACGGCTAATGCAACATTGGCAAGACATTTTGATATCATAGATACAGTACTCCTGAAAATACAATTTCTTTATTAGAATGAGTACACACAATATGTTCTGCACATAGAGTATGTGATCGCAAATGGATGTACACGTGAACGCAATGCGTGAGAGATGCTTTTCCAGCCTTTCTAAAACCTGTCCTGTCACGCAGGATCCACCCTGCTTTCAGCATGCCTGGACAAGATAGAAAATTTTTCAGCTTACATTGAAGGCAACATTTTAATTGACTTGAATTATGAATTGAAATAGCAAATATAGGCAATTTTTAAAAAAATGGTGTCCGAATGGGAAGTTTCATGATGATTTTCACGATCAGCAGCCCAAAATCCGTAAGATACACCCAAAGGTATTCGGGAAGCAAAATCTTTGTTGTCCAGTGTAATGAAAGGTTAATGTATACTTAGCTGTAACCTAATCACTTTCAGTTTCACTGTTCAAAAAGTAATGTAATGGAGCAGGTCATACATCTGTTGTAAAAGCTACTCAGTAGTGCTTCTAGTAAAATCAATGGAACAGAAATCTAATACATTCTGTAAAAGTGGCTTTTGCCAGGTTATAGTCACAGAGTCATGGAGCATTATAGCACAAAAACAGGCTCTTTAGCCCATCTAGTCCAAGCCAAACTATTAATCTGCCTCGTCTGATTAACCTGCACCCTGACCATCCCCCTCCACACCCCTCCCATCCGTGTACCTATCCAAACTTCTCCTAAATGCTGAAATCAAACCTGCATCTACCCCTTTCGCTAACAGCTTGTTCCACACTCTCACTGCCCTCTGAGTGACGACGTTCCCCTTAAATATTTCACCTTTCACCATTAACCCATGACCTCTAATTCTAGTCCCACCCAACCTCAGTGGAAAAAGCCTGCTTGCATTTAGCCCTATCTATACCCCCCATAATTTTGTATACCTCCATCGCATCGCCCCTCAATCTCCTGCGTTCTAAGGAATAAAGTCCTAACCTATTCAACCTTTCCTTATTTGGAACAATTTTCTGCAGCCCACAGATGATCACCGGCGCCACCTTGTGTTGAGCGACTCAGGTTCTCCAGTCCCAGCAACATCCGTATAACAGAGTCGAAAGTTAAGCCCAAAACAGTCAGAAAATGAATTTACACCATCAGGAGAAAGCATAAGTGTATGGTATTATTTTTTCAAAGTAAGGTGATACTTTTTTTTTTAGGTAATATGTGTATCTGGTGCACTGTGCCCACTTGAAGCTGTAATAACATTATATTTAGAACAGGAACTCCTGGCATCCTCAGAATCAGAAACAGGTTGATTGCCACTGGCGTATGTTGTGAAATGTGTTATGTGGCAGCGGTACATTGAAACACATCATCAATATGTGCTGTGTCGTATGACATCATCATTCCGTGCCGTGCGGCATGGGCGATCATGGTCACGTGACCATGACTGTTCTTGGCAAATTGCAAAACACAAAAAAATTAAAAACTATAAAGTAAAATCAATTAATGAATAAACCCATGAATACTATCTTTTTGCACAACCTATTTAATATGTATACAATAAGGCACAGCAAGAAGGCACAGCAGTGCCTTCACTTGCTAAGAAGATTGGGGCAAGCAAGGTTCCTTCCCCCATTTTACAGGAGTACCATTGAGAGCATCCTGACCAGTTGCAACTCCACCTGGTATGGGAGCAAAAAAAATACATTGGAACATTGGACCTGATGTCCCTACAAAGGATTGTGAGAACAGCTGAAAGGATCATAGGGGTCTCCCTACCAACCATTAGGGGGTATTTATCAGGAGTGCTGCGTATGCAGGGCCCTCAGTATTATTAAAGATCCCACCCATCCCTCCAGCATCCTCTCTGACTTTCTATCATCAGGAAGGAGACTACGATGCATAAAACAAGAACAGTCAGGATGAGAAACAGTTTCTTCCCCCCAGGCCATTAGGATTCTGAACTCCCTGCCACATCTTATTCAAAGTGTCACTGGTTAATCTGTTCCGTACCTTACAAAATTTAATATTCATGTACTTTAGTTTGTTATTTATGTGATTCATCTGTAGATTTTATCCTTACCTGCAGAAGTTATTGTGTGGTATGTATGTTATGTGTACTACTGTGCTTTACAAAAGTAGAGCACAGAAACAGGCTACTCATCCCATCTAGTCCATGCAGAAAACTTTTAAGCTGCCTATTCTCAATGACCTGCGCTGGGACCAAAACCCTTCATAGCCCTACTACCCATGTACCTAACTTCACTTAAACGTTGAAATCAAGCTCACATGCACCACTTGTACCGGCAACTCACTCCACACTCTCACAACCCTCAGAGTGAAGAAGTTTCCCTTCATGTTCCCCTTAAACATTTAACCTTCCACCCTTGACCTATGACCTCTGGTTGCAGGGTGACCATGATTGTTCTTGGCAAATTTCTCAACAGCAGAGGTTCACTATTGTCTTCTTCTGGGCAGTGTCTTTACAAGTGTCTTCACGCTCCTGTATCACCTCCCTGATGGTAGCAATGAGAAGAGGACATGTGCTGGGTGATGGGGGTCCTTAATGCAGGATGCCACCTTATTCTTTTGGATTCTTATTTTTGATGTGACAAAATGGAATAAAACTCTTGTGGTAATTATGTGTTTTCATCAGATCTCAGTAAAGCACTGAATTGCCTTTGCCTGTTAAGTGCAAAGCATGTTTCAAAGGAAGTCTGAAGTCTTAAGTCTTTAGTCTTAGCTCAAAAAAAGTGGCAATCTTTAGCTTTCATAATAAAAAAAATGAATAACTAGATTTTGATTAATTTGAGATTCCCTGAGTCTGGACTATTAAAGTTCAAAGCAAGTCTATTCTCAAAGCACGTATATGTCACCACGTACCACCCTGGGATTCGTTTTCATGCAGGCATTCACAGTAGAACAAAGAAATACAATGGAAACAATGAAAACTACACACAAATGATCAATGTGCAAAAGGAGAAGTACTGTGCAAATACAAACATGAAACAAGTAATAATAATAAGTAAGTCAACAAATAAAAGAAGAGGTTGCATTACTGTCATTAAAAGCTGCAATATCCTTTTCCGTTTTTCAAATTAAAATAATATTTCTATATTGGACTCAGTCAGCTCTGTGGATAACAATGCCTACCGTCTGTCTAATGCAAATCTGTCAAGTATTTCTGTACTTCCTAATATCCATTCTGTGCCATTCTTTCCAGTTGCTTTCAACCCTATGTGCTGTTAATATCAGAAACAGGTTCTAGAAAAATCAATACAACACTCTGCATAGAACAAAAACATTCTTAAGTATAAGGGAACACACTTCAAAGATTTAACAATATTTCTTCATGTATTTTTCATCTAAAATTAGTTGATTTATTTTAGATCTATGGCAATATGATTGTTGATTGTCTATTTTATTTATGCTAGTTGTAAGAATACTTCCTCAGTATCTACTATTTGTCTTAACGCTCATACCCGCTCGGAACAAAATACTAAGATGCTTTTAAAGCTGGTTCCTGTATTGAATGCAATATTGCAAGCATTAAACTCTTAAAACAGGCAGTATTCACATGCAGTAAGATGACAGATCTTACTGTTTTCTGCTTTTCTGATCTTCTACTTGATGGTCGAGACATGGTTTGTTGAAATCTATCCTATCAAAGTCACCGTCAAGCAGATTGGTTTAAGTATATCTGTTCCTGTGACCAGTTGGGAGACGGGCAGCCTCTTCCGATTTGTTTTCGTATCGAAGGTATCAAGAGCATTGAAGACATGAAAGCACACTGGTGTCACAAATGATGCCAAAATATCAATGAAAACCAAAGAAACATCTCCCTCTATAGGCCCAAAGAACCAAAATTAGTTCAATTTTCTGATAGAATCAGTAAGAATTAAAATGAATAGAAGAATATCCACAAAATTATACAACTATTATGTTATATAAGATTTATCAGAACAAAGACCATCATCCTCGACCTCGAGGGATAGCCACGACGATGACAATGTAAGACTTATATCAAAACAACAGTGTATTGCTTTGAAAGATAGATTTCACTAAGCTGAACAAAACAAAAGCTTTTGAATATCATACCCATAATACCATGCTACTGAATGTTTCAGGCCTCCTTCATCATGTCAGTAAATTCTCTCGGTTTCCAGTATTATCAGCCATGCAGGTTCCGGTTGGAGACTCAGGAATACCATTGCAGTCAGATGTAGAAAGATTCTTCATTGCTCTTTCCATAACAATATTGTTTTACCAGTCAGGTTGTTAGCCCCAAGGCACACCCCAGAACCTGGAGGAGCAGTGCAGCACTCTCAGTCTGGCCTCTACCCTATGACCTGTTTGGCATGGGTAACTCTACCAAGAGCCTGACTCCAGGCAACATCGCTCTCTGGGTCGTGGAGGCATGAGAGCCTCCAAACCCAACAACAAGGCTGTGGTCCTCTTGGAGTTAATTAGTGTGCAGAATCATCGAATTCATGAGGATCACCAAATTAAAAGGCATTTTTAAGGTAACAACTTTGTAATTATAATCATTGAAATAAATGTCAATTTGAATGCAGTTATCCACGTTTCAAATCCAAAGTGAATTGTCTGGATGAAAATTGTATGGTTGGGTGTCTTAATTTTTTGAGGCATAAATTCAATTTGACAGATGCAAAGAACATTCAATTGTAATGATTTAACCAATTTAAAGAAGGGACTTCTGCTCTTCGTTTTCTATTCTATGACATTCTACAACTAATATATTATTATTTTTGTGAGCCAATAGTGAGGCTGATCTTAGAAACACAGAACATAGAAAACATACAGCACAACACAGGCCCTTTGGCCAACAAAGCTGTGCCGAACATGTCCCTACCTTAGAACTACCTAGGCTTTACCCATAGCCCTCGATTTTTCTAAGCTCCATGTAGCCACCCAGGAGTCTCTTAAAAGACCCTTTCATTTCCACCTCCAGCACTGCCACCGGCAGCCCATTGCACACACTCGCCACTCTCACTGTAAAAAACTTACCCCTGACATCTCCTCTGTACCTGCTTCCAAGCACCTTAAAACTATGCCCTCTCGTGCCATCCATTTCAGCCCTGGGAAAAAGCCTCTGACTAGCCACGCGATCAATGCCTCTCATTATCTCGTACACCTCTGTCAGGTCACCTCTCATCCTCCGTCGCTCCAAGGAGAAAAGGCCGAGTTCACTCAACCTATTCTCATAAGGCATGCTCCCGAATCCAGGCAACATCCTTGTAAATCTCCTCTGCACCCTTTCTATGGTCTCCGTGTTCTTCCTATAGTGAGGTGACCTGAATTGAGTACAGTACTCCAAGTGGGATCTGACCAGGGTCCGATATAGCTGCAACAATCTGAAGCACTTTGCCTCGAAATGAATGCTAACAAAGCATTTACCTTCCTCACCAGGGATTCAACCTGCAAGTTAGCCTTCAGGAAATCCTGTGTGATAGGATAGGTATATGGATGGGAGGGCTATGGAGGGTTATGGGAAGGAGGTGCAGGTTAATCGGACTGGGCAGGTTAAATGGTTTGGTACAGACTAGATGGGATGAAGGGCCTGTTTCTGCACTGTAGTGTTCTATGACTCTATGACTATACTGCTGCAAGTAACTGGGAGTGATGTTGATACATGTAAGACCACAAGACCACGCGCCATAGGGCAGAATTCGGCCATTCAGCTCATCGATTCTATTCCACCATTTCGTCATGGCTGATCCATTTCCTCACAACCCCATTCTCTTGCCTTCTCCCCATAACCTTTCATGCCCTGACTAATCAAGAACCTATCAACCTCTTCCTTAAATACATCCAATGACTTGGCCTCCACAGCTGCCCGTGGCAATGAATTCCACAAATTTACCACCCTCTGCCTAAAGAGATTCTTCTCAGAACGCCAAAATTGTCCTGAGGTCTGAACAGAAAACTGATGTTTTTATACAGAATTGTCTTATCAGTTATGGATATATTCCATTTGGTAAATTGTATATGTTTGAATTCCTTACTTGCAAGATCAATCACCATTCACAATAGAGGTGTTAAAAGTCAATCAAACCTTCAAGCTAATGACTGTTGACATTTTGAAGTTAGTAAAGCAATGGCCCCTAGTTGCTGGGTGTAGTCCATTATTGCTGCCTCATCTGCCTCCAGCACCCTACTGTGTCGAGGGAAGCTATGTTCTTGGGTGATTATACACTGCCATAATCATTCTCATCCACCTGTCTGCAGTCATCAACACCGGTTCTGGTGGTCTCACTTCAAAAGTCTCCCTTGCCTGGGTTTGACTATACACTGCCACAGTCACCCTCTCCTAGATGTTGTCTTTAACCCTTGCCTTACCACAACTTCCACACAAGATTATACTTTGTGTTGATTTACACTGGAAGATTTGTAAATGGCAATGAATAATACTCAGAAAGGAAAAATTAACTCAAATTTAAATGAAAGCATAGACTATTTTCTAAATGGATAGAAAATTCAAAAATCTGAGGTGCAAAGGGACTTGGAAGTCCTTGTGCAGGATTCTCTAAAGGTTAATTTGCAGATTGAGCCTGTGGTGAGTAAGGCAAATGCAATGTTAGCATTCACTTCAATTGGACTAGAATATAAAAGCAGGGATGTACTGTTGAGGCTTTATAAAGAACTAGTGAGGCCTCAGTTGGAGTATTGTCAGCAGATTTGGGCCCCTTATCTAAGATAGGATGTGCTGAAACTAGGAAGGGTTCAAAGGAGGTTCACGAAAATGATTCTGGGAATGAAAAGCTTGTCATATGAAGAGCGTTTGATGGCTCTGGGCCTGTATTCACTGGAATTCAGAAGAATGGCGGGGACGGGGGGAATCTCACGTAAACCTATTGAAAGTTGAAAGGCCTTGATAGAGTGGATATGAAGAGAATGTTTCCTATGGTGAAATACACCCAGCAACTAAGGGACAATTGCTTTACCAATGTCAAATCATCACCAGGTGTCAGCTTGGTTTCCTATGGTCTAAGACCAGAGGGCACAGCCTCAGAATAGAGGAGCGTGTTTTTAGAATGGAGAGGACCATGAATTTCTTCAGCCAGAGACTGGTGAATCTGTGGAATTCATTGCCACGGCTGGCTGTGGAAGCCAAGTCATTCGGTATATTTAGGGCAGAGGTAGATTATTCAGGACATGAAGGGATACAGGGAGAAGGCAGGAGACTGGGGCTGAGAGGGAGAATGGATCAGCCATGATGAAATGGCAGAGCAGACTCGAGGGGACAAGTGGCCTAATTCTGCTCCTATCTCTTATGGTCTTATTGTCTTAAAAATTTGAAGAATAACCTTAAAGATCAATTAAGTGGGATGCAATTATCAGTGAGGTCACAAGACTAATAGTTAGAATTCTTCCAAAAACAGAAATTGCTCAGTGTATAAGATTTACAGTTAATGGATAGTTCCTGAGGAAAATAATTACTTAAAGCACCGTTGCTAAATGTATTTTCTCCATCGTCTTTTTTTCCATTAATTCCAACAAAATACTTGGAAAAATGCAGTCATATTTCCGAATGCAAAACCTTTAGGTAATAAAACAAAAAAGATGCAAATATTCACCACATTAGGCATCATATAACTGAGGGAGAAACAAATAATATTTCAGGTTAGTGATCTCCCATCAGGACTAAGATATGCTGGAAATGTACTTGCAGAAAAAGATAGGTGTGTTTGGGGGGCTGGGGGGGGTAAAATTTATGGTAAACAACCATTGAGGAAGTGAGCGGAGGCAAGGCAGCATTGAGGGTCGAAGCAAACGGAGGCAAGACAGAGTTGAGGCGAGGCCAAGGCAGAGTCGAGGCCTCAACCGAGAGTGAAGAAGGACCCAAGGTTTGAATGGTCTCAGCACCCAGCCGATTGGGAAAGATCAGGTAGAGGGAGAAACATGGTGGCAGGTTCCAGGCCCAGAGTATATCACAGCAACAGGGCCCAGGTGGTAGTGGAAGGAAAGACCCGATGTGTAGATGATTTAAATGCTGGGCCAGATTGAAAGGCAGGGTGTCGTGACTAGAGGCGAGGACTGGAACGGTTCTAACGCAGCTCTGTGACATTTACTCGGCTCTGCACTGAACTGAAGTTGTGGCCTGCTCTGGCTGCTCCTGAATGCTATTTGCTTACTTTTATTCTTTGCATGATTTGTTTTTCTCTCTCTCTCTCAGCACATTTCAGGTTTGATAGTCATCTTGTTTCTCATGGGTTCTTTTGGGCTTCATGTTTTGTGGCTTCCTGAGAGGAGAGAAATCGCAAGGTGGCATAAAGTATATATACTTGATATTAAATGTACCTTGAACTTTGAACTTGGTAAGAAAAAAATGTTTGGCCCAAAGCATTGCAACTTTTTGGTGTGCATCAAATCAAGGGGAGGAGATGTATGTCAATCACAAACACGAGAGATTCTGCAGATGCCAGAAATCCAAAGCAACACACACAAAAAGTTGGAGGAACTCAGCAGGCCATAAATACGTATAAATATCGATTTCTCCTTCTGGCGAACAAAATTTCCTCCCTCCCCACCCCAACCTGCATTCCTCCCTCTGACTTTTTATTCTTCTCACCTGCCTATTACTTCACCAGGTTCCCACCCCCTTCCTTTTCTATTGTCCACTCTCCTTTCCTATCAGATTCTTTCTTCTCCAGCCCTTGATCATTCCTACCCACCTGGTTCACCTACCACCTTCCAGCTAGCCTCCTTAAGCCTCCAACCACTTTGTAACTCAGGCATCTTCCCCCCGCCCCACCCCTTCCCTCTCAGTCCTGAAGAAGGGTCCCGGCCCAAAACATCGACTGTTTACTCTTTTCTAGAGATGCTGCCTGGACCTGCTGAGTTCCTCAAGGAGAGGAGTTGGAAGCTTTCAGATAGCCCATTCTAAAGTGTCTGCCAGGGGCTTCACCATAGCAACCAGAATAGGGGCTTCACAACAGCAGTAGCTGAAGACATAAAAAAACAGTTCCCACAGGTGCATGATGGGATAGGAGACAAAACAACATGGGCAATAATGGACCAAGATTTGGGGCTTATGCGAGGATCCATAACAAAATGTATTGGTTGGAATTTATGTCCAGATTCTCTGCTATAGTTCCACGTCATTTTATTCTTTGTTGTCGGTTGTTGTTGTCTAATTCAGCATTACCACAGGAGTGCTCTAAAACATACTGTAGAGAATTGGATCAATAGGGAAGAGGAGGAGCCAAAGCTTTTAGCTGAAGGATGTACGTTCGTATCTTCAGGACGAATGATGTTAAGTAAGTGTTGGTCCCACTGGTTGAATGATATTTGCTGAAATAAATAATTCAACCACAAAGCACTGAAATTTTTTCCTTTAAAGATCGAAAAGTGTTAGCAGCTGCATTGGAACAGGCAGTGATAGGCCTCATTTGATGAAGGATCCTGATTCAGAAAGATTAATTGTTTCTTTTTCCTCTGATGGTGCCTGTTTGTGTTTCCAGCATTTTGTGCCTTCAGTTTAGTTCTTATGAAGTAAATTTGACCTGAAATATTGTGGTTTCTTTTCCTGAACATTTCATGCATTTTCTATTTATGTTTTCTCAGATCTCCTGCACTTGCATATTACTTTTGCTTTTTGCTCTGTTATTTTCTCATAAGAACTGCATACATTACTGTTACATTCCTTGTTGAAAACGCAGGTACATCAAGTAGAACAGAAATTGTAGGAGACTGAGTACCCGGCACGTCATTCATGGGTATATTCCAGTGGGTGGAAGAGTGGAGATAAGTCTCTATCAAAGGAGATGCAAGGTGCTCCTTCCCTCCACTAGCCTGCAGGTCACCCCTGGGGAAGGTGTAGCACCTGCTTAGCCATGCTCCCCACCCCTTCAATAAGGGTCATGTGAAGCCATGGGAGTAGGAGGTGCATGGTCGTATGAGCCGCTGGTGCAGATCACAAGTTATGTTACCACTGATGCCAGGCAGACAATCTCTGTAGAGTATTGATAATGGCTGGCGTCACCTGTCTTGTAAAGCCACTGCTGAAAAGAAAGCACGTCTGTCGAGAAATTTGCCAAGAACCATCTAGGCATGGATAGAGCATGATCAACCACGTCATACAACACAGCACACAATGGTGATGATGCTGAATTATACATACATAACTGTTACATTCCTTGTGAAAACACAGGCACATCAAGCAAAAATGAAATTGTAGAGGATTGGTTATCTGTCACTTTGTTAATGGTAACCAACGCTTCAGATATCAGGACAGCACTCAGGGACACCTGGGCTGACACTGGTAGAGTATGGAGGGAAGGTCCAGACAATAGAACATTTACTGACTCCTGTCGTCTGACATCCTGCCTGCAGAGGATAACAAAGCATTTACTGCATTAGACCTCGTCTTACCTTATGTAACAGTAGTGGTAGTGAGCCGAGTATGAAGTTCTCCTAAGGGGAGGTTAGGCTGGATTCCCTTAATGGAGAATGGGTATTTCTATGTAAAATTGCTGCCAAGTTTCAGAATTGACTTTAACATTCACAATTATTACCAGTTTAAATAGTTGTAGTGTGATTACTTGAGCCAAGTATGATGTTTTCCGAAGGGTTTCTTAAGGAGGGTTCCCTTAATGAAAAAGCCTGTGCGTGACTTTGTTTAACAAGGGAAGGCTGATGCACAGGCAGCTACCGTATGGTCTTTGACAGATCAGGTCAGGGTCCACTGGCATAGAGTGTTAGACAACTGCTGCAGCCTTCCTCTGCCCTCACTGCCGTGTGATACGTTATTCATTTCTACCAGCTCCACTGTTGAGGTCCGAGTTGCATTGCTCTTTGTCTGGAAGTGCCCCTTTGACCTTACCACTATGGGTGACCCTCCAGACAGCAATGAGCTCAGGGTCCCAGAAACTCACCACCCTCTCCACCACTGCGAGGTGAAGATCCTCGGAGAAGTGTAACTTATGACAATAGTGTAAAACTGGCAATTTCAGTTTAGTGAATTCCACATTTTTTCCTTCATTTGGATCCACATTGATTTGAGAAAAGCTTAGGACAGGTGGTATATTTAATATCCATTTTACACCAAAAAAATACATGAAAGTGAAGATTTCCTGAGTTAAAAGATGCCAAAAAATTACTGACCCTTGCAGCTACGTGGCCAAGATTCTGCAATAGTAATTTCAACTTTCACAACAACCCCTTAAGTAATACTTTGCACCTTATTCAGCAGGTTCTGCTAACCCGAACCGTTTTTTTCCGTTAATGATGTAATATCATTAGAATCTAAGGAAGTGGATGGTTCGGGGAATTGGGGAATGATGATGTCAGTCCATTTAAAATGGAATTTTCAAATATTTACTGAAGAGAAAGTAGAAACTTTATACTTGGAACTTAATCCGTTTCTTTCCCCAGGCAAGTTGGACTTCAACTCTCTGCTGCCACCCAGCACACATGTACACCCTGTCTGAGAGCCCTGCCCTCCCCAGTCCCCAACTCACAGTCACCCTCTCATCCTGCGCTGGTTAATTTTTATCTTGAATTGCTGCTGTTTCACATGTTTGTTTTATTATAGTAGTGACATTTTACTGTCTGACAGAATCATGCACCTCACACTTCATGTCAACCTGCCAACCTTCTGGCCATATAGAATAGAACAGTACAGCACAGTACAGGCCCTTTGGCCCACAATGTTGTGCCGACCCTCAAACCCTGCATCCCATATAACCTCCCACCTTAAATTCCTTCATATACCTGTCTAGTAGTCTCTTAAACTTCACTAGTGTATCTGCCTCCACCACTGACTCAGGCAGCGCATTCCACGCACCAACCACTCTCTGAGTAAAAAACCTTCCTCTAATATCCCCCTTGAACTTCCCACCCCTTACCTTAAAGCCATGTCCTCTTGTATTGAGCAGTGGTGCCCTGGGGAAGAGGCGCTGGCTAGCCACTCTATCTATTCCTCTTATTATCTTGTATACCTCTATCATGTCTCCTCTCATCCTCCTTCTCTCCAAAGAGTAAAGCCCTAGCTCCCTTAATCTCTGATCATAATGCATACTCTCTAAACCAGGCAGCATCCTGGTAAATCTCCTCTGTACCCTTTCCAATGCTTCCACATCCTTCCTATAGTGAGGTGAGAAGTCACTCACTAATATCACTCACAAACTTATGCTAATCTGGTAAGGTGGTGGCACGACTGATCGCAGCGGTTTCTACGGGGTCAACCAAAGGTGTTATTTTTTAAAAAAATTTTTATGATCACTAGATCCTGCTGGGCACCAAGAGCTTAAGGTACTGCAATTCTACCCCATTAGTGAGGTGCTCTTCGACAAAGTAACTGAGGAGCTGGACATGGCGCAGATCATGCAGATCGTGTGCAAAGGTAGTGTGTAGTTTAACAACGAGTGACCGCCTCAATTGCTTTTCTTGTGATTGCAAGACCCTGTTGGACATTGTTAATGTGGAATCACTGATTTATTGTCAGACGGCTGGGGAGCTGCGTGGCCCCCAGTGAAGACTAGGCCTCAGGCCTCAGTGTCGCCTGTGTGCAGCTGCCCAGGAGAAAGGCTCCACTGGAGGTGGTGTGGTGCAGTGTCCATGCTGGAGTCAGTGCTTCCCCCCAGCGCAGGGCAGAAGACAAGCTTGTATTGTGTTCGACTGCGGACTGTTGCAACATTCATGGACTGTATTTTTTGTGTGACTGTATTTTACTGATATCTGATGTGTGCTACATGAGGCTTGTGCTGTGTATGACTGTTGGTGTTGTGTGTTGCACATTGGTCGTTGTTTCACTTAGCCGTATTCATGAGTAGCATTTTAGGCATCGAGGGAGAGAGGAAGAGGAGAGCCATCCGCAGTACCACCGATGAGGCAGAGAGGGCCTCAAGATGGCTGTGGCTCAAAAGAGGGGAGCTAGCCACCTGGACACAAGCTGGGGTCTGATCAGCCCTGGCTGGCTCACCTGGAGGAGGTTGTATGATGTTGAAAGACCCGAAACACCCGATGATTCCAGGAACATCACTGAAGATGTGTCCAGAAGCATCAATAGATGAATGTACACAGTATTCATGTATGGTTGAATGATAATTAAACTTGCACTAATAGTATTTTGTGTCAGTATGTGCCGGATTATAACTATATGTGCTGTGTGCGACTGTTTTTGCATCTTGGTCCCGGGGGAGCAATGTTTCATTTAGCCATTCAGTCAAATGACAATAATCTTAAGTTTGAACTTGAACCCCACTGGAATGATTGAAGTGATGCCTTAGGTTGGAATCCTGACAGATCTAATCCTGCAGGTCCAAATCCAACAAGCCTTATCCCTGCCCAGGGATTCAGTTGTGCTTTTGGGATTTATTGTGGGGCTTGAAGTTCCATGCTATTCAAGGTGGGTATTTCAATCAATTTCACAATTACCTGGAGGTAGGGGAGGACAGAAGTTTAGAGAAGTGTTGGCTGAAACATGGCTGTAAATTCTTCAGCTGCTCAGCTATTAGAAGATTTCCCTATCAAAATGTTGCTTAATTTTGCTGTAAATCAATATTAAATCCCACAGAAATGAAATCTTAATTTGGGAGAACTGAAGTAGAGAGTTGAGCCTACGAATGGTGTTGGACACAGCCCAATCGGTCACAGGGAAGGCCCACCCTCTGCTGAACACATCTAAAAGGAGCGCTGCCACAGGAAAGCAGCATCCATTGTCAAGGGCCCCCACAATCCGGCCACGTTAGTGAGACCCACCATCACAAGGAAGACCCCCACACCTGGGGCTGGGTGAAGAGAGAATTGATCATCTGGCCAGCAGAGATCCCCTGTTCTGGTGTTATAAATCGGAAAAGTGGTCTGAGCAAGTATTGGTACAAAGAGAACAGCAGAATTCATGTTTTAAGTTGTTGGCCTAGTTACATTGTTCTTTGTACAGAGACAATAAAGTAACTTTGGGGTAACTTTGGTCTGAGCTTTTGCTATTGCTCAGGACGTGCTTGGGCTCGGTGATTGTACCAATGCACTTATTTTTGCTGGTGGGGGAGGATGGTTGCTTGCTGCCACCTATGCACGGAAGGGGGGAGCGGGGGGGTTGGAGTTTGGGGTTCTCATGTTTAACTGTCGTTCACTTTTTGGGCACTTCTCTGTTTTTGAGGATGGTTGCAAAGAAAAAACATTTCAGGATGTATATTGTATACATTTGTCTGACATTAAATTCGACCTTTGAACATAGGGAGGTGGAGCGTCGGAGGATGATAGTGCCTAACGGTGAATCCTTTGCTTGCATCTTCAGAAACAGCTCTAATTCTATCTTTGATATCTCTTTTTTCCCTTTTCGAGATTCCTTTGAAGACCCTGACCTGGAGTTACACGCTGACTTCGGTTCTTTGCAAGAATGAGACCCGCTCTCAGGGCATCACAACCAGCCACTTTCCGATATGCTAAGGATGCGGCCTAGAAGACTAGCGATTCTTTAGGGTGCCGGATTTTTGTGGCTCTGGAGACGGAGCCACCTGATGCATCGTGGGAGATGGAAGATCATAAGCAGCTGTGTGCCCAGAGATCCGAGTTCTTTGGGGACAGAGCTCGGAAGAAGCGATGCAACAGACTTTTAACGCCATAAATCAGTGAATTGATTTGTTATGTCTCCTGTCTCGCTGTGAGATGGGGACACCCCTTTTTCCATTATTAGGGCGAGAGAGAGAGCCTGTTGTACGTCGAATTACTGGATGAATGAGTAGTCTTTGTGGTACTGCTAGTCTGTGTCTTCATTGCATGCTTGAGTTCTCGGTGGGGGTGCGGCCATTGCTTTGCTGTTGCTTGTGCGTGGGAGGGGGAGCTGGGGGGGCTTTGGGGTTCTAACACTTAACTGTCATTCATTCTTTGGGGCACTCCTCTGTTTTTGTGGATGTTTGCGAAGAAAAAGAATTTCAGGATGTATATTGTATACATTTCTCTGACATTAAATGTATCTATTGACATGGAGTCCTTACCTTTGGATTATAGTGCCAAATATATCCAAATAATTCTCAGTTTGAGGTTTTACCTCTATTGAGTGAAAGAATTAATATCCAGCAAAAGATCTAGAAAAGATTAGAGTTGTTAGTCCTACAGCATAGAAACAGGCGGCCTATGCCCACTATGCCCAGGCCAACCTATCTACTATCCCATGGTTCATGGCCTTCTATGTGGTGACAATACAAGTCCTATTATACACCTGCCCATTCACCTCCTCACTCATCTCCAGTCCCTCCAGGTGAGGCAACACTTCCCCTGCAAATCCGCTGGGGTCATCTATTGTGTCCAGTGTTCCCAATGAAGCCTCCTCTACCTTCTACATTGGTGAGCCCATCGTAAATTGGGGGACCACTTCATTGAGCGGCCAAAGGTGGAAATTCCCAGTGGCCAAACATTTTAATTCCAAATCCCATTCCTGTTTCAACATGTCAGTCCATGGACATCTCTTGTGCTATGATGAGGTCACCCTCAGGGTGGAAGATCAACACCTTATATTCTGTCTCGGAAGCCTCCCAACTTGATGGCATGAAAATCAATTTCTTCTTCTGGTGAAAAGAAATTCCCTTCCCCTCCCCTCTTCTTCTGTTCTCCACTGTGGCTTCTTACCTCTTCTAAAACTGCCTATCACGTCCCCCTGGGTCCACTCCCCTTTCTCCTATGATCCACACTCTTTACCTATCAGATTCCTTCCTCTCCAGCCCTCTACCTTTCCTTCCCTCTGCTAGCCTTCCGGTCACTCTTGAGCAACGTGAATGTGTTGTTCCTCTCTGCGCCTTGTGATACATTGGGCAGCAAACTTGCCATTTCTTTAGTATTTATCTGATTTTCACGAGGCTAAGTTGCTAGCTCGACGCTCAACTCAGCACAGATGGGAAGCGTGCATGGAACCGATGGGATTCGAACCCAGGACCACGCGCCTCGAAGTCCGGTGCGGATGCAACTACGCCACCAGCCAGCAATTGGGCAAGGTGCAGCGCCTGTTTCAACCCCGCTCAGGGTCACGTGAAGGCATGGGGGCAGGTGGTGGATGGTCGTATGAGCAGCCAGTGCATAGCACAAGTCCTGGTTATGTGACCACTGACACTAGTCAGACAATCTCTGCAGAGTATTGATAATGGCTGGGGTTGCCCGCCTTGCAATGATGCTACCCAGAGGAAGGGAATGGCAAGTCACTTTTGTAGAAAAATCTGCCATGATTGCTCACATTATACAACACAGCACATAATGATGATAATGCTGATTTTAAAGTCCTATTGTAAAATTCAGTAACTTTGTCAACAGAAGATGCAAGTTAAGAAGACTGCATTCAATAATACTAAGAGTCCATTGAATTGAAGCATCAAAATCATTTGGAGGACCTGCTTAAGCAGCCTGATATTTCTCATATGTTCTTAAAACATGATCGAGTTCCAAAACTTTGAAATATCTTTCACATTCCCCATAATTTACATATTACTATTTAACTATTTATGGTTTTATTACTATTTATTATTTATGGTGCAATTGTAACGAAAACCAATTTCCCCCGGGATCAATAAAGTATGACTATGACTAGACAATATCAGACATCTCACCCTGCAAAAACTCATTTCAGGGAGGTAACTCCATCAATTTGCGGGAGACTCCCGGAACTTCCGGGAGAGGTGGGATGTCTGCAGTACAGTAGCTCCTTAGCAGCTAGTCAGCTAGTTTAAATAACTTTGGCTATGCTAATGAATGAATGATACCTGTTAAGCTCACCTCAACATATCTTTTACAGTCTTACAACACACATCAAAGTTGCTGGTGAACGCAGCAGCCCAGGCAGCATCTGTAGGAAGAGGTGCAGTCAACGCTTCAGGCCGAGACCCTTCGTCAGGACTAACTGAAGGAAGAGTGAGTAAGGGATTTGAAAGTTGGAGGGGGAGGGGGAGATCCAACTTAACCCACCATGGGCAATAGAAAAGTCACTGTTGCAAACAATGCAGCGAGCAACAGTGTCATTATTTTTGACCCCTATTAGACAGGGGTACACTTTAGTGTAGTCTGAGTACGTTTTATACTTTCTTTTCTTTGGAACACTCTGCCATGGTGCTGGCTGGCGCTCTCTCTCTCTCTCACTCTCCAGCTCGCTCGCTCTAAAAAAAAAAAATCGATTTCCGGGATATTGTATACAATTTGCAGGCATCAGTGAACAACTATCAGTATGCAGGAGACTCCCGGAACTTCTGGGAGAGGTGGGATGTCTGCAATATAGTTATGTTATCCTACAACACAATCAACAGTGAAAAGACATTACACGGATACAGCCAACCTGATATTTGAACATTATTAAAGCAGGTATACACTCAGTGGCCACTTTACTTGGTCCAGGAGTGGAACCCGGTGAGGTCTTCTGCTGCTGTAGCCCGTCCACTTGAAGGTTCAACGTGTTGTGCGTTCTGCACACCACTGTTGTAAAGTGTGGTTATCTGAGTTACCGTCACCTTCCTGTCAACTTGACTCAGACTGGCCACTCTCCTCTGACCTCTCTCATCAATGAGGCATTTCTGCCCACAGGACTGCTGTTCTCTGGAAGTTTTTTTTTGTTTATTGCTCCATTCTATGTAAAGTCTAGAGGATGTTGTATGTGAAAATCCCCGGAGATCAGCAGTTTCTGAACATCGTGTCTGGCACTGACAATCATTCCACGATCAATGTCACTTAGATCACATTTCTTCCCAATTCTAATGTTTGATCTGAAGAACGACTGAACCTCTTGGCCATGTCTGCATGCTTTTAAGCATTGAGTTGCTGCCACGTGATTGGCTGATGAGATATTTGCATTAACGAGCAGGTGCACTTAGTGGCCACATACTCATTTAAGATCGTTTTTCTTGCAGACATTTAGAGAAAAATAAAGAAATGCAATAGGATTTATGAAACTCTATAAATAACCAATGTGCAAAAGAAGACAAATAGAGCAAATAATAAAAAAGTAAATAAATAATACAGAAAACATAAGTTTTAGAGTTCTTGAAAGACAGTCCGTAGATTGTCAGTTCAGTGCTGTAGACAGTGAAGTTATCCACACTAGTTCAGGAGTCTGATGATTGTAGATTAATAACTATCCTGAACCAGACAGTGTGCTGACTTCCCATTAAAGGAGACATTAACAAAAAGCCAAAGCATCATTTCACCAAAGGCAAGGAAATAGACTCCATCTCAAGGTCAATCTTTATCCCTCAATCGATAGCTAGCTACGGCTAGATAACTGTGCTTATTAACACAGTTGTACGTTGCTGTGGGAAATAGGCAGTCAAATGTCTTGCATTACAATTGTGAATGTTTCAAAAGTACTTTGTTGATGGTAAAAAAGTTTGACATATTTCTCCGAGGATCATCATCTTGTCGTGATCGAGAGGGTTGAAAGTTCCTGAAATCCCATAAGACCATAACACATGGGAGCAGAATTTGACAACTCTGTCCATCCACCATTCTATCATGGGTAAGTTATTATGCCTCTCAACCTCTTTCTGCCTTCTCCCCATAAACATTGATGCCCTTAATCAAAAACCTCATATATTAACCTTTTCATTCCTGGAATAATTCTTGCGGACCTCCTCTAGACCCTCTCTAATGCTAATGCATCTTTTTTTTAGATAAGGGGCCCAAAACTGCTCACAATTCCAAGTGTAGTCTGACCAATGTCTTATAAAGCCTCAACATTACATCCTTGCTCTTATATTTTAGTCCTCTCAAAATGAATGCGAACATTGCATTTGTCTTCCTTGCTAATTAACCTCAAAGGAATCCTGCACAAGGACTCCCAGATCCCTTTGCACCTCCGATTTTGTTCCCATTTGGAAAATAGTCTATGCCTTTACTCTTTGTATCAAAGTGCATGACTATACAATTCCCTACACTATATTCCAGCTGCCACATCTTTGACCATTCTTCCAATCTATCTAAGTCCTTCTAAAGACTCCCTGCTTCCTCAACACTACCTTTGTACCATCTATCTTTGTACCATCTGAGAACTTGGCTGCAAGGCATCAATTTAGTCATCCAAGTCATTCACATATAACTTGAAAAGAAGTGGTCCCAATACTTACCCCTGAGGAACACCACTAGTCACCGGCAGCCAACCAGAATATACCCTGTTTATTCCCACTGTTTGCCTCCTGCCATTCAGCCGACCTTCGACCCATGCTAGTATCTTTCCTCTAATACAATGAACTCTTCTCTTGCTGAGCAGCCTCACGTGTCACACTTTGTCAAAGGCCTTTTGAAAATCCAAGTAAACACCAGACTCTCCTTTGTCTACCTTGTTTGTTATTTCCTCAAAAAATTCTGACATATATAAGTCCATAATTCATTAAAAGTGGTGTCATAGGTAGATGGAGTCGCAAAGAAAGCTTTTGGCACATTGGCCTTCATAAGTCAAAGTGCTGAGTACAGGAGACAGGATGTTACTTTGAAGTTGTATAAGACAGTGGTGAGGACTAATTTGGAGTATTGTGCTCCGATTTGGTCACCTACCTACAGGAAAGATGTAAATAAGGTTGAAAGAGTGCAGAGAAAATTTACCAGGATGATGCCAGACTGGAGGACCTGAGTTATAAGGAAAGATTGAGTAGGTTATCTCTGTATTCTTTAGAACATAGAAGATTGACAGGAGATTTGATAGAGGTATTCAAAATTATGAGGATTATAGATAGTGTAGATGCAAGCAGGCTTTTTCCACTGAGGTTGGATGGGACTACAAACTGAGGTCATGGGTTAAGGGTGAAAGGTGAGAAGTTTTAGAGGAACATGAGAGGAAACTTCTTCACTCAGAAGGCTGTGAGAGAGTGGAATAAGCTGCCAGCGTGAGTGGTGCATGTGAGTTTGATTTCAATGTTTAAGTGAAGTTTGGATAGGTACCTGGATGGTAGGGGTATGGAGTGCTGTGGTCGAGGTGCAGGTTGATGGGAGCAGGCAGTTTAAATGGTTTGGTATGGACTAAATGGGCCAAAGGGCCTGTTTCTGTGTTGTACTCTATGACTCTATATTTGTCTGGCAGGATTTCCCCTTAAGGAAACCAGGCTGACTTTGGCCTATTTTGTCATGTACCTCCAAATACCACAAATGTTCATCCTAAATAATGGACTCCAACATCTTTCTAACCACTGAGGTCAGCCTAACAGGCCTGTAGTTTCCTTTCTTCTGCCTCCCTCCCTTCTTAAAGCGTGGCATGACATTCGCAATTTTCCAGTTCTATAGAACCATTCCAAGATCTAGTGATTCTTGAAAGATCATTACCAATGCCTCCAGAATGTCGTTTCTACCCATAGGTAACTGAACTTGTGAGTAAATAAATTGTTTTATGCTAAATTAGCTGATTTGAGGCCAGTTAGTTAAAGCTGTCCTGAAAATGGCCTCCTTACTTAAAACATAAGAAATAGGAGCAGGAGGAGGCTATCCGGTCCATCTAACCTGCTCCACCGTTCAATAAGATCATGGCCGATCTGCCCGTGGATTCACCTCCACTACCTGCCTTTTCCCCATAATCCTTAATTTCCCCACTATGCAAAAATCTATCCAAACTTGTGTTAAATATATTTACTGAGCTAGCCTCCACTGCTTCATTGGGCAGAGAATTTCACAGATTCACCACTCTCTGGGAAAAGCAGTTCCTCCTCATATCCATCCTAAATACATTCCCCTGAATCTTGAGGCTATGTGTTCTAGTCTCACTACTAGTGGAAACAAATTTCCTGCTTTTATCTTATCTATCCCTTTCATAGTTTTATATGTTTCTATAAGATTTCCTCTCATTCTTCTGAATTCTAGTGAAGAGTAGAGTCCCAAGTGGCTCAATTTCTCCTCATTGTCTAACCCCCTCATCTCAGGAATCTCCTCTGCACTGCCTCCAAAGCCAATATATCCTTCGTCAAGTAAGGAGACCAGAACTGCAAGCAGTACTCCAGGTACAGCCTCACCAGCACAATTTCAGCATAATCCCCCTGCTCTTAAATTCAATCCCTCTAGCAATGAAGGCCAATATTATATTTGCCTTCTTGATAACCTGCTGCACCTGCAAACCAACCTTTCGTGATTCATGCACAAGCACTCCCAAGTCCCTCTGCACAGCAGCCTGCTGCAATTTTTTTACCATTTAAATAATTACCTGTTTTTTTCCTTCCATTGTAGTCCATCTGCCAGACCCTTGCCCACTCACTTAACCTATATATATCTCTCTGCAGACTCACTATAATTTGCTTTTCCACTCAATTTAGTATCATCAGCAAACTTAGATACCCTACACTCGGTCCCCTCTTCCAGATCGTTAATGTAAAATGTGAACAGTTGCGGGCCCCGCACTAAAGCCCTGCGACATGCCGCTCACCACTGATTGCCAACCTGAAAAACACCCATGTATCCCAACTCCTGCTTTCTATCACTTAACCAATCCTCTATCCATGCTACCACATCACCCCCAACTCCATGCACCCTTATGGATAAGTCTTTTATGTGGCACCTTATCAAACGCCTTCTGGAAATCCAAGTAAATAACGTCCATCTGTTCCCCTCTATCCACTACGTTTGTTATATCATCAAAGACCTCCAGTAAGTTTGTCAAACAGGACCTACCTTTGTTGAATCCATGCTGCGTCTGCCTGATGAATCCATTTCTTCCCAGATGCCTCGTTATTTCTTCTTTAATGATAGTGTCAAGCGTTTTCCCAACTACAGCTGTTAAGCAAACTGGCCTATAGTTACCTGCCTTTTGTCTACATCCTTTTTTGAACAGTGGTGTGAGATTCGCCATCTTCCAGTCCGCCGGGACCTGCCCAGAGTCAGAGAATTTTGGTAAATCATCACGAATGCTTCCACTATAACTTCTGCTTTTTCTTTCAGTACCCTGGGATGCATTCCATCAGGACCAGGGTCTATCTTTAGGCCCACTTGGTGGGAGAGGAAACCTGATCTCATTTTGTGTGGGTTAGCCTTCCTATGTTAAACAAAGTTATGTACAGACGTTCACCATTAAGGAAATAATAGACAACACCTTAGGAGAACATCACACTCGACTCGAGTAATCACACTAATACTAGTTTGGGATATATTGAGGCTTCCTCCATTTAGGGAGTCCAAAAGTGGGAAGGATAAGAAAGGGAGCCTGAATGGACAGCAACCGTTTGTACTGGTTAGTGGACAGTAGATGAATCCTTTAGGTGAACGTCTTGAAAGACTAAAAGACTGCACACTCAGAAGTTGGATGCCAAATCACTTTAAGCTAGGGAAAATCACTTTTCCGGCCATTTGAGATGAGTTCTTCCAAAGTGAAGAATTCAATTAAGTACTTCTGGTAATCCATGTTATCATGTCTGACAATATTTTGTCAACAGAAGGTCTAATGATATCAGTGATCATTGAGTGCAATATTTTGGTATTATTGACATACACTGGAGCCTGCAGGTCTACCCAACTGCTGTCAACTGGCAGTCACAATTAAAGGAACTCTGCATTCCCATAACACGTTGTTTAGAAATGGGAGACCTCAGGATTCAGCTGCAGATTTCAATATGGATTGTTTCCACGCCTTTCAAAATGTTCGATATTTGCTCAGAATACAATGTAGAGTCTTTTTTTGGTTGAGTTACTATGACAAATTTAATCTGTCTGAGTGGTCAGACTGCTAAGTGCTTCCTGAGTGGGAACTTCAAGCAGGGATCACGGTTGAATAAGCCACAAGTGCAGCACTAGGGAGAACAGACATAAAAACAGGAATATGTAAAGACCTTAATTGTTTGCATTCAAAACTCAATACTCTACCTTGATCTATTCGAAGAAGAGTGGTTTGGGTTTACCAAAGCCCACGTCACCGAGATATGTGATATTTCAAGATTTCAGGGGGATTAATATTATGTACATTAAAACATAGAGTGAAATGCGTCATTTGGAATCATTCACCTACAGAGTCTGAGGATTGAGCTGGGGGCAACTTGCAAGTGCCGTCATGCTTCCAGTGCCAACAACTCCAACCCTTATTGACCCATATACTTCTGTTTGGGAATGTGGGAGGAAACCGGAGCACTTGGGGAGAACCCACACCATCATGGGAAGAGCTTACAGGCAGTAGCTGGATTCGAACCTGATCACTGGTGCTGTAAAGTGATTTGCACTGACCGCTATGCGGCCGTGCCACCCCTACTGGGAATCCCGTGGGAAGTTCTCTGGCATTCTGCTAGAAGGCTCCTGCTAAGCACCCCTGACCTCGTTGTGAAAATCAGGGTCACAGTCAGCAAAAGGTCCAAGTCTGGCTGCTCCCTGCTGATGTGTACCACAGATCTGAGGTCTACTGCTTCCTACAACACTGGAAGTGTCACCAATATTTACTCAAGGGGTTTGATTTTACTGAGGAGGTGATGGCATTGCCTGGAAAGGAACTGCAGGCATTGCTAGCCTCCCCGAACTTCCGTAATGCTACTACAGTGCCAGAAACCCGGCTTCAATTCCATCACCCTCTGTAAGGAGTTTGCACATTCTCCCATGGGTCACCTTGCACATAGAGTCCTAGGCACAGAAACAGGCTCTTCGGCCCATCTAGTCCATGCCGGACCTTTTAAACTACTCCATTGACCTGCACCGGGACCATAGCCCTCCATAACCCTACTATCCCATGTACCTATCCAACCTTCTCTTCAACACTGAAATCGAGCTTGCACGCACCACTTGCACTAGCAGCTCGTTCCACACCCTCACCACCCTCTAAGTGAAGGTGTATCCCCTCATGTTCCCCTTAAACATTTCAGCTTTCATACTTAACCTATGACCTCCACTTGTGGCCCCACCCAACCTCAGTGGGAAAGCCTGCTTGCATTACCCTATCTGTACCCTTCATAAAATGAGTATACCTCTATCAAATCTCCCCTCAGTCTCCAATGTTCCAAGGAATAAAATCCCATCCTATCATAGAGACATAGAAACATAGAAGACATACAGCACAGTACAGGCCCTTTGGCTCATGAAGCTGTGCTGAACATGTACTTACTTCAGAGATTACATAGGGTTACCCATAGCCCTCTATTTTTGTAAGCTCCATTTACCTAACCAGGGGTCTCTTAAAAAATCCTATCATTTCCGCCTCCACCACCCCCATTGGCAGCCCATTCCACCACTCTCTGCATAAAAAACTTACCCCTGACATCTCCTCTGTACCTACTTCCAAGCATCTTAAAACTGTGCCCTCTCGAGTTAGCCATTTCAGCCCTGGGAAAAAGCCTCTGACTATCCACACAATCAATATCTCTCATCATCTTATCCTTAGAACTCAGGATCTCTAGTCCCGACAACACCCTTGTAAATTTTCTCTATACTCTTTAAATCCCACTGTGTACATACATCTATTGATGCTTCGGGACACATCTTCAGTGATGTTCCTGGAATCATCGGGTGTTTCGGGTCTTTCAACATCATACAACCTCCTCCAGGTGACCCAGCCGGGGCTGATCAGACCCCAGTTTGTGTCCAGATGGCTAGCCACTTATGACTCTGTGGCTCCCCTCTTTTGAGCCCAGCCATCTTGAGACCCTCTCTGCCGCATCGGTGGTACTGCGGATGGCTCTCCTCTTCCTCTCTCCCTCGATGCCCAAAATGCTGAAGGCTCTAACTGAAGAATGGGCTACAAATCCCCTACAACCAACCTCCACTGGGAGACATATGGGTTAGTAGGTTAATTTGGTCACATTGGTGTAATTAGCTAGCGATTTGGTTGGAAGGGTTTGTATCTTCAAATAAAATATAAAGCTTCAAGTGCCATTGACTTTAGTCAGTGGCAACTTTTACATATTTCACTAAGGAACTCTGAGTTCATCATACACTGAAAATACTTGTCTTCACTCCAGATACTAATTTTCCAGTGATCAATGCCACATCTGGAAAAAGCACACATCTTAAGGGAACCACTGAGACATTTTAGTAGACAGAGGTGGATCCTGAGAGACAAGAACTATCCACTTGTATCTGACGCAGTGAATTTGTTACTTTATCCCCAAGTACTGCCTGACCTATTGTCTGTTATTATCTGTCACTATTTCAGATTTCCAGCATCTGCAGTTCTTCAGACTTGGATTTACTGCCAGCTACTTACACAGCATCTCACATACTTGAACTCTCTGACTCGGCAGCTGCCAAGAAAGCAGCAGAGAAGGTCATTCTTCAGTAAACAAGTTAAAGAAACACAATAAGCAAAGGAACACAACAAGAAAGGACAAGAGAGGCTAGGAGTGACACGGCGGTGTCATGGTTAGCACAACACTTTACAGCACAATCACCCTGGGTTCAATTCCCACCACTCTCTGTATGTTCTCCCCGTGACTGCGTAGGTTTCCTCCAGGTGCTCCGGTTTCCTCCCACAGTCCAAAGACGTACCGGTTGGTCATGGTAAATGTCCCGAGTTTAGGGTTGAAGCAGGAGGATTGCTGGGCAGTGTGGCTCAAAGGGCCGATAAATAAAAATTGAAAAGTAGAAAAAAAACAATAAATAACAATGATTGAAGTCTCCTGCAATTAGGAGGAGGCTGTCCAGATGCCTGTTTTGTGAAGAGCTGATGATATGGTAAAGCTCTTCCAGCACATCCTTAGCATTCAGGAAGTGGGAATGGGGTGGGGTTAGACGTAGGCCGTGATGGTGCAAATAACAGTGAACTCCCTGAGCAGGCATCGATCTTCATAAGATGATATTAGTCCATGTGCCCCACTCTGGGTTCAGAATGCTTCTGTTGTGTGCATGATCTGTTTTGTGTTTTATTTCTCTTTCTCTGCTGGCACTGGGGGTCGGTCTTATTTTTTTTAATTGAGTTCTTTTGGGTTCCATGCTCTGCGGCTACCTGTGAGCAAACAAATCTCAAGGTTGTATAATTTATACAATCTTTGATAATAAATGAACTTTGAATCTTTGAATCTATTTACAAACAGTAAAATATTCGACCAAACATCTAAGTTCCTCCAAGTTACACAAACCACAAAACTAAATATTCAATAAACAGATGCTTAGTTGAGATTGCGAGAGGAGCATAGCTTCCTGATGGTTCTGTGGAGTGTGTCTGGAGACCGCGGAAAGAGAGAGCAAGCCTCCTGCACGCTTTATTCTTTATACCCAGGGTGTTTGAAATCAGACACCAGAGCTGAGGTACACAAGGCAACCAATAGGAAGAGCTGCTACAGATTTCAAGTGGACCAATCAACGGCCGACACGGCGGAAGCAGCTTTTGAATGGCAAGTAACCCACACCCCCACATGACAAGTACACTTGCAACAGATCAGGAAACCTTGTGGTGATTTCCTGTCACTTCCATAAGTTCACCTACATGAAATCAAATTTTGCTGCCTGTGTCCTAAAGTCTTGTATCTCAGTCATTCATTACCCCCATGTTTGCTTGAGTATATTTTATTGTGAGACACAACATGGTTACAGGCCCTTCAGGCCCAATGAGCCCATGCCGTCCGATTATACACTTAAGTAACCTAACTCCCCCATGGGTAGTCCCAAGCCTGGCTGTGAGAGGAAGAGAACGGGGCATGGGGTTCACAACTCGATGCAGTAAAAACACACAGCCACAGAAAAGCTAACAGAAGCTCCAAAGACCTTATTCCTGGGAGAGGAAGGACCTTCGCCTAGAAGACGTATGAAGTCATGGTGAAAGCAGAAACCACAGGGCCAATCAGTTTTTGGCCCAGAACTGAGGACTCTGGTGAACTGCTGTTGGCAGCCTACCCCACTGTAATGGGCTGATGGGCTAAGGAAGAGGAAGATTGATTAATCTACCAATCCAAAAGTCTTTGGACATTGGGAGGAAACTGGAGTACCCTGAGGAAACCTACAGAGTGTTGAGGAGAACACACACACACACACGCACACACACACACACACACACACACACACACACACTCACTCCTTACAGGTAGCGCAGGAACTGAACCCAAATTGATAGCACTACACTAACCATTATGTTACCGGACATTTAATTATTACTATTTGATGGATTAATCGTTAATAATTAGTAATTGATGAACTATCCTGTGCTTGATTCAACTTAGCATCTGCAGTCTTAAAATCTGCAGTGGCCGGGTGGCAGGATTGGAGATAAGTCTCTCCCGAAGGACATGAAAGACGCTCTTTCCCTCCGCTAGCCTGCAGGTCACCGTTTGGCAAGGTGTAGCACCTGCTTATCCCCACAATCAGGGTCCCGTGGAGCCCTGGGAGCAGGTGGTGGATGGTTGTATGAGCAGCTGGTGCACATCACAAGTCCTGACGCCAGACAGACAATCTCTGAAGAGTACTGATCATTGTTGGGCTCACCCGTCTTGTAAAGACACTGCCCAGAAGAAGGCAATGGCAAAGCACTTCTGTAGAAAAATGTCCCAAGAACGATGATGGAAAACCATGATCGCCCACGTTTTATGACACATAATGATGGTGATATAGCCTGTCCTTACCTCACCAGCTCTACCAAATATCTGTCCTCCTCCAATTCTGGCATCTTGTGCTTCTTGAACTTGAGTTGCTTCACCATTCATGGTCATTTCTTTGTCTTCTGAAGCCTAAGCCCTTTCCAAATATTTTCCGCCTTTCTCCTTCCAACTTCCTGTAACATGCTTTGAAAAACCGAAGTACTTCACTAAACTTTGAGTAACACACAATGTGCTGGACGAACTCAACAGTTCAGGCAGCATCTACAGAAGGGGACAGACTTGGAGTTTCTGTCCAAGGCTCTTCATTGGACTAGAAAGTAAGGGGGAATGGGGCAGGTAAGAAGTTGGGAAGGGACTGCCTACAGGCTGGCAGGAGTTCGGTGAGACCAGGTGAAGGGAAGGGAGGAGGGTGGGGGAGGGGAGGGATGAATTAAGATCCTGGGAGGTCATTGGTGGAAGATATGTTCCTTTTCAATGTGTTTTGGGGTCTATTGAGGTGCTGATCTGCAACAACACTCAAACTGCATCTTAATTTTACAACGGATGAGTTCTTGGTGCTCAGTGGCCGGCCATTTTGCGATATTCTCCAGGTGCTTCCGGGGTACCTCCTGCGTGGCCTTGTGGAGGACCGATTCCGGGCTGGTGTTGCCAACAGAGGCATTACGGGAGAAGGATGGTTGTACGGACGGAGGCCTCTGTAGTAGGGCGATCGCACTCCCGCTCTTTCTCTCGACGGTGGGGAGAATTTGCTGGCATTTCTTGAGTCAGAGAATCTCAGAATAGAAAGTGATGTGGCAGACTGTAATATTGTGGTAAACCATATATATATGTTGTAACTGGGTTACCTGTCTGGACACGCCCCTCTGCTGACTGCGCCTGTGGCTCCTCCCACAGACCCCTGAATAAAGGTGATTGTGCCATTGCTCCTCCTCTCAGTCCAGGGCAGATACTCAGCATGGATGAGACCTATTTTACTGTTAATAAAATCCTTTCAGTATTTACTCTACTTCCAGTCTTTTGGAGTAATTGATAGTGCATCAAATGTTGTGACAACGACTATCAGTTTCCCCCAGCTGTAAAAATGGGTGACATATCTCTGTGCCTTGTGTGTGTGTGTGTGTGTGTGTGTGTGAGAGAGAGAGAGAGAAAAAAAGAAAAAGAAAAAAAAAAGAAATATTTCAAGCTGTCGGGTAAACCAGACCAAACATCAGAAAGGGGAAGAAATATGATTAAGGTGACTTTGACTATGGAATGATTGTTGGTACCAAACAGGGTGGTTTGAGTAGATCTCCTGGGATTTTCGTACACAACAGTCTCTCAGGTTTAGAGAATAGTGCAAAAACAAACAAAACATCCAATGAGCAGCAACTTTGAGGGTGAAAAAGCTTTGTTAGTGAGAGAGGTCAGAGGAGAATGGCCAGACTGGTTCAAGCAGACAGGAAGGCAACAGTAACTCAAATAACCACATGTCACAACAGTGGTGGCAGAAGAGCATCTCTGAACACACATCAGTTTGCACCCTGAAGTGGGTGGGCTACAGAGCGAAGACCATGAACCATGAGATACTGAATAAAGTGGCCACTGAATGTATAACTATTGCCAAATTTTGTCTGACAATGTTCCTGCCTTACTGTTTCAATATAATTAAAATATATTTAAAAATACAATTTCAATACAAATTGCTGCTATTAAGTGTTAAGGCTGATTTATACTTGCGTGTACTAGCTTGTGCTGTAGCCTAGCAAGTGGACTACGCTGTTGTGAGCATTTATACTTGTGCGTTGGTGTGTCTGCGTTGCTCTGCAATTCACGCATGTCACGCATGCACACACACTTGCCCATGCGAGGCTTCATGGTCATGGTAGTCTCTCTCGGGGTAAACAAGTTTAAAGCAAGTGTCTTTTTTCATAAAAGCGATATGTGTCCTCCATAATTTCGGAGGTCTGTAAAGCTTTATGGAAAGCATTGCAGCCAGAGCTCCTTCCCTGCCCTTCAGTCGCCCAATGGGAAGCTATTGCAGCGTAGGAAGACATGCGATTCTACCAAGTGGATCAATCACAGTTGTTCCGGTCTGCATTGCCGCGACGCGTGGTTACATTTTGGGAGAGGTGCACGTCAGGCTACGGTGTAGAGATCCGCATAGACACTGCGTAAGGTTCGCGGCTATGCTGTACCTACAGCGTCGATTTGACGCACAAGTATAAATCAGCCTTCACTCATTAATTAAGAATTGGAAAAGTGTAAGTAACACTGCACAACAAAGGTTTTGCTTCCTGAATACTTTTGGGTGTATCTTATGGATTTTGGGCTGCAGATCATGAAAACCTCCATGAAAGTTCTCTATCTCACACCATTATGTTGAACTGGCCCGTATTAGTCCACAATTCAAACAGATCATTAGTGACAGGCAATTCGAAGAACTTCTAGTGGGACTGCAGAAAATCGCGTGGAAGGCATTCAAGGATGTTGTTGAAAATTTTCCTGACAACTACAGATCACCAAACTACATGCAGCTGGTTGACAACATGCTGCAAGCATACAAGACCATGCAGTGCATCATGTCACTAAAGATTCATTTCCTGTGTTCCCATTTAGACTTCTTCCCTGCGAATCTTAGCGCTGTCAGTGACAAGCACGGTGAAAGGTTTCACCGGGACACTGTGACCGTGGAGAAATAGTATCAGGGCAACTGGAATCCATCAGTGCCAGCTGGTTATTGTTGGACACTTAATGAAAAGTCTCAGACACTGAGTACAAACGAAAATCAACACAACATTTTCAGCTTAGTTGAACAATTGCAAAGTGTCAGCACATATAATGCAATTAAACATATTATTTTCAATAAAAGTTAATTTCTTGTTTCTCCAAATTCCTACGTGATACAAGTAGTCTGAAATTATATTTGTGTTCAGCTTCAAGTGGTCTATCATAAACAAAAAAACTTTCTGAGGAAGCAACACTGTCGAAAAAGTTTGCCCTCCAGTTTAATTAGTAAAAAAGTAGAATGGCAAAACAGATATTAAACATAAAATACCAAAATCTAGAAGACACACTAATTTGTCCTCTGCAGATTATACAACAGTTCAAAATGGCAAAGAGATTTCAACAAAGGAAATGACATTGCACTTACTCTGGTCTACTTTAGAAACTCATCCATGAGCTGAGGACACTACAGCAGCAATTACTTGCAGTGTCAGATGAAGACAGACAAATTCGTTTTTACAAAAATGGCGCTTTCTACTCTCTTGTCATTTTTTGAAAGCAAACGGACAACAATTCTAGTTATGTTGACTTCCCTGGCAACGGTGGCAGGACAGCAAGCATTTTCATTCTTTGCGTTCAAATGTCCGTGCAAACCAACGATTAATCTATATTATGGCCTGGCTTTTAGTACGGTTCCTGCCCTGGTGTTGCTGATAATCGGATTTTCCATTAACAGTCTGACCTGGAAACTAATAATGAGTTTAAGAAAAGGCTCAAGTTTATTGCGCAAAAATTGCAAGTTAATCTGTTACGTCCTTGTCAGCATAATTTTAACATCCCTGGTTGCCCCAGTAACCTGGATAGCTGTTACTCTTCTGAATGGCCTGTATTACAATTGTGCCATGAGTGAGTTTTTACCAGTTGACAGCTGGAATGTTTTTGAGAATATGAGTCTTCATGATCGGAAGATCATTCTTGCTCGCTTTCCCTGTCCAAAGGTGAAAATTACAGGGATAAAGAACATCAACGATCTAAGAACTGAAGGCAATAATATTCTTCTGTTTCAGTCACAGGTAGGCCAGATTCGCACAAATGTTTGCTTTACTTTGTAGTGTTAATGTTGATTCCAGGCAATAAAATTGCAGTAAGTCATTCATTTCTTAAACTACATATCTTTTTTTATTTAATCTGTACTTCTAATTATTCATTAAAGTTGCATTGCCAAGCTTAGCAAGCTTATAAAAATAAATAAGTATTGAGAGAATGAATTAAATTAATTAAGTTATTAAAAGTGACCAGAGCAGCATTTCTATACTAAGAAATATTACTGCTGAAATACTAACTCATGGTTTTATATCACATAGACTAGATTACTGCAGTGGACTTTTTACTGGCCTTCCAGTTCAATTCATTCAGAACGCAGTTACTAGACTTTTAGACCACGATGAGGGAACATATCACTCCGTACCAGCTACTCTGCATTTACTTCCTTACTCTTTTAGAATCGATTTTAAAGTTCTTGTTTTTAAAGTTCTCAATGGTCTGGATCAGAGTATATCACAAAATCACATTTGTTTATAATCCTATTCAAGCTTCTTCCACTGGTCTCTTAAGTTTAAGCCATCTCTCTCAAAAGAAAATTGGCAGGTCAACTTTTCTTTTTGAACAATGCTCCTAAACTGTGGAACTCAATATTAAAAACTATAAAGGATTCAGACTCAATTGACACTTTAAAGGCCAGCTTAAATCCAATTACTTTAACCTTGCTTTTAACTAATATAACATTGTCTTTTGTTTTTCTGTTTACATATCCTATTGTAAAGCATTTTGAACGACATTGTTTGTATGACAAGTGCCCTATAAATAAGTTATTATTATTAGCTTTTACATTCTCAGTTGATGAGATTTTGATAACACAATAGTGGCTACAGGAAGACTTAATTAAGTAACAGACTAGGTCCTGATTACAGGATAAATGGTTATCCATGGGTCTAATAACAAATCCAATTTTCTATTACACCAATGAGTGCATGCGATGGCATGCAAGTGAAATCTCTGAAACATGGGTATGGTTGTTGCTGCATTCCTTGTCTTTCATCATCATTACCATCATTAAATGTCATGTTGTGTGATGTAGATGATCATGGTCTTTCTATGACCATGATCGTTCGTGGCATTTTTTTCCGCATAAGTGGTTTGCTATCGCCTTCTTCTGGGCAGTGTCTTTACAAGACGGGGACTCCCAGACATTATCAATACTCTTCAAAGGTTGTCTGCCTGGCAGAACTAGGACTTGTGATGTGCAGCAGCTGCTCATATGACCACCCACCACCTGCTCCCAGGCTAAGCAGGTGTACATCTTGATCAAGGGTGACCTGCTGACTAGTGGAGGGAAGGAGTGCCTTACTCCTCCTTTGGTAGAGCTGTATTTCCCCCCAGATGTTAAATTGGGGGTTGCTAGAGGGGGTCGCCTCACTATAGGAAGGATGTGGAAGCATTGGAAAGGGTACAGAGGAGATTTACCAGGATGCTGCCTGGTTTAGAGAGTATGCATTATGATCAGAGATTAAGGGAGCTAGGGCTTTACTCTTTGGAGAGAAGGAGGATGAGAGGAGACATGATAGAGGTGTACAAGATAATAAGAGGAATAGATAGAATGGATAGCCAGCGCCTCTTCCCAGGGCACCACTGCTCAATACAAGAGGACATGGCTTTAAGGTAAGGGGTGGGAAGTTCAAGGGGGATATTAGAGGAAGGTTTTTAACTCAGAGAGTGGTTGGTGCGTGGAATGCATTGCCTGAGTCAGTGGTGGAGGCAGATACACTAGTGAAGTTTAAGAGACTACTAGACAGGTATATGAAGGAATTTAAGGTGGGGGCTTATATGGGAGGCAGGGTTTGAGGGTTGGCACAACATTGTGGGCTGAAGGGCCTGTACTATGCTGTACTTTTCTATGTTCTATGTTTTTAGATGGCATGGCTCAAAGGGCCCGTGGAGTCAATTTCATACTTTATCTCAATAAATAAATAAATTCATTATTAGGCTTAAAACAATGGGTTAGAATATATCCTTGAGTCTGGTGGGACGTGCTTTCAGGCTTTTGTATCTCCTGCCCGATGGGAGAGGGGAGAAGAGAGAATGTCTAGGCTGGGTAAGGTCTTTGATGTGTGGAAACCATAGAGAGGGTGCAGAGGAGATTTACAAGGATGTTGCCTGGATTGGGGAGCATGCCTTAGGAGAATAGGTTGAGTGAACTCAGCCTTTTCTCCTTGGAGCGATGGAGGATGAGAGGTGACCTGTTAGAGATGTAGAACATAATAAGAAGCATTGATCGTGTGGATAGTCAGAGGCTTTTCCCCAGGGCTGAAATGGCTAGCACGAGAGGGCATAGTTTTAAGGTGCTTGGAAGTAGGTACAGAGATGTCAAGGGTAAGTTTTTTACTCAGAGAGTGTTGAGTGCGTGGAATGGGCTGCCGGTGGCGGCGGTGGTGGAAGCGGAAACGATAACGTCTTTTAAGAGACTCCTGGATGGCTACATGGAGCTTAGAGAAATAGAGGGCTGTGGGTAAAACCTAGGTAGTTCTAAGGTAGGGACATGTTCAGCATAGCTTTGTGGGCCGAAGGGCCTGTATTGTGCTGTAGGTTTTCTATGTTTCCGTGTTCCTATGTTTCCATTATAGTGGCTGCTTTACTGATAGAACGAGCAGAACTGAGATGAGGCTGGTTTCTGTGATATGCTGAGCTGTGTCCAGAACGCTTGGCAGTTTCTTGTGCTGACGTACAGAGCAGTAGCCGTCCCAAACCATTGTGCATCCAGATAGGATGCTTTCGACAGTGCAATGGAAAAAAAATGTTTGGGGACGTACCAAATTTCTTTAGCCTACTGAGGAAGAGGTGTTGGTGAACTTTCTTGGCCACGATGTTTATGTGGTTACATAAGCATGAAAACAGCTATTCTCAGCTTGGAGAAATATTGCAACAAAAAAGGGAACGACTGGAAAGCAGAAACGCATCTTGGTTGGGAATTCACTGACCATAACACACATTCATTACAGAGAGAATACACATTTACAATATGCCCTCAGATAAATAAGGGTAGAAAATCACATCAATAAAGTAAAATTAGACAGGACGCTGGAGGAACTCAGCAGGTCAGGCAGCATCAGTGGAAACGATGAGTTGACGTTTCCACGGTTGCTGCCAGACCTGCTGAGTTCCTCCAGTGTGCTGTCAGTGTTGCTTTGATCCCAGCATCTGCAGATTATTTTGTGTTTAAAATTAGACAGGGTTGTCTATGAAATTGCAGTTAAGTTCATTAAACTTAAGAAACTCCTCACTATTTCTTTTGAGAAAAGCAGACCTGTTTTTTCAGCACACCTCCACAGTCATCATCAGCACAGGAGGCTGTGTACTGAGCCCACTGCTCTATTCCATTTACACTTACGGTTGTGAGGCTATATATATTCAAATGCCATATTTAAGTTTGCTGATGACACCACTGTTTTTGGCCAGGTCAAATGTGGTGACAAATTAGCATATCGGAGGGAGACTGGAAATTATGTATTTATTTACTTATTGAGATACAATGCAGAATAGGCCTTTTAACCCAAGCCTAATCACAGGACAATTTACAATGAGCAATTAACCTACAACCGATACGTCTTTGGACTGTGGGAGGAAACCGGAGCACCCGGAGGAAACCCACGTGGTCATGGGAAGAATTCCTTCCAGGCAGCGTCGGGAATTGAACTTGGGTTCCTGATACTGCAAGGTGTTGTGCGACCGTGCTTTGAATGGTGGCACAACAACAACCTCTCACTAAATGTCAGCAAGACCAAGGAGCTGATTATTGACTATAGGAGGAGGAAACCGGGAATCACTGAGCCAGTCCTCATTGAGGATCGGAGGTGAAGAGAGTCAGTAACTTTAAACTCCTTACCATTATCATATCAGAGGATCTGTCCTGGTTCCAGCATTTAGGTACCAATACAAAGAGGGCACGGCAGTTCCTCTGCTGAACCAGGCACAGTTATTACCCTCAACTCTGAACTGATTCCAATATCAATGGACTCTACACTTTCAAGGACTCTACGACTCAAGTTCTCAATATTATTCATTTACTTATCTATTATTATTGTTGTACTTTTCTCATCTCAAGCTGGTAAAACCTGAGGTACAGGCATAGCCAAGCACACTCTTTTCTCAATTGTTAGGAATTTTCAGACTCGTTTAATGGTGTTTAGTCTTGTGGATTTCTGGAGATTAACATAAATATTGATGTGAAGCCCTAATTATTTAATGCTATTATGTAGTGACTTTGGGATTTGTAGATATTACTTTTGGGACAATGTATACCCTGTTCATGTTCCATCATCTTTCATTTATGATTGTGAGGACATGCAGTCCCCTTTTATTGTCATTAGGTAATGCATGCATTAAGAAATGATAAAATGTTTTTCTACAAACATTTCCATTGTTTAATTCAGCATATTTCTGATAGAAACATAGAAACATAGAAAATAGGTGCAGGAGTAGGTCATTCGGCCCTTCAAGCCTGCACCGCCATTCAGTATGATCATGGCTGATCACCCAACTCAGAACCCTGTACCTGCCTTCTCTCCATACCCCCTGATCTCTTTAGCCACAAGGGCCATATCTAACTCCCTCTTGAATATAGCCAATGAACTGGCCTCAACTGTTTCCTGTGGCAGAGAATTCCACAGATTCACCACTCTCTGCCTGAAGAGGTTTTTCCTCATCTCAGTCCTAAAAGGCTTCCCCTTTATCCTCAAACTGTGACTCCTTCTTCTGGACTTCCCCAACATCAGGAACAATCTTCCTACATCTAGCCTGTCCAATCCCTTTAGAATTTTATATGTTTCAATAAGATCCCCCCTCAATCTTCTAAATTCCAGAGGGTATAAGCCTAGCCAATCCAGTCTTTCATCATATGAAAGTCCTGCCATCCCAGGAATCAATCTGGTGAACCTTCTTTGTACTCCCTCTATGGCAAGAATGTCTTTCCTCAGATTAGGGGACCAAAACTGCACACAATACTCCAGGTGTGGTCTCACCAAGGCCTTGTACAACTGCAGTAGTACCTCCCTGCTCCTGTACTCGAATCCTCTTGCTGTGAATGCCAGCATACCATTCGCCTTTTTCACTGCCTGCTGTACCTGCATGCCCACTTTCAATGACTGGTGTATAATGACACCCAGGTCTCGTTGCACCTCCCGTTTTCCTAATCGGCCACCATTCAGATAATAAGTGATGTTTTTCACTTTTTTGATTTCTGTATGTTATGTGTGTTTGGAATGGTTCTATCTATTAAGTAAGTTGTTCTTGCTTGTTTATCCCGAATTATTATACCCAGATGGTTACTATGGATTGTTCTATCTGTAGTAATGGATCGGTTGTAAAATAATTTGTAGGTTCTGACTCTAAAGGTGGATCAGGTTTGTATTTTTAGTCAGTCATGGTGTCTTTCATGAATTTGTATTTTAAAGCAAAATTTGGTGAATGATGTTTGCCACTTGAGTGGTGCCTGTGTAAGTAACCAGATTGAGTTAGACTGCTGCAGGATTCTATATTGCGTTGGATTGTTCCTGGATTCTCTTGGCAATTTCTGCATTTATGTTTTGAATTTGAGGTCTTTTATTACGTGTTTTTGATAACTTTCTTGTGTTAACAACCTGGTCCTGTATTGCCATAAGATACCCTTCTGTTTCTGGGAAGAGGTCTCCAATTCTTAGCCAGGCATTCTATGCTTCCTTGTTGACATCTAGTCTGCTCAGATTATTATTATTATTCTTGTTATCATTGTTATTTGTATTTGCAGTTTGTCCTCCTTTGCACATAACTCGTTTGCCAGTCTTTGTGTGCAGTTTTTCATTGATTCTATTGTATTTCTTTGTTCTACAAAGAAAATGAATCTCAGGGCACATGGTGACATATAGGTACTTTGATAGTAAATTTACTTTGGACTTTGATCTTAAATTTCTATTGAAAACTTTTAAGTGAGATGGTTTTGTTTAAATAAATATATTTTTCATTCTCAATTTCTGAAAATAAAATAAAATAAGGAACTTCATCGCGAGAGTTGCCTGAAACACATGCAACCTCATAATTTAGCACATATCCTGGACCTCAAATTTAACGGAAAGTTGGGTTTTGGTCTCTTGCCTATTACAAAAGCAGAATTACAATTAACTGGCTCCTGTCATTTGACTTCCAACCCGCTGTGCAAGAAATAATGTAGAGCAAAAATACAAATATTGCAGGAAGAGTCAGACTTACTATTTTAAACGGAATAGTAAACCAGAGGGCACAGCCTCAGAATAGAGGGATGTCCCTTTAGAATGGAGATTAGGAAGATTTTTTTCCCCCAGAGGGTGCTGAATCTGTGGAATTCATTACCACAGACGACAGTGGAGGCCATGTCATTAAGTGTATATAAAGCGGAGGTTGATAGATTCTTGATTAGTCAGGGTGTCAAAGGTTACAGGGAGAAGGCAGAAGACTGGGGTTGAGAGGGATAATAAATCAGCCATGATGGAATAGCAGAGCAGACTTGATGGGCCAAATAGCTCAATTTTGCACCTATGTCTTATGGTCAGAGGTCAGAGTGAATTGGAATCAGAATCAGAATCAGGTTTAATGCCACCAGCATAAAATTTGTTCACTTTGTGGCAGCAATACAATACATGACAAATATAAAAAAATGACTTAGATATGTATATCAAATAGATAATTAGATAAATATATGTATATCAAATAGATAAATTAAAATAAGTAGTACAAAAACAGAAATTAAAAAAAATATGGTGGGGTAGTGTTCATGGGTTCAATGTCCATTCAGAAATTAGATGGCAGAGGGAGGAAGCAGTTTCGGAATCACTGAGTGTGTGTCTTCAGGCTCCTGTACCTCCTCCCTGACAGGAACAGTGAGAACAGCCATATCCTTGGTGGTGGGGGGTGCTTAATGATGGACACTGCCTTTCAATAGACAATGGACAATAGACAATAGGTGAAGGAGCAGGCCACTCGGCCCTTCGAGCCAGCACCGCCATTCACTGTGATCATGGCTGATCATCCACAATCAGTATCCAGTTCCTGCCCTATCCCCATAACCTTTGATTCCGCTATCTTTAAGAGCTCTATCCATCTCTTTCTTGAAAGCATCCAGAGACTTGGCCTCCACAGCCTTCTGGGGCAGAGCATTCCACATATCCACCACTCTCTGGGTGAAAAAGTCTTTCCAAGGCAACACTCCAAGATGTCTTGGATATTACAGAGGCTAGTACCCATGACAGAGCTGACTAATCTTACAACTCTCTGCTGCTTCTTTCAACCCTGTGTAGTAGCCCCACCCCACCATACCAGACCCCGATGCAGCCAGTTAAAATGCTCCCCATGGTACATTTGTAGAAGTTTTTGACTGTTTTGGATGACAAACCAAATCTCCTCAAGCTCCTAATGAAATATAGCTGCTTTTTTTTTTGCCTACTTTTAGTTGCATCGATGTGCTGGGACCAGGTTAGATCTTGACACCCAGGAACTTGAAACTGCTCACCCTCTCCACTTGTGATCCCTCTGTGAGGACAGGTGTGTGTTCCCTCTCCTTACACTTTCTGAAGTCCACAATCAGCCTTTGGTCGTACTGGCAATGAGGCAAGCTTGTTGCTGTGTGACACCACTCAACAAGCTGGTATATCTTGCTCCTGTACTCCCTTTCGTCTCCATCTGAGATTCTGCCAGCGATGGTTGTATCAACAGGAAATCTATAGATTTTCTAGGGTAGACTTCACAGTCAGACTGAAGTTGCAGATTTCTCTGTATAGCAGCATTGTGATGCGCCTAGTGTGGTGTGTAGTGGGCAGTGCTTGTTACTCTCGCTTTCAGCTTCCACCACTGGCTAGCAGACTCATAAAAAGGAGATCTGAGTGCCAGTACGCAGCCTCTCCAACAGCAAGCTTCACGTAGTGCATCCTCACTGGCAACACATGGAAACCGGACTCCTTTTGGATTTAGGCTCAACTACACAGGACGGGGAGGAGGTCTGGCCCCTGCACACGTTGCACACAGACACACCGGTGTGTGGACATGCCCTGGTGCTCGTGAACCAGATCCCCAGCTATGGATAAATAGCCCTACTACTTTGTGGGCAGCCTCAGGAGAGACGAAGGCTACGGGAGTAAACCCAGACAGCAAATCCTGGGTGGAGCCCCCAAGGTAGCAGGACATCACTGAACATCCTTCCAGAAGCTCCTGCAGCCAAGCTGGTGCCAAACGTATTGTTTTCCTTTGGACTACACTGGTGAGGCGGAGAGAGCGATCTTGATGACTAGGCATCTCAGGATCTCCATACCTTCTGCCCAGGCTTGTGATGATGATTATCAAGCAACAGATCATTGTGGCAATAAATATTGTTAAAACATCTAGAATTCTTTCAACTCTAAAAGGAAATTCATAAGTCTAGTTAAGTGTGAAGTGGTCTTGCAGATTTATTGACTGAATAAATTTGTGGGGTTGGAATTCTAAATTGGAGAAAGACCAATTTTGATGGTATCAGAAAGGATCTGACAAGTGTGGATTGGGACAGGCTGTTTTCTGGCAAAATTGTACCTGGTAAGTGGGAGGCCTTCAAAAGTGCAATTTTGAGATTACAAAGTTTGTACATGCCTGTCAGAATAAAAGGTAAAGATAACCAGTGGAGGGAACCTTGGTTTTCAAGAGATATTGAGGCCCTGGTTAAGAAAAAAAGGAGATGCATAGCAAGTATAGGCAGGTGGGAATAAATGAGGTCCTTGTGGAGTATCAGAAATGCAATGCAAGAGAACACGTGAGAAAGAAATCAGGACGGCTAAAAGAAGGCTTAATGTTGCCCCAACAGACAATGTATGGAGAATCCTAAGGGATCCTACAGATATGATAAGAGCAAAAGGATTGCAAGAGACAAAACTGGTCCTCTGGTCAGAATGGTAGAGCCAAAAGAGATGGGGGAGATCTTAAATGAATTTTTTCCACCTGTATTTACTCAGGAGACAAAGACAGAGTCTATAAAGTGAGGCAAGGTGGCATCAACTTCATGGAATCTAGCAGAGATATTTATATCATTCTTAGCAACAGGTGAGTTATCGGAGGATTGGAGGATCACTAACGCTGTTCGCTTGAGAAAGTTTCTAAGAATAAACCAGGCAGTTATAGGCCGGTGAGCCTGGTGTCAGTAGTGGCTACCTTATTGGTAGGAACTCTAAGAGAACAGATATAGAATTATTCGAATAAACGGAGACATATTAAGGATACTCAGCATGGTTTTGTGTGTAGTAGTTCGTGTCTAACTAATTTTATAGAATTTTTCAAGGAAGCTACCAGGAAAGTTGATGAAGGCAAGGCAGTGGACGTAGCAATGCATTTGACAAGATCCCGTATGGGAAATTGATTAAGAAGGTTCAGTTACTCAGCATTAAGGATGAGGTAGTAAGTTGGATGAGACATTGGCTTTGTGGGAGAAGCCACGGGGACCTGTGCTGGGTCTGTCATTGCTTGTCATCTACATCAGTGATCTGGATGATAATGTTGTTAACTGGATCAGCAACTTTGCAGGTGGCTGTAGTGGATAGCAAGAAAGGCTATCATGATGGCTTGCAGCTGGGAAAATAGGCTAAGAAATGACAGTTGTAATTTAATGCAGACAACTGTGAGTTTTGTACTTCGGCAGAACAAACCATGGTAGGCCTCATGCAGTGAACGATAGGGCACTGAGGAGTGTGGTTGAACAAATGGATCTAGGAAAACATGTCCATAACTCATTGAAAGTGGCATCACAGGTAGATAGAGTCGTAACCAAAGCTTTTGACCCATTGGCCTTTATAACTCAAAGTATTGAGTACAGGAGAAGGGATAATATGTTGAAAGTGTGTAAGATATTGGTGAGGCCTAATTTGGAGTATTTTGTGCAGATCAGCTACCTACAGGAAAGATGTAAATAAGGTTGAAAGAGTGCAGAAAAAAATTACAAAGATGTTGCCAGTTCTGAAGGACCTGAGTTATAAACATACGAGGGGTGATTGATAAGTTCACGGCCTAAGGTAGAAGAAGTCAATATTAGAAAACCTAGCACATATATTTTTCCTACATTTACACACTTAGTCCAGCGGTCGTGGAGCATACGGATCCCTTCTTTGTAGAAGTCGGCGTCTTGGACCTCCAGAATGTGGTCCACAGCAGGGGTGATTGATAAGTTTGTGGCCTAAGGTAGAAGGAGATGAGTTATTAACTTCAAACTTTCTGCATTGTCACTCAAAGAGTTGAACTGCACGTGCATGTAACGGGAGCTGTATAACTCATCTCCTTCTACCTTCGGCCACGAACCTATCAATCACCCCTACTATGGACCACTTCTACAAAGAAGGGATCCGTATGCTCCACGAACGCTGGACTAGGTGTGTACATGTAGGAGGGGACTGGGTTGAAAAATAAATGTGCTAGGTTTTCTAAAATTGACTCCTTCTACCCTAGGCCACGAACTTATCAATCACCCCTCGTAGATTGAATAGAGCCTTTGAATAAGGAAAGATTCTTTAGAACGTAGAAGATTGAGAGGAGATTTGAAAGAGGTATACAAAATTATGAGGGTTATAGACAGGGTAAATGCAAGCAGGCTTTTCCCACTGCATTTGAGTGGGACTACAACTAGAGGTCATGGGTTAAAGGTGAAAGGTGAAGTGTTTAAGGGGAACTTGAGGGGAAACTTCTTCACTCAGAGGGTCATGAGAGTGTGGAATGAGCTGCCAGCACAAGTGGTGCATGTGAGCTCGAGTTCAATGTTTAAGAGAAGTTTGGATAGGTACATGGATGCCAGGGGTATGGAGGGCTCTGGTCCCAGTGCTGATTGATGGGACTAGGCAGTACTAAATGGTTTGGCACAAACTTGATGGGCCATAGGGCCTGTTTCTGTACTGTATGACTCTATGAATGCTAAGGAAAAGTTAAATCACAAAAAAAAATAAACCTTTATAATCAGACAAGGCTAAAGTAAAGATAACATCTTCTCCTCTGTCCTCAGATGCCTTCAGATGTCCTCAGAATGGTCCATGAATCCTCATTATTCCTTTTATTTCACTATTTGATTTGTAATTTATAGTAATTTATGTCTTGTTGTGCAAAACAACAAAATTCACATCATCCAAGACAGCAATAATAACTTGATTGTGATTTTGAGGTAAATTTTAAGTCTGATGGCATTGGAGCCTTCTCTTTCTAAAAGGGTAGATCTTGGAAACAAATACGAGTGATATTAAATGGGAAAATGGTCTGTTAACACTAATTTTACACCACCGTGCAATGTCAAAATTATTCTCCCTATTCCGTTTTCAACCTGACAGCATGAACATCAATTTCTCTAACTACTGGTAATTTCTTCCTCATTTCCCTTTTCTCTTTTTACATTCTCCAATTCTGGCTCCCCTTTGACCCCTTCTCTTCTCCTCTCCTGTCTTTCACCTTCCTCTGGTGCCTTTCCTCCTTCCCTTTCTCCTATGGTCCACTCTCCTCTCCAATCAGATTCCTTCTTCCTCAACCCTTTACCTCTTCCACCTATTGCCTCCCTGCTTCTTACTTCATCCCCCACTCACCTCCCCCTCACATGGTCTCACCAATCACCTGCCAGCTTGTATTCCTCCCCTTCCCCCATCTTCTTATTCTGGTATCCACCCCTCCTTCCTTTTGATGAAGGGTTGTTGGCCATAATGGGTTTAAAATATTGAACTTGAATGGGTCAAGGACAGTGGGAACAGACAGATTAATTGTTTTTGTTACTGTTATGTGCTTGGAGATGGAGGCTGCCATTTTGTGGAAATGTTTTATGTCCTGCATTTTGCGAGATGGTGTTGCTTTGTTTTCAGTGTCTTAAAATAGACACAATGGTGTTTTAGGTAATCTGTGTATCTAGAGATGAGTTCCAAATAAGAAGCTATTTGTGAGGTGTTCTTTGATATAACATAACATGCAGGTTTGTGAATATTGGGGTTGGTGCTTGTCTGGAGTAATGCGAGCTGGTTACTGAAGAGAACAAAAAGCCATAAAGTACCGACAGTCACTTGCTGGGAAGAGGGCAAGTGACTCGATGCTGGCCTGGAGCAGAGCCAATAAAAAGGTGTTAAAGGTTAATCAGATGACCTACAGCCAATGACACTGGAATGCAATATTTAAATTGGTAAGGAACAAGTATAAAAGTGGACACTTTGAGTGTGCTATCAGCGATAACTCTCTCAAGAGACCCACCATTGCAAAGAAAAACCCCCGTGCCAGGGGCTGGGAGAAGAAAAGATAGATCATCTGACCAACGGAGATCCCCTATTTCGGTGTTATCAATTGGAGAAGTGGTCTGAGTGAGCAATGGTACAGAGGGAACAGTAAGATGTTGGTCCGGAGGTCAGCAAAGTTACATTGTTGTTTGTGCAGAGACAATAAAGTGTGAGCTTAGATTAATTACAAGTTGCTAAGTGAGCTTCCTATCCTAGTTCCGTTGACGAACAATCAACAGGGTCTTGGCACGAAATGACAACAGATTATTCCCTTCCATAGGTGCTACCTGACCTGCTGAGTTCCACCAACATTTTATGTGTTGGTCTGGTATCCCAGCATCTGCAGGGTCTCTTGTGCTTAAAATCCAAAATGTGTTTATCAGACATAATGTTGATAAACATGATGCTCCCCGTAGTGGGGAAGTCAAGGACCAGAGGGTGCAGCTTCAGAATAGAAAGACATCTCTAGAAAACAGAGATGAGCAGGAATTTCTTTAGCCATAGGGTGATGAATCTGTGGAAATCGTTGTCACAGACGTCTGTGGAAGCCAAGTTATTGAGCATATTTAAATGGGAGTTTGATAGGTTCTTGATTAGTCAGGGCATCAAAGGTTATGGGAAGAAGGCAGGAGATTGGGGTTGAGAGGGATAGTAAATCAGCCATGATGGAATAGCAGAACAGACTTGATGGGCCAAATGGCTCATTGCTGTTTCTATGCCCTTATGATCTTGTCACGGTCCTGTCTGTAAAGTAAGCATTCTGGTTCGCGGTCCGGTCCGTGAAGCCTGCCTTCTGGTTCATGGTCTGGTCCGTGAAGTCCGCATTCTGGTTCACGGTCCAGTCCATCAATCCGTATTCCAGGTTTTCCCTGTTTTCCCCAGTTCCGTTGGGCTCCTTAATCGAGGCACGTGATTCTAGTTTTGGGCTGGCTACATAAATAGCTTCAGGATTCAGCTTCTTTTGGCTGGACTGTTCCCTTCCCCTCCCCATCCGAATCCCTGACAGTTACCTCGGCAATTTCCCTCAGCAAGTATCCTTGGCAGTCATCCCGGCCCTGCTTCCTAGGAGGATCCCGGTCCTGCGTCCTAGGAGGGTCCCGGTCCTGCGTCCTAGGAGGGTCCTGGTCCTGCGTCCTAGGAGGAGTCCCAGTTCTGTACCAAAGGGGCTAACCAAGCCGAGTCCAAGAGCCGAGCCTAGCCCAGTCCAAGAGCCAAGTCCTGGCCTGGAGTTCCACGTCCTGCACTGGAGTTCCTCGCCCAGTCCAGGAGTTCCTCGCCCAGCCCGGTGCTGGAGTTCCCTTGTCCTGTGCTGGAGTCCCCTTGTCCTGTCCAGGAGTCCCTCGTCTAGTCCAAGCCTAGTTCAAGAACCTCGTCCTGTCTTAGCCACGTCCACTCCTGTAGCCACGTCTTGTCCTTGCCTAGATCCAGGGTCTGAGCCCGAGTCAAGACCCAGGTTCCAGGTCCCTGTCTGGTCTCTGGCTCAGAGTCCTAGCTCAGGCTCCTAGTTCCAAGTTCCTTATCCTGGTCCCGCTTTCCTAGTCTTAGTCCCAGCCCAGGCCCGGTGTCCTTGTCTCGCCCAGGGCCTGTGTCCATGTCCAGTGTCATTTCTTCCTGACTCCCCTTGCTTCCTTGATAAACCTTGTCCTGTTCCTAGTACCTCTGTGTCTGTGTCTTGCATTTGGGTCCACTCCCAGCGCCCCCTTATGACAGATCTTATGGTCTTACAATCAATCAACCATTGTTGCACCTATATATTATCGCTCTGCATGGACCCAATTTCATTAGCTCTCTGTTGGCAGAAATACCGGCAGCTTACAATTTAAAATGTGAATGCCTTCATATTAACGTTTCCAACATTTTCTTTTTATGTAGGTGGCCGGTTGGATTTTGATAGCCTGCGTGACCGTCGCTGCTTTCCTGACCGTCTGCATTCCAACGTTCTGCTCTCCGCTCAGTTTCCTGCACTTAAGCTACTGGGCTCAGTACATAGACAATGAAAACACTCTCTTTCAAGAGACATCCAAAAAGCATTCCCAACTACTTGCGTTGAAGCACATCAAGAAATTCTTTGGCTTTACATCAAAAGAGAAAGAAATAAAGACTATCTGCTTGCCTGCCAGGAAAGACTGGACAACGGTCTCCGGCATAGATATGTTTACTAAAGTGGAGGATGAATTCTGTCAGTACAGCCTCCTGCATACCTGGGCTGATGAATCAACTCCAAGTGGCCAATATATTTCAGTTGACGATGTGGTGGCATAATCAAGGATCAAAGATCAACTTTATTCAGCACCCGTACCACCCCCTGCCCATGGCACTCCTTCTCTGCCACCTGCCCCACACCTCTCCCACAGCGTTCCACCCCCACCATTCCCAACATCCTTTGCTCCTGCCAGATTTACAAACTCGCTCTCCACTCCATGTTGACAAATACAGTACTGTGCAAAACTCTTAGGCACCCTAGCTATATGTATATGTCTAAGACTTTTGCACAGTACCATACATTTACATGTATTAGGAATTTGCTGTGGTGTGTTGGTCAAGGTGCTCATGCAACAAAAGCAACAACATTCAACAATTAAAAGTAAAGGCATCCGTTACTCTTGCGAGACCATAGATCTATGCCTGGAAAGTCTTCACTCTCCAGGGCACAGGCCTGGGCAAGGTTGTATGGAAGACCGGCAGTTGCCTATGCTGCAAGTCTCCCCTCTCCACGCCACCGATGTTGTCCAAGGGAAGGGCATTAGGACCCATACAGCTTGGCAGCGGTGTTGTCACAGAGCAATGTGTGATTAAGTGCCTTGCTCAAGGACACAACACGTTCCCCAGCTGGGGCTCGAACTCACGACCTTCAGGTTGCTAGTCCAATGCCTTAGCCACTTGGCCACGTGCCCACACTATTCAACAATTACAAGAATAAATAATTAGATAAAAATAAAGTACAGATATTGGATAAAATATACTTAAATACATAAAATGCATAACTTACAAAGAAGACATAAAATACATATATACTACATGTATACATACACAATATAAAAATACATACCATAAATACGTAAAATATACATATGTACCAGCATGTATTTACATTGTAAACAGCGTTATAAAATGTGGTTTAAAGTGTTTACAATGCAGTGACTGAGGTAATAGATATAGTGGGGTTGAGGGATTACTAAAATGGTTGATCAGATTAACTGCCTGTGGGGAACAAATTTATGATGGTGTGGTTTTTGTTTTAATAGCCCTATGGGTTTTCCAGAGGGAGCTTTTGGAAAAGGCAATTTGCAGGGTGAGTAGTATCTGCAATGATTTTTCCTGCTCACTTCTTCCTCCTGGACCCACTCAAGTCCCACAGTGCTGGTAGACTACAGCCAATGACCTTTTCTGCTGACCTGAGAGTTTGCTGTAGTTTTTGTATCTTGGGAAAGGATGCTGCACCAACCCAGACAGTAATGGCTGATGTGACAATGCTCTCCGTGCTGCCAGTGTAGAATTGCACCAGTATGTTCTGGGCAAGTTGGAATTTTACTAACTGTTGCAAGAAGTACAGTCCTGTGCAAAAGTCTCAGGCATGTACACATAGCCAGGGTGGCTAAGATGTCTGCACAGTACTGTGTTGGTCAAGGTAGAGCGAAGAGCAAGTTTGTAAATCTGGCAGGAGCAAATGACAAGGGTGGAAAGTTGTACATCCTTGGCCAAGCCTTTTTTTTAAATGAAGGAAATGTGGTTCTCCCACAGGTCCTGCAAAATAGTGATGCCCAGAAACCTGAAAGTTGAAACAGTGCTAATTGCAGCGTTGCCGATGATGAGTCAGTGGAGAGGAGACACATTTCTCCTGAAGTCGATATACATCTCCATGGTACTGTGGGCATTCCGTTCCAAGTTGTTTTGATTGCACTAAGTTGGAGCAGAATGCATTAATACATTTAGGTCAACACTTTCCTGTCAATCCAATCTCAGTAATAACACCAAGGTTATCCCCACTGCTAACTCTGCTACAGCCCTCTCTAATGGTTTGGAAGAATCCTTTGACAGGCTGGGATGAAGCTAGAGCATTATGTCCCACTAGCAAGGTAGTAGAACCAGATCTAATTTGACCATTCTTGCAGCACCAAGTCCTAACTTAAGAAGCAAAAACGATACCATTATTGGTGGGCTGTATTCAATGATCTAAAGTAAAACAAAATTTTGAGGCTTCCAAGCCATGACCCCCACTGCAGCCACAGGACCAGAACAAAGAAGTTCATAGATGACAAAATTCCTGCCTGGAACCCCTCTCTTGATTGTTTTTGAGCAGCACTCTGACCAACACACTCCAGCAAAGTTTGAATACATGTATATAACATATTAAGTTGATCTTTGATCCTTAACAAGACCTCAGCCAAAATGATGATTTTTTTTTCTGCTACAACTAAAGACTTTTGGTGGTTAAATAACAAGTTTGAAGCTTAAATCAGCATTTGAATACAAGAACACAAGAAATAGGAGTAGATCATTCTGCCCTTGTGTTTGACCCCTGGAGCTGAGTGGGACAGTCTACAACCAGAGGGAAAGCCTCAGAATAGAAGGATGTCCCTTTAGAATAGAGATGAGAATTATCTTTAGCTAGGGGCTGGTCAATCTGTGGAATTCTTTGCCACAAAATGTGGTGGAGGCCAAGTCATTGGATAAAGCAGAGGTTGATAGGTTCTTGATTAGTAAGAGCATCTGTGATCAATATTCACTGACCAGGGCCAGAGGTATTTTTTGCCAAGTTCAGCTTTCTAATCTAGCTCAAAGAGTTGTTTTTGTGTGCAGTTTTGGTATTGTGTGCAGTTTTGGATTGTGTGCAGTTTTGGTATTGTGTGCAGTTTTGGTCCCCTAATCTGAGGAAAGACATCCTTGCCATAGAGGGAGTACAGAGAAGGTTCACCAGATTGATTCCTGGGTTGGCAGGACTTTCATATGAAGAAAGACTGGATGAACTGGGCTTGTACTCGTTGGAATTTAGAAGATTGAGGGGGGATCTGATTGAAACGTATAAGATTCTAAAGGGATTGGACAGGCTAGATGCAGGAAGATTGTTCCCAATGTTGGGGAAGTCCAGAACAAGGGGCCACAGTTTGAGGATAGAGGGGAAGCCTTTTAGGACCGAGATTAGGAAAAACTTCTTCACACAGAGAGTGGTGAATCTGTGGAATTCTCTGCCATAGGAAACAGTTGAGGCCAGTTCATTGGCTATATTTAAGAGGGAGTTAGATATGGCCCTTGTGGCTACGGGGGTCAGGGGGTATGGAGGGAAGGCTGGGGCGGGGTTCTGAGTTGGATGATCAGCCATGATCATAATAAATGGCGGTGCAGGCTCGAAGGGCCGAATGGCCTACTCCTGCACCTATTTTTCTATGTTTTGAGTAAGTTAAACTCCCAACTAATTTTTTTCTGATTAGCTTCTTGTTGTAAACATGAGGCAGTTTTCAATTCTTAATGTAAATGGCAATCTGAAGTTAAAAGAACAGCTTTGCAGATGAATAGTACTGTCTATTGAGCACAGACTGATGACCCACAGTATGGGGCTGGTGGCTCAAGAGATACAGTATAAGACAATGGAGTTATGTTAATTGGCTTGTATCAAACTAGACAAACTGGGTATGTTATTTAGTTCAAGGAAGGTTGCACACCAGATTGATTCTATCACATCAGATAATGATCTCTTTATAGTTGGAAAGTTTATGTACCCAGAGCATCAGCATTCACAGCATTAATTGTGGGTAGTTGGGAGCTCTATTGCCAGAAGCTTTTAGACCATCTATGTGAAAAGGTATCTGGAAAAATGTATTGCGTGTGCATGAAGTCACCCAAGTGACACAAAAAAAACAGTATAAATGTTAAAAAGCAGACAGCGTTGTTAGGAATGGTCAATGAATATCAAGAAGAATGACAGAAAGGCTGGGTGAATTTGAATCTATTCTTCTGCCTTTGACTTCAGAGACGGACAATTCTTTTATCTGCAACTCATTGGTATCTCTTTTTAGCTTATAGGAATTGCACCTGTGGTTTGGAAATCCTTTATGTTTTAGAAATCTTTTATAAGATTGAAAACCTCTGGAAGTTTTAAATGTGTTGTAAGAATTTTATCTAAATTTAAACATGTACCGCTAAAACTAAATGAACTGTGTTTAAAATACTTTGCTAGCTAGAAGTATCTCCTCCTTGGTAGGGAAGAAAGACCCACTGTTCAAATAGTGGGTATTGGCAGCTGAATTCGCTGTGGAGGATTATCAGGGAAATGATCTAGTCTTTAAGGAGTAGCTAGCTACAGTATAACCTCCCTTTAGTGAGGTTACCCGTAGCTATCTGTACTGGATATCTTTGTTTGAGTTCAGAATTTCGTGATCAGCAAACTTAATACCATCACATCACAAGATTAAAGGGGAGAAGGCAGGAGGGTGGGTTTGAGAGGGTTCCAGTCATGATGGAATGGCAGAGCAGACTTGATAACCTAATCTAAGACTTATTTACGGATCATATTTCAGTGGCTTGTTCACAAGGGCACTTACTTTGAACACCAATATCTTTCAGTCTCTCAACTTTTCACTACTGTATACATACATCTACTGATGCCTCTGGACACACCTTTAGTGATGTTCCTGGAATCATCGGGTGTTTCGGGTCTTTTAACATCATACATCCTCCTCCAGGTGACCCAGCCGGGGCTGATCAGATCCCAGCTTGTGTCTAGATGGCTAGCTACTTATGACTCCATGGCTCCCCTCTTTTGAGGAACAGCCATCTTGAGGCCCTCTCTGCCGCATCGGTGGTACTGCAGATGGCTCTCCTCTTCCCTTCTCCCTCGATGCCCAAAATGCTGAAGGCTCTGGCTAATGAATGGGCTGCAAATCCCCTACAACCAACCTCCACTGGGAGACACCTCACTCTCCATCCAGCCTGCTGACAGTTGCTGACGAGTTCTGTGTACTTGGAGAGCTTCCTTTCAAAGGCCTCTTCCAAGCTATCTTCCCATGGGACTGTCAGCTCCAGCAGCACCACTTGCTTAGTCGACTCAGACACCAGGACAATGTCTGGTCGCAGGGTGGTGGCTGCGATATGGTTGGGGAACTTCAGCTGCCGTTCGAGGTCCACCAACAGCTGCCAGTCCCTTGCAGAGGTCAGGATGCTTGCAGATGTTCTTTTGGCGGGTATTGGCTGCTCCCCAACTCTGACAAAGGCAATGGTCTGCTTAGAGGGTCAAGTATACTCCACACGTTTTGAAACCAAAGTGGGTCTCAATTTTCCGCTTTATATTTCATCTGCTATGTCCCCACCCATTCACTTGGCCAGTTCAAATCCTGTTGAAGGCTTTCTACATCCAAAACTGCCACCTAGCGGTGAGTCAGATTTATCATATGTACATTGAAACACACAATGAAATGTATGGTACAAGATATTTTGTGTTAACAACCAACATACCAGACAACCCACCCTGCAAAATCTCATTTCAGGGAGGTAGCATCCCTGCCCCCACCACATATCCCACGCCCCCCGTCGACCTCCAAGGGTGTATGTAATATTTTGTTTAATGATTTTGTCTAATCTGTAAACCAAGTTGGGTATATGCAGCAAATGTGACATTAATATATGTACTTATATTATCATGTTTATTCTATTACAACTTTAAGCAAGTCTACAGGGAGTGTGGCCTCATCACGTAGGACATCAATAGCGTAGCTCCTTGGCAGCTAGCCAGCTGGTTTAAATCAGGGGTCCCCAACCTTTCTTGCACCGCGAACCGGTTTAATATTGACAATATTATTGAGGACCGGCCGACCTGGGGGCGAGGGGGTGTTAAACGTGACCGGAATATAGGTGATAAGTCAACTGTAAGTCACTTGTAAGTGGCTAATACACTCAATTTCGTTTCTAAAGGGGTTTATCTAACGAATTTAATATTAAACACACAGCGCATATTTTCCCTGTATGAACATATAAAATCATTGCTACACACCAATATCGTTGAATCAGTGGGAGCCCTGGGCTTGTTTTCCTGCAACAAGACGGTCCTATCGAGGAGTGATGGGAGACAGCGACACTCGAAGGAGATTCCTTATGTCCAGTCTATTCTGCAATTTAGTTTTCGTTGCATTCATTGCAGAAAACTCCGCTTCACAAAGGTATGGTGTTGGAAATGGAAGCAACGTTTTCAGTGCTTTCATGGCTATCTCAGAATATTCAGCCTTGACTTTGATCCAGAATGCCGGCAGAGATGTTATGTCAAACATACTTCTCAGTCCGCCGTCATTTGCAAGCTCGAGGAGTTGATCTTCCCTCTCTGACATGGATTATTCACTGGAGACATTCACTAATGGCTCACGGACCCATTCCTTTGCACGTCTTGGGTGACTGATGACCTCGTGTGCGTTAAAATTCAACAGTGGACGTGACAGGGAATGAGGAAAGGTGCAGCTGACTCATATCGTTTCATATTGCCATATCATATTGTTTCCTCACGGCCCGCTGATTGGGGACCACTCTTAGCACGAAGAGAGACCAATCAGGATGCCTGCTCTCCCTCTCCCTCTCAAAAAAAATCTATTTCGGGATATTTTATATAATTTCCGGGCATCAGGGAGCCATTATCGATATGCGGGAGACTCCTGGAACTTGCAGGAGAGGTGGGATGTCTGACATACCCAAGGATGTGCTGGAGACAGCCCTCAAATATCGACACATACTCTGCCGCCAACATAGCATGTTCAAAACACCACACACAAAAACCAGACAGAAACAACAACATAACCGGACAATGACAGCAAATCAAATTCCTTTCCTACCCTCCTACTCAGCCATCCCCTCACACACACGGACAGGCCTTCAGGCCTACAAGCCTCCAGTCCTTGGAATCATCAAACTGGAATACACTGGTCCTCCCAACCAAATTATTAATATAAATTGTAAACAGCTGAAGCTCTTTGAAAGATTCTCCCCTCAACAGAAATCATCCCCCTTCTCTCATTCCAAGCCTCATCTTCAGCCCAGGTCATCTGATTTGCCAAGACACTGACAGCAGCTTATTCAGGTGAAGCCCATCACAAAGGAACTATTCTCTGTTTCCATTCACCCATCAGTTGAGACCCTTGTCTTGCATATCAGTCTTTGAGCTTTGGAATTAATTCTGAGCTCAACCTAATTACAATTTGCAATGTACATATCAAAGTATATATATATATGTCACCACTTACATTTCTGAGATTCCTTATTTTGCAGGCATACTCAATAAATAAAATAACCATAATAGAATCAATAAAAGACCACATCAACTAAGGCATTCGACCAGAGTGCAAAAGACAACAAACTTCGCAAATTCAAAAAGAAAGAAATAATAATAATAATAATAAATAAATAAATATTGACAACATGTGATGAAGGGTCCTTGAAAGTGAGTTCTTAAGTTGTGGGAAATTTCAGTGATGGGGTGAGATAAGTTAAGTCAAGTTACACACACACAATACAGGAGCAACTCAGCAGACTAGGCAGTATCTAAGGAAAAGAATAAACAGTCATAATTTTGGACTGAGACCCTTCATCGGAGCCTTGAAACGTTGACTGCTTACTCCCTTCCATAGATGCTGCCTGGCCTGCTGAGTTCCTCCAGCATTTTGTCTGTGCTGTTTTTAAAGAGTGTATTTTGCTCTTATCTTCACTTTTATTTGCTCAAGCTTGCGGCTTTACGCTGGGGAATGAATCCAGCAGCACTGGCTATCTATTTCCTGTGAAAACTCTTCGGCTCTGAGGGCAAGTACTGGAGCTGGATCTGGATGTACTGAGTCCGACTGGGAGGCTGAAGACCTCAGAGATGGTTACTGATGTGGTCACACCCGGAGTGCAGGCTCCAGATAGAGGATGGGTGACTACCTGGAGAAGTAAGGGAAGTAAGCAGTTAGTGCAGGATTCCCTGTGGCCATTCTCCTGGGCAACAAATGTACCCTTTTGGAATCTGCTGGGGGATGGGGGATGGCCTATCAGGGCACAGCAGCAGTCAGGCCAGTGGCACTGTGACCAGCACTGAGGCTCAGCAGGGAAGGGTAAAGTCAGGTAGAACAATAGTGATAGGGGACTCGATAGTTAGGGGGATGGATAGGAGATTCTATGACAGCAAAAGGGAAGCCACAATGATGTGTTGCTTTCCAGGTGCTAGGGTCAAAGATGTCTCAGAGAGGCTGCAGAATATTCTCAAGAGGGAAGGTAGCAGCTCGAGGTCGTGAGGCACGTTGGTACCAATGAAGGGTAGAAAGGGGAAGAGGTCCTGCGCAGTGTATAAGGAGTTAGGGAAGAGGCTGAAGAGCAGGACCTCCAAGATTGGAATCTCTGGATTATTCCCAGTGTCATGAGCTAAACAAGGCAGGTATATGATGATTGTACAAATGACTGAGTGAGGAACTGGTGCAGCAAGCAGGATCTCTTAATATTATTATTGGGATCTCTTCTGGGGAAGGTATGGCTTTAAATAAAAACGTGGGTTCCACCCGAAACTGAGGGGGACAAATTTCCTTGTGGATAAGTTTACTAGAGCTGTTGGGAAGTGTTTATTTTGGATTGGGTGTTGTGTAATGAACCAGATTTGATTAGGAAGCTTAAAGTAAAGGTATACTTGGGAGTCAGTGATCATAATATGATAGAATTCATCCTACAATTTCAGACAGAGAAGCTAAAATCAGACGTATTAATATTACAGTGGAATAAAGGGAATTACAAAAGCATGAGAGCGGAGCAAAGGGACACCAGAAGGGATGACAGCAATAGCTATTCTGAGGGCAATTCAGAAGCTGCAGGATACATTCATCCCAAAAAAGAAGAAGTATTCTAAACAACAGGAATTCTGCAGATGCTGTAATTTCAAGCAACACACATCAAAGTTGCTAGTGAAAGCAGCAGGCCAGGCAGCATCTCTAGGAAGAGGTACAGTCGACGATTCAGGCCGAGACCCTTCGTCAGGACTAACTGAAGGACGAGTGGGTAAGGGATTTGAAAGTCGGAGGGGGAGGGGGAGATCCAAAATGATAGGAGAAGACAGGAGGGGGAGGGATGGAGCCAAGAGCTGGACAGGTGATAGGCAAAAGGGGATACGAGAGGATCATGGGACAGGAGGTCCGGGAAGAAAGACAAGGGGAGGGGAACCCAGAGGATGGGCAAGGGGTATAGTCAGAGGGACAGAGGGAGAAAAAGGAGAGTGAGAGAAAGAATGCGTGTATATAAATAAATAATGGATGGGGTACGAGGGGGAGGTGGGGCATTAGCAGAAGTTAGAGAAGTCAATGTTCATGCCATCAGGTTGGAGGCTACCCAGACGGAATATAAGGCTTGCCACACATTTTAATTCCACATCCCATTCCCATTCTGACATGTCTATCCACGGCCTCCTCTACTGTAAAGATGAAGCCACACTCGGGTTGGAGGAACAACACCTTATATTCCGTCTGGGTAGCCTCCAACCTGATGGCATGAACATTGACTTCTCTAACTTCCACTAATGCCCCACCTCCCCCTCGTACCCCATCCGTTATTTATATACACACATTCTTTCTCTCTCTCTCTCCTTTTTCTCCCTCTGTCCCTCTGACTATACCCCTTGCCCATCCTCTGGGTTCACCCCCCCCTTTTCCTTCTCCCTGGGCCTCCTGTCCCATGATCCTCTCATATCCCTTTTGCCAATCACCTGTCCAGCTCTTGGCTCCATCCCTCCCCCTCCTGTCTTCTCCTATCATTTTCAATCTCCCTCTCCCCTTCCCACTTTCAAATCCCTTACTCACTCTTCCTTCAGTTAGTCCTGACGAAGGGTCTCAGCCCAAAACATCGACTGTACCTCTTCCTAGAGATGCTGCCTGGCCTGCTGCGTTCACCAGCAACTTTGAGAGGTATTCTAAAGGCAGGGTGGCGCAACCGAGGCTGACAAGTAAGTCAAAGCCAACAGAAAAACAAAAGAGAACAAAAGGTAGTGGGGAGTTAGAGGATTAGAGAGCTTAAAAACCAACAAAAGGCAACTAAAAAGGAAAGAAAAGATGAAATATGAAGCTAGCCCACAATATAAAAGAGGGTACCAAAAGTTTTTTCAGATATATGAAGAGAAAAAGGAGGCGAGGGTGGATATTAGACCACGGGAAAATGATACTGGAGAAGAAATAATTGGGGGAAAAGGGCGGAAAAACTTAACAAGTACTTTGCATCAGTCTTCACTGTGGAAGACACTAGCAGTATGCCAGAAATTCGAGAATGTCAGAGGGCAGAAGTGCGTGTAGTTGCAATTACTGAGGAGAAGGTGCTTGGGAAACTGAAAGGTCTGAAGGTAGATAAGTCACCTGAACCAGATGGACTACACCCCGGGGTTCTGAAAGAGGTAACTGATGAATTTGGAGGCATCAGAAATTATCTTTCAATAATCACTAGACACTGGAATGGTTTCCTTCAGACCAAGTGACCATAAGACACAGGAGACTCCAACATCGTCCCAACCACTGAAGTCAGGCTAACTGGCATGAAATTTCTTTTCTTCTGCCTCCCTCCCTTCCAAAAGAGTAAAGTGACGTTTGCAATTTTCCAGTCCTCCAGATGTAATGCTGAGGCTTTATAAGGCACTGGTGAGGACTTACTTGGAGTATTGTGACAAGTTTTGGGGCCCGTATTTAAGCAAGGATGTGCTGACACTGGAGGATTCAGAGAAGGTTCATGAGAATGATTCCAGGATTGAAAGTGTCATTGTCAGAGCTGCGATTGAAGGCTCTGGGCCTGTACTCACTAAAGTCCAGAAAAATGAGTGGGGAACTTAATGAAACCTACCAAATGTTAAAAGGCCTACATAGAGTGAATGTAAAGAGGATGTTTCCTTTGATAGGGGAGTCTAGGACCGGAGGGCACACCCTCAGAATAGGATAGACTTCCGTTTGAAACAGTGATGAGGAGGAATTTCTGTCGCTAGAGGGCAGTAAATCTGTGGAATTCATTGCTATGTGCAATTCACTGGGTATATTTAGGTTCTTGATTAGTCAGATTGTTAAGGGTTCTGGGGAGAAGGCAGGAGAATGAGATTGAGTGGAATCATAAATTAACCATGATGGAACGTAGCCATGTCAGAGCAGACTCATTGGGAAGAATGGCCAAATTCTGCTCCTATGTCTTATTGTCTAAGCAGTGACTGTCAGTCTGCTGTTCAAACACAGAAACCCAAACATTGCTGTGACATGTATGTACCCTTTCCAAAAGCAATCTGCATTAGAAAGTGCAGTGAGACTCCAGTTCCTTTGCGGCTCAAGTACGTCCTCAGATCAGCACCCAAACCTCACACCTCATGTTATTGCTCATTTACATAATTACACTAGGCATCGATGTGGCCTTTCAATTCACCTGGCAGAGACAACTCGTTTTCATTCTGTACGCTCTAACTTTGCAGCCGTAGGCATTGTAAACATCGTGTTCTGACCTCTAAATCTGTCACCTTCTTCCTTTGCCTCCCCAGTGCAATGACCCAAGCCGACAGCACCCTAACCAGAATCACTTACTGCCCGTTATGCCACTGGCGTTTAGAGCAGTGATAAGACCACAGACCATAAGGCATAGGAGGAGAATCAGGCTATTCAGCCCATCAAGTCTGCTGCACAATTCCATCATGGCTGATCCTGGATCCCACTCTACCCATACACCTGCCTTCTCGTCATATCCTTTGATGCCCTGACTGATCAACATCCGCCTTAAATATACCCACCACTTGGCCTCCACTGCAGTCTGACCACAGATTCACTACTCTCTGGTTCAAAAAATTCCTCCATACCTCTGCTCTAAAAGGTCACCCCTCAATCTTGAGGCTGTGTCCTCTAGTTCTGGATACCCCCACTATAGGAAACATCCTCCTCACCTCCACCTTATCTAGTCCTTCAAAGTTCAGTAGGTTTCAATGAGATCCCCCTGCATTCTTCTAAATTCCAGTGAGTACAGACCCACAGCTACCAAATGCTCATCATGTTAACTCCTGCATTTCTGGAATCATCCTCATGAACCTCCCCTGGACTCTCTCCAATGACAACACATCATTTCTGAGATATGGGGCCCAAGCCTGTCGACAATACTCCAAGTGTGGCCTGACTAGTGTCTTATAAATCCTCAGCACTATCTCTTTGCTTTTATATTCTATTCCCCTTGAAATAAACGTCAACTTTGTATTTCCGTCTCTACTACAGACTCAATCTGTAAATTAACCTTCTGGGAGTCTTGCACAAGGACTCCTAAATCCCTTTGCACCTCTGATGTTTGAACCTTCTCCCCATTTAGATAATAGTCCGCACTATTGTTCCTTTTATCAAAATGCATTATCATATGTTTCCCAACACTGTATTCCATCTGCCATTTTTTGCCCATTCTTCCAATTTGTCTAAGTCCTACTACAATTGCATTGCTTCCTCAGAACTACCTACCCCTCCACCTATCTTCATATCATCCACAAACTTTGCCACAAGGTCATCAATTCCATTATCTAAATCATTGACAAAAAATGTGAAAAGTCACGGTTCCAATACTGACCCCTGAGGAACACCACGAGTCACCAGCAGCCAACCAGAAAAGGTCCCCTTTATTCCCACCTGTCAGCTATTCTGCTATCCATTAATCAGCCTCATGTGCAGCTCCTTATCAAACACATTCTGAAAATCCAACTAAATGACATCCACTGCCTCTCCTTTGCCCACCCTGCTTGTTACTTGCTCAAAGAACTCAGTAACAGAATTGTCAGGCAAGATTTCCTTTTACAGAAACAATGCTGACTTTGACATACTTTATCATTAGTTTCCAAGTACCCTAAAACCTCGTTGTTAATAATAGACTCCAAATGCTGGAGGAACTCAGCAGGCCAGGCAGCATCTATGAAAGAGAGTACAGTGACGTGTTGGACCAAGATCCTTCAGCAGGACTGGAAAAAAAAAGATGAGGAGTAGAGTTAAGAGATGGGGGAGGGGAAGGAGAAACACAAGGTGATCGGTGAAACCGGGAGAGGGAGGGGTGAAGTGAAGAGCTGGGAAGTTGATTGGTGAAAGACATGCAGGGCTGGAGAAGGGGGAGTCTGATAGATGAGGAGAGAAGGCCACAGAAGAAAATAAAAGGGGTAGGAGCACTATAGGGAGGCGATGGGCAGGCAAAGAGATAAGGTGAGAGCGGGAAAAGGGGATGGGGAATGATGAAGGGGGCGGGGGCATTGCATGAAGTTTGAGAAGTCAATGTTCATGCTATCAGGTTGGAGGTTACCCAGACAGAATATAAGGTGTTGTTCCTCCAACCTAAGTCTCAATGGCCTCATCACAATAGTGGAGACCATGGATAGACATATCAGAATGGGAATGGGAAGTGGAATTAAGTGGGTGACCACCGGGATATCCCACTTTTTCTGGTAGACAGAACGTAGGTGTTCGGCGAAGCCGTCTCACAATCTACGTTAGGTCTCACCGATATACAGGAGGTCATACCAGAAGCAGTAGACATTGTATGACCCCAACAGACTCACAGGTGAAGTGTAGCCTCAACTGGAAGGACTGTTTGGGGCCCTGAATGGTAGTGAGGGAGGAGGTGTAGGGGCAGGTGTAGCACTTGTTCCGCTTGCAAGGATAACTACTAGAGGGAGATCTACGGGAAAGGATGAATGGACAAGGAATTTGCACAGGGAACAATCTCTGCAGAAAGCAGAAAGTGGTGGTGGTGGTAGGGGAAAGATGTGGTGGAATTCCAATGGAGATAGGGGAAGTTGTGGAGAATTATGCGCTGGACGGGGAGGGTGGTAGGTGAGTACAAGAGGAACCCTATCCCTGGTAGGGTGGCCGGGAGCAGACGTGCGTGGAATGCGGTTGATGGTAGCATTGATGGTGGAGGAAGGGAAGCCCCTTTCTGTGAAGAAGGAGGGTATCTCCTTCGTTCTGGAATGAAAAGCCTCATCCTAGAGCAGATGCCGCGGGGACGGAGGAATTGGGAGAAGGCTGGGAAGAAGTCCAGTTAGCTGTGGGAGTCTGTGGGTTTATAATAGACATCAGTCGATAAGCTGTCTCCAGAGACAGAGATAGAGAGATCGAGAGAGGGACGGAGGTGTTGGAAATGGATTGGTTAAATTTGAGGGCAGGGTGGATGTTGGAGACAAGGCAGATGCAGTCGACGAGGTCAGCGTGGGTGCAGGAAGCAGCACCAATGCAGTCGGCGATGTAGCGAAGTGCGGGACGGCCACTAATGTAGGTTGGGATGGGAACATACACTGTTCCACGTAGCCGACATTGTGCAAAACTCAGGACAGTAAGCGCAACTGTGTTAAGCACATCACCGGGCTATGCTTTTTCATTAGGACCCGGGACCGTCTCAGGAGCTGCCAGAGACGAGTGTTGCGCCGCCAGACACAGCGTGGTTCCCCAGCACGTGCGCCAGGCCACGCTGGGGATTCCCCCGCCAGCACCGCATTCCAAATCAATGACGACACAGCTGTGACGTCCGCTCAGTCTCGGCCCCAGCAAATCAATCGTGAGTAGATCGTTCGGGGAGGGTCACGTGTCCGCGCTGACAGCTGAATCGATCGACGATCCGCAGCTGGGTACGGGGGTCGGTGTGTCTGACGGGAGGCGCTGCTTTCAATGGCCTTGCTCCACCGTGCAAGATGACTGATTATTGCGAGGAGCAGCGCAACGAGCTGGAGGCGCTGGAGTCCATCTACCCGGACTCGTTCACAGGTGAGCGGCGAGCCGCCGAGCAGGGAGAGGTGCTGCCCTCCGCTCTCTTAGGGGCCCGGCTAAGGCCCATCTGGTGACTGGCGTGGAGGCAATGCGGGGAAATGGGCGAGGGAGAGACCAGGAGAGAGCGAGGGACGGGAAAGTGAGGCGGGGGAGTAGAGGAGGCTGCGGATGGGAGGGGTGGGTTATGAGTTGGGGACGGTGTAGATGAGAAATGTCGGTGGGCGATGAGGAACGGGGTGGGGTGGAGGTGGTTGAGGGTGGGGTTGAGCTGAGGGTGGGGGGGGGCGAGATGAGGCCTTTTCCATTAAAGTGACAGATTGCAATAGTCTGTATTCCATGGACCTTAGAAGAATAGAGGGCTGTGTGGTGGGAAAATTCTAGGCAGCTTCTACAGTAGGTTACACGATCGTCACAACATTGTGGGCCGATGTGCTGTCGATTTTCAATGTTTCATGTTCTATTCAATGACGCTTGACAATGCCCCAGAATGCAAACTTCATTCTGATTCTGAGGGGGCAGATGGGGCCAAAATGCAGCCCACACATCGGCATCTTCTGCTATTTTCTCCATACACAGAGATTCCAAAGACTCCTAGATGTTACTTGTTTTTTTTCTCTCAGGAAGGTTTTGAAACTTCCTTGAACACTTCTCTCTGATGAGCAACATTCCCTCTAATACAGCTGTGTGAACTAACCATTGCTCTGAACAAGAAACTTTTACACGGCCTGAAAACTGAGCACGGTAGTTTGCTTTGTAATATGCCCACGATGAATTCCTAGAATGTGAATTGAAAAATCACATTTTTTTATCTATTAATGGAATGGTACGATTAAATACAGAACAACAGAAATCTTTCACATTTCGAAAACTTTTTCTAGCCATGCCCAATTCTAGCTGCATGGTAACAATTGCTATGTGCGCGGGAGCATTTCAGTTACTGCGCAGCCGCACAGCGTAAAAGGAGCAGTGCAGACAAGGACAGAAATTGGAATAGAGTGTTTGTGTGAGCATGTGAATGATGTTGCATTGCCAGCAGAGCTGACGGGGGTTTCAGGTCTCAATCTTTCAGCCATATTCTGGGGGTAAGGTGAGTGAGTTGCCCCAGAATGGACACGGCAAGCCCCTTCACCAGAGGTGCTACCTTTCCCTGGCCACCCCATACATCCCAATAGAATACAGTCACCAAATAAACTGAAAAATCTTAGTGTATCAGCAAAAAGTAAGTGGATTTATAAAGGGTAAATTATGCCACATACATGGCTATGGTTTTGTCTAAAGTGTTGGATGCGCTTGGGTGGTGGGGTGGAGATACAGCGGTGCAAGGAAGTTTGTGAATCCTGTAGAATTTTCTTTACTTCTGCATAAAAATGACAACATAAGAACGTAAGAAATAGGAGCAGGAGTAGGCCATCTGGCCCATCAAGTCTGCTCCGCCATTCAGTAAGATCATGGTTGTTCTGCCATGAACTCATCTCCACCCACCTGCCTTTCCCCATAACCCTTAATTCCCTATCCAACATTGTCTTAAACATATTTACTAAGGAAGCCTCCACTGCTTCATTGGGCAGAGAATTCTACAGATTCACCACTCTCTGGGAAAAGCAGTTCCTCCTCATCTCCACCCTAAATCTACTCCCCCAAATCTCGAGGCTCTGTCCGCTAGTTCTAGTCTCACCTACTAGTAGAAGCAATGTGATTGCAGCAGGACTTAGACAAATTGGAAAAATGGGCAAAAAAGTGGCAGATGGAATACATTGTTGAGAAATGTGTGATAATGCATTTTGGTAAAAGGAACAATAGTGCGGACTATTATCTAAATGGGGAGAAGGTTCAAACTTCAGCGGTGCAGAGGGATTTGAGAGCCTTGTGCAAGACTCCCTAAAGGTTAATTTACAGTCTGTGTTAAAGAAGGCACTTGCAATATAGGCATTTACTTCAAGGGGAATAAAATATAAACATAAGGAGATAATGCTGAGCCTTTATAAGACACTAGTTAGGCCACACTTAGAGTATTGTCAACAATTTTGGGCCCTGTACCAGTGGAAACAACCTTCCTGCCTCTATCTTATCTATCCCTTTCATAATCTTAGATGTTTCTATAAAATCTCCTCCCATTCTTCTGAATTCCGGTGAGTATAGTCGCAGGCTACTCAATCTCTCCTCATAGTCTAACCCCCTCATCTCTGGAATCAACCTGGTGAACCTCCTCTGTACCGCCTCCACAGCCACTACATCCTTCTTCAAGGAAGGAGACGAGATCTGTAAGCAGTACTCCAGGTGCGGCCTCACAGTACCCTGTACAGTTGCGGCATAACCTCCCTGTTCTTAAATTCAGTCCCTCTAGCAATGAAGGCCAACATCCCATTTGCCTTCTTGATAGCCTGCTGCACCTGCAAACCAACCTTTTGTGATTCTTTCACAAGCACTCCCAAGTCCGTCTGCACAGCAGCATGCCGCAATTTTTTACTATTTAAATAATAATCTGCTCTTCCATTTTTCCTTCCAAAGTGGATGTCCTGGCATTTACCAACATTGTACTCCATTTGCCAGACCCTTGCCCACTCACATAACCTATCTATATGTATGTCTCTGCAGACTCTCCGTATCTTCTGTACAATTTGCTTTTCCACTCAATTTAATATCATCAGCAAACTTAGATGCACTACACTCGGTCCCCTCTTCCAGATCGTTAATTGCGGGCCCAGCACTGACCCCTGAGACACACTGCTCCCTACTGATTGCCAACCAGAGTAACACCCATGTATCCCAACTCTCTGCTTCCTAATAGTTAACCAATCCTCCATCCATGCTAATACATCACCCCCAACTCTACATCCTTATCTTATGGATAAGTCTTTCATGTGGCACCTTATTGAACGCCTTCTGGAAATCCAAGTAAATAATGTCCATCTGTTCCCCTCTATCCACTGCACTTGTTATATCCTCAAAGAACTCCAGTAAGTTTGTCAAACAGGACCTGTCTTTGCTGAATCCTTGCTGCGTCTGCCTGATGGATCCATTTCTTTCTAGATGCTTCGCTATTTCTTCTTTAATGGCAGCTTCAAGCTGAAGCCTGTTGAGCCAAAGCTTTCAGTTCCCACTCACACAATGGCTGCTCTGCTTTGACCCTGCCTTACTTTTACTTGCTCCGGCTAATGAACCATGAATAAACCTGTGCAAAGCTCTCTCTGCGAATAGATTGGTCTGTCGCTAATGCGCCAAGCCCAGCGAAACACTCCTTTTTTGAAACTCTTCTCCTCAATCTGTGCAAAGCTCTCTCTGCATATCAGTTGGTCCGCTGCTAATGATCAGATCTTTTTGTCAGTTCTAAAACTAGATAAAGGGAACCCAATTAAGTAAATACATTATACTTGTTCATTTATTTATTGAGAAAAATGATCCAATATTACATGTATTTGTTAGAAAAAGTATGTGAACCTTTGCTTTCAGTAACTGGTTTGACCCCCTTGTCCAGCAAAAACTTCAACCAGATGTTTCCAGTAACTGTTGATCGGTCCTGCACATCGGCTTGGAGGAATTTGACGCCATCCTTCCTTACAAAGTTGCTTCAACTCTGGGATGTTGGTGGGCTTCCTTGCGTGAACTGCTTGTTTCAGGTCCTTTCACAACATTCCTTTAGGATTAAGGTCAGGACTTTGACTCGGCAGTTCCAAAACACAATTTTCTTCTTTATAGGCCGTTCTGTTGTTGACTTGCTTTTGCCTTTTGGATCATTGTTGTGTTATATTATCCAGTTTCTGTTAAGCTTCAGGTGACAGACTGCTACACTGACATTCTCCTGTAAAATGTCTTGTTACAATTTTGAATTCATTGTTCCCTTAATGATTACAAGCTGTCTAGACCCTGAGGCAGCAAAGCAGCCCCAAACCAGGATGCTCTTTCCACCATGCTTCGCAATTGGGATGAGGTTTTGGTGTTGGTGTGCAGTACCCTTTTCCCTCCAAACATAACAATCTGCATTTCTGCCAAACTGTTTAACTTTTGTCTCATCTGTCTACAGAACAGTGTCCCAGAAGCATTGTAGAACATCGGAATGGTCTTTTCCAAACTTGCGATGTGCAGCAATGTTTTGTTTTTGAAGAGCAGTGGTGTCCTTCCATGAACACCATTCTTCTTCAGTGTTTTTCTTATCGGGGACACATGAGCAAAGACTTCAACAAGCTCTAGAGATTTCTGCAGGTCTTTTGCTCTTACCCTTGGGTACTTTTTCACTTCCTTCAGCATTGCACATTGTGCTCTTGCTGTGATCTTTGCAGGATGCCCACTCCTAGGGAGAACAGCAATAGTACTGAGTTTCCTCCTTTTCTGGCCAATTTCTTTTAAGGTGGACTGATGAACATTCAGGTCTTTAGAAATGCTTTTGTAGCTTTTTCCAATGATCTACAATTCTTCTAAGTTCCTCCAAAAGTTGTTTTGATCGAGGCATGGTGCACATAAACAGCTCTTTCTTGAGAAGAGCAGGCCCTCTCAGTAACCTGACTTTGACAGGGCACCTCTACAACCCACAGCTCCAATCTCATCTCATTGATTGGAACACCTCACTCCAAATAGTTTTTGTAGAAGACATTACCCTAGAGGTTCATAATACATGGATCATTTTTCTCAATCAGAGAATCAATAAGTATAATGTTTTCTGTGTTATTTATTTAATTGGGTTCTCTTTATCCAATTTTAGGACTTGCTTGTTGATCTGATCATATTTTAGGACAGATTTATGCAGAAATAGAGAAAATTCTACAGGGTTCACAAACTTTCCAGCACCACTGTAGATCTCTACCCAAGCAGGTGTAAGATATTCCTTCCCTATCGGCAAGTTGTAGCGATCCCCTCCAACTGATCAAGGTCACGTGAAGCCATGAGAGCAGGTGGTGGATGGTCGTACGAGCAGGTGGTGGACATCACAAGTCCTGGTTATGCAACCACTGATGCCAGGCAGATAATCTCTGAAGAGTGTTGATAATGGTTGGGTGACCCGTCTTGTAAAACAAGGCACTGCCCAGAAGAAGGCAATGGCAAACCACTTCTGTAGAAGAAGTTTCTAAGATGATGGTGGATGTAGGAGATTTTGTTATTTACATTGACGTTTATTAAAAATATAAACTTCCTTATGAGACTCTGGTAACTAAATTTGAAGCTTCTGGAAGGCAGGTCATTGACTCGTCTGGGAAATTGAGTGACAAGCAGGCGCGCACGTTTCTCTTAACTGTCACATTGTTGGGTTCTCAAGTCAAGTCAGCTTTATTGTCATTTAACTATATACATGCATACCGTTAAATGAGACAACATTCTCCGAACCAGGGTATAGAGCACTGTAGCATACATAACATATAATATATGAAAGTGAGGATGAATTACACATAAGTAAAGTTCAAATATTATATGTCGTAAGGTGTGGCAGGGTTTCAGGAGCCTAATGGCTTGAGGGAAGACTGTTTCCCATCCTGACAGCATTACAAACAATTTTTGTCATTTAAAATCTGTGACCAATTAAATATCCTACTGAAATTCAGGCTTGACCATGATTTATGTATCTTTAGTTCCACTGGCAGTTCTGATGCACTTTCTATCTACATTTGGGGTAAGAATCAGTTTGGAATGTGGTAGGAAACAAGCACTCAGAGGAAGCGCACGCAAGTCAGAGGGAAAATGCAAATTCCATGCATTCGGTGTTCAGGATCAGATCAACAGTAGGTTCGTGAAACGATGAGGCCGCAGCACCATCCCTGTACAACTATGGAAGAGCAATTAAATAATTATTCTGGTTCCGTGTACGAGAGGAGATAAAGGCAATTTTCCAGAAATGTTAGGAACCAAGAATGTGATGAAGATGGTGAATAAGCTTTAAAATAGTTATGTTGCTCTATTTTTGAAGTGTAGGCAAGACAGAACGAGGACCTCTGGTCTATTTTATAGAGTCATAGAAAAGTACAGCACAGAAATCGGCTCTTCCATACAACCAGACAATAATGGCCCCGGTACCATTGTCATAATATGGATGATAAAGTGGATCTTCGTGAAACTTCTGTCAGGACTAAACAGCCCGGATACTAAAAGGATCCTTGACTGGTGTGTCTAGAATGGGGAATCAATTTCAAAATGCAGGGTAAAAAGATTGGAACTGGTGTAAGGAGTCTACGGCTTGAAATGGTCTACTCTTGACGCCATAGCCTCGCTGTCCACTTCTTCCTCTCCCACCTGGAAAACGATGCCTCATACACCAGGATGTTGTTATCAACCTCAGCTCGGCGTTTAACATGATCATCCCTCTGAGACTGGTGAGTAAACTATCCTCAACATCCTCCTCTAAATGGATCTTGGACTTGCTGATGGGAAAACCCCAGTCAGTCCAAGTTGGCAGCAATATCTCAGGCTTAATCACGTTGAACGCTGGTGCCCAGGGTGGCGAACTCAGCCCACTATTGTCTTACGGCTGCACTGCCAGATGGAAATGCAGCTCAAACTGCAAGTTTTCTGATGATGCAACAATTGTTGGCCTCATCAGCAACAGTGTACAGAGAACGGGAAGAGAGGTTTGTCCAGTGGGGTGCAAAAACAACCTGGGCGGGAAGAGGAGAGAGCAGCGCGCCACGTGTGTGCAGCCCTCCAGTAAAAATGATATCGTATTGGTTAAGTAGGGGCCGTGGACAATTCTGATTTGATGGAGACAGACGTGAAAGCACAGAGGAACATCTGGAGAAATTTCTGAAATGCAGGTTCGCTGCTGTTGTTACTGCGCGATCGAGAATCTTCCAGAGGGAAGGCCTCAAAATCCCCGGCTTTGCCTGTGTTGGCGACTGAGATTGAGGTCGAATCGTTCGGATAGAGATGGTACTTGGTGTCGGAGAGCTGATCGGAGGCTCCAAGTTTTCGGACGACTCAGAGTCGGACTGTGGTTGGGCATGGCAGGGAGAGTTTTTCTTCCTTCTCCCGTCTGCGTGAGATGTGGGACATTTGAGAGACTTTGAACTTTTACTGTGCTCATGGACTGTTCTTCATCGAGTTATGGTATTGTTGCACTGTTGTAACTATATTTTATAATTATGTGGTTTTGTTAGTTTTTTCAGTCTTGGTCTGTCCTGTGTTTTGTAATATCACACCGGAGGAAATATTGTATCATTTCTTAATGCGTGCATTACTAAATGACAATAAAAGAGGACTACGTGTCTTCATAATCTAATCTAATCTCAACATGGACAAGACAAAGGAAATCAGAATCAGGTTTATCATCAGTCTCATATGTCATAAAATGATATTTTTTGTCATAGCTGTACAGTGATACATAAAACTACTGCAGTGCTGTGCAAACGTCTTTGGCACCCGTGCTATATATACGTGGCTAAGACCTTTGCACAGTTCTGTATTACATTGAAAGAAGCCCGTAAGACATAGGAGTCTAAAGGGGCTGCCTTCTATTCCCCCCCCCATCCTAGACTCCCCACTACAGGAAGCATTCCCTCCATGTCCACCCTAATAGATTTCGTACAGTCATTTGCATTAACAACGAACACAATCAGGGATGTACTGAACACAACTGATAACCAGAGATGTACTGGCCGCAACTGGCTACCTGTTATGTACGTTTGCTAGCTTTTTAGTTGCTGTACCTACGTACTAATTTTCTATTAACTTCTTATTCTTCTAAGGAAACTAATATTTGTTTTTCCCTCTAGTGGTGTCGGAGAATCCTGCAAGTTTTACCATAAGGGTAACATCCGAAACGGGTGAAAATGAAGAAAGTAAGTGCCCTGAGTTTGGTTCAACTATATTTCCATGTGTCTTATTCAGTGTGGGATTAATATTATTGTTCCGTTTGATTTTATATAAGACCCACTTGTGTTCTATCTATTATTTGTACTTGTTTGTATGGAAGTATGGACACGTACTGGAAGTTGGTTTTATGGTTCCATGGCCTCCGTGTTACGCTAACAGTCTGTATTACAATGGACTGTACATAGTTCAAAGCTCTGCAGTTTAGAACAAGCACAGGAAATGCAGTTCTTGCTCACCACCAATAAATGCTGACTACTGACATAGTGTTGTGCGCAGGAGTGTAGCAGCTAGCGTTTACAGTGCCAGCGATTGGGGTTCAATTCCCACGGCTATCTGTAAGGAGTGTGTACAATCTCCCCCTGGACCACATGGGTTTCCTCCAGGTTCTCCGGCTTCCTCCAACAGTCCAAAGGTGTACAGTTAAAGGTTAGTAGGTTTGGGCGTGCTCTGTTAGCACCAGAAGATTGGTGACACTTGCGGACTGCCCCAGGCATGTCCTTGTTGGCTGTCGACAAAACATGTTTCACTGGGTGTCCCAATGTACGTGCAGCGAGTAAAGCTAATCTTTATCTTTACAACTGGATAACACTGGAGTACTTTGGAAATTTTGATGTTGCCATTGACTGTGTAACATGGCACCTACCATCTTCGATGATTTGCCTAATTACAAGTTTTTTGTAACGAGGCCAGTTGGGGTGGGATGGGCAGCATAGAGATATCTGGAGATTCCTGATTGTTTTCACAAAACCATGTGACGTCACAGTAGCACAGCCATTAGCACACATCTACTTCAGCTCGGGACGTCAGATTCGGAGTTCCTTTCCGGTACAGTAAGTAGTCTTTCATGACCATATGGATTTCCTCCAGATGCTGCGTTCCCCACCCACATTCCAAAGATGCACTGGTTAGTCGGTTAATTGGTCATTGTAAATCGTCCTGTGATTAGGCGAGGGTTAAATAGGTGGGTTGCCGGGTGTCGTGTCTCGTTGGGCCAGAAGGGCCTCTTCCATGCTGTATCTCAAAATAAATAAATGAAACAATAAGCTAAATAAATGGGTTGATGAAAGATAAAGGCAGGCAAGACCTTTGCCGCAACAGACGTGTGAGGCAGGTAGATGTTCTGTAGGTGGGAGTGTTTTATGACTGAAAAAATGCAGCTTTGGGAATGCAGCATGTCAGCATAATTGGGATTTGTAGTGAAGATGTGCAAAACAAAACTATTGGTAATCACACAGTGATATTAAATGGGGAATTGTAGAACAAGCTCATTGAGTGTTCGATGGCTCTGGGCCTGTAGTCACTGGAATTCAGAACAATGAGGGGTGACCTCGTTGAGGATCTGCCTCAGAAGGCAGTGGAGGCCAGTTCTCTGGATGCTTTCAAGAAAGAGTTAGATAGAGCTCTTAATGATAGCGGAGTCAAGGGATATGGGGAGAAGGCAGGAACGGGGTACTGATTGTGGATGATCAGCCATGATCACAGTGAATGGCGGTGCTGGCTCAAAGGGCTGAATGACCTACTCCTGCACCTCTTGTCTATTGCCTATTGACCTCATTGAAACCTATTGAATGGTGAAATGATGTGGAGAGGATGTTTCCTATGCTGATAGAGTCCAAGACCAGAGGACACTGCCTCAGAATAGAGGGGCGTCCTTTTAGAATGGAGATGGGAGGAATTTCTTTAGTCAGAGAGTAGTGAATATGTGGAATTCACAGGCAGCTGTGGAGACCGTATTTATGTATATTTAAGGCAGTGGTTGATAGATTCTTCATTGATCTAGGCCAAAAGGGATACGGAGAGAAGGCTAGAGATTGGGGCTGAGAGAAAAATTGAATCAGCCATGATGAAATGGTGAAGCAGACTTGATGGGCCAAATGGCCTAATTATACTCATTATCTTATGGTCTTATGGTCTAAAGCAACTTTCAGAGGACCTTAGAAGAATTGTAGAGATGCATGGAGCTGGAAAAGGCTACAAAGGCATTTCTAAAGCCCTGAGTGTTCATCAGTCCACAGAAAGAGAAATTGTCTACAAATGGAAGAAACTCAGTACTGTTGCTACTCTCCCTAGGAGTGGGCATCCTGCAAAGATCACACCAAGAGCACAATGTACAATGCTGAAGGAGGTGAAAAAGTACCCAAGGATAACAGCAAAAGACCTTGAACTTGCTAAAGTCTCTGTTTATGTGTCCACTGTCAGAAAAACACTGAACAAGAATGGTATTTGTAGAATGACACCACGGAGGAAACCACTGCTCTTCAAAAAAAAAAACACATCTCAAGTTTGCAAAAGACCATCTGGATGTTCCACAATGCTTCTGAGATAATGTTCTGTGGACAGATGAGACCAAAGTTGAAAAGTTGGACTTTTTGACAGAAATGCGCACTGCTATGGTTGGAGGATAAAGGGCACACTGCACACCAACACCAAAACCTCTTCCCAACTGTGAAGCACGGTGGAAGGAGCATCATGGTTTGGGGCTGCTTTGCTGCCTCAGGGCCTGGACAGCTTGCAATCATTGAGGGAACAATGAATTCAAAATTGTATTAAGACATGTTACAGGATAATGTTAGGGTAGTGGTCTGAGCATCTGAAGCTTAGTAGAAGTTGGATAACGCTGCAGGACAATGATCCGAAACACAAAAGTAAACCAACAATGGAATGGTTTAAAAAGAAGAAAATTTGTGTTTTGGAATGGCCGAGTCAGAGTCCAGACCTTAACCCAATTCAGATGCTGTGGCATGTGGCATGCAAGGTATCCCAGTAATATTGACGAACTGCAACTGGTCAATGGTCTAAAATTCCTGCTTGCCATTGTACAAGGGTTCACATACATTTTGCCAGCCTGGACTGTGAATGATTAAACAATGCGTTCAGTAAAGACATGAAAAGTACAACTGTGTGTGTTATTAGTTTAGGTAAATTGTGTGCGACTATTATTGTGACTTAGATTAAGATCAGACCACATTTAATGAGTAATTAAAGTAGAAATCCAGGTAATTGTAAAGGGTTCACATTTCCTGCAACTGTGTGCCTTTTTGAGGCATTGCTCCTTGAAGATGTCTTGGATGCTGGGGAGGCCAGTGCCCATGACGGAGCAGCTGACTTGAGTTCACAATTTTCTGCAGCTTATTTCAATCCTGTGCATGCCCTCCCCCTCCCCGCCCACACCAGAGGGTGATGCAACCAGTTAGAATGCCTATCTGTAGAGATATGCCAGTGTCTTTGGTGACATACCAAGTCTCACATTCCTAACAGGTAAGAGTGGTAAAGGAGGAGGATGTGATGGCAGAGGAGTAAGAATACACGGTGCTGCTCAGGCACAAATCATACCATGTATGGGCTTGATAATATCTGGAGAGGTTTTTGTAAGGAGTACACCCGTAAGGGATGGAGCCATTCACACTAACTAGGAAGGAAAATGTTCAAGGTGCCAGAAAGTGCTTGTTATGATCTAGAGCAGGGGTTCCCAAACTGGGGTCCTTGGTCCGCTTGCTTAATGGCATTTGTCCATGGCGTAAGAAAGATTGGGAGTCCTTCGTCTAGGTGAAATATGAGGACAAAAAAGAAGAAAGAGTATAGAAAGGTAGGAGATGAATGTGGGTGAAAACCAGGGAATAGAGGGATGCTCATGAGCAGATGACTGGACTGTTCTTCCTGTACCTGAGACTGCGCTTCTCGGTATTGTGGTCACAGAGAGAAGAACAGCAGAAAAATAATTCCTGATTCCACGCTCACAATTTTTGCATGGTAGGGGAATTGAGGGTTATGGGGAGAAGGCAATAGGTGGTGGAGATGAGACCATGGCCAGATCAGCCATGATCTCATTGAAAGTTGGAGCAGGCTCGACGGGCCAGATGCACAGAGTCTTGTCATCTTCAGAAGTTTTCTGATGACTCTGCCATAGTTGGATGCATCAGCAAGGGAGATGAGGCTGAGTACGGGGCTACGGTAGGAAACTTTGTCACATGGTGTGAGCAGAATTATCTGCAGCTTAATGTGAAAAAGACTAAGGAGCTGGTGGTAGACCTGAGGAGAGCTAAGGCACCGGTGACCCCTGTTTCCATTCAGGGGGTCAGTGTGGACATGGTGGAGGATTACAAATACCTGGGGATACGAATTGACAATAAACTGGACTGGTCAAAGAACACTGAGGCTGTCTACAAGAAGGGTCAGAGCCATCTCTATTTCCTGAGGAGACTGAGGTCCTTTAACATCTGCCGGACAATGCTGAGGATGTTCTACGAGTCTGTGGTGGCCAGTGCGATCATATTTGCTGTTGTGTGCAGACACCAACAGAACCAACAAACTCATTCGTAAGGCCAGTGATGTTGTGGGGATGGAACTGGACTCTCTGACGGTGGTGTCTGAAAAGAGGATGCTGTCCAAGTTGCATGCCATCTTGGACAATGTCTGCCATCCACTACATAATGTACTGGGTGAGCACAGGAGTACATTCAACCAGAGACTCATTCCACTGAGATGCAACACAGAGCGTCATAGGAAGTCATTCCTGCCTGTGGCCATCAAACTTTACAACTCCTCCCTTGGGGGGTCAGACACTCTGAGCCAATAGGCTGGTCCTGGACTTATTTCCTGGCATAATTTACATATTACTATTTAACTATTTATGGTGTTATTACTATTTATTATTTATGGAGCAACTGTAATGAAAATCCAATTTCCTCTGGGATCAATAAAGTATGACTATGACTATTTGGAACTGAAATGAAGAGAAATTTCTACACGGAGGGTGTGACATTCTCTACCCTGAACCTTGGCCATTAAGTTCATTCAAACATTTTTGAAGATTTCATGATATCAGAGATTTGTGAATATGATAGTGCGGAAAAATGGGTAAAGGTCAGTCATGATCCTGATGACTTTGAGTAGATTTGAAACCTAATACCATTCCTAATTGTTTTCTTGATGCAACACACATCAAAGTTGCTAGTGAACGCAGTAGGCTAGGCAGCATCTCTAGGAAGAGGTGCAGTCGACGTTTCAGGCTGAGACCCTTCATCAGGACTAACTGAAGGAAGAGTTAGTAAGAGATTTGAAAGTGGGAGGGGGAGATCCAAAATGATAGGAGAAGACAGGAGGGGGAGGGATGGAGCCAAGAGCTGGACAGGTGATTGGCAAAGGAGATATGAGAGGATCATGGGACAGGAGGCCCAGGGAGAAAGACAAGGTGGGGGGGGGAACCAGAGGATGGGCAAGGGGTATAGTCAGAGGGACAGAGGGAGAAAAAGGAGAGAGAGAGAGAGAGAGAAAAAGAATGTGTGTATAAAAATAAATAACGGATGGGGTACGAGGGGGAGGTGGGCCATTAGCAGAAGTTAGAGAAGTCACTGTTCATGCCATCAGGTTGGAGGCTACCCAGACGGAATATAAGATGTTATTCCTCCAACCAGAGTGTGGCTTCATCTTGACAGTAGAGGAGGCCGTGGATAGACATATCAGAATGGGAATGGGATGTGGAATTAAAATGTGTGGCCACTGGGAGATTTTTCTTGATGTTCCTGTCCAGTGCTCTTTTTGTCAAACCACTAGATGGCAGTATAGGCCATGTAATGGATCTGCCAGAGATTTTGCAGGCCTTTGGTAGTAAGTTATAAATCATAAACAGAAGAAAGTCTTCAGATTCTGGAAATCCAGAGCAGAGCACCCAAAATGCTGGAGGAGCTCAGCAGGTCAGGCAGCATCATGGAAAGGAATAAACAGTCGACATTTCAGGCTGAGTCCTTCCTTCAGGACCGGAGAATAAGGGGGAAGACGACAGAATAAAAAGGTTGGGGAGGGTATGTAGGTGATAGGTGAAGGCATCAGACATAGGAACAGTTAGGCCGTTCAGCCCATCAAGTCTGCTCTGCCATTCCATCATGGCTGATCCCAGATCTCGCTCAACTCCATACACCCGCCTTCTTGCTCCTCATGTTAAACTGCTTCATTTCCAGAATCACCCTCGTGAACCTCCTGTAGACTCTCTCCAATGACACCCCGTCCTTTCTGATATATGGGGCCCAAAACTGTTGACAGTACTCCAAGTGCGGCCTGACTAGTGTCTTATAAAGACTCAGCATTATCTCCTTGCATTTATATTCTATTCCCCTTGAAATAAATGCCCACATTGTGTTTGCCTTCTTTACCACAGACTCAACCTGTAAATTAACCTTTGGGGAGTCTGGCACGAGGACTCCTAAGTCCCTTGTGACGGGATCCTGAAGTACCCCTATGAACTGTGCTTTTGAAAAGAGAGAGAGAGAGAGTTATTTAACACCAACAGCTTGTTTGTAAGACAGAGAGAGAGACGAAGACTAACGATTGGACTGTCAATTTAAGGCACTGGAAGTAACTTTGGATTTCTACTGAGTTGGAGACAGCACCGAGCAGCTCGTAGGTTGCTATGGTGACCGAAGGCGGTGTTATATAATGGACACTCGATGTTATGATTTTTGGCAGGTTGTTGACACTTTCTTCAAGGATTTTTGCCTGCTTGCATTTCTTCACAGAGGGAGGAAGGAGGAGTTATTTGAATGACAGGTGGTACCCAGTACGATGAGAGGAGTAGAAGGTCAGATGATACAGACCTCAGACACATGTTCTGGACACTGAATGAGCTTTGTTGTGCCCGCAGGAAAAGTGGGTTTTGGAGGATCGATCAGGCGGATCGATCCATCGTTCTTGCAGTGGAAGGGTTGACTGGTGGGGAATTGTCCATGTGTCCACCCTCGCCTGAGGGATAGCTCCACCACAGAAAACCGGTACCCTTTGTTAAAGTTACAGACAGTGACTTTTAAAGGATTTCGAAGGACAACGGGAAGATCGACGGCGTCAGCTCACCTGAAGACTCAAATCTCTCTCTCTCTCTCTCTCTCTCTCTCCATCACTACTCAACTCAATACTAAGAAATGAACTGAACTGAACTTTACTCATCATCGTGAGACTGTATCTTTTTACCCCTAGACTTAAAGAAGCTTGGTTTTTCATACACATATTTCCACACTTACTGATATACTTACTTACATATGTAATCATTGCTAGCCTGTTTGATTTATCCACATTTATATTACTGTATTGTGTAGTTACTAATAAATATTATTAGTTAATAGCAATGCTGGACTCCAAAGTGTTTTCTATTTCTGCTGGTTCTTTATTCCCATTAGGGGGTTCGTGACACCCTCTACACCTGTGACATTTGAACTTTCGTCCCGTTTAGGTAATAGTCTGCACTATTGTTTCTTTTACCAAAATGCATTATCATACCAATTTCCCAACACTGTATTCCATCTGCCACTTTTTTGCCCATTCTTCCAATTTGTCTAAGTCCTGCTGCAATCACATTGCTTCCTCAGCACTACTGACCCCTGTCTTCGTACCATCCGCAAACTTTACCACAAAGCCATCAATTCCATTATTCAAATCATTGACAAACAATGTGAAAAGTAGCAGTCCAAATACTGACCCCTGAGGAACACCACTAATTGCTGGCAGCCAACCAGAAAAGGCCCCCTTTATTCCCACTCACTGCCTCCTGCCTGTCAGCCATTCCTCTATCCACGCCAGTATCTTTCCTATAATACCATAGGGTTTTATCTTGTTAAGCGTCCTCATGTGACACACCTTATCAAATGCCTTCTGAAAATCCAAGTAAATAACACCCACTGCCTCTCCTTTGCCCACCCTGCTTGTTACTTCCTCGAAGAATTCTTAACAGAATTGTCAGGCAAGAATTCCCTTTACAGAAACTATGCTGACTTTGATTTAGTTTATCATTAGTCTCAAAGTACCCCGAAACTTCACCCTTAATAATAGACTGCAACACTTTCCCAACCACTGAAGTTAGGCTAACTGGCCTATAATTTCCTTTCTTTTGCCTTCCTCCCTTCTCATAGAGTAGAGTGACATTTGCAATCTTCCAGTACTCCAAGATCATGCCAGAATCAAGTGATTCTTGAAAGATCGTGATCAATACATCTGTTATTTCTTCAGCAACCTCTCTCAGGACTCTGGGGTGTAGTCCATCTGGTTCAGGTGACTTATCCACCTTAAGACCTTTGAGTTTCCCTAGCACTTTTTCCTTTGTAACAGCAATGGCACTCACTCCTGCTCCCTGACTCTTACGGACCTCTGGGACACTGCTCGTGTCTTCCACAGTGAAGACAGATGTAAAGTACCAATTAAGTTTATCTGCCATTTCTTTGCCCCCATTACTACCTCACCAGCATCATTTTCCAGTGGTCAAATATCAACTCTCACCTCCCTTTTACTCTTCATATAACTGAAAAAAACTTTTGGTATCCTGCTTTATATTATTAGCTAGTTGCTGTCAGATTTCATCTTTTCCCTTCCTATAACTTTTTTAGTTGCCTTTTGTTGGATTTTAAAGGCTTCCCAATCATCCAACTTCCCACTCTCTTTTGCTACCATGTATGCTCTTTCCTTGGCTTTTATGCAGTCCTTACCTTCCTTTGTCAGCCACAGTTGCCTACCCTTGCTATTCGAGAACAACTACTTCTGTGGGACCTGTGCCCAGAATCTTCAGCTATCTCTGCTCTGCCATCATCCCTGCCCGGATCCCCCTTCAATCCACCTGAACAATCTCCTCTCTCATGCCTCATGGGTGGGAAAGGCAAAGAGCTGGTGAAGAAGGAATCTGATAGGAACAAGGTGGCAGCCAACACAAGTTCCCAGGAGGGGCGTGTGGCTGTGGTAGCGTGTCTGGGTGAGTACATGGTCGAAGAATCAGAGTAGCAGCAGAGAAGGAGCAATGAGAGAGGGTTTCACTGAACTGCTGTCAATGATCAGATTTACACGTATTCAGGGTAGGCGGCCCTCGAAGAGATTTCGCAGTGGAAAAGCAAATCATAAACACGAGAAAGTCCTCTGAGTTCCTCCAGCATTCTGTGTGTGTTGCTGTGGTTAAAAATGCTACGTTATATTTTCCATTCACAAGTTAAACCTTTTTTTTTTGGTCTCTTTTGTGTGTAATGTTGGATGTTCTAATCCAGTGACTCTCAACGGGGTAGGTTATGTGTCCTAAGGGGGCATTAGGGGGAAGTAGAATTCATTGGGGGGGGGGATATGATTCTTACCTCCCCCTAAGCGACACCCACCTAACTGGCACTATAATTATGATACCATATGTGATTGATCAATCGTGCTAACTGGAATAGTATAAAGGTAGCTTGCCGAACACCAGCTCCATCCCGACAAACATTTAGATTCCAGTCTGAATCCTCGTCAATGTAATTTTCACTGTTGTGATCGTCTTCATCTTCACCTCACCGTTCCTTTGCGTGCTGCCACCATCTTCAGTCTGTGTCAACTCACTGCCATCGTCAACATCCGATAGGCATTTCCAGTTTGTGTTAATTTTTTATTTTAATTTAGCCTCGTTAATGATGGATAAATGCGTATGGCACAATTTCTACATATGAAGGCGGTGAGGCCTTGAATTCTAATCCTGCTAAGAAACAGGAACTACAGATAGTGTGTCAATACAATGTTAAATACCTGGAGTATGGTTTTATTTCATTCCCATCAGACCAGCAACGGCCCATGTGTCTTATTTGTACAGTCTAATAAAGCCATGAAACCATCAAGATTGCAGGAACTCTTCCGTAAAAGACACCCTGAAAAGGCTACTTATGCCATTATTCAGTTCCAGAAGATGAAAAAAGCATTTGCACACTCAAGTCATTTGTTGAGAAAGCTAAAAATGACCTTGCTAGTGGTCTCATTGCTTCTTAAAACACTTCCAAACTGATAGCAAAGTGTGGAAAATCTCATACAATTGGTGGAAGATTAATAATGCCTGCTTTATCAGAAGTGCTCACCAGTGTTCTCAGAATGGATACCAGTATTTTAAAATCAATTCTTCTGACTAATAACTCTGTAGCTCAATGTACTGACAAAATGAGTGAAGACATTGAATAACAACTGTGCACGGAGCTACAAAAACAGAATTTGAGATACAACTCGATAAGTCAACTGTGCGAGAAAGCGAGACATTGCTAATGGCATATGTATGGTGTGACACATAGATGTTAGCTGTCCTGTGTGATCAGCAGTTGGTCTGCCACCTGTCTTCGGGAGAGAGAGAGATAAGGAAGACAATGGAGCAGCATTTGGAGATGTGTAATGAAGGGACGGGAGAGAGAGCTGTCAAGAGCGGCTCCCCCTTTGAACCTTGAACTGTTTGAAGTGATGGACAGGCGATACCCCAGCAGGGGGATAAAAAGGGACAGGTTTGCTAAGGCAGGACACACACACGACACCCGAGGTAACGAGACCCTGGAAGCGGTGCGCCTCTCACAAGTCGGTGGGAAGCTTTTGGACGGCTGATCGCGGGATTAAGCCATAAACGCACAGGGTGGAAAGGCACGATCGGCGGGAACCTGGTGTGTGTCCACCCTTGCCTGGGTGCCAGGTTCAGCGCAGGGAAACGATCGTATCTGGAAACGGAGGGGTCACGGTTGGTGACCTCAGATGACATCACAAAGGACTCGCCCGAAAGCTGACTGCGAAGGTCTGTGTGTGGAAGCTGTGTTGAATATTCATTTGTTTTGCTCTCTCTCCTCTTCCCCACCACTGTCCATCGCCATCGCAACGATTACTGCGAACTGAACTAAATTGAACTGGACTTTGTGTCACTTTGAAACTGGTCATTTACCCCTAGACAATGATAGAGCTTGATTGATCCTGAATTCTGTGTACATGTATGTTTATCATTGCTGAACTGTTGCATTCATTATCCTTTTGATTAGAGTACTGTGTTGCTTGTTTCTTTAATAAAACTTCCTTAGTTCTAGTAATCCAGACTCCAACTGAGTGATCCATTTCTGCTGGTTTGGCAACCCAGTTACGGGGTACGTAACATAAGTGGGGTTCTCGTCCGCGATTTTGAACGCTAAATTTGGGACGGAGTAAATTGATTGGGTCAAAATTCCCGAAAGAAAGAAAAGACAAACAGCAGAAATGGAGGCTGAGGAATTTATAAAGGCGCCGACCTTGGAGGCATTAGAGGATGCCAGGAAATCGGAATTGGTAGCTGTGGCCAAACTGTTGAATCTTGCTAAGGGGAAGTCGACAATGAGGAGAGAGGAGATACACAGAGCTATCGTAGAGCACTATGTATCTAAAGGTGTGTTTCCCCAAGGGGAGCTGGAGGTGGTGTCTATTGAAAAACCTGCTGGAGACGCGGTACAGGTGCAGCTTGAAAAACTGAGACTCGAGCACGAGTTCTGGGTACGGCAGTTGGAGCAAGAAGAGAAAGAGAGGGATAGACAGTTGGAGCGAGAAGAGAAGCAGAGAGAGTTAGAAAGGCAGGAGAGAGAGAGAGAAAGGCAGTTGCAGCGAGAGGAGAAACAGAGGGAAAGGGAATTCGAGTTGGAGAAGTTAAGGATAAGGGCAGAGCAGGGGCTCGTGCCGAACCAAGGTGGAGTGTTCCGGGCGACCCAGGAGGTTAGGCTGGTTCCCCCATTTGACGATACCGACGTGGATCGGTACTTTCTCCATTTCGAAAAAGTGGCTATAAGTCAGGACTGGCCGAGGGATAAGTGGGTTGTTTTGCTTCAGAGTGTACTTAAAGGAAAGCCCAAGAAGCTTACTCAGCTTTGTCCGCGGAAGATGCCCAGAGGTATGAGGTGGTGAAAGAGGCCATCCTCAGGATTTATGAGTTGGACCCAGAGGCATACCGGCAGAGGATCCGGAATGCGAGGAAGCAGTGGGACCGCACGTATTTGGAGTTTGCCCGTGAGATGCAGACATATTGTGAGCGTTGGTGCGCCTCGAAAGGGGTAGAGGGGGATTATGACAGACTGCTGCAGCTGATCCTGATTGAGCAGTTTAAAGGTTGTGTCCCTGAGGGTATGAGACCCTACCTAGATGAGAAAGAGGCAGCCACTTTAGCCGCAACTGCTAAGTTAGCGGATGAGTATGCGTTGACGCATAAAATGAAGTTTGTCCCGAGTAAAGGCTACCAGAAGGGTCGTCAGGACGGCGGGGAGAGTCCGCCAGAAAAGTCAGTAAGTAAGCCGGGGACTAGTGAGAAGGATAAGGTAGACCGGGAGCAGTCTGGCAGGAAGTCTCCTGGGGTCGTCTGTTATAATCGTGGGAAAGTTGGACACTTTGCGTCCAGGTGCTTTGCCCCAAAGAAGGAGATGGAAAAGGAAAAATGGGGGTTCCGACTGGCTGTATTGAGCTGGCAAACCAACCTCCAGGAGAGGGGAGGTCAGATAAGGTTCGGGAAGGGCACAAGAGGTTTATCTCGGCTGGATTGGTGTCAGTGAAGGAGGGTTTAAAACCAGTTCCAGTGTGGATCTGGAGAGACACGGGAGCGTGTCAGTCACTGATACTGAAGAGTGTATTAGAGTTTAGCTCAAAGACCCGGACTGGGGAGGTCAAGGTCAAAGGTATTGGGGAAGGGACAGAGTCAGTCCCTTTGCACCAGATACACTTACAAAGCAACCTGGTCTCTGGACTAGTCACGATCGGGGTGAGGTCCGAATTACCGATGAAAGGCGTGGAAGTCTTGCTCGGTAATGACATCGCCGGGGGAATCGTGTTCCCAGCCGTGAGATTGACAGGTCAGCCTGCCAGCATTGAGGCCCAGCCCATGGACTCACAGGTTCATCATGGGACTGCGGTAGTAAATTTAGCTGAGACGTTTCTGCCAACCTTGTACGAGACGGGGGTAGAAAATGAAAAGAAGGAGTGTAGTGAGACAAGAGGTAGTGAGGAAGCTGGGACAGGCGTAGCAGTAGCCAGGAAAGAATTTGTGCAGACGCAGGAGCGAGACGAGGGGCTGATGGTTTTGGCAGAGACAGCTCTCTCTGTCACAGCTTTAACAAGGGAACTAGTAGGCTATTGTGTGGAGGAGGAAGTGCTAAGGAAGCAAGGGAGACCAATTACCGTGCCCGCAGATGAGGAATGGGGGGTGGTGCAAAAGAGTTATGGGGATGAGGTTTTTAACCTGGCCCACGAGGTACCCCCCGGTGGACATTTTGCGGTACTGGAGGGAACAGTTGGTGGAACCATGAAAGAGGTTTACCGGCTGCTCAGGGGGAAGGATATTATTGATTATGACCGACGCAAACTGAGACGGTCACAGGCTTTTGATATGCTAACAAACCTAGTCGGTGTTAGCACGGAAATCAATGAAGCTAGGGTCCCCCCGATAAGAGAAAAAAACCATTTTGAAAAGATGAGTATGGTATCGACCAGATGGGAGAAGGCTATTGTTTTGGCCAGGTCTGCTGATAAGGTCTCTCCCTTAATCCCCGAACAAAGCGACTCTTTAGGAGGAGTAATTAAATGACTCGCACCCGTGTGTTTGATTGTCCCGAGGCGATGCAAAGAACTGGGACGTTGGGTGGTGTCTGTTACAATAGGTCAGCCTAGTAAGAAACATTCATATAGAATGAGTAATTCAGTGACTAAAGGGCTGACGAACACAGAGGTGTGTATTGGCAATTTAATACGGCTGTCTGAAGCCAGCTTGATAGTGAACCTTGAAAAAAATGAGTTCGGCCACACGATGGTCACTTACCTGGGAATTGTGGTGACACGGGCAGCTGGCAGCGATGCAAGCTACAGTGCAGGCTATCGCTGACCTCCCAACCCCGACGGACAAGAGGGCCCTCAGAAGGCTCTTGGAGATGGTGGGGTACTGTAGGAAGTTTTGCGATAACTCTGCGGTCACTACCCCCTCCCCCTCCTACTAAGCCCTTGCGAGAGAAAACTAAGTCGGAATGGGACGACCCTTGTTATTGTGGTCCGGGACAAAACCAAATGAGAGGTTACATTGATCGCAATTCATCAGTGTTTTTGGCCACTATGAAGTTTGCTGAGTTGGAGCCTGGTCCAAGGGATTATTAATAACATATAAAAGGAACAGAAAATGTGATGGCTGACTGTCTGTCAAGGTGTTGACAACTTCAAACTCGCTGTGTTAGCCAAATAGCTGATAAAGATGTATATTTGTGTGTGTATCAAATAATGTATTTATGTTTGTAATTTTTACCCCCTGGTAAAAATCCTTAAAGGGGGGAAGTGTGACAAGAATACACATAGATGTTAGCTGTCCTGTGTGATCAGCAGTTGGTCTGCCACCTGTCTTCGGGAGAGAGAGAGATAAGGAAGACAATGGAGCAGCATTTGGAGATGTGTAATGAAGGGACGGGAGAGAGAGCTGTCAAGAGCGGCTCCCCCTTTGAACCTTGAACTGTTTGAAGTGATGGACAGGCGATACCCCAGCAGGGGGATAAAAAGGGACAGGTTCGCTAAGGCAGGACAAACACACAACACCCGAGATAACGAGACCCTGGAAGCGGTGCGCCTCTCACAAGTCGGTGGGAAGCTTTTGGACGGCTGATCGCGGGATCAAGCCATAAACGCACAGGGTGGAAAGGCACGATTGGCGGGAACCTGGTGTGTGTCCACCCTTGCCTGGGCGCCAGGTTCAGTGCAGAGAAACGATCGTATCTGGAAACGGAGGGGTCACGGTTGGTGACCTCAGATGACATCACAAAGGACTCGCCCGACAGCTGACTGCGAAGGTCTGTGTGTGGAAGCTGTGTTGAATATTCATTCATTTTGCGCTCTCTCCTCCTCCCCCCACTGTCCATCGCCATGGCAACAATTACTGCGAACTGAACTGAACTAAATTGAACTGGACTTTGTGTCACTTTGAAACTAGTCATTTACCCCTAGACAACGATAGAGCTTGATTGATCCTGAATTCTGTGTACATGTATGTTTATCATTGCTGAACTGTTGCATTCATTATCCTTTTGATTAGAGTACTGTGTTGCTTGTTTCTTTAATAAAACTTTCTTAGTTCTAGTAATCCAGACTCCAACTGAGTGATCCATTTCTGCTGGTTTGGCAACCCAGTTACGGGGTACGTAACAATGGTTTATCAAAAATGACCAAGATAACAATGAAGAGTTTGAAAGCTTGCTACTTCACACTGAAATGCTTTGCCTGTCAAAAAGCTGCTGCTTAAAAGGTAGTGTTGAGGAAACAGGTAGGCTGCAGAAGGACTTAGACAGATTAGGAGAATGGGCAAGGAGGTGGTAAATGAAATAGTGTTCTAAAATGCATGGTCATACATTTTGGTTGTAGAAATAAATGTGTAGACTGTTTTCTAAATGGAGAGAAAATCCAAAAATCTGAGATGCAAAGGAACTTGGGAGTCTTTGTGCAGAACAGCCTGAAGGTTAACTTGTAGGTAGAGACGGTGAGGAAGGCAAATGCAATGTTAGCATTCATTTCAAGAGGTCTAGAATACAAGAGCAGGGATGTGATGCTAAGGCTTTATAAGGCACTGGAGAGGCCTCACTTTGAGTATTGTGAATAGTTTTGGACTCCTCATCTAAGAAGTGCTGGTATTGGAGAGGGTTCAGAGGAGGTTCACAAGGATGATTCTGGGAATGAAAGGGTTATCATATGAGGAATGCTTGGTAGCTCTGAGTCTACTCGCTGGAATGTAGAAGGATGAGGGGGGATCTCATTGAAACCTTTCGCATGTTGAAAGGCCTAGTTATGGTAGATGTGGAAAGGATGTTTCCCATGGTGGGGAAGTCTAGAACAGGACGCAGCCTCAGATAGGAGGGCACCCGTTTAAAACAGAGATGTGGAGAAATTTCTTTTGCCTGAGGGTGGTGAATTTGTGGAATTTATTACCACAGGCAGCTGTGGAGCCAGGTTGTTGGGTGTATTTAAGGCAGAGCTTGATAGATTCTTGATTGGACAAAGGTTACGGGGTGAAGGCCGGGAAATGGGTCTGAGGAGGGGAACAAAGGATCGGCTGTGATTGAATGGTGGGGCAGAGTTGATGGGCCAAATGGCCTAATTCTGCTCCTATGTCTTATGGTCTTATGTTAGCATATGGTAGACATGTTTTTACACTATGGAAGCACTAAGAAGTATATTGTGCCTGAGAGGGGCATTGGCAAGTATGAAAGTGTTTTGGAAACTGGGGAGGATCATTGGGCTAAAAAAGATTGGGAAACACTGCTGTAATCAAAAGCAGATCAATCTGTTTGAATTCAGGAAAAAGTGGAACAGCCCAGTGTAATAAAAAGCAAATGCAGTATGAAAAATAGCTTTGAGTCCTGCACTTGACTATATTTTATTTCCTCTTACTGCCATTTCTTCGATTACAACCTTCGTAGCAGTGTTAAGCCTCAGTAATTTTAAAAGACATCAGTAATCAGCAACCTCGTATCTCCCTTCCTCTTTGACTCCCTCTACACCCATCTGTGTATTAAGTTCTTTTTCTAAATTATTTGGATTGGACTTAAAGAAAAAGATGAGGGAAGTTGATAGATAGGTAGATAGATATACTTTATTGATCCTGAGGGAAATTGGGTTTCATTACAGCTGCACCAACCAAGAATAGAGCGTAAATATAGCAATACAAAAACCACAAACAATCAAACAACAAAATGCAAACTATGCCAGATGGAAATAAGTCCAGGACCAGTCTATTGGCTCAGGGTGCCTGACCCTCCATGGGAGGATCTGCAAGTTCGACGGCCACAGGCAGGAACGACCTCCCGTGCTGCCCAGTGTTGTATCTCGGTGGAATACGGCCGGAGTCCAACAGTAAAATGTTCAATATCCGGGCTACAAACACATTCCTCGATCGTAATATGACCCGGATTGCACCATCTGTTGTTAACCAGAACAGTAAGCACCCAACTCCTTTACGCTTACCGCTCTCAGTGCACCTCCGGTCAGCCAGAACGGTCTGGAAACCCTCCATGGAAAAGTTTTGATCGGGTGTGTCCTCGTGCAGCCCCAGTGAAACACATAACATTGCACTCCTGAAATGTTCTCTGAGTCCTGGCTAGCGCCGTGAACTCATCCATTTTATTACCCACCGAACTCCTCTTCTCCATAAGTCTCTGTTGTCTCGACCCGGTCCTCTTTCCTCGACTTTGTGATCCCCGTCTGCATCCTTTGTGTGTTTTCCTCCAGATTTCAGCAGGAGTGTCCGCCGCTCTGCTTGCTAAACCGGCCGGCATTAGCGCAAACAGCTGGTCCCTGGAATACACAATGCGACCATGCTTCTGTCCCGCTAATGAGACGTGTCAGAATGTAACTATTTCCAGTGCTAAAATCCCAAATAAACCTCTTTCTACCAGCATGTTAGAGAGGGTGCAGCTTCGACGTGTTACCGTGAAAAAAAATGTGTGCTCATTTTCCAATAACAGAATGTTACTTATTCAAATTATCTCTTTATCAGCAGTTGAAGCAACCCTCCAATTCACATATGTGGAGAAATACCCAGATGACCCTCCGAAGTTTGAAATTGCCACACATGAGAATCTTCAGAACTCTGATACTGCAGATATAATGTCACTGTTAACTGAGCAGGTAAGTGAAGTAAAGGCACAAAGTAAAGGTTTCCTTTTCAGCATAGAGTACGTAGAGTTCACCAAAGAAAATTTGACAAGTTGAGTTGCATTCCTATAGAAGATTGTTCTGTTTTCCTGATGAGAATGCATCCTGCCCAGTGTAGGAGTCTCAGAACTAGGTTTCATAAGGTGCTTCATCCCAGACTATGTAGAGAGGGTTCAACTGGTAAATGCAAGCAGGCTTTTTCACTGGCTGAGATTAGGTCATGGGTTAAAGATGAAAGGTGAAATGTTAAGGGGAATTCACTCACTCAGAGGAGGGTGAGAGTGTGGAACGAGCTGCCTGTAGGAGTGGGTAGGTACATGGATGGGAGGGGTCCGGACGGCTATGGTCCAGGTACAGGTTGATGGGCCTAGTCAGAATAGTCTGGCACCAGGTAGATGGGTTGAAGAACCTGTTTCTGTGCTGTAGTGTTCTATGACCATTATTTTTCTTACATAAATCAGTGGAAATGCAGTATTGCAATCAAAGGAAAGCACATAATGTGGATCCAGAATTGAATTAACTCAAGTAAAATAATAATTCTGGTACTTAATATTCACTTCAGGCTAATAAAAGTTCCTTTCTGTCTGATTGGCAATAACACATTACTCAAAGGCTGAGCAACAGATGGCAGCTGTCATTTCACTTTCTATTTTTCCTCCAGGTTGGTATGCCAGGTGTGGGGAGAGAAAAAACAACTACCGTCTTTACCAAAGTATAACCTTATTGTTGAATTACTCATAGATTAAAAAAAATAGTTAAAATGGTTCAATTTAACCATATAACATATAACCATATAACAATTACAGCACGGAAACAAGCCACCTCGGCCCTTCTAGTCCGTGCCGAACTCCTACTCTCACCTAGTCCCACCGACTTGCACTCGGTCCATAACCCTCCATTTCCTTCCTGTCCATATATCTATCCAATTTAATTTTAAATGACAACATCGAACCTGCCTCAACCACTTCTGCTGGAAGCTCGTTCCACACATCTACCACTCTCTGAGTAAAAAAAAGTTCCCCCTCATGTTATCCCTAATCTTTTGCCCTTCAACTCTCAACTCATGTCCTCTTGTTTGAATCTCCCCCACTCTCAATGGAAAAAGCCTATCCACATCAACTCTATCAATCCCCCTCGTAACTTTAAACACCTCTATCAAGTCCCCTCTCAACCTTCTACGCGCCAAAGAATAAAGACCTAACTTTTTCAACCTCTCTCTGTAACTTAGGAGATGAAACCCAGGCAACATTTTAGTAAACCTCCTCTGTACTCTCTCAATTTTACTGACATCTTTCCTATAATTCGGTGGCCAGAACTGTACACAATACTCCAAATTTGGCCTTACCAATGCCTTATACAATTTCAACATTACATCCCAACTCCTATACTCAATGCTCTGATTAATAAAGGCCAGCGTACCAAAAGCTTTCTTCACCACCCTATCCACATGAGATTCCACCTTCAGGGAACTATGCACCATTATTCATAGATCCCTCTGTTCTACTGCATTCTGCAATGCCCTACCATTTACCATGTATGTCCTATTTTGATTAGTCCTACCAAAATGTAGCACCTCACATTTTTCAGCGTTAAACCCCATCTACCATCTTTCAGCGCACTCTTCTAACTGGCCTAAATCTTTCTGCAAGCTTTGAAAACCTACTTCATTATCCACAACGCCACCTATCTTAGTATCATTTGCATTAATATGATATTTAATATCAGAAAATATATACATTAAGAAATCTGAAATTCTTAGTTTTTGCAGCTTTTACTACCTTAAAGGACACTGCTTGGAATTTCAGAATCAGGTTGATGTATGTTGTGAAATTTGTTGTTTTACAATGCAATACATTGTCATAGCATCAAGAGAGGCTGGAAAAATTTGCATTGTTTTCTCTGGAGCTGCAGGGACTCGCCTCTTCCCACCCCTTCCTTCCGCCCCTCCTTCTTCCCCCCCCGTCTTCCTTTCCCCCAGAGTTCCTTCCCCCCCTCCCCGGTTTTCCTTTCCCCCCTCCCCTGTCTTCCCTGCCCCACCTCCTTTCCCCCACCCCTCCTCCCCCAACTGAGTTTTACAGTTGATAGTGATCACTGACCTCATTTATGTTTGAGTGGAGCAATTGTTCATTCTTTCATCTTGTGCTTACACTGAGTCTTTTTCCAGGCGCAAGAAAACATTGGGATGGTCATGATATTTACCTTAGTGACAGCTGTTCAAGAAAAATTAAACGAAATCGTCGATCAAATAAAATCTCGCAAAGAAATGGAGAAGTTATTAAAAGAGAAAGAAGCTGAAGAAATTGAAAAGGTATTTTATGTGCAAATTTACCTGTCAGTGAAAGTGGATTGAATACGTCAGAATGATCTGTACGTCATACACTCAGTGGCCACCAGTGCTTAATAAAGTGAGTTTATTCTCAAGGTCTTCTGTTGCTATAGCCCATCCACTTCAAGGTTCGACATGTGTATTCATAGATGCTCTTATGCACACCACTCCTTGTAACGTGTGGTTATTTGAGTTATTGTCGCCTTCCTGTCAGTTTGAACCAGTCTGCCATACTTCTCTGACCTCTCATTAACAAGGTGTTTTTGCCAACAAAGCTGCTGTTCACTGATTTTTTTTTGTTTTTTGCACCATTCTCTGCAAACTCTGGAGACTTGTGCATGAAAATCCCAGAACATCAGCAGTTTCTGAGATACTCAAGCCGCCCTGTCTGGCAACAACAATCATTCCACAGTCAAAGTCACTTAGATCATATTTCTTCCTTATTCTGATGTCTGGTCTGAACAACATCTGAACCTCTTGACCATGTCTGCATGCTTTTAAGCATTGGATTGCCGCCACATGATTGGCTGATTAGGTATTTACATTAATGAGCAGGTGTGACTATTAAAGTGGCCACTGAGTGTGGATCTCAGTAGGTTTCTGACATTCGTTTGAATCCTTAAAGCTGTTATTCTACATCTGTTCACTCATATTTGTCATTTGCTAATTTTGTCCTTTTTTTTGTACATAAATATATCTTTGGATCTCCTGTCTTTTGGAAAAAGTTCCACAGATTTGTTTGCAACTGAGTGCTCCCTGTGCCATGTGCTCATGAAGCAAGAAACAGGAAGGTAGTATCAAGCTGCAGAGTGGCATGGCGGTTAGCATTATACTTTAATACGCCATCGATCACAGTTAATTCCTGCCATTGTCTAAGGAGTTTGTACAGTCTCCCCGTGACCCCCTGTGTTTTGTTTAGGTGCATCGGTTTCCTCCTACATTCCAAAGTCATATGGATTATTAGGGGTTATTAATAAATTGTTGGGCATCTGAAATATGGCCTGTTTCTATGCTGGCATGTTCTATGATTTCACGACTGACAAAAACAAAATTAGAAGCACAAGAGATTTGACAGATGCTGGAAATTCAGAGTGGCACGCACAAAATGCTGGAGGAACTCAGCAAGTCAGGTAGCATCTTTGGAGTGGAATAAACAGTCGATGTTTGGGGCTGAGACCATTTATCGGGACCCTTCCACAGAAAATTCAGTTGGTTGTAAATTTAGTCAGCTCCATCTTGGGTACTAGCCTACAAAGTACCCAGGACATCTTCAGGTAGCGGTGTCTCAGAAAGGCAGCGTCCATTATTAAGGACCTCCAGCACCCAGGGCATGCCCTTTTGTCACTGTTACCATCAAGAAGGAGGTACAGAAGCCTGAAGACACACACTCAGCGATTCAGGAACAGCTTCTTCCCCTCTGCCACCCGATTCCTAAATGGACATTGAACCCTTGGACACTACCTCGCTTTTTTTTAAGTACCGTAAATTCCGGTGAATAAACCAACCCTGAGTGTAAGCCGATCCTCCATTTTCAAGGTTAAAAAGGTGACTTTTTCATGTTACCTTTGTGTAAGCCGACCCCTTTTGTAGAGGTTTTGGATCAGGGAGGGAAGTTTTGGATTAGGTTCCCAATGGTAAAGAGTCCTCTGAAATGTAACCCCCGTGAAACTATTTAGCGCCCATTGTAATCTTGTTAAAACATAACACGGGGTAGCGGGATCAGTACGTGTACTCAGTATTGAGTTTGCGACCACCATGTACAAAAGATGGTCGCAAAACACAGAATGTGTTTTGTTGATCTTTTCTTTTTTGTAGATTTCATAAGTGTTTGTATTTTTTGTATTTGACTCAAAAACAGCCAATAAATACGACCTGTTTTCTGTGTATTCGTTTTTCCAAAGTTGGCATCCTCTGTATAAGGGCCAAATTCTCGGCTTATACACCAGAATTTACGGTATATATTATTTCTGTTTCTTGCACAATTTTTAATCTGTTCAGTATTTGTATACTGTAATTGATTTACTTATCTGTTTATTATTATTATTTTCTTTTTTCTCTTATTCTATATAATGTATTGCATTGAACTGCTGCTGCTAAGTTAACAAATTTCACGACACATGCTGGTGATAATAAACCTGATTCTGAGAAAATGTTGGTGGAATTGCAGATAATGAAGACGGTCTGTTGATAGCCCCATTCTAGTGATTGAAGCTTGGGCAAAATACTAGAGGGTATAGGTTTTAAGGTGAGAGAGGGAAAGTTGCAACAATTCCTCCTCATCTCTATTCTATTCTGAGGCTGTGTTCTCTGGTCTTAAACTCTCCGACCATAGGCAACATCCTCTCCACATCCTTCTTCACTGTTCTGAATACCAGTGAATACGTGCCCAGAGCCATCAAGCACTATTCATTTGACAAGCTATTCAATACTGTAATCATTTCCGTGAACTTCCTTTGAACCCAATCCAGTTTCAGCATTTCCTTTCTAAGATAAAGAGCCCAAAACTGCTCACAATTCTCCAAGTGAGGCCTCAGCAGTGCTTTATAAAGTCTCAACATTACATCCTTGCTGTTATATCCTAGTGCTTTTGAAATAAATACCAACATTGCATTTGCCTTCCTCACCACAGACTCAATCTGCAAATTAACCTTTAGGGAATTTTGCACAAAGACTCCCAAGTTCCTTTGTGATGCAGTTTTTTTGCATTTTCTCTTCACTTAGGAAATAGTCAACCATTTCTTCTACCAAAGCGCGTGATCATATGCTAATGATCTTCCAAGAATCACTAGATTCTGGAATGGTTTGGGAAGACTGGAAAATTGCAAATGTTACTCCACTCTTCAAGAAGGGAGAGAGGCAGAAAAAAGGAAGTTAGTCTAACCTCGGTGGTTGGGAAGATGTTGGAATCGATTATTAAGGATGAGGTCTCAGAGAGGAGGCACATGATAAAATAGGCCACAGTCAGCATGGTTTCCTCAAGAGAAGATCTTGCCTGACAAATCTGTTGAAGTACTTTGAAAAAATAACAATCAGGACAGACAAAGGAGAATCAGTTGATGTTGTGTATTTGAATTTTCAGAAGGCCTTTGACAAGATGCCACACTTGAGGCTGCTGAACAAACTACAAGCCCATGGTGTTACAGGAACAATGTATAAGGTTGTGGCTGACTGTGTGGGCAAGCCTGTTCTGGATCCACAAAGCAATGCCCCCTTGGATCCCATGCCTCCTTACTTTCTCAATAAGCCTTGCATGGGGTACCTTATCAAATGCCTTGCTAAAATCCATACACACTACATCTACGGCTCTACCTTCATCATTGTGTTTAGTCACATCCTCAAAAAATTCATTCAGGCTCGTAAGGAAAGACCTGCCTTTGACAAAGCCATGCTGACTACTCCTAATCATATTATGCCTCTCCAAATGTTCATAAATCCTGCCTCTCAGGATCTTCTCCATCAACTTACCAACCACTGAAGTAAGACTCACTGGCCTATAATTTCCTGGGCTATCCATACTCCCTTTCTTGAATAAGGGAACAACATCCGCAACCCTCCAATCCTCCAGAACCTCTCCTGTCCTCATTGATGATGCAAAGATCATTGCCAGAGTCTCATCAATCTCCTCCCTCACCTCCCACAGTAGCCTGGGGTACATCTTGTCTGGTCCCGGTGTCTTATCCAACTTGATGCTTTCCAAAAGCTCCAGCACATCCTCTTTCTTAATATCTACATTCTCAAGCTTTTCAGTCCACTGCAAGTCATCACTACAATCGCCAAGATCCTTTTCCGTAGTGAATACTGAAGCAAAGTATTTAAGTACCTCCACTATTTCCTCCGGTTCCATACACACTTTTCCACTGTCACACTTAATTGGTCCTATTCTCTCACATCTTATCCTCTTGCTCTTCATATACTTGTAGAAAGCCTTGGGGTTTTCCTTTATCTTCTCCACCAAGGCCTTCTCATGGCCCCTTCTGGCTCTCCTAATTTCATTCTTAAACTCCTTCCTGCTAGCCTTATAAACTTCTAGATTCATATCTATTCCTTGTTTTTTGAACCTTTGGTATGCTCTTCTTCTTGACTAGATTTACAACAGCCTTTGTGCACCACGGATCTTGTACCCTACCATCCTTTCCATGCCTCATTGGAACGTACCTACTCAGAACCCCACGCAAATATCTAGTTATGTTAACTTCACACACTTATGTCCCTTGACACCTGGAACTTCCACCATACTGCTAGTGTTTTCCACAGTGAGGACTGATGCAAAATACTTATTCATTTCATCTGCCAATTTGTTGTCCCCCAATACTACCTCTCCGGCATAGTTTTCCAGTGGTCTGATAGCCATTCTCACCTTTATTTACACTTTATGTATCTTCTTTAATATTATTGGCAAGCTTTACTTTCGTATTCTGTCTTTATCTTAATTACTTTTTAGTTGCCTTCAGCTGGTTTTGAAAAGTTTCCCATTGCTCTAACTTCCCACTAATTTTTGCTTTATTATATGCCCTCTCTTTGGCTTTTATGTTCTCTTTGGCTTCTCTTGTTAGCCACGGTTGTGTCGTCTTTCCTTGAGAATACTTCTTCCTCTTTGGGACGTATATATCCTGCGCCTTCTGAATTGCTTCCAGAAATTCCAGCCATTGCTGCTCTGCCATCATCCCTGCCAGTGTTCATATAACAATTACAGCATGGAAACAGGCCATCTCAGCCCTTCTAGTCCGTGCTGAACTCTTACTCTCACCTAGTCCCACTGACCTGCACTCAGCCCATAACCCTCCAATCCATTCCTGTCCATATATCTATCCAATTTAACTTTAAATGACAACATCGAACTTGCCTCAACCACTTCTGCTGGAAGCTCGTTCCACACAGCTACCACTCTCTGAGTAAAGAAGTTCCCCCTCATGTTACTCCTAAACTTTTGCCCTTTAACTCTCAACTCATGTCTTGTTTGAATTTCCCCCACTCTCAATGGAAAAAGCCTATCCATGTCAACTCTATCTATCCTCCTCATAATTTTAAATACCTCTATCAAGTCCCCCCCTCAACCTTCTGCACTCCAAAGAATAAGGACCTAACTTGTTCAACCTTTCTCTGTAACTTAGGAGGTGAAACCCATGCAACATTTTAGTAAATCTCCTCTGTACTCTCTCAATTTTATTGCCATCTTTCCTATAATTCGGTGACCAGAACTGTACACAATTTCCAGTCAATTCTGGCCTGCTCCACTCGCATGCCTCTGTAATTCCCTTTACTCCACAGTAAAACTGATACATCTGACTTGACACGAGGAAATCTGCAGATGCTGGAAATTCGAGCAGCACACACAAAAAATGCTGGTGGAACGCAGCAGGCCAGGCAGCATCTATAGGAAGAGGTACAGTCGACATTTTGGGCTAGAACCCTTCGTCAGGACTAACTGAAGGAAGAGCTAGTAAGAGATTTGAAAGTAGGAGGAGGAGGAGGGGATCTGAAATGATAAGAGAAGACGGGAGGGGAGAGGTGGATCTAAGAGCTGGAAAAAGGGATACCAGACTGGAGAAGGGAGAGGATCATGGGATGGGAAGCCTGGGGAGAGAGAGAAGGGGGGAGGGGAGCCCGGAGGGTGGGGAGCAGGCAAGGAGTTATAGTGAGAGGGACAGAGGGAGAAAGAAGATAGAGAAAAAAAGGGGGGAAATACAAAAATATATTAAATAAATAAATAAGGGATTGGGTGTGAAGGGGAGGAGGGGCATTTAATGAAAGTTAGAGAAGTCAATATGCATGCCATCAGGTTGGAGGCTACCCAGACGGAATATAAGGGTCCGGGCCCAAAACATCAACTAGACATCTGACTTGAGCTTCTCCTTCTGAAATTTCAAGGTGAATTTGATCATATTATGATCACTTCTCCTGAGGGTTCTTTTATCTTACGCTCTCTAATCAAATCTGGTTCATTGCACAACATCCAATCCAGAGTAGATTGATCCTCTAGTGTGCTCAGTCACAAGCTGCTCTAAAACGCCATCTTGTGGGCATTGTAGAAATACACCCTCTTGAAATTCAGCACCATTCTGGTTTTCCCAATCTACTCGCATATTGAAGTCACCCATGACTATTGCAACATTGCCCTTTTGGCACGCATTATCTATTCCCCCATTGTAATTTGTAGGCCACATTCTTACTATTGTTTAGGGGTCTGTATACAACTCCCATCAGGATCTTTTTACCCCTGCAGTTCCTTGGTTTTATCCACAGTGATTCAACACTGTCTGACCCTATTTCAGCTCTTTTTAATAATCTGCTTTAATTTTTTACCATTCTGCATTCCTCCCTATCCTTTCAATATAGTGTGTATCCTTGGACATTAAACTTTCAGCTATAATCTGTGATTCCGTGATGCCTATAACATCATTAGATTATGAAGACACGCAGTCCTCTTTTATTGTCATTTAGTAATGCATACATTAAGAAATGATACAATATTTCCTCTGGTGTGATATCACAAAACACAGGACAGACCAAGACTGAAAAAAACTAACAAAACCACATAATTATAACATATAGTTACAACAGTGCAACAATACCATAACTTGATGAAGAAGTCCATGAGTACAGTAAAAAGTTCAAAGTCTCTCAAATGTCCCACATCTCACGCAGACTCACGCACATCACACTCTTCCTCCAGTGGAAGAGAGCGCAATGACTTAAAAATGTCATGTCCTCCCTCCTACACCAGCTCCTTAGTCACATATTAAACTGTATAATCTTCCCAGTTCTAGCCTCATTAATTTTGAGATCAGAACACTGGAGGTTTTGCTATTTAACTTAGCACCTAAATCCCAGAGCTCCCTATGCAGAACCTCGTCAGTGTCCTACCCATATCATTGGTACTTAAGTGGACATTACTTTTGACCGTTCACTCTCCCAGCTAAGAATGCTGAGGACTCGATCCGTGATATCCCAGACCCTGGTACCTGGTAGGCAACGTACAATCTGGGAATCTTGTTCTTGCCCACAGAACCTCCTGTCCGTTCCCTTATCAAACGAGTGCCTTATCACCACAGGGTGCCCTTTCTCCCCAATTCCCGATCACTGTGACTTTCCTCTGTGAGGTCACCCCCCCCCCCCCGACAGTATACAAAGTGATAGACCTATTGTTGAGGGGGGGATGGCCACAGGGTTACTCTGCACTGTCTTCTTAACCCCTTTCCCCCTCCTGACTGTCACCCAGTTTCTTGTGTCCTGCACCTTTGGTGCAACTACCTCTCTATATATCCTATCTATCACCCCTTCAGCCTCCCGAATGATCCACAGTTCACCCAGTTCCAGCTCCAGCTCCTTAACGCTGTTCGTTAGCAGCTGCAGCTGGATGCACATCTCACAGTTGTAATCATCAGGGATGCTGGAGGTCTCCCTGTCTTCCCACATCCTGGAAGAGGAGAACTCAGCTATCCTGCCTGGCATCTCTACTATCCTAGCTGAGCAGATACAAAGAAGTGAGGGGAAAAGAGCTGAACTTCGAGCTTTTCTTTTGCTTTCCCTGACTGAAGCCTGGAAGAGCAAAAGTCTCAAGATCACCACTCTAACAACGTCCACTCAGGTGACAACCTTTGCGATGATGACTGTTGTGCTTGCCCCTGCCTTTCTTTAATTTGCTCTTACTAATCAATTCCAAACACTGATTGGTGGCTGGTCAAAGCTCTGTTTCACTGTACTGACCTGCTGCTATTGTTTATACTCAGGCAGTGGACCTGATTGGAGCCCCCTCCTCTCAAAACTTCTGATGTCCTGATTGGCTGTTAGTCAAAGCCCTTCTTAATGTCAGAAGAATAGTGATCCTGAAGATCTATTAATTTTAACCTGATCTTGATTAGTGCTATTAAACTTCCTGCTTCGGCTCATACGTAAATTAAAATATCACAATGCAATGCGTATGTGGAAAAATATTATATGATTGGTTTCCTGAAATGGACTGCATCATCAGCAATTAAATGCAGGAATGCATAGTGCAAACTGAAATGGAAAAGCAAAACTGAAAATATGAAGGCTATCTGTATCCAAGGTTGATAATGAACAAATCATATTTCTGTCTTGTCAATACTGCAGAACTTTAGTATTGATATGTTAAGTTACTATATTGGTCTTTTTCTTGAGTCCTGATGCTGAGATAGATGCCAGGATGTGCTGGGACACATGATCAGTGATGTAACCTGGGGTCATCGGGTGGTTTGGGTCTTTCAACATCAGACACCCTTGCCAAGGTGACCCAGCCAGGGTTGATCAGGCCCCAGCTTGTGTCGCAGAAGCACTGGTCCACAGGTCACACCTCTTGGTCCATAGGCATCTGGAGGCTCGCTCAGCAGCCTCCGTGCCAGTCCTGATAGCTTGTTTCTTTGCAGACCTCATAATGCCAAGGAGAGAGTAGGTTCTGCAGAGCCAGCAGCCAGTGAACACCAGCTTTAAAGGCCCTGGCAGTACTCTAGCTCCTGGTATTCGGTCTTATTCTTGAATGCCTCCTCAATCCGGTCATTCCAAGCTACTGTCCATTCTGCCATGATCACCTGCTTCAAGGTTCTGTACTATTACATTTTTTTCTATTAACTTTTCTAGGCTATTTTCCATGGCACGCCTGTAACAATTGAGAATTTCTTGTCTTGGAAAGCAAGATTTGATGCAGAGTTAACTGAAATGAAGAAAAAACAAAAAGAAGACGAGCAAGGCGGAAAAGTTAAACTGACAGGTTTGTGATTTGATTATTGTACCTTCTCCAGAAACTTTTGGTTAGTTAATACAAAATGAACGATGTAAATCTTTTTCCAAAATATTAACAAAGCTCATCTCATTACTGTATTGATGTTTATTTATGTGTATTGAAACATGCAGTCTGAGGGGACAAGTGGAGAGATAGTTACACACAAGGTGTAGGACATAAGGAATTGGGTGACAGTCAAGAAGGGGAAAGGGGTTAAACAGTCAGTGCAGAGTAACCCTGTGGCCATCTCTCTCAACAACAGGTATACCACTTTGGATACAGTTGGGGGTGGATGACCTAGCAGAGGAAAGTCACAGTGCTCAGCTCTCTGGCACTGAGTCTGGCTCTGTGACTCAGAAGGGAAGTGTGGGGGGGAGGGAGAGAAGAGGCAGGGCCCCAGACAGTTCTTCCAGGTGAGGTGACACTTCACCTGTGAGTCAGCTGGGGTGATATAATGCGTCCAGTATATCACCCCAGCCGATGTGGCCTTCAATATATTGGCGAGACCCGATGCAGGCTGGGAGATCGTTTTGCTGAACACCTACGCTCTGTCTGCCAGAGAAAGCAGGATCTCCCAGTGGCCACACATTTTAATTCCACATCCCATTCCCATTCTGACATGTCTATCCACGGCCTCCTCTACTGTAAAGATGAAGCCACACTCAGGTTGGAGGAACAACATCTTATATTCCGTCTGGGTAGCCTCCAACCTGATGGCATGAACATTGACTTCTCTAACTTCCGCTAATGCCCCACCTCCCCCTTGTACCCCATCCGTTATTTATATACACACATTCTTTCTCTCTCTCTCCTTTTTCTCCCTCTGTCCCTCTCACTATACCCCTTGCCCATCCTCTGGGCTTCCCCCCCCCCCCTTTTCCTTCTCCCTGGGCCTCCTGTCCCATGATCCTCTCATATCCCTTTTGCCAATCACCTGTCCAGCTCTTGGCTCCATCCCTCCCCCTCCTGTCTTCTCCTATCATTTTGGATCTCCCCCTCCCCCTCCCACTTTCAAATCTCTTACTAACTCTTCCTTCAGTTCGTCCTGACGAAGGGTCTGGGCCCGAAACGTTGACTGTACCTCTTCCTAGAGATGCTGCCTGGCCTGCTGCGTTCACCAGCAACTTTGATGTGTGTTGCATGACAGGGGATTTGTTAGTTAGGGGAACAGCAAGGAGGTTCTGTGGACAAGAGTGAGATTTGCTGATCGTATGTTGCTTCCTGGCTGCTAGGGTCCAACACATCTTGGATCGAGTCTTCAGCATTCTTAAGTGGGAGGGTGAATAGCCAGAGTCTGTGGTCCATGTAGGTAGCAATTGCATTGGTAGGAAGAGGGATGAGGTTCCTCAAAGTGAGTTCAGGGAGTCAGGTGCTAAGTTAAAGACGATGACCTCCAGGGTTGTGATATCAGAATAGCTACCTGTGCCACGTGTTAGTGAGACCAGAAACAGGAAGATAATACAGTTTATCATGTGGCTAAGGAGTTGGTGTAGGAGGGAGGATGTCAGATTTTTAGATCATTAGGCTCTCTTCCAGGGAAGGTAGGATTAGTACAGAAGAGCCTGTTTGCCCCTGACTTGGAGAGGGATTAATATCCTAGCGGGAAGGTTTGCTAGTGTTGTATGGGGGGGGGGGGTTGTTAAAACTAGAGATGCAGGGTATGGGAACGAGAGTGGAGAGGCTGTGGAGACAAATCTTGTTAAGACCTTAGACAAAGTCAGGAGTCGAAAGATTGAGCAGAATATATTTCAATGGACTCCCATACTGTGAAAGGACTAGATGGAATAGAGTTTGTCAAATGTGTTCAGGAAAGTTTCAAAGTAAATATGGAAAAGGATAGATCTGGTCATTGGGCTGAGGTTCTACTTTCGTATTTCAGGAAAGCAGCAATTTGAAACGGATCATAACCTTGACACATCTGACATTCAGTTCTTGGAAGAGGGTAAAGTACAATTTATTTTGATTTTTGTATGTCTGTATAAGATTGCCTCTATGTGCACAGATATGACATTTTTAATAACAGATTGATCTGTGTGTCCTCTGATTACCTCATGTCAGTTTGTTGATAGGAACATGGTAGAGGAATGACTGATCTTTCAGCTTTCTCTGATGTAATATTTTATCTTTCAATTAAATTATCAGTATCAGAATCAGGTTCAATTTCACTGGCATATGTTGAGAAATTTGTTTACTTTGCGGCAGCAGTACAGTGGTAGTGGCATCCGTTAGTCTCGCAAGACCATGGATCTGCGCCTGGAAAGTCTTGCTTCAGTCTGTGTTAGAGCAGCGTCTGTTGTGGCTGTAGAGACCCACACGGGAGTGACAGTCTCGGTTGCAGCGACTGCACTTGAAGGCACTGTCCTCCAGTGTTGTCTTGGTGCTGTTTTTCCAACGAGTGCACTTTTCTTCAGCAGCAAGCCTCAGCTCTTCTCTTCTCCTCATTTTAGACCTCTGCGTAGTTCCAGCCTCCAGTGAGAGCGATCGCTTGCGATGTCCTCGCACCTCTCGACGTTCATGTTCAGTGACTTCATGTCTGTCTTGCAGACGTCTTTGAAATGAAGATGGAGCCACCCTTGTGCTCTCTTGCCGGAGGCCAGTTCCCCGTACAGTAGGTCTTTCGGGATCCTCCTGTCTGACATGCGGTGTACGTGGCCCAGCCAGCGGAGATGGCGTTGTTGTAGCAGGGTGAAGAGGCTGGGTATCTGGGTGCAGGCCAGGACCTCATTGTTGGTGACTCGGTCAGTCCACGTGATGTCCAGGATGAGTCTCAGGCTGCGAAGGTGGAAGGCGTTGAGACGCCGCTCTTGTCTGGAGTAGAGGCTCCAGGTCTTGCTGCCGTAAAGCAGTGTGCTGAGGACACAGGCCCTGTAGACTGCAACTTTGGTGTGCATCGTCAGCTTTCTGTTCTCCCCAACTCTCTCTGTCAGCCTGCTGAATGTTGAGGCTGCTCGACTGATCCGTCTGTTGACCTCGGGGTCTAGGGAGAGACTGTCTGTGATGGTGGAGCCAAGGTATGTAAACTCGTGAACTACCTCCAGCTCGTAGTTGTTGATGGTAATGGCAATGGGGGTGCTCAACACCTTGGCTCAAGACGTTGGTCTTCTTCAGGCTGATGGTCAAGCTGAAGTCCTAGCAGGCTCTTGAGAAGCTGTCCATGAGGCGTTGCAGTTGCTCTTCAGAGTGTGTTGCCAGTGCCGCATCGTCTGCAAACAACATGTCCCTGATGAGTACTTCACGAACCTTGGTTTTCGCTCTCAGCCGGGACAGACTGAACAGCCTCCCGTCCAATCTGGTGTGGAGGTAGACACCATCAGTTGATGTTCCAAAGGCGTGCTTCAGCATGACTGCGAAGAAGATGCCAAACAGGGTGGGGGCAAGCACACAGCCCTGCTTCACACCGCTGCCGATGTTGAAGACCTCCGAAGAAGAGCCATCGCCACGTACGCACTCCTGTACTGTTGTGATGAGGCCACACTCAGGGAGAGGAGCAACACTTTATATTCCATCCTGAGTAGCCTCCAACCTGATGGCATGAATATCAATTTCTCCTTCCAGTAATTGACCCTCCTCCACCTTCACCATTCCCCATTCCTATTTCCCTTTCTCATCTCCTTACTGGCCCATCACCTCTCTCTGGTGATCCTCCCCCTACCCATTCTTCCTTGGCCTTCTGTCCACTCCTATCAGATTCCTCCTCCTCCAGCCCTTTATCTCTTTCACTAATTTTCTTCCCAACTCTTATCTTCACCTGTCCCCCCTCCCAGTTTCACCTTTGACCTACCACCTTGTACTTCTTCCTCCCCTCCCTTCCTCCCACCTTCTTGCTCAAACTTCTCATCATTTTTTCCAGTCTTGCTGAAGGATCTCGGCCCGAAACGTCAACTGTGCTCTTTTCCATAGATGCTGCCTGGCCTGCTGAGATCCTCCAGTGTCTTGTGTGGTCCATGTACACTACCTGACGTTCCTTTTTTTTGCTCTCTTCTAGGTCTTTTGTTATGTATTGCACTGTACTGCTGCTGCAAAACAACAAATTTCATGACATATGCCGGTCAGCAAATAACACAGTGCTAGATATAACTGAACTGAATATGCCTGGACTGTGTAATTTATTTTGTGTTTTGGTGTTTTATATTCTTGTTTGTCACTTGTTTTTTGGTGTTTGCATGATTTGTCCTTTTTTTTCACTTGTTGAGGGTTTGATGCTTTTAATTGAGTGAGTTCCATGGTTTTCTGTTTCGTGTTTATCTGTGGGAAGACAAATCTCATGGTTGTATACTGCATGCATACCTTGATAATAAATTTTTTTGAGTTTTGATATTAAACTCGATTCTGATTCTGAATAAATATATAGTGCAAAAAATGAATAGCGAGGTAGTGTTCATGGGTTCATGGATCATTCAGAAATATGATAGAGGTGGGGCAGAAGTTTTTCCTAAAACATTGAGTATGTGTCTTCAGGCTCCTGTACTTATTCCCGATAGTAATAGTGAGAGTAGGGCATGTGTTGAATGGTGAGGGTCCTTCAGGATGGATATCATTCCTTGGGGTACCGTCTTTTGAAGATGTCCTCACTGCAGGGCGGGTTGTGCCCCTGATGGAGATGGCTGAGGCTACAACCCCCACGGCCTTTTGCAATCCTGCACATTGGAGACTCCACACCAGGCAATGATATAACCAGTCAGAATGCTCCCACCATAGATCTGCAGAAATTTTGATGTTTAACCTGTTTAAATTGAATATTGAAAGACCTAGGTAGAGTGGTCTAGGACCTGAGGGCACAGCTTCAGAATCGAGGGATGTCCATTTAGAACAGAGAAGAGGAAAGCTTTCTTTAGCCGGGGGTGGTGAATCTGTGGAATTCATTGCCACAGGCAGCTGTGCAGTTCCAGGTCTTTAGATATATTTAAGCTGGAGGCTGATAAGTTATGGGGAGAAGGGTGGGGAAAGTAGGGTTGAGAGGGTTAATGAATCAGCCATGATTGAATGGCAGAGGAGATTTGATGGGCTGAATGGCCTAATTCTGCTCCTATGGCTTATGGTCTCAGTATAAACTAACTATTAGCTGCATGAGCTCATTAGGAAAACCTGTATCTCTAAATAAATAAATGACTGTATTGTGACTAAATGTTCTATGTATATTTACGGCAGGTAACAATGTGGAAGTTGATGAATCTCTTTTCCAAGATATGGATGATTTAGAATTAGATGACGATGACGACCCAGATTATAATCCTGATCTCGAGAGCGACAATGATTGACTTCAATGAAACAATTTTGAAAAAGTGGACCATTTACAAAATGGCAGGATGAACGTGAATTAAGTCACAGTATCTGTGACTACTTGTATTGCAATTAGCAAGCAGCGGGAAAAAAGTTTTTTTTAATCTGATTTCTGTATGCCTTCATCACTGTTCAATAAATTTACTCCAAAAGTTAATATTTTGAATGTAGCAAGATACATTTTATTTTCTTCAAAATGTTTACATTATAATTGACAGTCATTGATTATTAAACTTACTTATTTTAGTAATTTAAGGTTATTGGAATATTTTGCAGTTTTGATAATAACTGAGATGGAATTTCTCCTAGATTATAGAAATATGTATCATGGTGGGAAGTCATTTAGACTATTGTGATCTTGGTGCCTGAAAAGTACTCGTCCACTTCCTAACTCATGTTGTTGCTTTGAGGGCTATGTGCTGTGAAGTTCCTTTCAGAAATGTTCAGGGGTTCATTCGGTGTCCACCATTTCAAAGAGTGAGCTTCAAAATTCTATCAGTGTTTGGTTGAATTTCCCCACTGTGAATCTCCCACTCCTACTAAATACTTTAAATGTACTCTCACTAGGCACTTTGATATGTACACCTGCTTGTTAATGCAAATATCTCATCAGCTAATCACAGAGCAGCAGCTTAATGCAGAAAAGCATGCAGACATGGTCAAGAGATTCTTTCGTTGTTCAGACCAAACATCAGAATGGGGAAGAAATGTTGTCCAAGTGACTTTGTCTTTGGAATGATTACTGGTGCCAGACGGGGTGATTTGAGTATCTCAGAAACTACTTATCTCCTAATCTCCTGGGATTTTTCACATACAATGGTCTCTAGAGTTATGGAGAATGGTGAGAAAAAACAAAAAAAAAATCCAGTGAGCGGCAGTTCTGTGAATGAAAATGCCTTGTTAATGAGAGAGGTCAGAGAAGAATGGCCAGGCTGGTTCAAGCTGACAGGAAGATGACAGTAACTCAAATAACTACACATTACAACAGTGGTGTGCAGAAGAACATCTCTGAATGCACAACACGTCAAACCAATGTGATTTCCAGTCAAGATGGCGCCTGTGTGCAACACTCCTTTGGTCAACATCTTCTGGATAGATTATGAAACCATCTTTTTCACTACTTTTATGTCTTTTACATTTGTTTTTCATCTTGAATGTGTTTCTTCCTTGTAAACCTCCTCTGCACCATTTCTGTGGTTTCCACGTCCTTCCTGTAGTGAGGCGACCAGCACTGAGCACAGTACTCCAAGTGGGATCTGACCAGGGTCCTATATAGCTGTAACATTACCTCTCAGCTCTTGAACTAAATCCCACAGTTGATGAAGGCCAATAAACCGTATGCCTTCTTAACTACACATTCGACAGAATGTTGAAAGGGCTAGATAGGGTGGATGTGGAGAGGATGTTTCTTATAGTGGGGGTATCCAGAACCAAAGGGCACAGCCTCAAAACTGAGGGGGCAACCCCTTAGAACAGAGGTACGGAAGAACTGTTTTTAGCTTGAGAGCAGTGAACCTGTGGAATGCTGTGCCTCAGACTGTGGGTATATTTAAAGCGAAAATTGATAGTTTTCTGATTGGTCATGGCATCAAAAGTTATGATGAGCAGGAATGTGTATGGGGTTGAGTAGGATCTGGCATAGCCATGATAGAATGGCAGAGCAAACTCGATGGGCTGAATGGCCTGATTCTGCTCCAATGTCTTATGGTCTGATGGCCTTTTACCCCACCTTCTCCAATCCTCAACAGATCATAAGACCACGTCCATTAGATATTAGGAGCAGAATTAGGCCATTTGGCTCATCAAGTCTTCTCCACCATTTCATCATTGGCGTGGTAGCGTAGTGGTTAGCACAGTGTTTTACAATACCAGCGACCCAGGTTCAATTCCCGTCCTGCCTATAGGAGTTTGTACTAGCTCGCTGTGACCATGTGGGTTTTCTTCCAGTGCTCCAGTTTCCTCCCACAGTCCAAAGGCGTAGCAATTGATAGCAATTAATTAGTTACTGTAAATTGTCCTGTGATTAGTTTAGGATTAAATTGGATTTCTGGGTAGTGTGCCCAGAAGGGCCTATTCCCCACTCTATGTCAATAAACAAATAAATACAAATAATCTCTCTCACCAATCAACTTCCCAGCTCTTTACTTCACCCTCTTCCCCCTCTCCCAGTTTCACCTATCCCCTACCACTACCATCTTGTATTTCCTCCTCCCCTCCCCCTACCTTCTTAAACTTGACTTCTCCCCTTCCTTTCCAGTCCTTGTGACGGGTCTCAGCCTGAAATATCGACTGATTATTCAATTCTATCGATTCTTCCTGTCCTGCTGAGTTCCTCCAGCATTCTGTGTGTGTTGTTTTGCATTTCCAGCATCTGCAGATGTTCTTGTGTTTGGTATTTAGTTCTTGACTGAATCAACACAACAGCACAATGGTTTTGAAAAGTACTAACCTGTAGTTAGGTTAGTTAAGGAAGCTTATGGGGTGTTAGCTTTCATAAGTTGAGGGATAGAGTTTAAGAGTCGCGATGTAATGATGCAGCTCTATAAAACTCTGGTTAGGCCACACTTGGAGTACTGTGTCCAGTTCTGGTCGCCTCACTATAGGAAGGATGTGGAAGCATTGGAAAGGGTACAGAGGAGATTTACCAGGATGCTGCCTGGTTTAGAGAGTATGGATTATGATCAGAGGTTAAGGGAGCTAGGGCTTTACTCTTTGGAGAGAAGGAGGATGAGAGGAGACATGATAGAGGTGTACAAGATAATAAGAGGAATAGATAGAGTGGATAGCCAGTGCTTCTTCCCCAGGGCACCACTGCTCAATACAAGAGGACATGGCTTTAAGGTAAGGGGTGGGAAGTTCAAGGGGGATATTAGAGGAAGGTTTTTTACTCAGAGAGTGGTTGGTGCGTGGAATGCACTGCCTGAGTCAGTGGTGGAGGCAGATACACTAGTGAAGTCTAAGAGACTACGAGACAGGTATATGGAGGAATTTAAGGTGGGTGGTTATATGGGAGGCAGGGTTTGAGGGTCGGCACAACATTGTTACTTTCTGATAGAATTACAATATGTACTGATAACGTACTGTATCTCAGAATAAACTGCACACAGAATTTAATGGAATAAGAATGAAAATTGACAAAATATCAGTATTATTATGGAACATGAAGCATTTTGGCTAATCGTCTGTTTTCAGTGTTATTCAAATAAAATTCCTCATTCACCAGGTTCCCAGATGAACTTCAATGGAACGTCTTCCATTTTTTCCTGGAATATTTTAGTAAACATCTCGTTTTGGGCCACAGTGAAATGGGTTTTCCAGTCCCCGACTATCCCTGCATTAAAACACAAAGGAGAGATTGAAAAGTTAGAAAAATATAATACAGTGCTGCAATTCAGAAATGAAAAAAATAGAAAATACTGGAATCACTCAGTTCAAATTTATTTGTCATCAACCATATACGTGTATACTGATAAAGAAAACATCGTTTCCTTAGGGCCAAAATGTAAAATACAGTACACAGAGTCACACACTGCACATCCAGTTACGATCCAGAACATACAATCACAAAAAAATAAAATTCGCTCAAGTCCTTGAATGGTACGGCCCGAAGCTTGTAGTCCATTCCTAGTGATCTGTCATGAGAAGAGAATTCTTTGGGGAAAAGATGTCTTGTCAGAGGAGAGAGATTGTAATTGTTAATAAGTAATGTACTTTTGAGTGATCCTCTCCCTGTAGGGATTGATTTCAGTGACATCTCCTGGCACAGCATGTTGGCCCCCGGGAAGACAAGCTGAGTTAATTGCCTGCAGCTGACCCAGTGTAAGACAAGTCAATTTGCCTTCACCTACTGAGCCAGCATGTCATGAATATCTGCTACATGTTCTTGCAGAAATGCGGCTCCAGGCCAAAATCCCACGTGCCATCGATCTTCAGACCACGTCACTTAGAGACTTGTGCTAGCACTATTTTTTGTGACTGTATGTGCAGTTGTAACTATATTTGCTGTGTGTGACTCTGTGTACTGTGATTTGCAGCTTGGCCCCAGAGGAACATATTTTTGTTTAGCTGTATACATGTGCATGATTGAAACACAATTCAACTTGAACTTGGAAGTACTGTGAGTCTGAGCCACTCTAGGTCAGTCATTTGCAATGAAGAGTGTGTTTATTCCACTGGAATGTCACTAGATCACCATTTCTGACCTCAATATTCAAACTTGAAAGTAAATTTGTTACCAAAGTAGATATCTGTCACCGTATACAACCCTGAGATTCATTATTTTTTGGGACGGACTCAATAGGTTCAATAACCATAATAGAATCAATTAAAGATTGCACCGGTTTGGGTGTTCAACCAGTGTGCAAAAGAAAATAACTGCAAATACAAAAAAAAACAAATACATAAGCAATAAATATCAAGAGTATGAAATGAAGAATCCTTGAAAGTTAGTCCATAGGTTGTGGAAATATTTCAGTGATGGGGCAAGTGAAGTTGAGTGAAGTGATCTGCGTTGTAGATGTACTCAATGGTAGACAAGGCTTTATCTCTGATGGACTTTGCTGTATATACTACTTTTTGAAGGATTTTCCATTCTGGTGCATTGGTGTTTCCATAGCAGGCTGTGATGTAGCCGGTCAATATACTCTCCACCACACAGCTATAGAAGTTTGTCGGAAGTTTTAGATGTCATGCCAAATCTTGGCAAACTCCTAAGGAAGTAGACATGGTTCTGTGATTTCTTCGTAATTGTACTTACGTGCTGGGCCCAGGCCAAGTCCTCTAAAATGACAACACTGAGGAATTTAAAGTTGCTGACCTTCTTTAGCAAATGATACTTTGGTATCATTTCAACCGTCTCAACAATACTCATGCAGTCCACACAATAAGTTCCATTGCCTATAATGCTTAATTTTTCAGTATTACTTGTTCTCCATATTTTTTTTTCAATTTTAGAGTTTTGTTATTCTTCATTTCTTTCTGTACTTGCACAGCTTGTTGTTTGTGCCCACTGGCTGTTTGTCAGTCTCCACCTGTGTCTAGTTTCTCATTGATTCTATTGTTTTTGTTGTTGTACTCTGAATGCCCACAAGAATACGAACCTCTGGGTAATTAGATTAGATTAGATTCAACTTTATTGTCATTGTGCTGAGTACAGATACAAAGCCAATGAAATGCAGTTATCATCTAACCAGAAATGCAAAGAATAGTGTTATTTACAAAATAACTGTGAATAAAAAGTAAGTGCTACAGCACACAAATATAAAAGTACTGAGACAGTACAATATGGGTGCAATATTGCTTAGCGCTGTGATGTGAGGTTCAGCAGGGTCACAGCCTCAGGGAAGAAGCTCTTCCTGTACCTGCTGGTGCGGGAGCAGAGGCTCCTGTAGAGCCTACCAGATGGGACTGTATGTTCCTTGATAATAAATTTACTTTGAATTTTGAACTTCCCGTTGGGGAAACTCAGTTCCTCTAAGAGCATAAGGCATGGGAGCAGAATTAGGCCATTCAGCCCATTGAGTCTACTCCACCATTCGATTATGGCTGATTTTTTTCCTCCCTCAATCCCATTCTCCTACCTTCTCCCCATAATCTTTGATACCCTTACTAATCAAACACCTATCAACCTCCACTTTAAATATATCCATATTTTAATAAATGCTCTTGATATATTGTGTCCAGATATAAAATAAATTACATTTTGTGAATATCGATTTGTAAGCAGGGGGAAATGCAGTGGGGAGTTAACAACTGATTAAAAATATATATACAAGGCATATATAATTGGCACAAAATTAATATGCTGCATGATGATATAGGCATAATATTGGAATATTTGCACACTGAATCTTAAATCTGCATCCTACACAGTCACTTTCAAAATGCTTCATATATTTGGAAGACCAGTAATAATTGATAAACCTTTCAAAGTTCACAGTAGATCAAATAGAGGTTATAGGTTTAGAGTGAATTGTGAAATATTTAAGGGGAACCTGAGGGGAAATCTCTTCATTCAGAGGGTGTTGCAAGTGTGGAATGAGCTGTGAGCGAAAGTGGTAAATGCAGCTTCAGCTCAGAGAAGTGTGGATAGTGCAAGGAAAGAGTTAAATGTGATTGCTCCTTGGGATATGCTCAAAAAAACGGAAGTCTGTAAGACAAAAAATGGAAATCTGTTAGCTTGGAGTGGGATTGTTTCAAGAAAGTACTAGAGACCCAGTCCATAGCAATGGTGTGAGAAAGTCAGGGAAGTACATCTGCAGTTATAAGAGTGGAAAATGGAGAAAACATGTTTGTCTGGGCAGAAGGTCATAAGAGATAAAAGGGGTGCAGCTGGAAACACCAAAAGATGGAAAACACTAGTGTAAGGGGTTTTGAAGGGTATAAAAGGCCACTTCCTTTGTTGCAATGGGGAAGAGAGTTTTGTCTTAGGCAGGATCACAGATGGTGCTGAGATAGGGAACAGAATGTTGCGTCCGGTGCTCCCGATGTGGCCTTCTATATATTGGCGAGACCCAACGCAGACTGGGAGATCGTTTGGCTGAACATCTACGCTCTGTCTGCCAGAGAAAGCAGGATCTCCCAGTGGCCACACATTTTAATTCCACATCCCATTCCCATTCTGATATGTCTATCCACGGCCTCCTCTACTGTAAAGATGAAGCCACACTCAGGTTGGAGGAACGACACCTTATATTCCGTCTGGGTAGCCTCCAACCTGATGGCATGAACAGTGACTTCTCAAACTTCCGCTAATGCCCCACTTCTCCCTCGTACCCCATCCGTTATTTATTTATATACACACATTCTTTTTCTCTCTCTCCTTTTTCTCCCTCTGTCCCTCTCACTATACCCTTTGCCCATCCTCTGGGCTTTACCCCCCCCCCTTCTCCCTGGGCCTCCTGCCCCATGATTCTCTCATATCCCTTTTGCCAATCAACTGTCCAGCTCTTGGCTCCATCCCTCCCCCTCCTGTCTTCACCTATCATTTTGGATCTCCCCCTCCTCTTCCCACTTTCAAATCTCTTACTAGTTCTTCTTTCAGGTAGTCCTGACGAAGGGTCTCGGTCCAAAACGTCGACTGTACCTCTTCCTAGAGTTGCTGCCTGCTGTGTTCACCAGCAACTTTGATGTGTGTTGTTAACAGAATGTTGAGTCAGAGTTAGAGAGAGAGAGAGAGAGAGAGAGAGAGCGAGAGAGAGAGAGAGGGAAAGAAAGCAGGCTGCATGTAAGATTGCTGGATTTGTGACTCCCCACTAACATTGCAGAAATCAGCTTTTTTAGTGAATGGAGTATTATTTTGATTTCTGTATTGCTACGAATGTAAACATTTGTTTTGCTTTCTGTATTGCATTTGCGCTGACTCTGATAAAGTGTTTTTTTCATGGTTTAAAACGTGTGAAATGTCTCCATTGTTTGCGGATACATGTGCAAATACCATGATCTGAATAAGGAAAGAAGACAGAACGAAATGTAAAATTATTGTTCGTTACAGAAAGGTAATGTGATTTGGAGGAATATATTATAGGTGCAGATGGTGTTTCTAGGCAGATCAGGTTTGCATGAACTAGATGGGCTGAAGGGCCTGTTCCGTAGTATTCTATGTCCAAATAGAGAACATGGGAAGATAATAATCAATGGACACTTTATTAGGTACACCAGCTCGTTTTTGCAAAATCTAATCAGCCAATCATATGGCAGCAACTCAATGCATAAAAGCATACAGACATGGTCAAGAGGTTCAGTTGTTGTTCAAACCAAACATCAGAATGGGGGAGAAATACAATTTTAATGACTTTGACCGTAGAATGATTGTTGGTGCCAGACAGGGTGTTTTGAGTATTTTAGAAACTGCTGATCTCCTGGGATTTTCATGCACAGCAGTTTCTAGAGTTTTCCAAGAATGGTGAGTGAAACAAAAAGCATCCAGTGAGCAGCAGGTCTGTGGGCAGAAATGAGAGAGGTCAAAGGAGAATGACCAGACCAGTTCAAGCTAACAGGAAGGTGAGAGTAACCCAAATAACCACACGTTACAACAGTGATGTGCAGAAGAGCACCTCTGAACGCACAACACGTTGAACCTTCAAGTGGAAGGGCTACAGCAGCAGAAGACCTCACCGGGTTCCACTCCTGTACCTAATAAAGTGGCCACTGAGTGTATATCACTGCAGCCCCCAAGTGCTAAGGACACAATAAATTAATAGATAGAACAGTGAACTTTTCCTCTGTGCACATCAGTGCTGCTTCTGGAGATGGAGATAGCTTTTAGGATGATGGTTTCAGTAGTTCCTCTCCCATCATGGTCGTACCACAGCGCCAGGTCATCTAAAAAAAAATTCTATAGAATCAGCATTGTTAACAGTAAAGTCAAAACTCTTCTAGTGGCAACTAATTTTTTTTTATTTGATTACTGATATACTGTGATAACGTGGTTTCAGATTTTAATTACCTTTTCTCATAAATCCTGGAACACTTGGGTCAAATATAGGAAATCCAGCTCTTTCATAATTTAATTTGGGATTCTTTTTCATGTTCTTAAAGGTAGAATGCTCGACAATTATGTTAATGCTTCCGTCATCCAAGGGTCTTTCAAGAAACTTGCAGAATTTTATTACGGCTGTTTTCAGGTCCTGGAATCCAAGAAGAGTCATAAAATCATAGAAATCTGCAGCATGGAAACAGGCCATTTGAACCACCTATTCTATGCCGAACCATATAAACTGTCTAGTCTCATCGACTTGCACCTAGACCATAGCCCTCCATACCACCCCCCCATCCATGTACCTATCCAAATTTCTCTTAAATGTTGAAATCGACCCTGCATCCACCTCTTGCGCTGATAGCTTGTTCCACTCTCTCACCACCCTCCGAATGAATATGTTTCCCTCACGCTCTCTGTAAACATTTCACCTTTCACCCCTAATCCTTGACATCTGGTTGTAGTCTCACCTAACCTCAGTGGAAATAAAATACTTGCATTTACCCTTTCTATGCCCCTCAGAATTTTGTACACTTCCATCAAATTTCTCAATCTTCTATCTTCCAGGGAATAAAGTCCTTAATATTCAACCTTTAGAAATAAGAGGAATCATTAAAATTATGTACAAGAGAGAACTTAGTGGCTAAGTAGTGATCTTTAAAAGAAGTATAACTGGTACATTAGTTATCATTAATCTTCCTTGTGGAGTATTCTATTAACAAAGCTACTGAAGCTTTCTCATGCAGATGGCCAGGAATTGCCAATAAGAATAATATGATGCTTCATTCGAATGTCTGTTGGCTCTTTCCCTGCTGGCTGATTGCAGCTTAGAGGAGGAGGAGAAGATGGCGGCACGATGCAGTGCACGCGGCCTCTCCGGTGAATGATATCTGTAACCTGTTAAGTAGGGGACCGTGCACAATTCTGATTTGATGGAGACAGACTTGAGAGTACGGAGGAACATCTGGAGAAACTTCTGAAATGCCCGCTTCGCTGCCGCTGCTACTGTGTGGTCCGGAATCTCCGGAGCAGAAGGCCCCGAATCCTCGGCTTTGCTTGTTTCAGCGGCCGGGGCGAGGTCGAAGGCACTCGGCAGAGGATGGCGCTTGGGAGGCTGTATCGGAGGGACTGGTTGGAGGCTTGAAGTTTTCGGATGGACGGACTCGGTGTCAGCTGTGGTCGGCTGCTTCCAAGGCATCGGCAGTTGTTGGTGCCTTGGAGGTTTATAGCAGGGAGTTTCTCCCTTTTGCCGCCTGCTATCGGGGACTCGGGAGTGGATCGGGACTTGAGACTTTTTTTTACCGTGCCCATGATCTGTTCTTTATCAAATTATGGTATTGTTTTGCACTGCTGTAACTGTATGATATAATTATGTGGTTCTGTCAGTGTTAGTCTTTGGTTTGTCCTGTTTTCTGTGATATCACTCTGGAGGAACATTGTATCATTTCTTAATGCATGTATGCATTTCTAAATGACAATAAAAGAGGACTGAGTGTTCTCATAATCTAAAAAAATCACATTCCTTTTCTTCACCCCTTGATTCTCTGGTCGCTAAAACTCTCTCTTTTTCTCCAAACATATCTTTGCTCATTGCAGCCAAAAAGTTATATTTTAACTTCATCAGTCCACAGGACGTGTTTCCAAAATGCATCAGGCTTGTTTAGGTGTTCCTTTGCAAACTTCTGACGCTGAATTTTCTGGCAGGGATGCAGGAAAGGTTTTCTTTTGATGACTCTTCCATGAAGGTCATACTTGTGCAGGTGTCGCTGCACAGTAGAACAGTGCACCACCACTCCAAAGTCTGCTAAATCTTCCTGAAGGTCTTTTGCAGTCAAATGGGGATTTTGATTTGCCATTCTAGCAATCCTATGAGCAGTTCTCTTGGAAAGTTTTCTCAGTCTTCCAGACCTCAATTTGACCTCCACTGTTCCTGTTAACTGCCATTTCTTAATTACATTACGAACTGAGGAAACACCTACCTGAAAACGCTTTGCTATCTTCTTATAGCCTTCTCCTGCTTTGTGGGCATCATTTATTTTAATTTTCAGAATGCTAGGCAGCTGCTTAGAGGAGCCCATGGCTGCTGATTGTTGGGACAATGTTGGGAGGAGTCAGGGTATTTATAAAGCTTTGAAATTTGCATCACCTGGCCTTTCCTAACGATGACTGTGAACAAGCCATAGCCCTAACAAGCTAATTAAGGTCTGAGTCCTTGGTAAAATTTATCTGAGAGCTCAAAAGGGTGCAGAATTTCATGAAAAGAACACCTCTCCAACTGTTAAGCACGGGGGTGGATCGATCATGCTTTGGGCTTGTGTTGCAGCCAGTGGCACGGGGAACATTTCACTGGTAGAGAGAAGAATGAATTCAATTAAATACCAGCAAATTCTGGAAGCAAACATCACACTGTCTGTAAAAAAGCTGAAGATGAAAAGAGGATGGTTTCTACAACAGGATAATGATCCTAAGCACACCTCAAAATCCACAATGACTACCTCAAGAGGTGTAAGCTGAAGGTTTTGCCATGGCCCTCACAGTCCCCTGACCTAAACTTCATTGAAAATCTGTGGATAGACCTCAAAAGAGCAGTGCATGCAAGATGGCCCAAGAATCTCACAGAACTTTTGCAAGGAATAATGGGCAAAAATCCCCCAAACAAGAATTGAAAGACTCTTAGCTGGCTACAGAAAGTGTTTACAAGCTGTGATACTTGCCAAAGGGGGTGTTTCTAAGTACTGACCATGCAGGGTGCCCAAACATTTCCTTTGGACCCTTTTCCTTTTTTGTTATTTTGAAACTATAAAAGATGGAAAAAAAGTAACCTTGCTTAAAATATGAAAGAAATGTGTCATATTTAACTTTATGTCTTTTGGAAATCAGGTCATCTTTTACTCGCTTAGCTATTCACAGAAACAGAAATTTTGACCAGGGGTGCCCAAACTTTTGCATGCCATTGTACTTGTAAACCTGCTGGCTCAGCCTCAGCTCTGTCTTACTGGTTTCTATCCCCCTGCCATATTAGTTTAAACCACTCCCAAATGAGTATGAATCCCGGGTTATGCTTTGGGAACATAGAACAGTACAGTATAGGAACAGGCCTCTCAGTCCACAATAGTGTGCCAAACCAATTAAATTACTCATCAAACTAATCTTGTCTGCCCATACAATGTCCATATCCTTCCATGAGGATGATTCCAGGAATGAAGGGCTTAACATATGAGGAGCATTTGGCAGCTTTGGGGCTGACATCATCATCATCAGGTGCCGGGCCCAGTTTGAGCTTTGACTGACATGGCCTACACACTCCTGTTTCGGGTCAAGTGGATCAATTCATTGGTATTCATTTCCCGTTTTCTGGCTGCTGTCTCCATCGTCATTTGTCTTTGTCTTCCTCTTGCTTTCTTCCCTTCAATCTTTCCCATAATTACTGTGCATTCTAACTCCTCTTTCCTAATCACATGTCCAATGAAATTACGTTGCCTTTTCATGATCTCATACATTATTTCTCTTTTTGTGTTTGCTCTGTTCATGACATCCTCGTTAGATATTCATTTCGTCCATGATATTCTTTGCATCCTCCTCAAAAACCACATCTCTGCTGCTACAATTCATTTCCTCATGCCACTAGATATTGTCCAACATTCTGAGCCAGTTAACGTAACTGGATAACCATAACATTTCAGTACTCTGAGGTGGGTTGTCATGCTTTGTTTAGTATTGGTCGGTATACTCTTCATTCTCGTAAAGGTGTCTTTTGCCATCCCTATTCTTCTTTTGATGTCCATGTCGCACCTGCCATCTGATGTCACCCAGCTTCCTAAGTAGCAAAAGTTCTGTACTTGTTTTATGTCTTCCTGTTTATTCTCAGCCTGCAGATAGGATTCTCCTTCTTTTTGGATATCACCATACATTCTGTCTTTTTGCAATTGATAGATAGACCCATTTTTGCACTTTCTTCAACAATTTAAGTTTTGTAGTTCTTCCTCCGTACTTGCAATTAACACAGTGTCATCCGCATATCTGAAATTATTAATGTTTTCACCGCCAACTTTGATTCCCAAGATGTCTCTTATTTTTTTGTAATATTGTTTCACTGTACACATTAAATGAATCAGGGGAGAAAACACACCCTTGTCCAACGCCTCTCTTGATTTTCGTAAACTGACTCACTTCTCCATCTATTCTTACAGCGGCAGTTTGTTCTCAGTACAGATTTCTGATTAGGCGGAGGTCTTTCGAATCTAGATCTAGAGTTTTCTGTAATATTTCAAATAACTTATTGTGCTTCACTTTATCAAATGCTTTTGTGTAGTTGATAAAACAAACAAACAAATCTTTTTGCACTTGAATAGCTTGTTCTGATAGTATCCTTGACATCAATATTGCGTTTCTTGTACCTTTGTCTTTCACAAAACCACATTGTTCTTTACCTACTTCAGTTTGTATCTTACTTTTAGCTCTTGTCATCAAAATTCTTAGAAGTATCTTGGTGATATGACTGATTAAACTTATGGTCCTATGTAATTCACATTCTATTGCTCCAGGTTTCTTAGGAAGAGTGATAAATACTGACTTTTTCATCTCTTCTGGTATTAGTCCAGTCTCATAAATATCATTGATTAAATCAGTAAGTTTTTCAATTCCATAACTTCAAGGGTGATAATTTGTTCTATTACTAATTCATCAGGACCTGCTGCCTTTCCTTTCTTCATCTTATTTATTGCATTACGAACTTCAGATTTTAAAATACTCGGACCTTAAATGTTTTTCTTAATTTCTGGCTCTACTCACTGTAATTTAGAAGAATGTGTGGGGATCTCATTGAAATCTACTGAATATTGAAAGAACTAGATAGGGTGGATGTGGAGAGGATGTTTCCTATGGTGGGGGTATCCAGAACTAAAGGGCATAGCCTCAAAATTGAGGGATGACCCTTTAGAACAGAGGTAAGGAAGAATTCTTTTAGCCAGAGAATAGTGAATCTGTGGAATGCTCTGCCATAGATTGCAGTGGAGGATAAGTCCGTGTGGGTAAATTTAAGACGGAATTTGATCGTTTCCTAATTGGTCAGGACATCAAGGGATATGGCGAACAAGCAGGTGTATGGGGTTAAGTGGGATTCGAGCATGATGGCATGAAGGAGCAAGCAGAATAATCATTAGTCTAGAGTGGATAGATAGATAGATACTTTATTGATCCCAAAAGAAATTACAGTGTCGCAGTTGCATTACAAGTGCACCTTGTGTACTAATGATATAACAACGTTTATACGAACAATATTCAATGGACTTTACCTGGGTCATCTCTTCATATGACTGAAATATAATGTTAAATTCTTCTCTGTGATTATACCAGTTTTTAACATGGTTAAACCAGCTATCGTAATCCACTGTAATAAAACAGGTAGCATTGTTGAAACAGACAAAATGATTAAGCAGATTGTATACCAATTTCCTTCAGCATTAGAATGCTGAAGGAGTTAAACTGAACATGGAACATAGAACCGTACAGCACAGAGAAAGCGTCTTTGACCCGTGATGTTTGTGCTGAACTAATTACCTCTGCAGGCACACAATTCAGCACAGTGGCGTAATGTTATCACAGCGCTGGCAACCGGGTTCAAATCCCGCTGCTGTCTGTTCTCCCCCTCCATGGTCCCTGTCACCATGTGGATTTTCCCCCCTGAGTGCTCTGGCTTCCACTGACATTCCAAGGATGTATGGGTGATGTGGGCTGATTGGAATAGAAATGCCTGTCATCGTGCTGTATCTCTCGTGAGACCACACTTGGGGTATCGTGTGCAGTTTTGGGCTCCTTATTTTCGAAAGGATATACCGACATTGGAGAGGGTTCAGAGAAGATTCACGAGAATAATTCCAGGAATGAAAGGGTTACTGTATGAGGAATGTCTGGCAGCTCTTGGGCTGTATTCCGTGGAGTTCAGGAGAGTGAGGGGGGATCTCATAGAAACATTCGGAATGTTAAAAGGCCTGAATAGATTAGATATGGCAAAGTTATTTTCCATGGGAGTCTAGGACTTTAGGATTGCAGGTTATCTATTTAGAACAGAAATGCGGAGAAATTACTTTAGTCAGAGGGTGGTAAATCTGTGGAACTTGTTGCCACGAGCGGCTGTGGAGGCCAAGTCATTGAATGTACTTAAGGCAGAGATAGACAGGTTCTTGATTAGCCAGGGCATCAAAGGGTATGGGGAGAAGGCAGGGGAGTGGGGATGACTGGAAGAATTGGATCAGTCCATGATCGAATGGCAGAGTGGACTCGATGGGCCGAATGGCCTACTTCAGCTCCTATATCTCATGGTCTTATGATCTTATAAAAGAAATTATCCATATTTCTCCATTCCCTTCTCGTGCTTCTTAAACAACATTATCATATCTGCTTCCCCCACCACTCTTGGCAGTGTGTTTCTCGCGTCAACCATCCTCTATGTGAAACACTTGCCTCACACATCTTCATTCATTCAGAGTTTAGAATCAGAATCCCCGTGACCACGTGGGTTTCCTCCGGGGGCTCTGGCTTCCTCCCACAGTCCAAGGACATATAGGTAGTAGGTCACATGGTGTAACTGGACTCCTGTGCGCATGCACCAGTCGTGCATGCAGCCTGTTGCAGCCATTCCGACTAGTTTTCTTACTTTTTTAACTTACGTTATTTGTTGTATTTTTTTCACGGTAACACGTTGAAGCTGCACCCTCTCCAACATGCTGGTGGAGAGAGATTTATTTGGGTTTTTAGCGCTGGAAATAGTTACATTCGGACATGTCTCATTAGCGGGGCAGCAGTACGGTTGCATTGTCTATTCCAGGGACCAGCTGATTGTGCTTATGCCGGCCAGTTTAGCAAACAGAGCGGCAGACATCCCGGATGAAATCAGGAGGAAAACACACAGAGGATGCAGAGGGGGCTCAAAAAGGCAAGGGAAGAGGATCGGGTTGAGACGACAGAGGCTTATGTAGAAGACAAGTTATAAACCATGTCTCCCCTCTCTCATTATGGGCAATGTGAGATCGCTGGGGAATAAAATGGACGAGTTGACGGCGCTAGTCAGGCGTCAGAGAACATTTTGGGAGTGCAGTGTTATGTGTTTTACTGAAACGTGGCTGCACGAGGACATAACCGACCAAAACTTTTCCATAGAGGGCTTCCAGACCGTTCGGGCTGACCGGAATTGCACTGAGAGCGGTAAGCGTAAAGGAGTTGGGGGCTTGCTGTTCTGGTTAACAACAGATGGTGCAATCTGGGTCATATTACGATTGAGGAACGTGTTTTTAGCCCGGATATTGAACTTTTTGCTGTTGGACTCCGGCCACATTATTTGCCAAAGGAAATCTCGCATGCAATTGTGGTTGTTGTGTACATCCCTCCCTCTGCCAACCCGACGTTGGCGTGTAACATCATTTACACCGTCATAGCCAGATTACAAACCCAGCACCCGAGTGCCCTCGTTACCATCTCGGGTGACTTCAACCAGGTTACCCTGGCTAGAACACTGCCCAACTTCACGCAGTATGTGAGCTGTACAACCAGAGGGGAGAGGACTCTGGATTTGATATACGCTAACGTTAAGGATGCATACAGCTCCTCTCCCCTCCCCCCACTGGGAAGGTCAGATCACAACCTGGTGCATCTAAAACCCTGCTACATGCCTCTGGTGAAGAGTAAACCTGCAACCTCGAGGACAGTGAGGAAATGGTCGGAGGAGGCTTATGAGGTGCTCCAGGGTTGTTTTGAGGTGACAGACCGGCAGGCACTCTGTGAGCCACATGGAGAGGATATTGATGGGCTCACTGATTACATCAACTTCTGTGTGCACTGCAATGTTCTGAAAGGACTGTCCTTTGTTATTCAAATAACAATCCATGGGTGACAAAGGACATTAAGGACATCCTGAACGCTAAAAAGAGGGCGTTTAGAGATGGAAATAGGGAGGAGCTGAGGGCAATACAGAAGGACCTGAAAGCCAGGATCAGGGAGGCTAAAGACAGGTATAGGAGGAAGCTTGAGTGGAAACTCCAGCAGAACAACATGAGAGAGGTCTGGAGTGGGATGAGGACCAGCACTGGGTTCCAGCAAACTAGCAACAGAGGAGCTGAAGGCACTGTGGACAGGGCCAACGAACTTAACCTGTTCTTTAACAGATTTGACATTGTGGCCCCTGCCCATCCCCCACGTGATTCATCTGCTGTCGGCCCCCAACCAACACATATTCCACTCTCCCCTCCTACCCCTCCTCACAGTCCCCCATCCTGCTCTCATGACTATACCCCTTCCCCACAAGAAACCACCACGGTGGGCTTCACAGCTGAATAAGTGAGAAGACAGCTGAAACGTCTCAACCCAAGCAAGGCTGCAAGCCCGGATGGTGTCAGTACCAGGGTGCTCAAAGCCTGTGCCCTCAGCTATGTGGGGTACTTCGCCATGTCTTCAACCTGAGCCTGAGGCTCCAGAGGGTTCCTGTACTATGGAAGACATCCTGCCTCGTCCCTGTGCTGAAGACGCCGCGCCCCAGCAGCCTCAATGACTACAGACCGGTGGCATTGACCTCCCACATCATGAAGACCCTGGAGAGACTTGTTCTGGAGCTGCTCCGGCCTATGGTTAGGCCACACTTAGATCCCCTCCAGTTTGCCTACCAGCCCCGACTAGGAGTTGAGGATGCTGTCGTCTACCTGCTGAACCGTGTCTACGCCCACCTGGGCAAGCCAGCGAGCACTGTGAGGGTCATGCTTTTTGACTTCTCCAGTGCGTTCAACACCATCCGCCCTGCTCTGCTGGGGGAGAAGCTGACAGCGATGCAGGTGGATGCTTCCCTGGTGTCATGGATTCTTGATTACCTGACTGGCAGACCACAGTACGTGTGCTTGCAACACTGTGTGTCCGACAGAGTGATCAGCAGCACTGGGGCTCCACAGGGGACTGTCTTGTCTCCCTTTCTCTTCACCATTTACACCCCAGGCTTCAACTACTGCACAGAGTCTTGTCATCTTCAGAAGTTTTCTGATGACTCTGCCATAGTTGGATGCATAGAGGGATGCATATCCCTTTTGCCAATCACCTGACCAGCTCTTGGCTCCATCCCTCCCCCTCCTGTCCTCTCCTATCATTTTAGACCTGCCCCTCCACCTCCCACTTTCAAATCTCTTACTAGCTCTTTCTTCAGTTAGTCCTGATGAAGGGTCTCAGCCTGAAATGTCGACTGTACCTCTTTCTACAGATGCTGCCTGGCCTGCTGCGTTCACCAGCAACTTTGATGTGTGCTGTTTACAAGGATGTTGCCTGGTTTGGGGAGCATGCCTTATGAGAATATGGATGAGAGGTGACCTGATAGAGGTGCATAAGTTGATGAGAGGCATTGATTTTGTGGATAGTCAGAGGCTTTTCCCCAGGGCTGAAATGGTTGCCACAAGAGGACACCGGTTTAAGGTGCTTGGTAGTAGGTACTGAGGAGATGTCAGGGTTAAGTTTTTTACTCAGAGAGTGGTGAGCGCTTGAAATGGGCTGCCGGCAACGGTGGTGGAGGTGGATACGATAGGGTCTTTTAAGAGACTTTTAGATAGGTACATGGAGCTTAGTAAAATAGAGGGCTATGGGTAAGCCTAGTAATTTCTAAGGTAGGGACATGTTCGGCACAAATCTGTGGGCCGAAGGGCCTGTGTTGTGCTGTAGGTTTTCTATGTTTCTATGTTTCATCTCATGTTCTAGATATTTATTGCTTATTTATTTATTATTATTATTACTTTTTACCTTTTGTATTTGGACACTTTGTGGTTTTTGCACATTGGTGCGGTCTTTCATCGATTCTAAATGATTATTATTTCATTATGGATTTATTGAGTAAGCCTGCATGAAAATGAATCTCAGGCTTGTATACAATGACATATCCTTTATGTACTTTGACAATAAATTTATTCTGAACTTTGAATTTTGTACAGATATCCACTACATTACCATTTCCTGTCAGAGCCACTTTACTTACAGACAAGTCTGAACCTGCTTTCACTTTATGGACATACAATCAATCTATCTATATAAACTAATTTTTGTTGATCGGCTCCAGACTAACAATGATTTTGTTCTCCTTTACACTTATGTACTCTTAGTGACATTGAACAATCTTAAATCTTGAATCTTGCACAAACTAGAATGATTTTATTCTTACATTCCATACTTCAAAATTTGACTAAGATGCATCAATTTCACTCCTGCCAGGCTTATTATCGAGTGCATGTTCTTAGTGATCACTGGGAAGTTATGAAAGGATACGTAAGTGTAATTTGTGCTTCCATACCTTGTCCCTTCAGAAACTTCTGAAGAAAAGCCCCAAAATTTTCCGGAGTTTCCAAATAATTAGCAAACTTGTGAAAATAGTAAAAGGAGACTGCAACATCCTTGGGATTTCTGTACACATAGATAACCTGATGAGTAAAACGGTATTGTAATTAATAATCATGGGCATTTGCACAATTATTTTTAGAGTCAAAGAAAAGTACAAAACAGGAACAGGTCCTTCAGCCCATCTAGTCTGTGCTGAACTATTTAAACTGCTTACTCCCATTGACCTGCACCGGGTCTATAGCCGTCTATACCCTTACCATCCATGTACCGCGCGAAACATCTTTTAAAAGTTGAAATCGAGCTTGCACCACTTACGCTGGCAGCTCGTTCCATGCTTTCACGAGTCTCTGAGGAAGAAGGTACTCCTCATGTTCCTTAAGCTTTTCACCTTTCACCCTTAACCCATGCTAAGCTTCTCGAGTCTAGATGTAGAATTTTGAGAATCAAACATGCAAGAGTCATTTTGTGTGCTTTGTAAAAGCCACAGCCCTTTACTTCCATTACAAACAAACCAAAGGCAGTCACCTTACAGGACCTGGGGAACCAGGGGTTCCCATACCCCAAAGCTTAATGGTATTGGTGCAAAAAAAAAACTTGGGAACCCCCTGTCTTACACTATCCCTCAATATGTGGGATAGTCTCCCTTAAAATTAAGACAACAACTCAATGATGTTTTTTGTGAATTATGTAGAACTGTTTCTATTATGAACAATATGTGTCATCTGTCACCCACGACATTACCCTACACAGTGGTGAATCTAAGTCTGGTATGATTGTTTGAGTGAAGATCATAAGGGTTATTGCTTAGGCTAACTGGCTAAAATTCAGAAGTAGCCTTGCACATATCTGTGCAGTTCATGGTTGTCAGTCCAAATTACTTCAGAGTTTGATAAATGAGATGCAAATTTAATAAAACCAAATGCAAATTAGGCAACCTGAAATACTATCTGAATGGGTTGCTTTGTAGAATATTGGAAAGCTTTTAAAACAACACAAGATATACTCTCGAAGAATAGCGCAAATAATGCATTGATTGCATCTGTCAAGCAACTAAGAACTCACTGAGCATATGTTCATGTGCCTCTGCTGCTGTAGCCCGTCCAAGGTTTGATGAATTGTACATTCAGAAATGTTCTCCTGCGCACCACTTTTGTAAAGCATGATTATCTGAGTTACTGTCATCTTCCTGCGTTAAAACCAGTCCGCACATTCTCTTCTGATCTCTCTCATTAACAAGGTGATTTTGTCCACAGAACCATCACCACTGGATGTTTTCTTTTTTTTTTTCCTACCATCCTCTGCAAACTTTCGAGACTGCTGTGCGTGAAAATCCCAGGAGATCAGCAGTTTCTGAGATACTCAAACCACCCGTCCGACCCCAACAATCATTCCAAGGTCAAAGTCACAAAATCACATTTCCTCCCAATTGCAAAGTTTTCTCTGAATAACCGAAGGATCTCTTAATCATGTCTACATTGAGTTGTTCTCACATGATTTCTCATTAGATATTTGCCTTAGCAAGCAAGTGTACAGGCATACCTAATAAAGTGGCCACGGAGTGTATTTATTTGGTAAATTCATTTGTGCGTTTAATCTGATAAGAAGCAATGAAGAAATTCGTGGGATGAGTAAAACTTTTCAAATAGGCAGTCAGATACAGTATATGACTACACTTGCATTGTAAATTGGTGAACATTTGTTTTTTTAATTCTCTTCACTTTACATCTGATGTATGTTCACCAAATGCAAATGTACTACATATTTTTAAAGGAGACCAGATTTCCCAATGCTCAGATGTGAAATTGCCCCATCAAAAAGCCAGTTGAGTTACTATTAGTGATGAGAAGTTTCTATCATGGTACTGTTGCTAAATTCATTAACTCTGAGGATGTACATTAATATCTATTTGATGTTGTCTCAAGAACTTGAAGCATTTCATTTGTACAGTACTATATTTGTCAATGTGGAGTGGACAGCGAGTTTGTAAATCTGGCGGGAGCAGAGGGTGTTGGGAATGGCAAAGCTGGAGCACCCTGGCAGGGGTGTGGGACAGGCGGCAGAGAAGGAGTGCCAAAGGCAGGAGGGTGTCTCGGGTGCAGACACCCCCAACCCTGAGACACCAGGCAAGGTAATTTGATTCCAAACAATTGAGCTTAGTAAAATTATTATGACAGAATGTTATTGATATTTATTTCTGTTATTGATCATCATAGAATGTCTCTCTGGTGCTTTCCACTCCCACCCCTCTCTCTTCCTCTTTTCCCAACTATGATACCCCTCTTTCTGCCCCCGTCCCACTCTCAGTCCACAACAGAGACCCATATCAGAATCAGGTTTATCATCACTCACATATGTCATGAAATTTGCTGTTTCTTTTGTGGCAGCAGTACACTGCAATGCATAAAATTACTACAGTACCGTGCAAACGTCTTAGGCACCCTCATTATATATTTGTGCCTATGATGTTTGCTCAGTACTGTATGGTATGCTTTGTTCTATGATCACAATTGGCAACCAATATTTCACCTCTTGCACAGAAGCATCTGACTGCATTTTTAAACAAGAGAGAATCTGCAGATGCTGGAAATCCAAGCAACACACACAAAATGCTGGAGGAACTCAGCAGGACACGCAGCAACTATGGAAATGAGTACAGTCGACGTTTCAGGCCAAGACCCTTTTGGCAGGTCACACAGCTGACATTTTGGGCCGAGACCCTTCAGCAGGGCAGTCCTGCTAAAGGGCCTAGACCCAGAAAGTCAGCTGTTAGACCTGCCGAAAGGGTCTTGGCCTGAAACGTCGACTGTACTCTTTTCCATAGATGGTGCCTAGCCTGCTGAGTTCCTCCAGCATTTTCTGTGTCTATTTTAAAACCTGTTTTAATTTATTCTTCATGAATTGGAATTTTAATCTTAAGACAAAAGCACAGAATTAGGCCATTTGACTCATCAAGCCTGCTGCACCATTTCATCACGGTTGATTAATTATCCCTCTCAGCCCTGTTCTCCTGCCTTTCCCCTGTAACCTTGGATGCCTCATTTAAATATATCCAGCAACTTGGCCTCTACAGCCATCTGTGTCAACGAAGTACACAGGTTCCCCACCCCCTGCATCCACATCCTCATCTCTGTTCATTGACTGAGATTGGCAACTCAGTCAATAAATTGAGCAACACGCAAAGTGCTGAAGGAATTCAGCAGGTCAGGCAACATCTTTGGAAATAGAACCTTCCAGAAGTCAATATTTTGGGCTGAGCCCCTTCATCAGGTACTCCTCTCCATAGATGCTGCCTGACCTGCTGCATTCCTCTAGCAGTTTGTGTGTATTACTCTGGATATCTAGAATCTGCAGAGACTCCTGTGTTTATAATCCTCACCTTGCCCATTTTCTTCTTCAAAGCTTTTGGGATGAGTTCATAAGGCAGATGTGTGACAAACAATCGAGGTGATGGGCGGTCATCCGTAATAATTTCTTTTACTGATATCTCAAGCCAGGGAGCCTCACGGTAAGTTGGCTTGCATTCTCCCGTTTTCAAATCTTCATCCATAAAAATATGTGCCAAAATAGTCTGCATCCATATTGTTCCTAAAATTTGATAATCAAAAGCATAATTTAGCAAAACAATTACATTTATTAAATTGCTGAGCCTCTTTCCAAGTCAATGCAATCATTTAATGGCAATGAGAGAGATTAACTTTATTTGTCACAAGTACAGTGAAATGTGTTGCTTGTGTCAACAACAAACACAGTCCGAGGATATCCTGGGGGCAGCCTGTGAGTGTCGCCATGCTTCTGGCACCAACTGAGCATGCCCACAAATTACTGACCCTTACGATCCCGTATGTCTTTGGAATGTGGGAGAAACCGGAGCACCCAAAGGAAACTCATGCAGTCACGGACAGGGTGTACAAACTCCTTAATGGCGGCAATGCATATTGTAGCCTGATATTCCAATCATTCGTGCTGTAAAAGTGTTGCAATAACCACTACGATACCAGGGGCCTACCCTTATATATACCTGTTGAGAACAGGTCATCACGTGACCTCAGATCGGCGGGAAAATTTACATCATGTGACCTCCGCAAGACCATTACATCATCCTCATAAGACAGTCACAGGAAATCCATGAGGTATGTAACAGCGGAAGGTGAGCAGCTCTTCAGCACCCTCTCCCAGCCGCTTGGTCGTGGCAGCTGGAAGAACATGTCTGCGTGTGATGGTCTCTGTCTCCCTCTCGTTCACTGCTCCCGGAGGAAGGTCCCTGTGTTCGAATGGTGCCTCTCTCCCTCAATGCTGTCAGAGGACGGTACCGGAGTCCTGGGTCTTGGGCAAGGTTTGATCGATGTGGTTTGTGGACTGGACTCTGTAGTCCATGTTATGATGTGTTTCTGATTTTGGACACTCCTCTTTTTGTTGCTATTTTGGACGATTTTGATTGGGGCGGCCTGCAGATAACGAACGTGGAGCTGAACTGAATATGCCTGGATTCTTTCAATTTTGTGTTTTATATTCTGTGCTTTTTTTTTTGCTCTTTTTTGCCTTTTGAACAATTTGCTTTTGTTTTGCACATTGGGGCTGGTTTGAATGAGTTTGAATGGCCTAGCTGGGAACGTCAATGCCCAGGAACAGATAGATCTACAGAAAGTGCCCAATCCATCGCAAGTAAAGCCCTCCCCAACACTAAGTGCACTTACGTGAAGCGCTGCCTCAAGGAAGCATCATCCATCATCCAGGACCTCCCCCCTGCCCCCCCCCCACCATCCAGTCCATACCCTCTCCTCACTGCTTCCATTAGGTAGGAGGTACAGAAGCCTTAGGTCCCACACCACCAAGTTCAGGAACAGTTATTACCCTAGAACCATCAGGCTCCTGAACCAGCGTGATAACTTCACTCACCTCAACATGGACCTGATTCTACAACCTACAGACCCACTTTCAAGATTCTACAACTCATATTCTAAGTATTTTTTACCCACTGGTTGTTATGTTGGTCTTTGATATGAGTAGCTCTCCCAAAATTCTATTGTATTCTTTTATTTTTCTGAAAATGCCTGCAAGAAAGTGAATCTCAGGGTAGTATATGTAAACATAGATGAGACTAAATTTTACTTTGACAAAGTCTACAATATTGTATTGTTATCTTCAGAATGTAGATAAATCAATTTCTAAATCATGTTTTTTTCTGAGGGTTGAGATAAACATTGTTGCTGAGTTGAATGGCATTTAATCTCCATGTTAGCCAACAGCTCTAATATTTGTATGTAATTGTTAATCTTCTTATCTAAAGCCAAAGGTTCATAAAGGTTCAAAGGTTCAACTTATTGTCAGAGAATGTGACATGAAAACAAGAAACCCCACAGAATGAATGATAGAAACATCGAAGCCCCAAAGTCCCCTCTCCTCCTTTCGTACAAGCAGCAGTAAAAGCATTATCACCTCCTCCCTCCACCCACATCAGCAGAATCACTGACAACCGCCCCCCTACCATCGAAGCTATAGCAGAAATCCCAAACAGTCCTTGATCCAGAATCCATCAGAACTATAGTCCACAAAGCAGCACTTCAGAAATCTTAGACAGGCTCTCTTTCCCAATGAAGGAGAAAATTTAATTTTATCCCAACAATGGTATCACATTGCTTGCTTAAAAGAAACTTCAGAAGAGTGGTGCGTCTTTAAGTGGGAGTGAACAAGTACGGTGCAGTCAAATTCTTCGGAGATCAAGGACTGTTGCCTCGAAATTGATTGGGTCATCAAAAGAAATATTACAGCAACATACCGTTCAGCTCTGAGTCACATCAGATCTGTTACACACAGCTTTAACCCGGAGTGTTTCAGTGTATGGCCTCGTGGCATAACAGTTCCAGTGCCAGCTGTAAGATCAGGGTTGGATTTCTGCCACTGTCCGTGATGGTGCTCCCCATGTCTGCTTGGGTCTCCTACGGTTTTACCGGTTTCCTCCCACATTCCAAAGGTGTACAGGTTCGGCTTAGCAAGTTGTGTGCATCTTTTGTTTGGTGACACTTGTGGTCTGTCCCCAGTACATCCTTGGAATGTGTTAGTTGTTGATGCAAACGAATGTGACAAATAAAGCTAATCTTTATCTATTTACATATACTGTATAGATCGCATTTTAATTAACATAACTAACCATGCCTTTTGCAGTTCCAGCTGCAGCAGAGAATATGCAATATTACAAATACGTTTACACTGAAGACTATCTTACCAGATTTAGGATAAGTTACTATGAATACATCAGAATCTCGAACATCGTAATTTTCCATCTGATCTAGACGTTTGATAGTATGAATGCCAGACAAATTGCAGCCTTTGAAGTTAAATAATTCGACTGTTTGGAATTCTTTCTCATCCTCCGCCATGTTTCTGCACATTGAGGCAAAGGTCTGCAAGTCAAAATGACAGTTAATAATTAATTCATTGCAAGTTAAAATCTGAGATGTTCAAATATACAGATTGCATTGCCATTCTATTTCACAATGTCAAGAAGTTGCTCTAATACACTCAGTGTTAACAGTAGTAGGTACACCTGTACACCTACTCATTAATACAAATATCTAATCAGCCAATCACTTTGCAGCATAAAAGCATGCAGACATGGTCAAGAAGTTCTGTTGTTGTTCAGACCAAACATCAGAATAGGGAAGGAAATGTGATCTAAGTGACTTTGACCATGGAATGATTGTTGGTGCCAGAAGGGGTGGTTTGAGTATCTCAGAAACTGGGATCTAATGGGATTTTCATGCACACGTGCAAATACAATTTAAGAAGATGCTGGTGAGTCTCTGCAACTTCTGGCTAGTGGCTAATGAAACAAGGAAAACACCTAAGTACTTTGTTAGTCACTATTTTTCTGGTAAACAATCTTCACAAACAATAGCCTGGAACTTCCAGCTGGACTTGGAGGCAATTTGATGTGGCAGAAGCGAGGCAAGGCGAGGCAGCAAGCCCATTGCCGAGAACGAGGAAGACCCGGGGTTTGATCAATTTGAGTGATGGGCCGAATTGGAAAGGTTGGGTACCGGCCAAATTGAGGTGGTGGGGTCCAGGGCCCCTGACCACATCAAAGTGACTGAACCCAGGGTCTGGATCACGATTTAAGCACCAGTCCAGACTGAAAAGGTCAGAGTATCAGGGCAGGTTCAGCTCACTGCTCCACTCTGCACTGAACTTAGGGTCTGTCAACGGGCTCTCTTTGTGAATTTCAGTTCATAACACTATTTACTCGAGCTTATTGTAAGCATTTGGCGTTTGCTGGCCTTTCTTTTCAATGGGTTTCTTTGTTTACGTGACTGCCTGTTAGGTTATAAATCTCAAGGTTGTATAATGTGCGCATACTTTGATAATAAATGAACTTTGAACTTTGAAATAGAAACAACAATATGCTAAATTTAATGTTGTGGTCCTAATTGTTCTATTGCGTAAGGACCATAAGGGTTACATCATATTTGTAGCTTCATATGACACAGTAGGAGCCCATTCTAACTTCAGCTCTATGCTGCCTATCAAAGCAATCCTACCCCTCCACATTTCAATAGCCACTCCCTTTCACATGACCATCAGCTCCATCCTGACTCATCAACATTAGGCAAAAAGTACAGGAGACAATAATCTACCAAAATCATGGATTTGGGACTTGCAAGGAAAAGTGGGGGAAAAAAACCACACAGTCCGTAAGAAAATAAGTTGTATATGATGATACATATATATGTATACACACTTTGATAATAAAACCTACCTTGAACTTTGAATCAATCACATCAATGAAGAACTACACGCAAAACAAAGACTGACAAACAACCAATGGGAAAATACAAAAAAATAAAGAAGTACATAATACTGAGAGCATGCGTTGTCGAATCCTTCAAAGTGAGTTGATAGATTGTGGAATCAGTTCAGTGTTGAGGAGAGTGATGTTATCCACGCCAGTTCGGGGGCCTAATGGTTGTAGGGTAATAAATGTTCCTGAACCTGGTGGTGTGGGACCTCAGGCTCCTGTGTCTTCTCCCCAATGGCAGCAGTGAGAAGAGAACCTGGCCTGGGTTGTGGGGAGTCCTTCTTCTGACAGCTCTCCACGTAGATGCGCTCAATAGTAGGTAGAGCTTTACCTGTGATGGGCTGGTCCGTATCCATTTCTGTTTGTAAGCCTTTCCACTCAGGGGCTTTGGTGTTTCCATACTAGGCCGTGATGCAATCAGTTGAGCTCAGTTGTGCTCCACCACACGTCTACAGAAGTTAGTCAAAATTTCAGATGGCATGCCATATTTTTGCAAACTTTTAATACGGGCACTGCCATCTGACCAAGGCTGATTCGATTCTCCTCTTAACCCCATTTTCTTGCCTTCTCCCCATAACCTTTGATGCCTTTACTGATTAAGAACCTATCAATCTCCCCTTTAATTATACCCAATGTCTTGACACCTCACAGCTGCCTCTGGCAATCAATTCCACAGATTCATCACCATCTGGTATTCCTCCTCATCTCCTCATCACTAAAAGGCACTACATAAGTAACTTATCAGTCTTGTGCACATAAGATTTTAGTACGTTGGAGCTCACACCTCCAATTAATCCACAATGTCCTTCTGAGACTCCGGCCACACCATCCAAACCCCCGAGGTCCGGTATCCGCCACCCTGGAATCGCTGTCCGTTCCCCGCACGTCCATCCTCTCTGCTCACCTCCCGAAAAAGCCCATGCTCCTCAACTCAGCACACGTATACAAGATAACATAACATGAGTTCCATTGGCTAGCAAATGAATACAATTTCCATTATCACTAAGTATAACCCAAACATGCTGTTACAGAGAACCCCTTGCTCAGCAGTTAACAGTACGAGAAGCTATTTTAGTATAACACTTCAGAGAAGCCATTTTGGTAATAAGTAATTAACAGTTAAGTCCATCTAGTGTTACTGAGAACCCTACATTCTCCCCCCAACAAAATAAACCATACCCTCATGTCGTTCAGATAATTCGCCATCCCTTCCTGCGACACACACAGCCTAATCCATGTGCAGAAAGCAGTGACTTGACTCCCCAAAACAGTAGAGATCACACCTTGTTCCCCGGGTGCTACATAGGCCAACCTCTCTGGGGGTTTCCGACTTCTCTGAGACCTACGTACCCCCTCTTCTAACTCTTCCGCTTTGGACACCACAGGAGACCCTTTGAAACTATGAGGCGAACCCTCACCCGAGTGGTCACCCAAGCCCCTCTGCACCTCCGAACCCTCTATCTCTGGTTCAGGCCCTACATTCTCTCCTTCCACGCCCCGCAGTACCACAGACTGCCCCTCATTAGCCCCGTCTAACCCAGTGGGGGAAAGGCCAGGAGTCTCTTCCTCCATCACGGGAGCATCAGCCAACGGCAGAATGTACCAGCCATCCCAGTCATCATCCTCCAAATCAGTATCCCTCACAGGGGCTGGGCCCGGGCCCGTCTCTCCCGGGGTAGGCACATCCACCACCCTGCGGGGATGCAGAGTCCTGGTATTGGGTGCAGCCGCCTCGTCAGGCTCCTGCTCTACCTGCACATCTTGCCCCAGGGGCAACAGGTGGTTCCGATGGAGAATCTTGACAGGTCCCTTTCCATCCTTGGGCCGCACCCGGAAAACTGGTAGGTTTGGCATCTGACTCTCCACCACATAGGGATCAGTGATCAGCCAACTTGCGCTTTCCCTGTAATCCCAGGTTCCTGATGAGGACCCGGTCTCCCAGTAGGAGTTGAGAGAACTTTACTTTCTGGTCATGCCACCTCTTATTTCCCCGATTCTGCCGGGCGGCCGCCTCCCCGGCCAAGTCGTAAGCTCTTTCCTCATATCAGACACACACTCCAGGTAAGGCTTCGGCGATACCTCACCCGCGCCAGTCCTGAAACAAAGGTCAATGGGCAACCTTGCCTCGTGCCCAAACATAAGATAATAGGGCGAGTAACCAGTAGCTTCGTTGCGTGTACAGTTGTAACAGTGAACTAGATGCCCGATACGTCGACTCCAACAATTCTTTTTGCTGATCTCCAGAGTCCCGAGCATGTCTAGCAGCATCCAATTAAACCTCTCCGGCTGGGGATTGCCCCGCGAATGATAGGGCGTGGTCCTCGATTTCTCAACCCCCAGCATGTCCAGTAACTCATAGATGAGCTTATTCTCGAAAACTCATCCCTGGTCACTATGTTTCCGCCGAGGAAGGCCATAATGCACAAAATACTTCTCCCATAGCACTTTTGCCACTGTGATTACCCTCTGGTCCTTCATAGGAAAAGCTTCAGCTCTGAGTCACATCAGATCTGTTACACACAGCTTTAACCCGGAGTGTTTCAGTGTATGGCTTCGTGGCATAACAGTTCCAGTGCCAGCTGTAAGATCAGGGTTGGATTTCTGCTGTTGTCCGTGATGGTGCTCCCCATGTCTGCTTGGGTCTCCTACGGTTTTACCGGTTTCCTCCCACATTCCAAAGGTGTACAGGTTCGGCTTAGCAAGTTGTGTGCATCTTTTGTTTGGTGACACTTGTGGTCTGTCCCCAGTACATCCTTGGAATGTGTTAGTTGTTGATGCAAACGAATGTGACAAATAAAGCTAATCTTTATCTATTTACATATACTGTATAGATCGCATTTTAATTAACATAACTAACCATGCCTTTTGCAGTTCCAGCTGCAGCAGAGAATATGCAATATTACAAATACGTTTACACTGAAGACTATCTTACCAGATTTAAGATAAGTTACTATGAATACATCAGAATCTCGAACATCGTAATTTTCCATCTGATCTAGACGTTTGATAGTATGAATGCCAGACAAATTGCAGCCTTTGAAGTTAAATAATTCGACTGTTTGGAATTCTTTCTCATCCTCCGCCATGTTTCTGCACATTGAGGCAAAGGTCTGCAAGTCAAAATGACAGTTAATAATTAATTCATTGCAAGTTAAAATCTGAGATGTTCAAATATACAGATTGCATTGCCATTCTATTTCACAATGTCAAGAAGTTGCTCTAATACACTCAGTGTTAACAGTAGTAGGTACACCTGTACACCTACTCATTAATACAAATATCTAATCAGCCAATCACTTTGCAGCATAAAAGCATGCAGACATGGTCAAGAAGTTCTGTTGTTGTTCAGACCAAACATCAGAATAGGGAAGGAAATGTGATCTAAGTGACTTTGACCATGGAATGATTGTTGGTGCCAGAAGGGGTGGTTTGAGTATCTCAGAAACTGGGATCTAATGGGATTTTCATGCACACGTGCAAATACAATTTAAGAAGATGCTGGTGAGTCTCTGCAACTTCTGGCTAGTGGCTAATGAAACAAGGAAAACACCTAAGTACTTTGTTAGTCACTATTTTTCTGGTAAACAATCTTCACAAACAATAGCCTGGAACTTCCAGCTGGACTTGGAGGCAATTTGATGTGGCAGAAGCGAGGCAAGGCGAGGCAGCAAGCCCATTGCCGAGAACGAGGAAGACCCGGGGTTTGATCAATTTGAGTGATGGGCCGAATTGGAAAGGTTGGGTACCGGCCAAATTGAGGTGGTGGGGTCCAGGGCCCCTGACCACATCAAAGTGACTGAACCCAGGGTCTGGATCACGATTTAAGCACCAGTCCAGACTGAAAAGGTCAGAGTATCAGGGCAGGTTCAGCTCACTGCTCCACTCTGCACTGAACTTAGGGTCTGTCAACGGGCTCTCTTTGTGAATTTCAGTTCATAACACTATTTACTCGAGCTTATTGTAAGCATTTGGCGTTTGCTGGCCTTTCTTTTCAATGGGTTTCTTTGTTTACGTGACTGCCTGTTAGGTTATAAATCTCAAGGTTGTATAATGTGCGCATACTTTGATAATAAATGAACTTTGAACTTTGAAATAGAAACAACAATATGCTAAATTTAATGTTGTGGTCCTAATTGTTCTATTGCGTAAGGACCATAAGGGTTACATCATATTTGTAGCTTCATATGACACAGTAGGAGCCCATTCTAACTTCAGCTCTATGCTGCCTATCAAAGCAATCCTACCCCTCCACATTTCAATAGCCACTCCCTTTCACATGACCATCAGCTCCATCCTGACTCATCAACATTAGGCAAAAAGTACAGGAGACAATAATCTACCAAAATCATGGATTTGGGACTTGCAAGGAAAAGTGGGGGAAAAAAACCACACAGTCCGTAAGAAAATAAGTTGTATATGATGATACATATATATGTATACACACTTTGATAATAAAACCTACCTTGAACTTTGAATCAATCACATCAATGAAGAACTACACGCAAAACAAAGACTGACAAACAACCAATGGGAAAATACAAAAAAATAAAGAAGTACATAATACTGAGAGCATGCGTTGTCGAATCCTTCAAAGTGAGTTGATAGATTGTGGAATCAGTTCAGTGTTGAGGAGAGTGATGTTATCCACGCCAGTTCGGGGGCCTAATGGTTGTAGGGTAATAAATGTTCCTGAACCTGGTGGTGTGGGACCTCAGGCTCCTGTGTCTTCTCCCCAATGGCAGCAGTGAGAAGAGAACCTGGCCTGGGTTGTGGGGAGTCCTTCTTCTGACAGCTCTCCACGTAGATGCGCTCAATAGTAGGTAGAGCTTTACCTGTGATGGGCTGGTCCGTATCCATTTCTGTTTGTAAGCCTTTCCACTCAGGGGCTTTGGTGTTTCCATACTAGGCCGTGATGCAATCAGTTGAGCTCAGTTGTGCTCCACCACACGTCTACAGAAGTTAGTCAAAATTTCAGATGGCATGCCATATTTTTGCAAACTTTTAATACGGGCACTGCCATCTGACCAAGGCTGATTCGATTCTCCTCTTAACCCCATTTTCTTGCCTTCTCCCCATAACCTTTGATGCCTTTACTGATTAAGAACCTATCAATCTCCCCTTTAATTATACCCAATGTCTTGACACCTCACAGCTGCCTCTGGCAATCAATTCCACAGATTCATCACCATCTGGTATTCCTCCTCATCTCCTCATCACTAAAAGGCACTACATAAGTAACTTATCAGTCTTGTGCACATAAGATTTTAGTACGTTGGAGCTCACACCTCCAATTAATCCACAATGTCCTTCTGAGACTCCGGCCACACCATCCAAACCCCCGAGGTCCGGTATCCGCCACCCTGGAATCGCTGTCCGTTCCCCGCACGTCCATCCTCTCTGCTCACCTCCCGAAAAAGCCCATGCTCCTCAACTCAGCACACGTATACAAGATAACATAACATGAGTTCCATTGGCTAGCAAATGAATACAATTTCCATTATCACTAAGTATAACCCAAACATGCTGTTACAGAGAACCCCTTGCTCAGCAGTTAACAGTACGAGAAGCTATTTTAGTATAACACTTCAGAGAAGCCATTTTGGTAATAAGTAATTAACAGTTAAGTCCATCTAGTGTTACTGAGAACCCTACATTCTCCCCCCAACAAAATAAACCATACCCTCATGTCGTTCAGATAATTCGCCATCCCTTCCTGCGACACACACAGCCTAATCCATGTGCAGAAAGCAGTGACTTGACTCCCCAAAACAGTAGAGATCACACCTTGTTCCCCGGGTGCTACATAGGCCAACCTCTCTGGGGGTTTCCGACTTCTCTGAGACCTACGTACCCCCTCTTCTAACTCTTCCGCTTTGGACACCACAGGAGACCCTTTGAAACTATGAGGCGAACCCTCACCCGAGTGGTCACCCAAGCCCCTCTGCACCTCCGAACCCTCTATCTCTGGTTCAGGCCCTACATTCTCTCCTTCCACGCCCCGCAGTACCACAGACTGCCCCTCATTAGCCCCGTCTAACCCAGTGGGGGAAAGGCCAGGAGTCTCTTCCTCCATCACGGGAGCATCAGCCAACGGCAGAATGTACCAGCCATCCCAGTCATCATCCTCCAAATCAGTATCCCTCACAGGGGCTGGGCCCGGGCCCGTCTCTCCCGGGGTAGGCACATCCACCACCCTGCGGGGATGCAGAGTCCTGGTATTGGGTGCAGCCGCCTCGTCAGGCTCCTGCTCTACCTGCACATCTTGCCCCAGGGGCAACAGGTGGTTCCGATGGAGAATCTTGACAGGTCCCTTTCCATCCTTGGGCCGCACCCGGAAAACTGGTAGGTTTGGCATCTGACTCTCCACCACATAGGGATCAGTGATCAGCCAACTTGCGCTTTCCCTGTAATCCCAGGTTCCTGATGAGGACCCGGTCTCCCAGTAGGAGTTGAGAGAACTTTACTTTCTGGTCATGCCACCTCTTATTTCCCCGATTCTGCCGGGCGGCCGCCTCCCCGGCCAAGTCGTAAGCTCTTTCCTCATATCAGACACACACTCCAGGTAAGGCTTCGGCGATACCTCACCCGCGCCAGTCCTGAAACAAAGGTCAATGGGCAACCTTGCCTCGTGCCCAAACATAAGATAATAGGGCGAGTAACCAGTAGCTTCGTTGCGTGTACAGTTGTAACAGTGAACTAGATGCCCGATACGTCGACTCCAACAATTCTTTTTGCTGATCTCCAGAGTCCCGAGCATGTCTAGCAGCATCCAATTAAACCTCTCCGGCTGGGGATTGCCCCGCGAATGATAGGGCGTGGTCCTCGATTTCTCAACCCCCAGCATGTCCAGTAACTCATAGATGAGCTTATTCTCGAAAACTCATCCCTGGTCACTATGTTTCCGCCGAGGAAGGCCATAATGCACAAAATACTTCTCCCATAGCACTTTTGCCACTGTGATTACCCTCTGGTCCTTCATAGGAAAAGCTTCAGCTCTGAGTCACATCAGATCTGTTACACACAGCTTTAACCCGGAGTGTTTCAGTGTATGGCTTCGTGGCATAACAGTTCCAGTGCCAGCTGTAAGATCAGGGTTGGATTTCTGCTGTTGTCCGTGATGGTGCTCCCCATGTCTGCTTGGGTCTCCTACGGTTTTACCGGTTTCCTCCCACATTCCAAAGGTGTACAGGTTCGGCTTAGCAAGTTGTGTGCATCTTTTGTTTGGTGACACTTGTGGTCTGTCCCCAGTACATCCTTGGAATGTGTTAGTTGTTGATGCAAACGAATGTGACAAATAAAGCTAATCTTTATCTATTTACATATACTGTATAGATCGCATTTTAATTAACATAACTAACCATGCCTTTTGCAGTTCCAGCTGCAGCAGAGAATATGCAATATTACAAATACGTTTACACTGAAGACTATCTTACCAGATTTAAGATAAGTTACTATGAATACATCAGAATCTCGAACATCGTAATTTTCCATCTGATCTAGACGTTTGATAGTATGAATGCCAGACAAATTGCAGCCTTTGAAGTTAAATAATTCGACTGTTTGGAATTCTTTCTCATCCTCCGCCATGTTTCTGCACATTGAGGCAAAGGTCTGCAAGTCAAAATGACAGTTAATAATTAATTCATTGCAAGTTAAAATCTGAGATGTTCAAATATACAGATTGCATTGCCATTCTATTTCACAATGTCAAGAAGTTGCTCTAATACACTCAGTGTTAACAGTAGTAGGTACACCTGTACACCTACTCATTAATACAAATATCTAATCAGCCAATCACTTTGCAGCATAAAAGCATGCAGACATGGTCAAGAAGTTCTGTTGTTGTTCAGACCAAACATCAGAATAGGGAAGGAAATGTGATCTAAGTGACTTTGACCATGGAATGATTGTTGGTGCCAGAAGGGGTGGTTTGAGTATCTCAGAAACTGGGATCTAATGGGATTTTCATGCACACGTGCAAATACAATTTAAGAAGATGCTGGTGAGTCTCTGCAACTTCTGGCTAGTGGCTAATGAAACAAGGAAAACACCTAAGTACTTTGTTAGTCACTATTTTTCTGGTAAACAATCTTCACAAACAATAGCCTGGAACTTCCAGCTGGACTTGGAGGCAATTTGATGTGGCAGAAGCGAGGCAAGGCGAGGCAGCAAGCCCATTGCCGAGAACGAGGAAGACCCGGGGTTTGATCAATTTGAGTGATGGGCCGAATTGGAAAGGTTGGGTACCGGCCAAATTGAGGTGGTGGGGTCCAGGGCCCCTGACCACATCAAAGTGACTGAACCCAGGGTCTGGATCACGATTTAAGCACCAGTCCAGACTGAAAAGGTCAGAGTATCAGGGCAGGTTCAGCTCACTGCTCCACTCTGCACTGAACTTAGGGTCTGTCAACGGGCTCTCTTTGTGAATTTCAGTTCATAACACTATTTACTCGAGCTTATTGTAAGCATTTGGCGTTTGCTGGCCTTTCTTTTCAATGGGTTTCTTTGTTTACGTGACTGCCTGTTAGGTTATAAATCTCAAGGTTGTATAATGTGCGCATACTTTGATAATAAATGAACTTTGAACTTTGAAATAGAAACAACAATATGCTAAATTTAATGTTGTGGTCCTAATTGTTCTATTGCGTAAGGACCATAAGGGTTACATCATATTTGTAGCTTCATATGACACAGTAGGAGCCCATTCTAACTTCAGCTCTATGCTGCCTATCAAAGCAATCCTACCCCTCCACATTTCAATAGCCACTCCCTTTCACATGACCATCAGCTCCATCCTGACTCATCAACATTAGGCAAAAAGTACAGGAGACAATAATCTACCAAAATCATGGATTTGGGACTTGCAAGGAAAAGTGGGGGAAAAAAACCACACAGTCCGTAAGAAAATAAGTTGTATATGATGATACATATATATGTATACACACTTTGATAATAAAACCTACCTTGAACTTTGAATCAATCACATCAATGAAGAACTACACGCAAAACAAAGACTGACAAACAACCAATGGGAAAATACAAAAAAATAAAGAAGTACATAATACTGAGAGCATGCGTTGTCGAATCCTTCAAAGTGAGTTGATAGATTGTGGAATCAGTTCAGTGTTGAGGAGAGTGATGTTATCCACGCCAGTTCGGGGGCCTAATGGTTGTAGGGTAATAAATGTTCCTGAACCTGGTGGTGTGGGACCTCAGGCTCCTGTGTCTTCTCCCCAATGGCAGCAGTGAGAAGAGAACCTGGCCTGGGTTGTGGGGAGTCCTTCTTCTGACAGCTCTCCACGTAGATGCGCTCAATAGTAGGTAGAGCTTTACCTGTGATGGGCTGGTCCGTATCCATTTCTGTTTGTAAGCCTTTCCACTCAGGGGCTTTGGTGTTTCCATACTAGGCCGTGATGCAATCAGTTGAGCTCAGTTGTGCTCCACCACACGTCTACAGAAGTTAGTCAAAATTTCAGATGGCATGCCATATTTTTGCAAACTTTTAATACGGGCACTGCCATCTGACCAAGGCTGATTCGATTCTCCTCTTAACCCCATTTTCTTGCCTTCTCCCCATAACCTTTGATGCCTTTACTGATTAAGAACCTATCAATCTCCCCTTTAATTATACCCAATGTCTTGACACCTCACAGCTGCCTCTGGCAATCAATTCCACAGATTCATCACCATCTGGTATTCCTCCTCATCTCCTCATCACTAAAAGGCACTACATAAGTAACTTATCAGTCTTGTGCACATAAGATTTTAGTACGTTGGAGCTCACACCTCCAATTAATCCACAATGTCCTTCTGAGACTCCGGCCACACCATCCAAACCCCCGAGGTCCGGTATCCGCCACCCTGGAATCGCTGTCCGTTCCCCGCACGTCCATCCTCTCTGCTCACCTCCCGAAAAAGCCCATGCTCCTCAACTCAGCACACGTATACAAGATAACATAACATGAGTTCCATTGGCTAGCAAATGAATACAATTTCCATTATCACTAAGTATAACCCAAACATGCTGTTACAGAGAACCCCTTGCTCAGCAGTTAACAGTACGAGAAGCTATTTTAGTATAACACTTCAGAGAAGCCATTTTGGTAATAAGTAATTAACAGTTAAGTCCATCTAGTGTTACTGAGAACCCTACATTCTCCCCCCAACAAAATAAACCATACCCTCATGTCGTTCAGATAATTCGCCATCCCTTCCTGCGACACACACAGCCTAATCCATGTGCAGAAAGCAGTGACTTGACTCCCCAAAACAGTAGAGATCACACCTTGTTCCCCGGGTGCTACATAGGCCAACCTCTCTGGGGGTTTCCGACTTCTCTGAGACCTACGTACCCCCTCTTCTAACTCTTCCGCTTTGGACACCACAGGAGACCCTTTGAAACTATGAGGCGAACCCTCACCCGAGTGGTCACCCAAGCCCCTCTGCACCTCCGAACCCTCTATCTCTGGTTCAGGCCCTACATTCTCTCCTTCCACGCCCCGCAGTACCACAGACTGCCCCTCATTAGCCCCGTCTAACCCAGTGGGGGAAAGGCCAGGAGTCTCTTCCTCCATCACGGGAGCATCAGCCAACGGCAGAATGTACCAGCCATCCCAGTCATCATCCTCCAAATCAGTATCCCTCACAGGGGCTGGGCCCGGGCCCGTCTCTCCCGGGGTAGGCACATCCACCACCCTGCGGGGATGCAGAGTCCTGGTATTGGGTGCAGCCGCCTCGTCAGGCTCCTGCTCTACCTGCACATCTTGCCCCAGGGGCAACAGGTGGTTCCGATGGAGAATCTTGACAGGTCCCTTTCCATCCTTGGGCCGCACCCGGAAAACTGGTAGGTTTGGCATCTGACTCTCCACCACATAGGGATCAGTGATCAGCCAACTTGCGCTTTCCCTGTAATCCCAGGTTCCTGATGAGGACCCGGTCTCCCAGTAGGAGTTGAGAGAACTTTACTTTCTGGTCATGCCACCTCTTATTTCCCCGATTCTGCCGGGCGGCCGCCTCCCCGGCCAAGTCGTAAGCTCTTTCCTCATATCAGACACACACTCCAGGTAAGGCTTCGGCGATACCTCACCCGCGCCAGTCCTGAAACAAAGGTCAATGGGCAACCTTGCCTCGTGCCCAAACATAAGATAATAGGGCGAGTAACCAGTAGCTTCGTTGCGTGTACAGTTGTAACAGTGAACTAGATGCCCGATACGTCGACTCCAACAATTCTTTTTGCTGATCTCCAGAGTCCCGAGCATGTCTAGCAGCATCCAATTAAACCTCTCCGGCTGGGGATTGCCCCGCGAATGATAGGGCGTGGTCCTCGATTTCTCAACCCCCAGCATGTCCAGTAACTCATAGATGAGCTTATTCTCGAAAACTCATCCCTGGTCACTATGTTTCCGCCGAGGAAGGCCATAATGCACAAAATACTTCTCCCATAGCACTTTTGCCACTGTGATTACCCTCTGGTCCTTCATAGGAAAAGCTTGAGTATACCTGATTTAGTGGTCCGTGACGACCAAGACATTCGCCGTGTTGCTGGTATCGGGTTCTATGGACGGGAAATCCATACACACCAGGTCCAAAGGCCCCGCACTCTGCAAGTGGGACAACGGGGCAGCCTGCCCGGGCAGCGTCTTCCACCGTATGCAATGAGTGCAGGACTTGCAGTACTCTTCAACCTCCGTCCTCATCCGGGGCCAGTAAAACCGGTCCTTGAGCAATCCATAGGTCTTTTCCACCTCCAAATGTCCAGAGTCATCACGGAGGGACTTCAACACAATCTTCCGATACTTCTCTGGCAGGACCAGCTGCCAGCAACGAGGTCGGTCCGGGGGTGCCGTTACCCGGTATAACATTTGGTTTTTCAACCTCAGCCGACGCCATTCTCTCAGTAACAGGGACACGGGACCGTGCTTAGCCTTCTCCGCCCGTGAGACATCCCCCTCTTCCATAGCATGCCAGACCAGGCCTATGTCTCGGTCATCTCGCTGAGCAGCGGCCACTTCCCCAGGGCTTAACCGTGGCAGCTGCGTGGTCTTCAGAGCAGTCATGTCACAGTACACGAGGGGCAGGGCGTCATCGGATGCCCCCAATGAGTCCACTGCTCGATCTGGCCTCTCCTTCTCCTCAGCCTGCACAGTGATAGCAAACTGGCACATCGCCTTCACCCCGGATGCAAGAACACTCTCCCGCTCCTCGTCCTTCTCCAGCTCCTTATGCGCCTCGTCGGGACAGGGCATCCGCATCGACATTCCGGCTCCCCAGCCGGTACTTCAGGCTAAAATCATATACAGACAAGGCTGCCAGCCACCGATGGCCTGTGGCATCCAGTTTCGCCGAGGTCAAGATGTAGGTGAACAGATTGTTGTCCGTCCTCACCTCAAACTTGGCCCTGTAGAGATAGTCACTCAGCTTATCCACCACCGCCCATTTCAAAGCCAGGAACTCCAACTTGTGAGTGGGATAGTTTCTCTCTGAGGGTGACAATCTCTGGCTGACAAATGCTACAGGCCTCAAGCCAGCTCCCTGATCCTGGTATAAAACAGCCCTTAACCCCTCATGGCTGGCATCAGTGTGTAGCACATAGGGCAAAAGCCAGTACCGGCGCCTGAGTCAGCATCTTCTTCAGTGACTGGAAAGCCGCTGCACATTGGTCATCCCATCTTTGTCTGAAGGGCTCTGACGGGTTCAAATATACTCCAACTTTCTGTCCTTTCCTCCCTTTCCCCCTCTGTCCCAGGGGAGGGTAGCCACACAGAAGCTGGTTCAAGGGATTACTCACCTTGGCGTAGCCCTTCACGAATCTCTGATAGTATCCACAGAACATTAGGAACGAGCGCAGAGCATTTCCGGTCTGGGGCCTCAGCCAGGTGGTCACTGCTTCGATCTTAGCCGGGTCTGCAACTACTCCATACCATGAGACAATGTGTCCAACATAGCCAACAGACGTCTGGCAGAACTGGCACTTGTTCAGGGAAAGTTTTAATCCTTCCTGCTTCAGCCAGTTGAGCACCTTCATTAGTCTCGCTTCGTGTTCTTCCAAGGTGGATCCAAATACTATGAGGTCATCCAAACATACTAGCACTTCGAGCAGGTTCATATCCCCCACTGTCTTCTCCATGACCCTCTGGAAAGTGGCAGGGGCTGCCGATATGCCCTGGGGCATCCTTTCAAACTGGTAAAATCCCAGAGGGCATATGAAGGCCGTCTTCTCCTTATCGGCCTCATTCATCAGGATCTGGTAATACAGGTGTTCCCCGTTTTTCGGACGTTCGCTTTACGAAACCTCACTGTTACAAAAGACCTGTACCCTGTTTTCGCTTTCAGAAGGTGTTTTCACTGTTACGAGGAAAGGCAGCACATGATCAAAAATCAGCACGCGATAAAAGGCAGCGCGCGCCCCGAGCAGCCGCTCTCCCCCGGATTTGGAACGGCATTGCTTAAACACGTTGCATTGAGCAGCTGTTAGCAAGATGAGTTCAAAGGTGTCGGAAAAGCCTGAAAGCGTAAGAGTGTTACACTTAGTGTAAAACTAGACATAATTAAGCGTTTTGATCGTGGTGAACAAAGCAAGGACAAAGTGAGTTTGGCTTGTGGAAGCTGACGAAGATGATGTTGAAGAGGTTTTGGCATCCCATGACCAAGAACTGATAGATGAAGAGCTGATGCAGTTGGAAGAGGAAAGGATAACAATCGAAACCGAATGCAGTAGCGAAATGAACGTGAAGCAACTGCGTGAGATTTTCGCTGCAATGATAAAGTACAAATTTAATTTTGAAAGGGTACATAGGTTTAGGTTTTGCAGGATGGTTTGAGTCCTTACAAACAACTGTATGATAGAAAAATGCGCGAGGCTCAGCAGTCAAGCAAGCCTTCCACATCAGCCACAGCAGACGACGAACCTCGACCTTCGACATCAAGGCGGGCAGTCACAGGAGAAGATGAGCTGCCTGCCCTGATCGATAATGAGACCTATCAGTTTTCTCTGTGGGCGGGCTTTACAGTCGACCTCAAAAATAATGACAGTGTTGCTCGCTGCACTGTTTGCAACAGTGACTCTTCTATTGCCCATGGTGGGTTAAAATGTAAAAGACATGTTGAGGTGAGTTTAGCAGGTGTCATTCGTTCATTAGCATAGCTAACGTTATTTAAACTAGCTGGCTGGCTGCTAAGGAGCTACTCTATTGATGTCCTACGTGATGAGGCCAAACTCCCTGTAGACTTGCTTAAAGTTGTAATAGAATAAACATGATAATATAATATAAACACAAATTTTAATGTCACGTTTGCTGCACATACCCAACTTGGTTTACAGATTAGACAAAATCACTAAACAAAGTATTACATACACCCTTGGAAGTCGACGGGGGGGGGTGGGGGAATATGGTGTTGCGGGGGGGGGGTGCTACCTCCCTGAAATGGTGGTGATACCTCCCTGAAATGAGCTTTTGCAGGGTGGGATGTCTGCAATAGGTCTTCACCCGCCTTCTCCTTACAGGCTCCCAGGAGTCCCCACACAATAGGGGTGTTGGTCCCCACCGCAATTGACACACCACCAGTCTCACCGGGGTCGGGGCACACCAGTACCAGGGCCTCATGAGCCTCAGACACCCCCACCTCAGCTTCCAGGAACTCCAGTTTCACAGACAAATAGCCATCGTACGGGTAATCACCATCACTGATGCCCCATATCTCCAGTGCACTGAAAGGTGTCAGGGGTAAATGCCCCAGATACTGATTGTAGAATGACCGGTACAGTAATGTGACCTGCGACCCAGTGTCGAGTATGGCTCTTGCATCGATTCCCTCGATTCGTATCGACATGCTGGATCGGGGCCCCACCAATCCTTCTGGGATAGGGTCTTTTTAATATTGACAATATTATTGAGGACCGGCCGACCTGGGGGCGGGGGGGTGTTAAACGCGACCAGAATATTGGTGATAAGTCAACTGTACGTCACTTGTAAGTGGCTAATACACTCAATTTCATTTCTAAAAGGGTTTATCTAACGAATTTAATATTAAACACGCAGCGCATATTTTCCTCATATGAACATAGTGAGAAGTCAATTATAACAGTGATCCCAAACCTCCGGGCCACGAAGAATACAGCGCTACAACAATAGCCAGAACACACCCAGCACATCTTTAAGAAAAAAGCCGAAATAAACAAGCTAATTGATTATGTGCCGGGCAGCACCTAATTAATTAGCTTGTTTATTTCGGCTTTTTCCTTAAAGATGTGCTGGGTGCGTTCCGGCTACCGCTGCATTCTTTGCGGCCCGTAGGGTGGGGACCACTGATAAGTCAATAGCATCATAACATTTTAAGTAACGTTTGGATATTAAACACAGCGCATCTTTTCCTCGTATGAACATATAAAATCATTGCAACACACCATTATTGTTGAATCAGTGCGAGCCCTGGACTTGTTTTCCTGCAACAATACGGTCCTATCGAGGGGTCATGGGAGACAGCGATACTCAAAGGGGATTCCTTATGTCCAGTCTATTCTGCAATTTAGTTTTCATTGCATTCATTGCAGAAAACTCTGCTTCACAGAAATATGTTGGAAATGGAAGCAATGTTTTCAGTGCTTTTGTGGCTACCTCAGGATATTCAGCCTTGACTTTGATCCAGAATGCCGGCAGAGATGTTATGTCAAACATACTTTTCAGCCCACCGTTATTTGCAAGCTCAAGGAGTTGATCTTTTTCCTGCACTGATGCGGATGATTCACTAGGAACATTCACAAATGGGTCATGGACCCATTCCTTTGCACGTCTTGGGTGACTGATGACCTCGTGTGCATTAAAATTCAACAGTCCGTGACAGAGAATGAGGAAAGGTGCAGCTGACTCATATCATTTCATATCGCCAAATCATATTGTTTCCTCAAGGCCCGGTGGTTGGGGACCACCCTTAGCTCAAAAAGAGACCAATCAGGATGCTTGCTCTCCCTCTCCCTCACAAAAAAATCTAGTTCCAGGATATTATATATAATTTCCGGGCGTCAGGGAGCCACTATCGATATATGGAAGACTCCCGGAACTTCCAGGAGAGGTGGGATGTCTGCAGGTCTCATAATCCTCTTCCCCGTCGGGGATGGTGGTCCTCCCTGAGAAAATTCCTATCTTATGTCGCAGACCCACTGCCCTGTTCACCAAAGAGTTAATGGCTGAGGCCAACTCAGAGCCCTCCTACTTCCGTGGGGAATGAGAACTAAATACATTCTCCAAATCTGACCACTCCCTTCCTTCATCCCTCGAAAATGATTGGACCCGCTCTCTAAAATCCCCGCCCCTAGATTCGGGCAACTCCTCTGGTGTCTCTTCAGACCCTTCCTCCATGACAGGATGCACGCCCCATGGCCCTGTCTCACCTATGTCACCGATAGATGGCAGCAGTCCCAATTCCTTGACGTCAGCACCAGCCTGTACCAGCACAAAGGCTGAGTCCCCCGTTTTACCAATCTTTCCGCTTACAATCTCAACCTTACCGATAGCTCTGACTGTACTCAGACATCGGGTTTACACATCGTCCGGGGTACGTATATCCACCCTACTTAATACGCAGGCATGAGTAACCGGAACATCCTCGATCTCACACCAAAGTTCAATCTTATCCGCATCCATCTCTTCTAATTTAACCCGTACTTACACCGTATCCGACAAAATTCAAATCCCGGACAAGCCCCCACAATGTAACAGCCTTTGCTCCAACTGACTCCCGTTGCCTAGGGTGAATAGCCGTCGACTCCGCCAAACAGTGCAAATGCTTTGGTGCGGATACGGTGTGAGGCACCCGATGATCAGCCACGACACAAATATCAAACGATATACCAAGTGCAAGTAAAGAATTATACTTTATAGCAAATTTTGGTGATGGGTTAGTATCAACAACTCAAAGAAAAGGCGCCACATAAGTAATTTATCAGTCGTGTGCACATAATATTTTAATACGTTGGAGCTTACGCCTCCAATTCCATCCACAACGTCCTTCTGAGACTCCGGCCACCATCCGAACCCCCGAGGTCCGGTATCCACCATCCTGGAACTGCTGTCCATTTCCCACACATCCGTCTGCTCCGCTCACCTCCCAAAAAAGCCCGCGCTCCTCAACTCAGCACACGTATACAAGATAATATAACATGAGTTCCATTGGCTAGCAAATGAATGCAATTTCCATTATCACTAAGTATAACCCAAACATGCTGCTACAGAGAACCCCTTGCTCAGCAGTTAACAGTACAAGAAGCCATTTTAGTATAACACTTCAGAGAAGCCATTTTGGCAATAAGCAATTAACAGTTAACAGTCCATCTAGTGTTACTGAGAACCCTACACAAGGATAAGGACATGGAGGACCAGGAGATCAGTGCTGAGTGTATAAATACATTAGGACATTTAGATGTCAAGGAGGAGGAAGTGTTGGACTTTCTAAGGAGTATTAAGGTGGATAAGTCCGCAGGACCTGATGGGATTTATGCCAGATAATTGAAGGAGGCAAGGGATGAGACTAATAGGCCCTTGACCAGTAGCTTCTGTCCTCTCTCGCCATAAGCGAGATCCCAGAGGACTAGTGAATGGTTAATGTTGTACCTCTATTTAAGCAGGGAACAAGGGAAAATGGTGTAGGGGGCAGGGTTGCAGATTTCAGGATCATTGGGACCTCTTCTAGGGCAGGTGGGACCTGTACAAGAGAGACGGGTTACACTTGAACTACAAGGGGACCAATATCCTTTCAGGGAGGTTTGTTAGCGCTATTGGGGAGGCTTTAAAATAGATTTGCAGGATGGGAACCAGAGTGCCAGAGCTGACAGTGTGGCTGGGGTGAAAATAAATGATGTTAAAAGTTCAACCAAAGCCGCAAATAGAAAGGTTGTGAGTGGTGGTAAAAATCTTCTGAGGTGTATATATTTCAATGCTAGGAGTATTGCGGGGAAGGCAGATGAGTTGAGGGTGTGGATTGACATGTGGAATTATGACGTTATAGCAATTAGTGAAACTTGGCTACAGGAGGGGCAGGACTGGCAGTTTAATATTCCAGGGTTCCGATGTTTCAGATGTGATAGAGGCAGAAGAATGAAAGGTGGGGGGTGGGGGTGGGTAGCATTGCTTGTCAGGGAAAATATTACAGCAGTGCTCAGGCAGGACAGATTAGAGGGCTTGTCTACTGAGTCCTTATGAGTGGAGTTGAGAAACAGGAAAGGTATGGCCACATTAGTGGGTTGTATTATAGACCACCCAATAGTCAGTGAGAATTGGAGGAGCAAATCTGCAGAGAGATAGCAGGCAACTGCAGGAAACATAAAGTTGTGGTGGTAGGGGATTTTAATTTTCCACATATAGATTGGGACTCCCATACTGTTAGGGGTCCAGATGGTTTAGAGTTTGTAAAATGTGTTCAGGAAAGTTTTCTAAATCAATATATAAAGGTACCAACTAGAGGAGATGCAATATTGGATCTCCTGTTAGGAAACGAGTTAGGACAAGTGATGGAAGTGTGTATAGGGGAGCACTTTGGTTCCAGTGATCATAACACCATTAGTTTCAACTTGATCATGGACAAAGATAGATCTGGTCCTAGGGTTGAGGTTCTGAACTAGAAGAAGGCCAAATTTGAAGAAATGAGAAAGGATCTAAAAAGTGTGGATTGGGACAGGTTGTTCTCTGGCAAAGATGTGATCGGTAAGTGGGAAGCCTTCAAAGGAGAAATTTTGAGAGTGCAGAGCTTGTATGTTCCTGTCAGGATTAAAGGCAAAGTGAATAGGAATAAGCTACCTTGGTTCTCAAGGGATATTGCAACTCTGATAAAGAAGAAGACAGAGTTGTATGCCATGTATAGGAAACAGGGAGTAAATAAGGTGCTTGAGGAGTATAAAAAGTGCAAGAAAATACTTAAGAAGGAAATCAGGAGGGCTAAAAGAAGACATGAGGTTACCTTGGCAGTCAAAGTGAAGAGTAATCCAAAGAGCTTTTACAGGTATATTAAGAGCAAAAGGATTGTAAGGGATAAAATTGGTCCTCTTGAAGATCAGAGTGGTCGGCTATGTGTGGATCCAAATGAAATGGGGGAGATCTTAAATGGTTTTTTTGCATCTGTATTTACTAAGGAAACTGGCATGAAGTCTATGGAATTAAGGGAAACAAGTAGTGAGATCATGGAAACTGTACAGATTGAAAAGGAGGAGGTGCTTGCTGTCTTGAGGAAAATTAAAGTGGATAAATCCCCGGGACCTGACAGGGTGTTCCCTCGGACCTTGAAGGAGACTAGTGTTGAAATTGCAGGGGCCCTGGCAGAAATATTTAAAATGTCGTTGTCTACAGGTGAGGTGCCGAAGGATTGGAGAGTGGCTCATGTTGTTCCGTTGTTTAAAAAAGGATCGAAAAGTAATCTGGGAAATCATAGGCCAGTAAATTTGACGTCGGTAGTGGGTAAGTTATTGGAGGGAGTACTAAGAGATAGAATCTACAAGCATTTGGATAGACAGGGACTTATTAGGGAGAGTCAACATGGCTTTGTGCGTGGTAGGTCATGATTGACCTATCTATTGGAGTTTTTCGAAGAGGTTACCAGGAAAGTGGATGAAGGGAAGGCAGTGGATGTTGTCTACATGGACTTCAGTAAGGCCTTTGACAAGGTCCCGCATGGGAGGTTAGTTAGGAAAATTCAGTCGCCATGTATCCATGGAGAGGTGGTAAATTGGATTAGACATTGGCTCAATGGAAGAAGCCAAAGAGTGGTAGTAGAGAATTGCTTCTCTGAGTGGAGGCCTGTGACGAGTGGTGTGCCACAGGGATCAGTGCTGGGTCCATTGTTATTTGTCATCTATATCAATGACCTGGATGATAATGTGGTAAATTGGATCAGCAAATTTGCTGATGATACAAAGATTGGAGGTGTAGTGGACAGTGAGGAAGGTTTTCAAAGCTTGCAGAGGGACTTGGACCAGCTGAAAAAATAGGCTGAAAAATGGCAGATGGAGTTTAATACAGACAAGTGTGAGGTATTGCACTTTGGAAGGACAAACCAAGGTAGAACATACAGGGTTAATGGTCAGGCACTGAGGAGTGCAGTAGAACAGAGGGATCTGGGAATACAGATACAAAATTCCCTAAAAGTGGCGTCACAAGTAGATAGGGTCGTAAAGAGAGCTTTTGGTACATTGGCCTTTATTAATCAAAGTATTGAGTATAAGAGCTGGAATGTTATGATGAGGTTGTATAAGGCATTGGTGAGGCCGAATCTGGAGTATTGTGTTCAGTTTTGGTCACCAAATTACAGGAAGGATATAAATAAGGTTGAAAGAGTGCAGAGAAGGTTTACAAGGATGTTGCCGGGACTTGAGAAACTCAGTTACAGAGAAAGGTTGAGTAGGTTAGGACTTTATTCTCTGGAGCGTAGAAGAATGAGGGGAGATTTGATAGAGGTATATAAAATTATGATGGGTATAGATAGAGTGAATGCAAGCAGGCCTTTTCCACTGAGGCAAGGGGAGAAAAAAAAAACGAGGACATGGGTTAAGGATGAGGGGGGAAAAGTTTAAAGAGAACATTGCGGGTGGCTTCTTCACACAGAGAGTGGTGGGAGTGTGGAATGAGCTGCCAGACGAGGTGGTAAATGTGGGTTGTTTTTTAACATTTAAGAATAAATTGGACAGATACATGGATGGGAGGTGTATGGAGGGACATGGTCTGTGTGCAGGTCAGTGGGACTAGGCAGAAAATGGTTCAGCACAGCCAAGAAGGGCCAAAAGGCCTGTTTCTGTGTTGTAGATCCAGGGAACTCTCATGTTTTGTTGTAGAGAAATTGCTGGGGAAAATTCTGAGGGATAGGATATATGAGCATTTGGAAACATGGATTTAGAGGAACAAATTGGTAGAGAGATCGCAGACCAATGTTCCCTCTAATTTTTAGTAGTCAGTGTGCGCAAAAAATCTTATGTTGTGCAAATGTTTTTCCTGTGACAAAATTATGTGTGCACTGATTGCACACATGGCACAGTTTATGTAGGTTTACAAAATATTTGACATAAAACTGCACAGAATAACAACAAAATAATATACATATTTAAGTCACTCAGTTATTTTTTCTCTCTCCTGTCTTTGGCATTTACCCATTCTTTGTAAACTCCATCTCGACTAATAGAACCTCTATCCAATTGGTAGCTTTTGATTCTCATTAACATATCCAAATGACATTCACCTAAACGGTTTCTCAGCTTGTTTTTGAGTTGATTCGTTAGGCTAAAACCTCGCTCACAGTCCGCACTAGATGCAAGAAAGGTTCCCCCAATGTGCATTAACTGTGCAAGGTTACAAAACTATTCATTGTGAAGTACAAATGCCACCATTTCAGCACAGTTTGAAATCAGTTTGGATTTAATTTTTTCTTGCACGGAAAATTTGAAATCATTAAACTGTCTAACTATTACAGTATTTTCAGCTGGAAAATCATGATATTTTAGACATAAGGCATTAACTTGTTCATCGCTAAATGTGAAGTCACAATCTGCAATTGCGGAGAAATCAAAAGCTGACCATTCTTGTACCTCGTCTTCAGGAAACCTTTCTTCTAAATGAACACAAGGACTATTTATAAAAGTCAACAGCGAACTTGTATCCATTATGAAGTTTTCTTCACGTTGTTGGCTTAGCAAAACTCTAACTTTGTCACTCCACGAAACATGGTCTCCCAGATACTGCTTTCTTATCTTGTTAATTTTGGCTTGCTCAAAATGAAGTGAATCAGTCGGTGTCAGGCCACTCTTTAGCAGAATCTTGCACAGTGCAGCCAGTTCATCAAAGACATCACTTCAAACCTGTAAAGTTCTTTTGTGCTTCACGCCCTTCGCTTCTTTTGAATTCGACATAGTGAATCAATATTTTTTTCAATAAAAACTTAGTAAGCTATCCACAGGATTTCAAACAGATCTTTGTAAACTTAACGATATGAACACTGTCCGCCAAAGATGGCTGCCGCCGTGATGCACCTGTACAAACTGGAACAGGAAAGGTGAGGTGACGTAAATTAGTGACGTGCATTGTGGTATTTGAAAAACCGACTAACTAGTTAACAGAAACAGTTAGCTAAAAGATTATTTTCAGTAAGTATAATTATTAATTACTACATTATTTTAGGTACTAAACTTTTGTGCACACGTTAATTTCCTTTGTGTGCTGGTTGAAAAACGCGCGTGCGTGCACACGCACACAGCTTAGAGGGAACGTAGTCGCAGACTATTGCAAGAAACATAAGGCTGTTATAGTAGGTGATTTTAACTTGCCACATATTGACTGGGAATGCCATACAGTAAAATGACTAGATGGGATAGAGTTTTTCAAACGTGTTCAGGAAAATTTCCTTCATCAGTACATAAAAGTCCCAATGAGAGAGTGTGCGATACTGGATCTGCTATTAGGGAATTAGACAGGGCAGGTGACACAAGTTTGTGCAGGAGTACACTTGGCATCCAGTGACCACAATGCCATCAATTTCAAAGTAAATATGGAAAAAGATAGGTCTGGAGCATGGGTTGAGATTCTAAAGTGGAGAAAGGCCAATTTTGATGGTATTATAAAGTGTAGGGAAACTTGGTTTTCAAGAAATATTGAGGCCTTGCTTAAAAGAATAAAAAGTGCAGAGCAGATACAGTATATGTAAATAGATAAAGATTAGCTTTACTTGTCACATTCGTTTGCATCAACAACCAACACATTCCAAGGATGTACTGGGGACAGACCACACAGACCACAAGTGTCACCAAACAAAAGATGCACACAACTTGCTAAGCCGAACCTGTACACCTTTGGAATGTGGGAGGAAACCGGTACACCCATAGGAAACCCGAACAGACATGGGGAGCACCATCAAACCCCTCACAGACAGTGGCAGAAATCCAACCCTGACCTTACAGCTGGCACCGGAACTGTTATGCCACGATGCCATACACTGAAACACTCCGGGTTAAAACTGTGTGTAACAGATCTGATGTGACTCAGAGCTGAACGGTATGTTGCTGTAATATTTCTTTTGATGACCCAATCAATTTCAAGGCAACAGTCCTTGATCTCCGAAGAATTTGACTGCACTGTACTTGTTCACTCCCATTTAAAGACGCACCATTCTTTTGAAGTTTTCTTTTAAGCAAGCAATGTGATACCATTGTTGGGATAAAATTAAATTTTCTCCTTTGTTGGGAAAGAGAGCCTGTCTGAGATTTCCGAAGTGCTGCTTTGTGGACTATAGTTCTGATGGATTCTGGATCAAGGACTGTTTGGGATTTCTGCTATAGCTTCTATGGTAGGGGGGCGGTTGTCAGTGATTCTGCTGATGTGGGTGGAGGGAGGAGGTGATAATGCTTTTACTGCTGCTTGTACGAAAGGAAGGGAGGGGACTTTGGGCTTCGAGGTTTCTATCATTCATTCTGTGGGGTTTCTTGTTTTCTGGATGTCTATGAAGAGTACAAATTTCAGGCTCTATATTGTACACATTCTCTGACATTAAATTGAACCTTTGGTTCTAGATAAGACGATTAACAATTACATAGAACTATTAGAGCTATTTGCTAACATGGAGATTAAAAGCCATTCAACTCAGCAACAATGTTTATCTTCACCCTCAGAAACAGGCATGATTTAGAAATTTAGGGTCAGGTCCGTGTTGAGGTGAGTGAAGTTATCACGCTGGTTTAGGAGCCTGATGGTTCTAGGGTAATAACTGTTCCTGAACTTGGTGGTGTGGGACCTAAGGCTTCTGTACCTCCTACCTAATGGAAGCAGTGAGGAGAGGGTATGGACTGGATGGTGGGGGGGGCAGGGGGGAGATCCTGGATGATGGATGATGCTTCCTTGAGGCAGCGCTCCACGTAAGTGCACTTAGTGTTGGGGAGGGCTTTACTTGCGATGGATTGGGCACTTTCTGTAGATCTATCTGTTCCTGGGCATTGACGTTCCCAGCTAGGCCATTCAAACTCGTTCAAACCAGCCCCAATGTGCAAAACAAAAGCAAATTGTTCAAAAGGCAAAAAAGAGCAAAAAAAAAACCACAGAATATAAAACACAAAATTGAAAGAGTCCAGGCATATTCAGTTCAGCTCCACGTTCGTTATCTGCAGGCCGCCCCAATCAAAATCGTCCAAAATAGCAACAAAAAGAGGAGTGTCCAAAATCAGAAACACATCATAACGTGGACTACAGAGTCCAGTCCACAAACCACGTTGGTGGGGAGCGAGTCATGTTGAGGAAATTCAAAATACAAAGGTGCAAAGGGACTTGGGAGTCCTTGTGCAGGATACCCTACAGGTTAACCTCCAGGTTGAGTCAGTTGTGAAGAAGGCGGATGCAATGTTGGCATTCATTTCTAGAATATAAGAGAAGGGGTGTGATGTTGAGGCTCTATAAGGCACTCATGAGACCACACTTGGAGTATTATGTGCAGTTTTGGGCTCCTTAATTTAGAAAGGATATACTGACATTGGAGAGGGTTCAGAGAAGATTCACGAGAATGATTCCAGGAATGAAAGGGTTACCATATGAGGAATGTCTGGCAGCTCTGGGGCTGTATTCCCTGGAGTTCAGGAGAATGAGGGAGGATCATATAGAAACATTCAGAATGTTAAAAGGCCTGAACAGATTAGATACGGCAAAGTTATTTCCCATGGTAGGGGAGTCTAGGACAAATGCAGACAACACAAAGAGTTAAATTGTACAACAGAGGCAAAATTCAGAAGGACAAAGAATGCAGGACTGAAGGTGCTGTATTTAAATGCGCGTAGCATTCGGAATGAGGTGGATGAACTCATGGTGCAGTTAGAGATTGGTCGTATGACATTGTGGACATCACTGAATCATGGCTGGAAGAAGGCCATAGTTGGGAGGTTAACATCTAAGATATACTTTGTATCAAAAGGACAGGCAGAAATGCATAGCCAGTGGTGTGGCTCTGTTGGTGAGAGATGGAATTACATCTTTAGAAAGAGAAGATACAGAGTCGGAGAAGGTTGAACCTTTGTGGCTGCAGTTAAAGAAACTGCAAGGGTGACAAAAAACATCATGGGAATCATATATAGGCCTCCAAATAGTAGCCACGATATGGAGTTGAGATTGCAAAGGGAACTAGAAAAGGCATGTAATAAAGGTAATGACGTAATTGTAATGGGGGACTTCAATATGCAAGGGGATTGGGAAAATCAAGTTGGTGTTGGATCACAAGAGAGGGAATTTGGTGACTGCCTACAAGATGGCTTTGTAGAGCAGCTTGTGGTTGAACCTACTTGGGGAAAGGCTATCTTAGATTGGGTGTTGTGTAATAATCCAGATTTTATTAGTCAGCCTAATGTAAAGGAACCCTTAGGGGGCAGTGTTCATGATATGATTGAATTCATACTGCAATTTAAGAGGGAGAAGCATAAGTCACATGTATCAGTATTACAATGGAATAAAGGGAATTACAGAGACATGAGAGAGGAGCTTGCCCAGGTGGATTGGAAGAGGATACTGGCTGGGATGATGGCAGACCAGAAATGGCTGTAGTTTCTGGGAATAGTTCACAAGGCATAGGATAGATATGTCCCACAGAAGGAGAAGTTTTCAAATGGTAGGAATAGGCAACCCCGTGGCTGACAAGGGAAGTTAAGGACTGTATGAATGCCAAGTAAAGGGCATATTAGGTAGCAAAAGTGAGTGGGAAACTGGATGATTGGGAGCTTTTAAAATCTAACAAAAGGCAACTAAAAAAGCTATAAGAAGGGAAAATATGAAATATGAAGGCAAACTAGCCAATAATATAAAGCAGGGTACCAAAAGGTTTTTCAGTTTTCTGAAGAGTAAAAGGGAGGTGAGAGTTGATATTGGATGACTGGAAAATGATGCTGGTGAGGTAGTAATGGGGGACAAAGAGATGACAGAGAAACCTAATGGGTACTTTACATCTATCTTCACTGTGGAAGACAGTAGCAGTGTGCCAGAGGTCTGTGAGTGTCAGGGTGCAGGAGTGAGTGCCATTGCTATTACAAAGGAAAAAGTGCTCGGCAGACTCAAAGGCCTTAAGGTGGATAAGTCACCTGGACCAGATAGACTACATCCCAAACTCCTGAGAGAGGTTGCTGAAGAAGTAATGGAATTATTAGTCATGATCTTTTAAGAATCACTTAATTCTGGCATGGTGCTGGAGGACTGAAAGATTGCAGATTACTCTATAAGAAGGGAGGAAAGCAAAAGAAAGGAAATTATAGGCCAGTTAGCTTAACCTTGGTGGTTGGGAAAGTGTTGGAGTCTATTATTAAGGATGAGGTTTCGAGATACTTGGAGACTAATGATAAAGTAAGTCAAAGTCAGCATGCTTTCAGCAAAGGAAAATCTTGCCTGACAAATCTGTTAAAGTTTTTCGAGGAAGTAACAAGTAGAGTGGACAAAGGAGAGGCAGTGGAATTCATTTACTTGGGTTTTCAGAAGGCATTTGATAAGGTGCCACACATGAGGCTGCTTAGCAAGATAAAATCCTATGGCATTACAGGAAAGATACTGGCATGGATAGAGGAATGGCTGACAGACAGGAGGCTGTGACTAGGAGTAAAAGGGGCCTTTCCTAGTTGGCTGCCGGTGACTAGTGGTGTTCTTCAGGGTTCAGTATTGGTACCACTACTTTTCACATTGTTTGTCAGTGATTTAGATAATGGAATTGATGGCTTTGTGGCAAAGTTTGCAGATGATACGAAGATAGGTGTAGGAGTAGATAGTGCTGAGGGAGTAATGCGATTGCAGCAGGACTTAGACAGATTGGAAGAATGGGCAAAAAAGTGGCAGATTGAATACAGTGTTTGGAAGTGTAAGATGCATTTTGGTAAAAGGAACAATGGTGTGGACTGCTATCTAAATGAGGAGAAGGTTCAAACTTCAGAGGTGCAAAGGGACTTAGGAGTCCTTGTGCAAGACTCCCAGAAGATTAATTTACAGGTTAGATCTGTGGTAAAGAAGGCAAATGCAATGTTGGCATTTATTTCAAGGGAAATAGAATATAAAAACAAGGAGATAATGCTGAGCCTTTATAAGACACTAGTCAGGCTGCTCTTGGAGTATTGTCAACAGTTTTGGGCCCCATATCTCAGAAAGAAGGTGTCGTCATTGGAGAGAGTCCAGAGGAGGATGATTCTAGAAATGGAGGAGTTAACATATGAGGATCATTTGGCAGCTTTAGACCTGTACTCACTGGAATTTAGAAGAATGTGGGGGGTTGAGCATCTCATTGAAACCTACTGAATGTTGTATTTTCTCTCCATTTAAAAAAAGTCAACCCTTTCATTTTTTCTACCAAACTGCATGACCATACTCTTTCCAACACTGTATTCCATCTGCCATTTCTTTGTCCATTCCCTAATCTGTCTCAATCTTTTTGCAGCCTTCCTCAAAACTGCCTGCCCCTCCACCTATCTTCACATCATCTGTGAACTTTGCAACAAAGCCATCAATTCCATCATCTAAATCATTGACACATAATGTGAAAGGAATCTGTCCCAACACAGATCCCTGTGGAACACCACTAGTCACCAGCAGCCAGCCAGAAAAGGCTCTGTTTATTCCCACTCACGGCCTCCTGCCAATCAGCTACTGCTTTATCCATGCTAGAATCTTTCCTGTAATACCATGGGCTCATAGCTTATTAGGCAGCCTCGTGTGTCGCACCTTGTTAAAGGCCTTCTGAATACTTCTTCCTTTTTGGGATGTATTTATCCTCTGCCTTCTGAATTGCTTCCAGAAATTCCAGCCATTGCGCTCTGCCATCATCCCTGCCAGTGTCCTTTTCCAATCAATTCTGGGCCAACCCCTCTGTCATGCCTCTGTAATTCCTTTTGCTCCACTGTAATGCTGATACATCTGACAAGAAAGAGGACAAAGGACAAAGAAGAGCTAAAAGAACCAAGGAAAAAAAGTGGCTAGGGTCTTTTCATTTTCACACTAGAGATAACAAAATTCCATTGAAAACAATTAACTTATAAAATAGTCATATTCAAGTGGTCTGACACCTGCTACTAATGTTTCAGAAAAAAATACAGAAGCTGCTGCACTGTAATTGCTGGAAAATTCATGTGTATAGGTGATTATATAACAATACAGACAAGCATAGGAAAGTTAAACTACAAGAAAAATAACAATTCTACACCCGAATCGGTCGTGAGTTCAAGTTCAATTTCAAGCTTTATTGTCATTAAACCATACATGAATACCCTTGAAACCAGCCATACGAAACAGTGTTACTCTGGGGCCAAGTTGCAAAACACAGTACCAACAATCACACATGGCACAAAGCACATACAAGGTATCAGTAAAATACAGCCAAATATATACAGTCCAAAACCCTGAGTCATGAATACGTATCGTAGAAATCTGCAGTTGAATACATCTTGTCTTCTGCTGAGCGAACACTGGGAAGCAGCACCAACTCCAGCTTGGATGCCATGCTGTGCACACTGACTCCGACGCCTCTCTGCTGGGCTTAAACACAGTCCTCGCTACGCCGAGGCTAAACAGCTGCCCCGCCATCCGCCAGTCAATCATTGAATCAGGCTTGTAGCATTCTACACTGACATTTAACAGGGTCTTGTGATCAAAAGGAAAACTGTGAGACTGCACACCTCCTTTGTGTACCGACTCTTTGATGCAGGCAGCAGCACAATCTGCACCAAGTCCAGCTCCTCTGGTTTCTCCACCAAAGCACAACTTGCTCATGGTGCAGAACCGCAGTACTTTAAGTTCTTAACGTCCAGCAGGGTCTTAGGGTTGTAAAAAAGTAAGGTTAAAATGAAGACTAATAATAAAATGAATAATGAATAAGGTTAAAGTGATGTTGTGGGGATGGAACTGGACTCTCTCACGGTGGTGTCTGAAAAGAGGATGCATGCCATCTTGGACAATGTCTCCTATCCACTACATAATGTACTGGGTGGGCACAGGAGTACATTCAGCCAGAGACTCATTCCACTGAGGTGCAGCACTGAGCGTCATAGGAAGTCATTCCTGCCTGTGGCCATCAAACTTTACAACTCCTCCCTTGGAGGGTCAGACACCCTGAGCCAATAGGCTGGTCCTGGACTTATTTCATAATTTACTGGCATAATTTACATATTACTATTTAACTATTTATGGTTCTATTACTATTTATTATTTATGGAGCAACTGTAACGAAAACCAATTTCCCCCGGGATTAATAAAGTATGACTATGACCATGACTATGAATAATAACGCCTTTGGCTGAGCCCATAGAAGCCGCTGCGATCGAACGCGGTTCCATTTTACCTGAACTTTCGGTTAATGACAGGATGTAAATGTTTCAAGAAGCAGTTCATGTGAGTTAAGCTACTCTCCACTCCCCTAACTCCAGCTGTCTTGTCTATAAATTAATTACCATTCAAAGTTCAAAGTAAATTTTATTATTAGAGTACATATATATCACTACATACAAACCTGAGTTTCATTTTCCTGTGGGCATACTCAGCAAATCTATAGAATCGTAACTATAACAGGATCAGTGAAAGATCAAGTAGAACGTAAAAGAGAGCAAACTGTACAAATGCCAATATAAATAAATAGCAATAAATAATGCGACCATGAAATAACAAGATAAAGAGTCCTTAAAGTGAGATCATTGGTTGTGGGAACCTCTCAATAGATGATTGTAGTTTACCCCATCATTTAGGTTGGACCTCAAAAATGTTTAGGAAAATTCCTAACCATGAAAAATATTAGTAGAGCTAGTCTCTATAAAGTGAATTTGCCTGGAAAAATGTGTTAAATCAGAAGCAATCTGTCGAGTATATAATAAAATGTTGGAAAGATTCAGTTCATATTGTATTTCTCATGCATTATCACAAATGCTTTCAGAATGACCTGGGAAATGCAACAATTTTACTCAAAGTATATTCTCCACTTGAACACATTCCAGAAAAGTTCACTTTTCTTCAATTATACTCAAATCTCTTTGGCTTAGAATGCATGTGATAAGGACATTTTAAAGGGCATTTTCACAAAATAATGGAATCACATAACAGTACTACTCCCTATCCCAATCTCTCTCCCCAATCCTGCAATGTTTTCTTTATTTTCAAATACTTTATGCAAATCCATACCTTCAGTTAGCCTAATCGAGAACATAACAACTTTCTACATTTTAATTCAGTCAATTTGGCTTACTAGAGAGACTTGACATGTATTTATAAAGGGTAATGATGCAATATGAACTTGATTTATTTCTTGTTAGATTCAGTACATGGATGGGAGGGATATGGAGGGTATGGTCTTGGTGCAGGTTGAATACCAGTTCAGCATGGACTAGATGGGCCGAAGGTTGTTTTTCTGTGCTATAGCTTTCTCTGATCCTATAACCATGACATGAGATATGTTGTCACAAGTAGCACAAACGAGCAGACAATCGTCTTCCATAAGCAGCGATCCATAGCCAGGAGAGGAGGCCGAAAAATCCGTCTGCCTTGGCATATGTTGAAGGATTTAGCTTCCACTCTTACATGGGTTCTGAGATAACTGATGAAGTCACACCTACAGGCATGGGACAGGAGGTACCTGGCATTGTAGTGAGCGTATAATTTCAGATTCAGATTCATTGAACACATGTATGTCAAAACATACAATGAAATAAGTCAGTTGTGTTAACAACCAACACACTAAGGACGTGCTGGGGGCAGCCTGAGTGTCACCACACATTCTGGCGCCAACAGAGCATGCCCACAACGTTCCAGAGAACAACACAAACAGCAGCAACAACAACAACAACCGTATAACAGCAGCTTTACTTCCTTAGAAGTTTGCGAAGATTTGGCATGACATCTAAACTTTGACAGATTTCTATAGATATGTAGTGGAGAGTATATTAACTGGCTGCAGCACAGCCTGGTATGTTAACACTAGTACTCTTGAATGGAAAATTCTACAAAAATTAGTAGACATCATAGGTAAAGCCATCCTCACCACCACTGAGCACGTCTACATGGAGTGTTATTGCAGGAAGGAGGGGATCATCATTGGGGACAGGACCCCCACCACCACACGCTCTCTTCTTGCTGCTGCCATCAGGAAGAAGGCACAGGAGCCTCAGATCTCACATCCTCAGGTTCAGGAACAGCTATTACCCCTCAGCCATCAGGCTCTTGAACCAAAAGGGAAGGGATAACTTCACGCAACTTCACTTGCCCCGTCTCTAAATTGTTCCCACAACCAGTGGACTCACGTTCAAGGGCTCTTCATCTCATGTTCTCAATATTTATTGTGTATCTACTTATTATTATTATTATGTCTTTCTTTTAGTACTTGCACAGTTCATTGTCTTTCGCACGCCAGTTGAATGCCAGTCAATGTGGTCTTTCATCGATTCTATTATGGTGATTAGATTTATTGAATATGCCCGCAAGAAAATGAATCTCATGGTTGTGTATGTACTTTGATAATAAATTTACTTGGACCTTTGGAAATGAGCTACTTTCCCACCCACCCAGTCACACAGAGTGACAGTCCTCCAACCTCAGCACCAGGCTACAAGTCTCCAGTCGATTTGCAGTCTCACAGACAATGGGCCTCCATCTTCCCCAAACAACTCTCAGAATCATAGACCCAAGATTTCATCCATTGGGCTTTGACTTCTGGACTTTCAATCAACCTTTGGGCTTTGATCTTCACTGTTGACTCCAGGTCTAGCTGATGATGGGATCCTGAACTCTAGGTTGTTCTCTTTCTGGTGACAGCCCACCCTTCCTCTATTCCCCAGTCTAACCTTCTCACCTGCCTATTTCTTTGGCCTGGTTCCTTTCATCCTTCCCTTTCTTCTTTTGTCCACCCTCCTCTCCTATCAGGTTCTTCTTCTCCAGCCCTTGACCTTTCCCACCCATCTGGCTTCATCTATCACCTTTCAGCCAGCCTCCTTCCCCTCCCCCACCATTTAATTCAAGCAGCTTCCCCACTCCCTCTCAGTCCTGAAGAAGGACCTCAGCCTGAAATGACTGTTTTCTCTTTTCCATAGATGCTGAGTTCCTCCAGCATTTTGTGTGTGTTGCTCTGGATTTCCAGCATCTGCAGAACCTCTTATCTTCCTGAAATCCATGTTAATATTAACGGGAGGGGGAATGTTCACCTAAGGTTCCGAATCAGGTTTATTATCACTGACTTATCTGACGTAAACGTCATTGTTTTGTGGCAGCAGTACTGAGCAAAGATATACAATTACTATAAAAGATGGAAGGAATAAATAGTGCAAAACAAAAGAAATATTAAGATATTGTTCGTGGACCATTTAGAAATCTGACGCTGGAGGGGAAGAGGCAGCTTCAGAGCCATTGAGCACATGACTTCAGGTTCCTGATGGGAGAAGTGATAAGAGGGCATGTCCTGGATGGTCAGGGCCCTTAACAATGAATGCCAACTCCTTGAGGCACTAAACAATGTTTTCGATGGTGGAGAGGGTTGTGCCTGTGATGGAGCTGGCTGGATCTACATCTACAGCCTCTTGTGATCCTGGGCATTGGAGCCTCCATACTAGATGGTGATGTAACCATTAAGAGCACTCTCCACTGTAAATCTATAGAGATTTGGAAGGACCTTTAGTAACATACCAAATCTCCTCGAACTCCGAACGAAGTGGAGCCGCTGGTGTGCCAGCCTCACGTTTGCGTCAATGTATTGGGTCCAAGATAGATACTCCGGGACGTTGACACCCAGAACATTAAAGCTGCTCACTCTTTCCACCATTCAATATGATGATCTGATTGTAATGCCAACATTTACCTGTCTACCATCCAATAACCTCGTGCCTCATTTCTTATATGTCTCTGCCTATCCATACCTTGCTTTACAGCAAGTGCAAATGATCATATTCCACCATACATGATCAGAGGTGGAGAGGGTCAGCAACTTTAAATTCCTGGGTGTTACTGTTTCGGAGGATCTGTCCTGGGCCCGGCACATAAGTGCAATGGTGAAGAAAACACGGCTGCACCTTTACTTCTTTAGGAGTCCGCAGAGATTCAGCATGATATCTAAAACTCTGACAATCTTCTATAGATGTGTGGTGGAGAGTGTATTGACTGGCTGCATCATGGCCTGGTCCATACACCAATGCCTTTGAACGGAAAATCCTACAGAAGGGAGTAGATTTGGCCTAGTACATCATGGGTAAAGCCCTCCCAACCATTGAGCACACCTACATGAAATGCTGTCTTAGAAAAGCAGCATCCATCATCAGAGATCCTCACTACCCAGGTCACACTCTCTACTCGTTGCTGCCATCAGATAGAAGGTACGAGAGCCTCAGGACTTGCACCAACAGATTCAAGAACCATCCCACAACCATCGGGCTCTTAAATCAAAGCAAATAACTACACTCAGTTGCTCCATCATTGAGATGTTCCCACAACCAATGATCTCACTTCAAGGACTCTTTATCTCATTATCTCATGTCCTCGTTATTTATTGCTATTTATTTATATTTACATTTGCACAGTTTGTTGTCTTCTGCACTCTGGTTGATCTTTCATTGATCCTGTTTACAGTTATTATTCTATAGATTTGCTGAGTATGCCCACAAGAAAATGAATCTCATATCTAGTGACATACATGTAGCTTGATAATAAAATTTACTTTGAACTTTGATAAGTGAGCATTGTCTCCTTTGAGGATAATATTTATCACTCAAGCAACAACGCTGTAAGATTATGTATAATTTTTCATGAGATCATCTAATGTGAGAATTCGTGATACCTACTTTTGAATAATAGGCAAGAAGTAATTTCACGATTACCAGAGTCAGATATTACAGAAAGATAAATTGTTTCCCATTTTATTAGATCAAAATCGTGACCTAGCACTTGGTGGCCTTGACCTCTACTGAATGCCTATGAATCTTCAGGGGTCGAGCATGAATGAACTCAATCATCTGACTTCAAGATAAATGTAATGTATGGATCTATTTCTTTTCAAGCAATGACTCCTCTTTAGCATATTGCAAGGACTTTTGTCCATGCATTCTCATTGTTTTTCCTCTCTCTGTCGCTGCAATGTGAATACACCAGTTAAAGTCATCTCTCGTGTGCGTGCATTTACTTAATTGAATGCAGTTGTACAGAGAAAACAAATTGGTGATGAGTACGTACATGGATGTCAGAGAACAATACCTGTGAGAGGAAAGGATTAAACAGTATGGCATAGACCATGGACGCAAACAAAGAGGTGTGTGAATACACAGTGAAAGGCACGCAACTAGCAAGGTTAAAGTGAAAATAACATGGTGATGGCTTCAGTCCAGAAAGTTGACAAACTTGATAGTGTTAATGAAGGCTGAGAGCCATATGTCGAGAGGGTAGATCTGTATTGTACATTGAACGACATGATTGAGAAAAAGTAAGCCCTCACACTTATTAGCTTAATGGGTGACCTCTAGTAACCTCTGAAAAGCCAGCAGGCAAAATGTTCAACAAAATCATTACAATTTTACAAAATCACCTGAGCCCTAAGCTGCTGGTTGTAGCTGAGAGAGTTAGATTTTACAGAAGAAATTAGTCAAAGGATGAAAGCATTGCAGAACTGCACAAACCTTCCCAGTACTGTGACTTTAGAGATGGACTTTCTGATGCATTAAGAGACAGACTTGTATGTGGCATGCATGGTCAAAGAACTCAAAAGAAGCTACTGGCAGGAAGAGACCTAACCTTAGAATGGACATTGACTATTGCAATTTCATTAGAAACTGCAGCAGAACTACAGAAAAGGAGGTTAGAATGTGAAATGTGCAAAGTGTGTCAGAAAGGGGCAAAAAGCCAAAAATGATATTGATGTGGCAAATCCTCCCATGATGCAAATGACTGTTGGTTCAAAGAAAAAGTTTGCAGAAAATGTCATAGACAAGATCACATAGACAGAGTGTGCACGGCAGACAAAAAGCACAACCAAAGAGAAAAATCACACCAATCAAATGTTTCAAACACAAAACTACGCAACTGTATCAAGTGACCGAATGTAAAACAAAATCAGACAACTCAGTGTATGACAAAAGTGAGCAGTCGTACCTAGAACTGCATAGTATGACTGAAGCAGATCACAAAATCATCTGTATGACAGTAAATATGTCTGGTGTAAAACTAAAAATGGAACTGAACACAGTGTCAGCTTTGTCTATAGTTTTGGAGTTTGACTACAACAGACTGTTTTCTAAGATACCATTAGAGAAGAGCTCAGAGATGATAAAGACTTACAAGGTGAAAAAGTGTTTCCCAAAGCCAAGCTGAAAGTGAGTGAGACGTATGGAGTCCAAATGAAGCAGCTAGAGCTTTTTGTGTTGAAAACTAGAGGGCTAGCACATTTTAGATGTGAATAGTTGAGAAAAATCCAACTAGACTGGCACTCAATCAAATCTCTCAGTGTGGCTTCAACAGACAACTGAAGCCCAAATGATAGCACTAACCAGAGACTAGCACAGCTGCTTAATACTAATGAGAAGGTGTTTGAGAAGGGATTGGCAAACTCAAAGGCATGAAGGCCAGAATTGAACTGGCTGAAAAAGCAACACCAAGATTCCATAAAATGTGTCCAGTGCCTTATGCACTATGTTCTAAAATGGATGCTGAACTGCGGAGCTTGGAGCTGTCTGGAATTCTCTCCAAGGTTGAGTGGAGCAGTTGGACCATGCCCATTGTCCCGGTGATCAAGAAAGGGAAAGGTGGAGCTGTTTGCATATGTGGGGATTTCAATGTGAGAATAACCCAGGTGCTGTGTACTGTGCAGTATCCCCTGCCATGAATAGAAGACATTTTTGCATCTTTGGCAGGAGGGGAGAGGTTTTCAAAGACTGACGTCACAAGCCTATCTGCAATTGGAGATTGAGGAGTCAAGCAGGAAATTCCTCACGATCAACACTCACAAGGGACTGTTCCAGTATAATCATTTCATCTTTGGCCTGTGTGGATCTTGTGTTGTGATTCCCTCTAAACTGTGTTAGAAAATCTGTATGAAGGATTCCTGGGTACATTCAACATGAAGAGTCTTGCCCCGAACTCTGGCTGGTGGCCAGGAATAGACAAACTGGTTGAAGACTTGTCCAAAAGCTGTTCAGGGTGCCAAGAAGTTCAAAATGCACCCCCACAGCCATTGATACACTCATGGGAGTGGCTGTCATCTCCATGGTGACGAGTGCATATTGACTTTGCTAGGACATTCATGGACTCCATGTTTCTGATTGCTGTGGATGCTCATTCAAAGTGGCCAGAGGTTATACCAATGAAGTCAACCACCTCAGCAAATACTTTCTTCACTAGAAATGGCTTACCAAAGCAAACTATGAGTCACAACAGACCACAATACATATTAGAAGAATTCCCACTGTTCATGAAAAAAAATGGCTCCAGACATTTCAGGTCAGCTCCTCCCCACCCAGCAGTGAACGGGGTAGCTGAAAGGTTTATTCAAACCTTCAAGAAGTCCATTAAAATGATGGACAAGGAGGACATTTCTCTCGAGCACAAGGTGGATAACTTACTTCTTGTGTACTGGAACTCTATTCATGTGACAACAAATCAAACACCTGCAATGCTGTACATGAGCAAGAATCTGAGATCTCGCATACACCTCCTGAAACCAGATTTACGGAGAGAAGTGGAGAATAAACAGTTCAGCCAGTTGCCAAGTGAATCAGCAAGGAGCTTCGAGATTGGACCCCTTCTTCCATCTTCAACCCTCCTCCTCTTCATGGACACTCCGCTCTGGTCTTCTGCCTGCTCTGGATCTCTTTATCGCTAACTGCCGAAGGGACATCAACCGTTTCGACTTCACTGCACCGTGTTCCCATTCCAACCTTACTCCTTTCGAACCCTCTGCTCTCCACTCCCTCCGCACTAATCCTAACCTTACTATTACACCCGCTGATAATGGGGGTGGTGTTGTAGTCTGGCGTACTGACCTCTACCTTGCCGAGGCACAGCGACAACTCTCGGGATACCTCCTCTTATTTACCCCTCGATCGTGTCCCCACTAAGGAGCACCAGGCCATTGTCTCCCACACCATCACCGACTTTATCCGCTCAGGGGATCTCCCATCCACTGCTACCAACCTCATAGTTCCCACACCTCGCACTTCCCGTTTCTACCTCCTACCCAAGATCCGCAAACCTGCCTGTCCAGGTAGACCTATTGTCTCAGCTTGCTCCTGCCCCACCGAACTCATTTCTGCATACCTCGACACGGTTTTATCCTCCCTTGTTCAATCCCTTCCTACCTATGTTCGTGACACTTCTCACTCTCTTAAACTTTTCGATGATTTTAAGTTACCTGGCCCCCACCGCTTTATTTTCACCATGGATGTCCAGTCCCTATATACTTCCATCCCCCATCAGGAAGGTCTCAAAGCTCTCCGCTTCTTTTTGCATTCCAGACCTAATCAGTTCCCCTCTACCACCATTCTGCTCCGTCTAGCGGAATTAGTCTTTACTCTTAATAATTTATCCTTTGGCTCCTCCCAGTTCCTCCAAACTAAAGTCAACATGGATTTGTGAAGGGAAAATCATGTCTGACGAATCTCATTGAATTTTTTGAGGATGTAACTAGTAGAGTGGATAGGGGAGAACCAGTGGATGTGGTATATTTGGATTTTCAAAAGGCTTTTGACAAGGTCCCACACAGGAGATTAGTGTGCAAACTTAAAGCACATGGTATTGGGGGTAAGGTATTGATGTGGATGGAGAATTGGTTAGCAGACAGGAAGCAAAGAGTGGGAATAAACAGGACCTTTTCAGAATGGCAGGCGGTGACTAGTGGGGTACTGCAAGGCTCAGTGCTGGGACCCCAGTTGTTTACAATATATATTAATGACTTGGATGAGGGAATTAAATGCAGCATCTCCAAGTTTGCGGATGACACGAAGCTGGGTGGCAGTGTTAGCTGTGAGGAGGATGCTAAGAGGATGCAGAGTGACTTGGATAGGTTGGGTGAGTAGGCAAATTCATGGCAGATGCAATTTAATGTGGATAAATGTGAAGTTATCCACTTTGGTAGCAAAAATAGGAAAACAAATTATTATCTGAATGGTGGCCGATTAGGAAAAGGGGAGGTGCAACGAGACCTGGGTGTCATTATACACCAGTCATTGAAAGTGGGCATGCAGGTACAGCAGGTGGTGAAAAATGTGAATGGTATGCTGGCATTTATAGCGAGAGGATTTGAGTACAGGAGCAGGGAGGTACTACTGCAGTTGTACAAGGCCTTGGTGAGACCACACCTGGAGTATTGTGTGCAGTTTTGGTCCCCTAATCTGAGGAAAGACATCCTTGCCATAGAGGGAGTACAAAGAAGGTTCACCAGATTGATTCCTGGGATGGCAGGACTTTCACATGAAGAAAGACTGGATGAACTGGGCTTGTACTCGTTGGAATTTAGAAGATTGAGGGGGGATCTGATTGAAACATATAAAATCCTAAAAGGATTGGACAGGCTAGATGCAGGAAGATTGTTCCTGATGTTGGGGAAGTCCAGAACAAGGGGTCACGGTTTGAGGATAAAGGGGAAGCCTTTTAGGACCGAGATTAGGAAAAACTTCTTCACACAGAGAGTGGTGAATCTGTGGAATTCTCTGCCACAGGAAGCAGTTGAGGCCAGTACGTTGGCTATATTTAAGAGCGAGTTAGATATGGCCCTTGTGGCTATGGGGATCAGGGGGTATGGAGGGAAGGCTGGGACGGGGTTCTGAGTTGGATGATCAGCCATGATCATAATAAATGGCGGTGCAGGCTTGAAGGGCCGAATGGCCTACTCCTGCACCTGTTTTCTATGTTTCAATGAAAATGGAACTGAACACAGTGTCAGCTTTGTCTATAGTTTTGGAGGTTGACGACAACAGACTGTTTCCTAAGATACCATTAGAGAAGAGCTCAGAGATGATAAAGACCTACAAGGTGAAAAAGTGTTTCCCAAAGCCAAGCTGAAAGTGAGTGAGACGTATGGAGTCCAAATGAGAGCAGCTAGAGCTTTTTGTGTTGAAAACTAGAGGGCTAGCACATTTTGGATGTGAATAGTTGAGAAAAATCCAACTAGACTGGCACTCAATCAAATCTCTCAGTGTGGCGTCAACAGACAACTGCAGCACAAATGGTAGCACTAACCAGAGACTGGCACAGCTACTTAATGCTAATGAGAAGGTTTTTGAGAAGGGTATATTGAGAAGGAAATATTCCCCAGGCTGCTCCACGAGGCGAGAGAAGAGATTGCTGAGCCTCTGGCTAGGATCTTTATGTCCTCGTTGTCCACCAGAATGGTACCGGAGGATTGGAGGGAGGCGAATGTTGTTCCCTTGTTCAAAAAAGGTAGTAGGGACAGTCCGGATAATTATAGACCAGTGAGCCTTACGTCTGTGGTGGGAAAGCTGTTGGAAAAGATTCTTAGAGATAGGATCTATAGGCATTTAGAGAATCATGGTCTGATCAGGGACAGTCAGCATGGCTTTGTGAAGGGCAGATCGTGTCTAACAAGCCTGATAGAGTTCTTTGAGGAGGTGACCAGGCATATAGATGATGGTAGTGCAGTGGATGTGATCTATATGGATTTTAGTAAGGCATTTGACAAGGTTCCACACGGTAGGCTGATTCAGAAAGTTAGAAGGCATGGGATCCAGGGACGTTTGGTCAGGTGGATTCAGAATTGACTTGCCTGCAGAAGGCAGAGGGTTGTGGTGGAGGGAGTACATTTGGATTGGAGGATTATGACTACTGGTGACCCACAAGGATCAGTTCTGGGACCTCTACTTTTCGTGATTTTTATTAACGACCTGGATGTGGGGGTAGAAGGATGGGTTGGCAAGTTTGCAGACGACACAAAGGTTGGTGGTGTTATAGATAGTGTAGAGGATTGTCAAAGATTGCAGAGAGACATTGATAGGATGCAGAAGTGGGCTGAGAAGTGGCAGATGGAGTTCAACCCGGAGAAGTATGAGGTGGTACACTTTGGAAGGACAAACTCCAAGGCAGAGTACAAAGTAAATGGCAGGATACTTGGTAGTGTGGAAGAGCAGAGGGATCTCGGGGTACATGTCCACAGAGCCCTGAAAGTTGCCTCACAGGTGGATAGGGTAGTTAAGAAAGCTTATGGGGTGTTAGCTTTCATAAGTCGAGGGATAGAGTTTAGGAGTCGCGATGTAATGATGCAGCTCTATAAAACTCTGGTTAGGCCACACTTGGAGTATTGTGTCTAGTTCTGGTCACCTCACTATAGGAAGGATGTGGAAGCATTGGAAAGGGTACAGAGAAGATTTACCAGGATGCTGCCTGGTTTAGAAAGTATGCATTATGATCAAAGATTAAGGGAGCTAGGGCTTTACTCTTTGGAGAGAAGGAGGATGAGAGGAGACATGATAGAGATGTACAAGATAATAAGAGGGATAGATAGCCAGCGCCTCTTCCCCAGGGCACCACTGCTCAATACAAGAGGACATGGCTTTAAGGTAAGGGGTGGGAAGTTCAAGTGGGATATTAGAGGAAGGTTTTTTACTCAGAGAGTGGTTGGTGCGTGGAATGCACTGCCTGAGTCAGTGGTGGAGGCAGATACACTAGTGAAGTTTAAGAGACTACTAGACAGGTATATGCAGGAATTGAAGGCGGGGGCTTATATGGGAGGCAGGGTTTGAGGGTCGGCACAACATTGTGGGCCGAAGGGCCTGTACTGTTCTGTACTATTCTATGTTCTATGTTCTATTGGTAAACTCAAAGGCATGAAGGCCAGAATTGAACTGGCTGAAAAAGGAACACCAAGATTCCATAAAACGTGTCCAATACCTTATGCAGAATGTCCTAAAGTGGATGCTGAACTGCGGAGCTTGGAGCTGTCTGGAATTCTCTCCAAGGTTGAGTGGAGCAGTTGGAGCATGCCCATTGTCCCGGTGATCAAGAAAGGGAAAGGTGGAGCTGTTTGCATATGTGGGGATTTCAATGTGAGAATAACCCAGGTGCTGTGTACTGTGCAGTATCCCCTGCCATGAATAGAAGACATTTTTGCATCTTTGGCAGGAGGGGAGAGGTTTTCAAAGACTGACGTCACAAGCCTATCTGCAATTGGAGATTGAGGAGTCAAGCAGGAAATTCCTCACAATCAACACTCACAAGGGACTGTTCCAGTATAATCATTTCATCTTTGGCCTGTGTGGATCTTGTGTTGTGATTCCCTCTAAACTGTGTTAGAAAATCTGTATGAAGGATTCCTGGGTACATTCAACATGAAGAGTCTTGCCCCGAACTCTGGCTGGTGGCCAGGAATAGACAAACTGGTTGAAAACTTGTCCAAAAGCTGTTCAGGGTGCCAAGAAGTTCAAAATGCACCCCCACAGCCATTGATACACCCATGGGAGTGGCTGTCATCTCCATGGTGACGAGTGCATATTGACTTTGCTAGGACATTCATGGACTCCATGTTTCTGATTGCTGTGGATGCTCGTTCAAAGTGGCCGGTGCTTATACCAATGAAGTCAACCACCTCAGCAAAGACTTTCTTCACCCTGAGGACTTTCTTCTCTAGAAATGGCTTACCAGAACAAACTGCGAGTGACAACAGACCACAATACGTATTAGAAGAATTCCGACTGTTCATGAAAAAAAATGGCTCCAGACATTTCAGGTCAGCTGCTCCCCACCCAGCAGTGAATGGGCTGGCTGAAAGGTTTATTCAAACCTTCAAGAAGTCCATTAAAATGATGGACAAGGAGGACATTTCTCTCGAGCACAAGATGGATAACTTACTTCTTGTGTACTGGAACTCTATTCATGTGACAACAAATCAAACACCTGCAATGCTGTACATGAGCAAGAATCTGAGATCTCGCATACACCTCCTGAAACCAGATTTACGGAGGGAAGTGGAGAATAAACAGTTCAGCCAGTTGCCAAGTGAATCAGCAAGGAGCTTCGAGATTGGACAGGAAATTCTAGTGCGTGATTACCGAGAAGACAGGTGGACACCCAGTAGGATAGCTGCAAGAACTGGACCACTGATGTTGGAGATCAGACATGGAGATATCATATGGACCAGATACTGGATACTCAACCAAAGAACACACCTGTGTCGACTGCATCCAACAAGATGGACACTTTACAGTCACCAGACTTAAATCTCAGTGATGATCATGTCACTGACAGCAATGTGACACTGGCAACCGAGAATGTCTTAGACATGATACCTGCCAAACCTGAATCAACTCCACGGGTGCAGAGGCATGATAAGAACGTTACTGTTGACACGATACCTGCCAAACAGGATGTCACTCCACAGGTGCAGAGGCATGATAAGAACGTTATTGTTGACACGATACCTGCCCACCAGGATGTCACTCCACAGGTCTAGAGACGTTTCCTGATAGAAACAGATCACCACCCAAAAGGCTGAATCTTTGGTATAGTGAAGTTAGTTATGGGCCATCGTTGTGAAAGCGTGTTTATTTGGAATATGGGTTATGAAAGGCAAACTGAATGTTTTGTACATAGACAATTTTATGTGGTATTAATCTAAAGGGGGAGGAAGCATAATGAATGGATCACATAGACAGAGTGCGCCTGGCAGACAGAAAGCACAACCAAAGAGAAAAACCACACCAATGAGATATGTCTATCCACGGCCTCCTCTACTGTAAAGATCTCAGGTTGGAGGAATAACACCTTATATTCCGTTTGGGTAGCCTCCAACCTGATAGCATGAACATCGACTTCTCAAACTTCCGCTAATGCCCCACCTCCCCCTCGTACCCCATCCGTTATTTATTTATATACACACATTCTTTCTCTCTCTCTCCTTTTTCTCCCTCTGTCCCTCTCACTATACCCCTTGCCCGTCCTCTGGGCTTCCCCCCTCCCCCTTTTCCTTCTCCCTGGGCCTCATGTCCCATGATCCTCTCATATCCCTTTTGCCTATCACCTGTCCAGCTCTTGGCTCCATCCCTCCCCCTCCTGTCTTCTCCTATCATTTTGAATCTCCCCCTCCCCCTCCAACTTTCAAATCTCTTACCAGCTCTTCCTTCAGTTAGTCCTGACGAAGGGTCTCGGCCCGAAACGTCGACTGTACCTCTTCCTAGAGATGCTGCCTGGTCTGCTGCGTTCACCAGCAACTTTGATGTGTGTTGCAGGAAATTCAAGAGCGTGATTACCGAGAAGACAGGTGGACACCCGGTAGGATAGTTGCAAGAACTGGACCACTGATGTTGGAGATCAGACACAGAGATATCATATGGACCAGATACTGGATGCTCAACCAAAGAGCACACCTGTGTCGACTGCATCCAGCAAGATGGACACTTTACAGTCACCAGACTTAACTCCCAGTGATGATCATGTCACTGACAGCAATGTGACACTGGCAACCGAGAATGTCTTAGACATGATACCTGCCAAACCTGAATCAACTCCACGGGTGCAGAGGCATGATAAGAACGTTACTGTTGACACGATACCTGCCAAACAGGATGTCACTCCACAGGTGCAGAGGCATGATAAGAACGTTATTGTTGACACGATACCTGCCCACCAGGATGTCACTCCACAGGTCTAGAGACGTTTCCTGATAGAAACAGATCACCACCCAAAAGGCTGAATCTTTGGTATAGTGAAGTTAGTTATGGGCCATCGTTGTGAAAGCGTGTTTATTTGGAATATGGGTTATGAAAGGCAAACTGAATGTTTTGTACATAGACAATTTTATGTGGCATTAATCTAAAGGGGGAGGAAGCATAATGAATGGATCACATAGACAGAGTGCGCCTGGCAGACAGAAAGCACAACCAAAGAGAAAAACCACACCAATGAGATATGTCTATCCACGGCCTCCTCTACTGTAAAGATCTCAGGTTGGAGGAATAACACCTTATATTCCGTTTGGGTAGCCTCCAACCTGATAGCATGAACATCGACTTCTCAAACTTCCGCTAATGCCCCACCTCCCCCTCGTACCCCATCCGTTATTTATTTATATACACACATTCTTTCTCTCTCTCTCCTTTTTCTCCCTCTGTCCCTCTCACTATACCCCTTGCCCGTCCTCTGGGCTTCCCCCCTCCCCCTTTTCCTTCTCCCTGGGCCTCATGTCCCATGATCCTCTCATATCCCTTTTGCCTATCACCTGTCCAGCTCTTGGCTCCATCCCTCCCCCTCCTGTCTTCTCCTATCATTTTGAATCTCCCCCTCCCCCTCCAACTTTCAAATCTCTTACCAGCTCTTCCTTCAGTTAGTCCTGACGAAGGGTCTCGGCCCGAAACGTCGACTGTACCTCTTCCTAGAGATGCTGCCTGGTCTGCTGCGTTCACCAGCAACTTTGATGTGTGTTGCAGGAAATTCTAGAGCGTGATTACCGAGAAGACAGGTGGACACCCGGTAGGATAGTTGCAAGAACTGGACCACTGATGTTGGAGATCAGACACAGAGATATCATATGGACCAGATACTGGATGCTCAACCAAAGAGCACACCTGTGTCGACTGCATCCAGCAAGATGGACACTTTACAGTCACCAGACTTAACTCCCAGTGATGATCATGTCACTGACAGCAATGTGACACTGGCAACTGAGAACATCTTAGACATGGTACCTGCCAAACCTGAAGCAACTCCACGGGTGCAGAGGCATGTCCTGAAAGAAACAGAGCACCACCCAACAGGCTGAATCTTTGGTATAGTGAAGTTAGTTATGGACTGTTATTGTGAAAGCGTGCTTATTTGGAATATGGGTTATGAAAGGGAAACTGAATGTTTTGTACATGGACAATTTTATGTTGCATTAATCTAAAGGGGGAGGAAGCATAATGAATGGATCTATTTCTTTTAGAGCAATGACTCCCTCCCCTTAACACTACATATTGATCTGTTGTCTACACATGTGTTGTAGTCTATGTATGCGCATTGTTTTCGCTCCCTCTCCCACTGCAATGTGACTACTCCAGTTAAAGCTATCTACCGCGTCAGTGCTTTTATTTAATTGATATGTAGTTCCAGAGACACAACAGTAAACATACTTTCAACATGCGTACTTAAGTAACATTTACAATTGAAATTTGATTGCAATACACAGAAGTGCTGGAGGAACTCAGCAGTTCAGGCAGTAGCTCACGAGAGGAATAAACATTCAATATTTTGGGTCGAGACCATTCATCGGGACAGGAATGAAAGTGGGAAGAAGCCAGAATAAGTAGGTGGGATGAGGAGAAATTACAAACTGGCAGGTGTAGGATGAAACCAGGTGAGGGGAAAGGTGGGAGGGTGTCATCGTCTGGTCCGTGAAGTCTGCATTCCGTTTCACGGTCCGGTCCATCGATCCTTATTCCAGGTTTTCCGGTTTTCCCTTATTCTGTTGGGGTGCCTCAGTTGAGGCACCTGATTCTCATTTTGTGCTGGCTACATAAATTGCTGCTGGGTTCAGCTTCAGTTGCTGGACTGTTCCCTTCTCCTTCTGCCTGAAGCCTTTGCCTGTGGCCTTGCCTGTAATGCTGTCAAGTTCACCTGCCGGAGCAAGACTGGGGCCTTGTTGTGTCAAGATAAGGAACAATCTGTTGTTGTTTGGAATTGTCTCTTTGTGCCCTTGCCTTTGCTAGGAAGGTCTGGCTGTTTGATGCTACCTTGTGTTGGGAACTGTCTCTTTGTGTCCTTGCCTCTGCTGGATAGGTCAGGCTGCTTGCCGCTACCGAGTGGAGAGCTGTCTCTTTGTGTACAGTGTACTGTGTATAGAAAGAGCCCTGGCCCTTGCTCCTGTTCCTAAGGAGGGGGTCCTGGCTCTATGTGCTGTGTATGAGTCCTGGCCCTATGTCCTGCTCCCAAGGAGGGGTCCTGGCTCTGTGTTCCATGTTCCTGAGTTCCAAGTCCAAGGCTCTGAGGTTCCTGTCTCCCAAGACCAAGTCAAGGCTTTGTGTTCTTGTCCTGTCCCTGTGCCTCACCCAACCCAGGAGTACCTCGCTCAGCCCTGTGCTGGAGTTCTGTCGTCTGGTGCTGGAGTTCCCTCGTCCTGTCCAAGAGTGTCACGTCCTGTCCTGTAGCCATGTCCTGTCTTGTAGCCACGTTTTGTCTTAGCCTAAACCTGGATTTCTATTCCCAACCAAGACCCAGGTTCCTATTCCCAACCAAGACCCAGGTTCCTATTCCCAACCAAGACCCAGGTTCTGGGTCCTTGTCCAGGCTCTAGTTCTGGAGTCCATGTCCCTAGGACAGGCTCCTTGTTCCTAGTTCTTTGTCTGGGTTCCGTGTTTCTTGTCCATGTCCTAACCCAGACCCTGCATCCTAGTCTCGTCCAGGGCCTGTGTCAATGTCCAGTGTTCTTTCTTCCCCACTTCTCTTGCTTTCTTGACACACCGAGTCCTGTTCCTAGTACTTCAGTGTCTGTGTCTTGCATTTGGGTCCGACACGAATGTCCCCCTTATGACAGAGGGTGGATGAAGTGAGAAGCTGGAAAGTGATAGGTGGAAGAGGTGAAGCTCTGAAGAAGAGGCAATTTGATAGAAGTGGATGGTGGACCATGGAAAAAAGGAAGGAGGAGGGGCACCAAAGGCAGGTGAGGAGAAGGGGAAGACCATAAAACCATAAGATCTTGGGTCAGAATTAGCCCATTTGGCCCATCGAGTCTGTTTCACCATTCAATCATGGCTGATCTTTTTTCCCCTCTTCAGCCCCACTCCCCAGCCTTCTCCCCGTAACCTTTGATGCCATTTTCAATCAAGAATCTATCAAGCTCTGCCCTAAATACACCCAACGTCCTGGCTCCACAACTGCCTGTGGTAATAAATTCAACAAATTCACCACCCTCTGCCTAATGAAATTGCTCTGCATTTCTTTTTCAGATTGTCACCCCTGGATCCTGAGGCTTTGCCCTCTCATCCCAGACCCCCCACCAGGGGAAGCATCCTTTCCATGACTACTCTGCCTGGGTTTTTCAACATTCTGAAGGTTTCAATGAGATCCCCACCCCCAACCCCGTCCTTCTAAATTCCAGTGAGTACAGACTCAGAGCCACTAAACGTGTCATGGTCCAGATCGGGGTCCCTTTAAATTTACTTTGTTTATGTCACGATCTGGATCATTGATTCCCTGTTTCCCTTTGGTTCCCTGTTTTCCCGTGTCCCTCGGCCTTGGTGATTGGAGGGAATTAACTCTCAGCTGAAGCGGTAGTTTATAGTCTCCGGCTTTCAGCCGTTCAGCACGAGAGCATTTGCAAAGTCACCAAGGTACGGTGTGCCAATGTCATCTGGCTGGAGCAAGTGCCGGTAATTCGCCTTTCCTCACCAGGGCAACCCTGTCAAGTTACCTCGCCAAAGCGAGCCTGCAAAGTTTCCTCACCAAGGTGGGTCCATCAGGTAACCCGCCGGAGGGAATCAAGAACCGTTGTCTACTGTTCCCGGGCCGAGTCGAGAGCTCGCCACTACCCGGAGGCTTCAAGTCAAGTCCCGGCCCTGGCAGCATCCAAGTTCTGAGTCGTCCTGGCCCTGGCGGTCTGTGATTCCTGTTCTACCCACCTGTCTGAATTCCTTCTCTGCCCCTCTCGCCTCTAGCCCTCGCCTGCACCTCAGTCTAGTTCTATCGCTGGAGCTAGATTGGTACTGTCTGGTGTTCTTTCGTGTTGGTCTTGTCTTGTCCTTGCCTCCGTGGGGTAAGTCAGGCCATCTTGCCATTGCCCCGTGGGGGGGTCATGTCTTGTCCTCGCCTCCGTGGGGTAAGTCAGGCCGTCTTGCCAATGTCCCGCGGGGGGTCATAAGTCCCGGCCCTATGTCCTGTACCCAAGGAGGGGTCCCGGCTCTCTCTTCTGTGTGTGAGTCCCGGCCCTATGTCTTTGCCCAGTCCCTGGCTCGGAGTCCATACCGTAGCCTCTTCATGTTGCCTCTAGTTCTGGGATCTGATTCCAAGTCCTAGCCCAGACCCTTGCCCCAGCCTAGTCGTAGTCCTCAGTCCTTGTTCAGTTTGCTATTCCTGCTCCTGCCTTGCTCTCCTGGTATCAAACAATAAACTAAATTTGATTAACCTCTCAAGATGTGTCTTGCATTTGGGTCCACCCTTGCTCCCAATGCCCCCCCATTGTGACAAAATGTTCCTCATACAATAACCCCTTTATTCCCAGAATCATCCTTGTGAATCTCCTCTGAACCCTCTCCAATGCCAGCACATCTTTTCTTAGATGAGTCCAAAACTGTTCACAATACTCAAGGTGAGGCCTCACCAGTGCCTTATAAAACCTCAGCATCACATCCCTGCTCTTGTATTCTAGACCTCTTGAAATGAATGCTAACATGGCATTTGCCTTCCTCATCACCATCTCAACCTGCAAGTTAAACTTTTTGGTAAGAGGGGAACCAGAATGGGGAATTGAAAAAGAGAAGTCGAGGGAGAAAAATTACTGTATACCCTAAGAATGGTACAAAAAAGTGTATATAATGACAATCATAGTGATACTAAGAATTCAAATGTGATTTTATTAGAGGTGACTTATCAAGTTAACCAATTCATGGAACATAAATTTCCCAAAGCATCTGATCAACTACAGTTCCTCAGCTTTGTTTTATTGTAAGATTGTTGATAAAAGTGTGAACTGCATTGTATTCAACATGACTACATTTGTAATATTTTACAGACCTTGTCGTCAGAACTTCAGATAAAAGCCGTTACTTTTCTTGGTAGGGTAAGTCTGTACATAGATTATTTAAATTGCTAATGTGCTTCTACAATAAATGGTCAAATTTCTTACTGTGAAACATTTAGCCACTGGTTCACCTTCCTAAAAACACTCAGTGGCCACTTTATTAGGTACACCTGTAGATCTGCTCATTAATGCAAATATCTCATCATCCAATCATGTGGCAGCAGCACAATGCATAAAAGCATGTAGACATGGCCAAGAGGTTCAGTTGTTGTTCAGATCAAACATCAGAATTGGGAAGAAATGTGATCTAAGTGACTTTGATTGTGGAATGATTGTCGGTGCCCAACAAGGTGGTTTGAGTATCTCAGAAACTGCTGATCTCCTGGGATTTTCATGCCTAACAGTCTAAAATTTGTAGAGAATGGTGTGGGGGAAAAAAATCCAGTGAATGGTAGTTCTGAGGGAAAAAATATCTTGTTAATGAGAGAGGTCAGAAGAGAATGGGCAGACCTCATCTCCATTCTAAGTGGATGTCCCTCTATTCTGAGTCTGTGTCCTCTGGTCCACTACTATCCTCCACACATCCACTCAACCTGGAATATAAAAACAAGGATGTAATATTGAAGCTTTATAAAACATAGGTGAGGTCTCACTTGGAGTATTGAGAACAGTTTTGGACCCCTTATTTAAGAAAGGATATGCTGACATTGGAGAGGGTTCAGAAAAGGTTCCTGAAAATGCTTCAATGATTGAAAGGCTTATTATATGTGGAGTGAGTGATGGCTCTGGGTCTGTACTCACTGGAATTCAGAAAAATTTGAGGGGATTTCACTGAAACATATTGAATGTTGAAAGGCTGAGAAAGAGCAAATGTGGAGAGGATGTTTCCTGTAGTGGGGAACCTAGAACCAGAGAACATAGGCTCAGAAAAGAGGGACGTCCATTTAGAATGGAGATGAGGAGGAATTTCTTTAGCTAGAGAGTGGTGAATATGTGGAATTCATTTGCTACAGTCGACTGTGGAGGCCAAGTCATTGGGTATATTTCAGGAGGTTGGTTAAAAGATTCTTGATTAGTTAGAGCATTAAGGGATAGGGGCGGGGTGAGGCAGAAGTTTGGGGATGAGAGGGAAAATAGATCAGCCATGATGAAGGCCGACTTTATGGGTCAAATGGTCTAAATCTGCACCTGTATCTTAATGGTCTATTGTGGCCTTTCAACATTTGATAGAACTCCCCCACTCATTCTTTTTCAATAATTTATTTTTTATTGAATTTCATCATCAAACAAACATTTCCATAAGATGTATTTCAGATACTGTACATATATTATATAATTATATTTGTCACAAATCTCCACATAATATTTATCTGAGGTATACACTTATAGAAAGGAGAGGAAAGAAAGAACAATCGAAAGAAGAAAACTATGTACAAAGTAGGGAGTGATTTTTTTTACAACATATTCATTGCCTTGTGAGAATAAAATCAGGCCTATGGGGTGTTATGCAGTTAAACCATTTTCCCTAGTATAAATCAAATTGTTCCGACTTATGATTAATAGATGCTGTTATCCTCATTTTGTAAATGTCCATTGTAATTTCCATCCATACCTTTAAAGTAGGGCTCTCCTGGTCTTTTTACCAGCTACCAGCAGTATATTCATTAAATATTTATCTCTTATCAACCGTCCTTGAGGTATATACCCAAACTATATGGTCTTACTCTCTAAGGCAGCGGTCCCCAACCACCGGGCCGCGGACCGGTACCGGGCCGCGAGGAAACGATATGAATCAGCTGCACCTTTCCTCATTCCCTGTCACGTGCACTGCTGAGCTTGAACGCACGTGAGGTCATGACCCGCGCGTCATCCATGTCAGCGCGGGAAGGAGATCAACTCCTCGAGTTTGCAAATGACGAGGGGCTGAAAAGTATGTTTGACATAACATCTCTGTCGGCATTCTGGATTAAAGTCAAGGGTGACTATCCTGAGGTAGCCACGGCAGCACCGAAAACGTTGCTTCCGTTTCCAACATATCTCTGCGATGAATGCAACAAAAACTAAATTGCGGAATAGACTGGACATAAGGAACCCCCTTCGGATATCGCTGTCTCCCGTCACCCCTCGATGGCACCGTCTTGTTGCAGGAAAACAAGCCCAGGGCTCCCACTGATTCAGCGATATTGGTGTGTTGCAATGATTTTATATGTTCATACGAGGAAAATATGCGCTGTATGTTTGATATCCAAACATTACTTAAAATGTTATGATGCTATTATAAGTGACTTGTATAACCATATAATAATTAAAGCACGGAAACAGGCCATCTCGGCCCTTCTAGTCTGTGTCAAAGGCTTACTCTCACCTAGTCCCACCGACCTGCTCTCAGCCCATAACCCTCCATTCCTTTCCTGCCCATATACCGATCCAATTTTTCTTTAAATGATAATATCGAACCTGCCTCTACCACTTCTACTGGAAGTTTGTTCAACAGTTCAAGCTCTCCTGTCCTCCCCTGATAATTGTCTTATCGCTATATTCATGCGAGGAAAATATGCGCTGTGTGTTTAATATTAAATTGTTTAGATAAACCCTTTTAGAAACTAAATTGAGTGTATTAACCACTTATCGCCTATATTCTGGTCGGGATTAACACTTCTCCCCCCCCCCCCCCCCCACCCTGCCGCCGACAACAGAATCGGCAAAAACAATTAAGAAATTGGCACGTAAACGCCGGCACGTAGTCCTGACGAAGGGTCTCAGCCTGAAATGTCGACTGCACCGCACCAGCAACTTTTTTACGCATGCGCACTGGTGCCCGCGCAAGGCTTCATGGTCATTGTAGTCTTTCTCGGGGTAAACCCAACGTATTTGACTGGCACTCTTGTACGTTGGCAACCCCCCGCCCCCCCCCCCCCCCCCCGGTCGACTGGTCCGCAAGAATATTGTCAATATGAAACTGGTCCGTTGGTCCATAGTACGAAAAAGGTTGGGGACCCCTGCTCTAAGGGTATTTCACATTTAAAGATGTCTTGTAGGGCATTAGGTACCCCACTCCAATAGTCTTTGATAACGGGGTCCCCCGCTCACTCTTAATTGGTCTTTGGTCACTGTGAATTGCTCCTCATGTGCCACCTCATGGAGAGATTGTTAAGAATGTGGAGAGAAAAAAATAGCGATTCATGTAGGATTAGCATAAAATGGGTGGTTGATGGTAGGCATGCATTCAATGGGCCAAATGTCCTGTTTTTGCTGTATCTCCCCATGACATCATCAGTCGCTATTGACTTGGTGTGTCCTTCAAATAGTTGGCCTTTAATATACCGGGGGAGTTGGTCATGCCACTTCACAGCCCATTGATGTTCATGGATCCTTGTGGATCATTTTCTCCCAGTCTGGCCAACGTAATAGTTGCTGCAGTCCCTGCAAAGATTTTTGAAGACCACGCTGGTCTTGTCTCATAGCTTGGTTCATTCTTTTGGTCTGTAAAGTCCTATCCTCGGTGTTGCTGTGGGTAGACCAACTCTCTTGTCTCTACCCATGAAGATCGAGAGGGGCACAAATTTGACCGGGCATCAGTGGAAGTCACGGCGCAAGCAAACACACAGCATGCAAGAGAATTCCTAGAAGCATGGTTTTCCATGAACAATTCTGTGAACAAAGGTGTAGACCCCAAATAGTGGGCATGTGACCAAGTGGTTAAGGCATTGGACTAGCTACCTGACGGTCGTGAGTTCGAGCCCCAGCCGAGGGAATGTGTTGTGTCCTTGAGCAAGGCAATTAATCACACATTGCTCTGCAGCGACACTGGTGCCAAGCTGTATGGGTCCTAATGCCCTTCCCTTGGACAACATTGGTGTCGTGGAGAGGGGAAACTTACAGCATGGGCAACTTCCATACAACCTTGCCCAGGCCTGCGCCCTGGAGACTGAAGATTTTCCAGGTGCAGATCCATGGTCTCACAAGACTAACGGATGCCTTTTTTAGACCCCAAATCTACTTATCAGCTGATGCAGGCAAAATTCCAGACTACAATGCGTGAAGTTCACCATACAGCCAATCAGCGACGAGATTTCCTCCCCATCTCATAACTGAGTTTCTGAAATGATGACCAGTCAGCTGATTGGAAAAAGTATGAGGGCCAAGCATTCATAATCAACAACGCCCTGATGATATCTCCTCATCTGGTGACAAAACATTTGCAGCCAAATTGCCAAGATTGGAGAAGAACTCAACCCAACCTTCTGTTTGCCTTTTTATTTTAAATGTGAGCTTTTGCTTCACTCAATTTAACTTGTCCCTATGAGTTTCTCTTCAAGATACCTCCTTCCAAAATTGATTTGTATTAGAACCCAGCTATTTAAACTCTTATTTGCAACTCTGTGCGCTGCAGATTGAGGTAGGTGTGGTTTTAACGCGTGTTTAGATTGCAGTGTTCAAGGTCTGGAAAGGGACTGACAACAATAGCTGCAGCAAAATAAATGTTCAGGGGCTTTAGGTTTCCTTGTTCAAACATCAGGTCAATTATACTGCATGTGTAAGGGATACGTACAGCCCACCAGTGGGGCAAAGGGCCCGGATCCATAGAGCGTTCACAGAAGGAGAAGAGGAATCACTGTGGGCTTGACTATTTGATGATTTTAGACTGGGAGGTGGAGGAGGCAACAGTGATTGCCAATTTCTGCCTTGGGTGGATCCCATCGTAATACCTTGATATTCATACATCCGTGATGTTCTCACTTTGCTGTGGCAGAGTTGAAATTGGTAACATGCTCTGACTGGATTGCAGGGAAGAGCAATAAACGTTATATAAACGTTGAAACATACAGTGAAATGGAGAAAGATAAGAGACGAGCTTTGCCACTCCAAAAACTAGGCAAGCTACAAGCACAAAATATGGCAGGATCTCAACAGGTCTGGGAGCACCTCTGACGAGCAATAAACAGTCGATGTTTTGGGTAGAGACCCTCTGTAGGTTTGTGTAAATAAAACGGCAGAGACTCAATGTCGACGGTTGTGAATAATACATTTGCTTCCATCCATCACATTGCCCTACACCTTCATCAGGACTCAGAACGCCGAGTGTGTATTCTTCTCCATTGATGCTGCCTGACCTGATGAGTTCCTCCAGTATTTCACGTGTTGCTCCAGATTTCCAGCATCTGCAGAATCTCCTGCGTGTACGATTAAAGCTAAGCATGCAGGCACGGGTGAGAGCATATCTACTACCTGTGGGCTTGCAAGAACATTGGTATGGCCTTGTTCTGCAACTCTTGCCAGGAAATGTTATGACAATGATTCCCCTACTGCAGGAACAAGCTGAATTGGATTGACAGTAAAATGAGGTGGGAAGTCCCACAGGCAATTCCAGAGTAACACCTACAAACTGCTGGAGGAACCATAAGACTATAAGACATAGGAATAGTATTAACCCATCAAGTCTGCTCCACCATTCCATCGTGGCTGATTCCGGATCCCACTCAACCCCTTACACCTGCCTTCTCACCATATCCTTTGATGCCCTGACCGATCAGGAAACTAGCAACTTCCACCTTAAGTATACCCACAGACTTGGCCTCCACCGCAGTCCATGGCAGAGCAATCCCAGATTCACTGCTCTCTGGCTAAAAAAACTCCTCCTTACCTCTGATCTGAAGGATTGTTCCCCAATTTTGAGGCTATGCTCTCTAGTTCTGGATACCCCCACCAGAGGAAAAATCCTCTCCACACCCACCCTATCTAATCCTTTCAATGTTCAGTAGGTTTCAATGTGATCCCCCTGCATTATTCTAAATTCCAGTGAGTACAGGTCCAAAGCTGCCAAGTGCTCCTCCTATTTTAACCCCTTCATTCCTGGAATCTTCCTCGTGAACCTCCCCTGGACTCTCTCCAATGACAACACATCATTTTTGAGATATGGGTCCCAAACTACTGTTAGTACTCCAAGTGCAGCCTGACTAAAGTCTTATAAATGCTCCGCATTATCTCCTTGCTTTTATATTCTACTCTCCTTGAAATAAATGGCAAATTACATTTGCCTGCTTTACCATAGATTCAACCTGTAAATTAACCTTCTCGGAGTCTTGCACGAGGACTCCTTTGCCCCTCTGCACCTCTGATGTTTGAACCTTCTCCCCATTTAGATAATAGTCTGCACTATTGTTCCTTTTATCAAAATGCATTATCATACATTTCTCAACACTATTCCATCTGCCACTTTTTGCCCATTCTTCCAATTTATCTAAGTCCTGCTGCAATCACATTGCTTCCTCAGACCTACTCCTCCACCTCTCTATCATTACAGCTCCAATTTTGATGTCATCTACAAATTTTCTGATCCAGTTTATTATTCAGATCGTTGATATACAAGGGGTGATTGATAAGTTCGTGGCCTAAGATCGAAGGAGATGAGTTATTAACCTCAAACTTTCTGCATTATCACTCAAAGAGTTGAACTGCACGTGCATGTAACGAGAGCATCTTGGACCTCCAGGTGGTCCACAGCAGGGGTGATTAACAAGTTTGTGGCCTTAGGTAGGAGGAGATGAGTTATACAGCTCACGTTACATGCACATGCAATTCAACTCTTTGAGTGAAAATGCAGAAAGTTTGAAGTTAATAACGCATCTCCTTCTACCTTAGGCCACAAACTTATCAATCATCCCTGCTGTGGACCACTTCTACAAAGAAGGGATCCGTATGTTCCACGACCGCTGGACTAAGTGTGTAGGTGTAGGAAAAATAAATGTGCTAGGTTTTCTAAAATTGACTCCTTCTACCTTAGGCCACAAACTTATCAATCACCCCTGGTAGATGACAAACAACAAAGAACTCCGCACCGATCCCTGTGGCACCCCACTAGCCTCAGGCCTCCAGCCAGAGAGGTAACCATCTACTAGCACACTCTGCCTCCTTCCACAATGCCAATGTTCAATCTTCATCCTGAATGTCAACCAACTGACCCTTCTTGACTAACCTCCCATATGGGACTTTGTCAAAGACCTTGCTGAAGTCCATGTAGAAAACATCCACTGTCTTGAATTCATTAACATTCCTTGAAAAATTCTATAATTTTCTATGTTTCTATGTTTCTAAGACACGACTTACATCACACAAAGCCATGTTGACTATCTCTAATCAGCCCGTGTCTATCCAAATACTTATATAGTTGGTCCCTTAGGATACCTTCCAATAACTTTCCCACTACTGAAGTTAGGCTCACTGGCCTACAAATTCCTGGCTTATTCTTAGAGCCATTCTTAAATAACATAACAACAGTGGCTATCCTCCAATCTTCCAGCACCTCAGCTGTGGCGAAGTGTGATTTAAATATCTCTACTACGGCCCCTGCAATTTCTGCACTTGCCTCGCACAGAGTCTGAGGAAACAGATAGTCAGGTCCTGGAGACTTGTCCACTCTAATTTGCCTCAGGACAGCAAACACCTCCTCCTCTGTGATCTGTATCAGGGCCATGACCTTGCTACTGCTTTGCCACATATCTATAGACTGTGTCCATCTGCCAAGTAAAAGCAGATGCAAAAAAATCCATTTAAGATCTCCCACATCTCTTTCAGTTCCACACATAGATTACCACTCTGATCTTCTAGAGGACCAACATTTTCCTTTGCAATCCTTTTGCTCTTAACATATCTGTAGAAGTCCTTAGGATTCTCCTTCAACTTGGCTGCTAGATCAACCCCATGCCTTCTTTTAGCCCTCCTGATTTCCTTCTTTAAGTATTCTCTTGCATTTCTTGGACTCCATATGTACCTCCTTTGTTCCCACCTGTCTATACCTGCCGTGCACTTTCCTTTTCTTAACAGGGCCTCAATGTCTCTTGAAACAAAAGTTCCCTAAACCTGCTTTGCTTGCTTTTTATTCTCACAAAAACATACAAACCGTATGCTCTCAAAATTTCACTTTTGAAGGCCTACCACTTGCCAAGTACACCTTTTCTAGAAAACAACCTGTCCCAATCCACACTTGCCAGCCATTTCTGATACCATCAAAACTGGCCTTTCTCCAATTTAGAATCTCAACCTGATAACCAGACTCATCCTTTACCATAATTACCTTGAAACTAATGACATTATGATCACAAGATGCAAAATTTTCCCCCAACACAAACTTCTGTCACCTATGGACTGACTTCTATTCAGTGACCAAGATGACACGGCATACGGCAGCTGTGTTGCGAGCTCTGTACCAACATTACAGTGTACTGCTAATTTCTGCAAGTCAAGTCAAGTCAAGACCTGCCTTGTCTCATTCTCAAATAGGAGATCAAGGATCACACACTCTCCTATTGGGACCTCTACGTACTGATGAAGGAAACTTCCCTGAACAAATTTCACAAACTCTTTCCCTTCCAGCCCTTTTACAGTATGAGAGACCCAATGAATATGTGGAAAGTTAAAATCACCTATTATCACAACCTTGTGGTTCTTGCAACAGTCGCAATTTCTCTACAGATTTGCTCCTCTAAAAATCCCACAGACTGTTGAGTGGTCTGTAATATAACCCCATTAACATGGTCACGCTTTTCTTATTATTCAGCTCCACCCATAACACCTCCCTGGACAAGTTCTCCAATCTGTCCTGACTGAGTATTGTTGTGACATTTTCCCTGCCGAGTAAAGCCACCCCCCTCCTTCTAACCCGTCCTGCTCCTTCACATCTAAAACAACGGAACCCCAGAACATTAAGCTGCTAGTCCTGCCCCTGTTGCAACCATGGCTACAATTTCATAATTTCACCTGTTGATTCATGACCTGAGCTCATCTGCTGTTCCTACAATATACACAGCTCAGAACATCAGTCCCACCATTCTCTACCTTACGATGACTGACTTTGTACGTAGGCTTAACAACATCTTTCTCCACCACTACTCCACTATCTGTTCTGTTGTTCTGGCTCCCATCCCTTTGAAATGGTATTTTAACACCCCCATCCTCCACAGTGCAGCACCAGCAAACCTTCCCACTAGGATATTAGTGCCCCTCATTCAGGTGCGATCCATCCCTTCTGTACAGGTCCCACCTTCCCTGGAAGAGAGCCCAATGATCCAAAAGTCTTATGTCCTCTCTCCTGCACCAACCCCTTAGCTATGTCTTAAGCTGTATAATCTTCCTATTTCTGGCCTCACTAGCACATGGCACAGGTAGCTATCCTGAGATCACAACCTTGGAGATCCTGTCCTTTAATTTAGCACCTGATTCCCTGTATTCCCTATACAGATCCTCGTCACTCATCCTACAAGCAATTGGTACCGATGTGGACCACAACCTCTGGCTGTTCACACTCCTGTTGTGGATTCAATCTGAGATGTCCCTAACCCTGACACCCAAGAAGTAACAAACCGTCCAAAAATCTTGTTCTCATCCACAAAACCTCCTGTCTGTTCCGCTTTTTGGTCAATGAATCTTCTATCACTACAGCTCACCTCCTCTTCACATACCTCCCACCTTCTCTCTGAGCCACAGAGCCAGACTCAGTGCCAGAGACACAAATGCTGTGGCTTTCTTCTGCTAGGTCACTCCCTCAACAGTATCCAAAGCAGTATACCTTTTGTTGAGGGGAATGTCCACATATGTACTCTGTACTGGCTACCTATCCTCTTTCTGCACCCCCCCCTCCAGCTGATGGTCATCTTGTTACTTGTTTTCTGCACCTTGGGGGTAACTACCTCCCTGCTTGTCCTGTTGTCACGAACCCCATGACGGGAATAAAGAACCAGCAGAGATGGAAAACACTTTGGAGTCCAGTATTGCTATTAACTAATAATATTTATTAGTAACTACGCAATACAGTAATATAAATGTGGATAAATCAAACAGGCTAGCAATGATTACATATATAAGTAAGCATATCAGTAAGTATGGAAATATGTGTATGAAAAACCAAGCTTCTTTAAGTCTAGGGGTAAAAAGATACAGTCTTACAATGATGAGTAAAGTTCAGTTCAGTTCTTGGTATTGAGTTGAGTAGTGATGGAGAGAGAGAGAGGGAGAGATTTGAATCTTCAGGTGAGTTGACACTGTTGATCTTCTTGTTGTCCTTCGAAATCCTTTAAAAGTCACCGACTGTGACTTTAACAACGGGGACCGGTTTTCTGTGGTGGAGCTATCCCCCAGGCGAGGGTGGACACATGGACAACTCCCCACCAGTCAACCCCTTTTCCTTCCCTCTGCAAGAACGACGGATCGATCCGCCTGATCAATCCTCTAAAACCCACTTTTCCTGCGGGCACATCAATGCTCATTCAGTGTCCAGAACATGTGTCTGAGGTCTGTATCATCTGACCTCCTATTTTATCTTCCCGTGCTGAGCATCAACTGTCATTCAAATAACTCCTCCTTCCTCTCTCTGTGAAGAAATGCAAGCAGGCAAAAGTCCTTGAGAAGTGTCAACAACCTGCCAAAAATCATAACATCGAGTGTCCATTAAATAACACTGCCTTCGGTCACCATAGAAACTTACAAGCTGCTCGGTGCTGTCTCCAACTCAGCAGAAATCCAAAAGTTAACCAGTTCTTAAAGTTACAGTCCAACAGTTAGTTTTCGTCTCTCTCTCTCTTTCCAAAACAACATGTCGGTGTTAAATAACTCTCCCTCTCTCTTTTCAAAAGCACATTTCATAGGGGTAATTCAGGATCCTGTCACACTCCCTTTCCTCAGAGAAAAAAAAAATTGACAAAGATTTTTTTTTTGTCTAAATGTAGATTACAGAGTTTGAAACAATACAGGTAAAATCATCAGATGACAGAACAAAACTATGTACAATTTCCAACTTAATATCTGGATAACTAATTAGCTATAATATTGTCAGTATCTTTCACATGTTTTTGCAGTTTTGGATCCAACTGATGGGCCTTATCAGTAATACTTCCCAAAACAATGGAATTCTGACATTTTGGTGAGACTAGATTTAGTGGGTAAACATGTTTTTCCACTCCATTATCAGATTCCACGACTCCATTTTGTTCCATAACAATTCTTCCAGCTGCAATTCTAGCAAACAAGTGTTTTATTTTGATTCGACCATTTTGTAAACTTGCCTTTGCAAGGACACAAAGCTTACTAAATCTTTTCCAGAGCTTGAAAACATAATTAAGCACACTGACACATATTTCTAAATCAGACCATAGTTCTCTAACTAGGGTCAAAGGTCCTTTTGGCCTGTAACTGAATACAGGTTCCAACAAACTACCCTCCAAAGCCTTCTGAATCAAATCTCCAACAATAAATAGGAGGAAGGGAACCTCCTCATCCCAATTTTTCCCATTTCTCACACAATGTGCTTTAATCATGGTCTTAAGAGTTGAGTTGGACCGTTCCAAGGCTCCCTTGGACTCTGTGTGATATGTAGATGACACCATGTGTTTAGCTTCCAATTCTCTAACTATCCCCTGGAATGTTCCCAAGGTAAAGTTACTGCCCTGGTCAAATTGAATTTCTTTGGGCAGACCTATCAGTGTGAAAAACTTACTCAATGCTGTTACTACAATCTTAGCCTCAGTGTTTTCAAAAGCTACTGCTTCAGGAGACCTAGACACAGTACATATAATTATTAACACATACTGATAACCAGCTGCAGTCCTTTTCAATCAGCCTACACAATCCACTATGACCCTAGGAAAAAGTTCACTAAAAACAGATATCGGTTTAAGTAGTGTTACCTGAATAACCTGATTAGATTTCCCCTCAACTTGACAGGTATGGTCAGTCCTATTAAAATTCACAACATCCTTTCTTAAACTAGGCCAGTAAAATTCCTTCACAATCCTATTCACTGTCTTTCTCACTCCATGATGTCCACCTAAAGTCATACTGTAAGCCATGTTTAAAATTTCAGCCCTGTAAACTTTCAGAACCACCATGTGACTTGCAGGCACTGTGGCTGGTCTCCACCTCCTCATCAACACCCCGTCTTTAAGGTAATATCCTACTGATTCTCTCTCTGAATCTCCTCTCCTGTGAGAGCTATCTCCCTTAAAGCCACCATTCCAGAATCTCCCTTCTGTTCCTCTATAAATTCCTTCCTCAATAAAGACAAACCTTTCTCATACATCTTACTCTTCTCAGCCTTACTACCCTCTAAGTCCTGCTGAAACCTGGAAGGTAGAAAAGACTGTGACACATTATTATAATTTAAACCTCTGGTTTTGCTATCATAGGCCTCAACAGCAGCTTTGCTCATCAGCTGAATTTCTGAAACACTCTTATCTTGGAGAGGTGTCAACATGCCTCCATTGTTTACTAAACTCAGCACCATCATCAGGCTTATGAGAACCATGTATACATTATGGAAGAGACCAAACAATCCGTTCATCAAATTCCTCCGACTTTCTCTCCGACTTATCTCCATAACATTACACTGATAACAGCATGACCTTGCAGGTGCTTACTTCCAAATGTCCAAACAAAATTCCACAGAGTAGCACATCCTTTCTCAGCAGGCCTTTGTCCTGCAAGCAGGGTCAAAGGTCACACAACCAATCCAACCTTTTCCAGCACTTTATCTAAAAGTCCAGGAACAGCACTTTTCCCATTATTTTCAGCAACACTGACCTCACCAATTTCCACCTCATCACCAACTTTTAGAATACGGTCTAATACAAGCGACTGAGAATCCCCACATTCCACTGGTACCAAGGTTAACCCCTTAGTCACTGAACCAAATTCATTTGACACACAAAAACTGCATTCCTTTTCAACCAAGCCAGGCACTTCAGACTTTTAACCGAGCTATAACATAAGGTTCAGAAACCTGTGAATTCACAGGTACCTCCACAACCTGAACACATTCAATCGGGACAGTTGCCTCTTCTGGGCTGTCATCACTTGTCTCAGTTTCAAATTCAAGGTCACTCCGAACCTCCCAGCTATTCTCTGGCAAACTCTCATCCGGAGTAAACTCAACCTCGTGGGTTAAAACTTCTTCGTCTGCTTTCTTATCAGACCCCTGCAGGGTAGCGGTATCCCCTGCCTCTGGGCATGCCCTTACCTCATCAGGAGCACAACTTTCAAATTCATCACACAAAATAAGCCCTTCCGAGCTGTAAAAATCATCAGGATCCAACAGTAAACCTCTTTGCTACAACTTCTCTATCTTTTCCAGCTCAAACTGCCTCTGCTTGTCTGCCACGTGATCTTCACACTGCCATTTCTCCCTCTCAAGGTGTCTCTTTCTACCTCTTCTCTCCGTTTTGCTGCCTCTTGTCTCCATTTTGCTGCCTCTTCTCTCTGTTTTGCTGCCTCTCTAGCCTCTCTCTCGAGCTGTTTTAATTTCAATTCATCCTCCAGTCTTAATCTTTCCAACTGAAGCTGAAGCTCATCCTCAATAGGTTTCCTTCCAACAAACAACTCTAACGCCTCCTCATCAAACTTCCCTTATCAATATAATGTTGGGTTATTACCTTCTGCATCTGAGCTTTCCTCATTTTAGTGGTCACCTTTAGTTTTAACTTTTGAGCAATTCCCAACAGCACAACCCTCGTAGCATCCTCCAATGCTTCCGGGGTTGGTTCCAACATAAACTCCTCAACACTAACACTTCTGTATTTCCACACAACCAAATCAAAATGGATTTTTCCCCAATCAATTCAAACAAGCCTCCCAGAATTTGTTCATATCCTGGACGAGCCCACAATTTTGTCACGAACCCCGTGACGGGAATAAAGAACCAGCAGAGATGGAAAACACTTTGGAGTCCAGTATTGCTATAAACTAATAATATTTATTAGTAACTACACAATACAGTAATATAAATGTGGATAAATCAAACAGGCTAGCAATGATTACATATATAAGTAAGTATATCAGTAAGTGTGGAAATATGTGTATGAAAAACCAAGCTTCTTTAAGTCTAGGGGTAAAAAGATACAGTCTTACGATGATGAGTAAAGTTCAGTTCAGTTCATTTCTTGGTATTGAGTTGAGTAGTGATGGAGAGAGAGAGAGAGAGAGAGGGAGAGATTTGAATCTTCAGGTGAGCTGACGCCGTCGATCTTCTTATTGTCCTTCGAAATCCTTTAGAAGTCACCGACTGTGACTTTAACAAAGGGGACCGGTTTTCTGTGGTGGAGCTATCCCCCAGGCAAGGGTGGACACATGGACAACTCCCCACCAGTCAACCCCTTTTCCTTCCCACTGCAAGAGCGACGGATTGATCCACCTGATCAATCCTCTAAAACCCACTTTTCCTGTGGGCACAATGCTCATTCAGTGTCCAGAACATGTGTCTGAGGTCTATCATCTGACCTCCTATTTTATCTTCCAGTGCTGAGCATCAACTGTCATTCAAGTAACTCCTTCTTCCTCTCTCTGTGAAGAAACACAAGCAGGCAAAAGTCCTTGAGAAGTGTCAACAACCTGCCGAAAATCATAACATCGGGTGTCCATTAAATTACACCGCCTTCGGTCACCATACCAACTTACGAGCTTCTCGGTGTTGTCTCCAACTCAGCAGAAATCCAAAAGTTAACCAGTTCTTAAAGTGACAGTCTCACAGTTAGTCTTTGTCTCTCTCTCTCTCTCTTTCCAAAACAACATGTTGGTGTTAAATGACTCTCTCTGTCTCTTCGAAAGCACAGTTCATAGGGGTAATTCAGGATCCCGTCACACCGTCTATCAACCCTCAGCTTCCCAAATGACCCAGACTTCACCCAGCTCCAGCTTCAACTACTTGACCTGGTCTGTTAGAAGCTGTAGCTGGATGCACTTCTTGCTGGTGTAGTCATCAGGGACATTGGAGGCCTCCCTGCCTTCCCACATCCTGCAAGGAGAGCATTCCACTGTGCTGTCTGGCATCCTCACTGCTCTAAATGCGCAACAAGAAAGATAGATTAAATCATTAAAAAAAATCTACCTAAGGCCTATTCTCTCCTTCGATGAGCCAAAGCCTCAACTCCCCACTAACACTGGCACAATTCCACGGTGGCCGCTCCACTTAAACCTAACTTCTTTTTATTGGTCTTTGCCAAGTGCCTAATTATGCCTAATCCCACATCTCCTCAGGAGCGGTGGCCTGCTGGGTGTCTCAACTGCCTCCACTCACTTCTTTTAAATTCTCTCCCTCCCTCTATACAATCCAATGTGTCTTCAGACATGGTGGGCAAACATGCCGATGGTCTCTGCTCATTTCTTTTAAGCTCCCTCTCTTTTTCACAATGCAATCCGTTGTCTCCCCGAGACTGGTGTGCAAAAAAAGTGCTGATTGTCCCCGCTCGCTTCTATGCTCTCTTTCCCTCTGCGCAACCTTGTGTCTCCTCGGCACTGTGGCATGCAAAAAAGGGCCGACCGCTCCTGCTCACTTCTCTTAAACTCTCTCTCCTGCTTTGCAAGGATAAAAATTGAGATTAAAGTTAAGACATGTTGATTACAGGGCATGATAAAAAAATGTCTGCAAAAAGCTCCTTAAAATAATATTAAGTTTTGAAAGCAACTTTTTGTCCTTTACATCTGCTTCTCTGATGTACCATCTGGTGCACTTAACAGCAAAAGGATTTGCAGCTGCTGAAATTAATAAGTGCTAACTTATTAATAGTATTGGTTTATTATTCTTACAGGGACCAAAGTATAGAGAAAAGCTTGCCTTGCATACTGTCCATACAGATCAGATCATTACACAGTACATTGAAGTTAAAGTAATAACATGGCAGAATAAAGTGTAACAGCTACAGAGAAGTGCAGTGCTGGTTAACAATAAGGTGCAAGATTACAATGAGGTAGATTGTGAGGTCTGGAGTTCATCTTTTTGTACCAGGGAATCATGGTGGTGCATGGTTGTACCGGGGTGCATGGGAGGGTTAGCACCTCTAGGTGGGGGGCTTGTTGCACTCCTTGGATTGGCTCATCATCTATCAGTCCCTACCAATGCCCAACTCTCACCTGTGGCTCCTCGTAGCTGTTTGCACGCGACAGCGGCCACACCCCGGGCAACGGCTTCGATGGGCCAGCTAAACCAGGTGAGGGCAGCCGACGGGTCTGAAACCCTTGGTGAGATAGGAATTTGCTCATCCCAGCATGCGAAGGCTGCTTTGGTGGATCAGGCGGCGGAAACCTCGGGGTTCAACGGCTGAGAAGGCATCGCAGCAGCGCACTGTGGAAACCCGGCCATCCAACACAGCCAGGGAAGTGGCCAGACAAAATCAATCTCCGTGCCACTGGATCCTGACTCCTGAGGCTGAGAGAGTGGGATTGTCTCTGTGCAAGGCTTTTCCATTTTAATATCTTTCACGCACTGGTTACATTGCGCAACATTCATCTCCCAACTTTCGATTCCTACCAGTCTTCTACAAGTCCTACGGCGATGGAGGAGTGGCGAAACAACGGGTGGAGGTGACCACTGGGAGTTGTAGCCACAAACCCGCACCTAGGCGGCCTTTGGACATGTGGTCGTTCTTTGTACCCAGGACAGCAGAGGAGTCCGGCAGCACCAATGGCAACTGAGCAGCCCTTTTCAGGACAGCACTGCTCACCCTTTGATAGGGAGGGGCCTACAAAAGGTGGCCTAAACGTTGCCTGTCCTAAAGACAGATAGCTGGCCAATGCGGTTACACTCAAAGGAGACGAAAGAAACGTCTGTTAGGATCATGGAATGTCCGCACACTCATGGACAGACAGAACTCAGCAAGACCCCAAAGAAGAACAGCCTTTGTTGCCAAGGAACTTTCACGATACAACATCGACATCACAGCCCTAAGTGAAACCAGGCTTGCGGAGGAAGGATCCCTGACTGAAACCACCAGCAGCTACACTTTCTTTTGGAAAGGAAAAGCGCAAGATGAAGAGAGGATTCATGGAGTTGGATTGCAGTCAAGTCCAGCTTCCTGAAACAACTCTCCAACCTCCCCATGGGAATCAACGAAAGGCTTATGTGGCTACTTCTGCCCTTCAGCCACAAACATCACGCAACAGTCATCCGCACTTCTGCCCCCACCATAACCAGCAAATATGAGACCATTGAACAGTTCTACACTGACCTTAGCTCTGTTCTGTGCTCAGTCCCTGCCAACGACAAACTAATCCTGCTCGGTGACTTCAATGCCCGAGTAGGCTGCGATCACAGTCGCTGGGAAGGGGTTCTAGGCAAACATGGTATTGGCAATATGAACAGCAATGGCCTCTTGCTCCTTAGGAAATGTTTAGAATACGGCCTCCTCGTCACAATCACAGTGTTCAGGCTGGCGAACAAGTACAAGACAACATGGATGCACCCAAGATCTAAACATTGGCACATGATCGACTACGTTATAGTATGTCGCCGAGACATCCGGGATGTCCTCATCACCACAGCCATGCGAGGAGCAGAGTGCTGGACTGACCACAGGCTTGTCTGCACCACATTGAAGCTACATGTTACTCCCCACCATCCCCAGCGCCCTAAGTTCATCAGAACAGCTTTTAACACCGCCAGACTCCAAGAGCCGCTGTATCTTTGCAAGTTCCAGACAACCCTTGATGAGAATCTGTCTGCCAACGAACCACTTACTGGTGGGCCAACCCAGAAGTGGAATCAGTTTAGAGAGATAGTGACGGAGACAGCAAAATCAGTCCTTGGCCCCAAGGAGCGGAACCACCAAGGTTGGTTCATTGAGAATGACAGTGCCATCAAAGATCTCCTGGCCAGGAAGAACCAAACATTCGTGGAGTGGCAAAATGACCCAAGCTCCATTCCCAAAAAAGAGCAGTTCAAGTCCCTTCAGGCCTATGCCCAACGGGAATTCGCAAGATGCACGACCTGTTGTGGGATAGGAAAGCTGAAGAGGTGTAACGCTTCGCCGACATCAACAACTCGAAGCTGCTCTTCAACTCCATCAAGATGATCTTTGGCCCCTCAAGATCTGGCTCATCTCCACTGTTGTCTGCTGATGGAACCACACTGCTACAGGACAAGGAGAGCATCCAACACAGATGGAAAGAGCATTTCAGCCAGCTCCTGAACCACCCTTCATCGGTCGACCAGTCTGCTCTGGACCAAATCCCCCAACAGCCTATTCACGAGGAACTAGATGGTCCTCCCTTGATAGATGAAGTCAAGAAGGCTATCATGCAGATGAGCAGCGGCAAGGCGCCCGGCAAGGATGGAATACCTGCTGAACTGTACAAAACACTCAGCAAGGAATCACTTGAGGCTTTCCACAGCACCCTGACCAGCATTTGGGAAGAAGAAGAGATGCCCCCTGACCTCAGAGACACAACGATAATAGCACTCTACAAAAATAAAGGTTCAAGGAATGACTGCGGGAACTACAGAGGCATCTCTATACTTTCCATTGCCAGAAAAGTCCTCGCCCGCATCATCCTCAACAGACTGATTCCAACAGTGTCAGAAGAGAACCTTCCCGAGTCACAATGTGGCTATCGTCCCGAACGCAGCACTGTCGACATGATCTTCGCAGCGAAACAGATACAGGAGAAGTGCCTGGAACAGAACATGACATTATACGCTGTCTTCATTGATCTGACGAAGGCGTTTGACACGGTCAACAGAAACGCGCCGTGGGTCATCCTTAGAAAGCTTGGCTGCCCGCAGAAATTCACTACACTCATCCGTCTGCTCCACGATGGCATGACAGGTGGAGTGTTCTTAGGTCAGCGGTCCCCAACCACCGGGCCGCAAAGCATGTGCTACCGGGCTGCGAGGAAACGATATGATTTGGCGATATGCACCTTTCCTCATTCCCTGTCATATGCACTATTGAGCTTGAACGCACGCGAGGTCATTACACATGCGTCATCCATGTCAGCGTGGGAAGAAGATCAACTCCTCAAGCTTGCAAATGACGGCCGGCTGGGAAGTATGTTTGACATAACATCTCTGCCGGCATTCTGGATCAAAGTCAAGGCTAAATATCCTGAGATAGCCACGAAAGCACTGAAAACGTTGTTTTCATTTCCAACATTTTTCTGCGAAGCGGAGTTTTCTGCATTGAATGCAATGAAAACTAAATTGTGAAATAGACTGGACATAAGGAACCCCCTTCGAGAATCGCTGTCTCCCATCACCCCTCGATAGGACCGTGATGTTGCAGGAAAACAAGCCCAGGTCTTCCACTGATTCAGCGATATTGGTGTGTTGCAATGATTTTATATGTTCATACGCAGAAAATATGTGCTGTGTGTTTAATATCCAAACGTTACTTAAAATGTTATGATGCTATTGACTTACTTATATAACCATATAATAATTACAGCACGGAAACAGGCGATCTCTGCCCTTCTAGTCCGTGCCGAACGCTACTCTCACCTAGTCCCACCAACCTGCACTCAGCCCATAACCCTCCATTTCTTTCCTGTCCATATACCGATCCAATTTTTCTTTAAATGATAATATCGAACCTGCCTCTACCACTTCTACTGGAAGTTTGTTCAACACCTATATGAAGCTCCCCTGTCCTCCCCTGATAATTGACTTATCACTATATTCATGCGTGGAAAATATGCGCTGTGTGTTTAATATTAAATTGGTTAGATAAACCCTTTTAGAAATGAAATTGTGTATTAGCCATTTATCACCTATATTCCGGTCGTGATTAACACCCACACCCCACCCCCCCCCCCCGAACAGAATGGCCGAAAACAATTTGTAGGGGGCGGGGGGGGGAGGAGAAATCGGTAGGTCACGCATGCGCACTGGTGCCCGCGCAAGGCTTCATGGTTATTGTAGTCTTTCTAGGGTAAACTCAACAAATTTGTCTGCTACTCTTGTCCGTTGGCAACCCTACCCCCCCCCGCCCCCCCGGGTCGGCCGGTCCGCAAGAATATTGTCAATATTCAACCGGTCCGCAGTGCGAAAAAGGTTGGGGACCCCTGTCTTAGATGGTTCCCCATCTGAGACTTTTTTTTTTGGTGTGTGCCTGCGAGTCTGTGCGTCTGCGTGCATGTGTCTGTGATGATGTCTTTTCCATGGCTTTTTACAATGTGCGGAGCGAGAGAGAGACTGTGTGGCACGCCACTCCTCACACAGACATTTTCGCAGTATTTTTCTGTCTATTTTACGAGGTCGAACTGCGATCTCGACACTCAACCCGGCACGGATGGAAAGCATACTTGGGAGCGGACCCAACTGGTTTCAAACTCGGGAACCTCCGCTCCCGGTCCGGCGCCGATGTCATCGTGCCACCAGCTGGCCCCCGTCTAAGACCTTCGACATCTCAAATGGCATGAAGCAAGGGTGCGTTCTAGCACTAATGCTCTTCAACCTCTTCTTCACCCAAATGCTGAAGCATGCTGTTAAGGACCTAGACCTGGGTATTTACATAAGGTATCGCCTAGACGGATCGATGTTTGACCTGAGACGCCTTGCTGCAAAGACCAAAACGCTGAGGGTCATCACTGAAGCCCTGTTTGCTGATGACTGTGCCCTCATGGCCCACCAGGAGAACCACCTGCAGATGATTGTCACCAAGTTCTCCGCAGCCTCAAAGCTGTTCGGCCTGACAATCAGCCTCGGTAAGAAGAAGTTCTCCTACAACCTGCACCAAACAGTCACCCTCCTCAGCCATGCACCACCATCGACGGCACTGTCCTGAAGAATGTTAAGAGCTTCAGGTATCTAGGAAGCACCATCTCCAGTGACAGATCCCTTGACAAAGAGGTCATAGCAAGGATCCAGAAAGCCAGCCAGACACTCGGGAAACTCCGTGTCAAAGTTCTGGAGCACGAGGACATTCAGCTTTCAAACAGGCTCAAGGTGTACAAGGCTGTGGTCCTCACCTCTCTCCTGTCCGGCTGCAGAAACCTGGAACCTGTACCGCAGGCACATCAAACAGCTGGAGCAGTTTCACATGCGCTCTCTGCGGTCGATCATGAGGATTCGATAGCAGGACCGAATCACCAACCAGGAAGTCCTTGACAAAGCCAACAGCACAAGCGTTGAGGCAAGGATCCTCCAGGCCCAGCTACGCTGGACTGGCCACGTAACCCACATGGGTGAAACAAGAATCCCCAGGCGGCTGCTTTATGGTGAGCTTGGCAGTCGCAATCAGGGCCGTCCCAAAACAAGATTCAAAGGCAATCTGAAATCGTACATCAAATGGGCAGACCTCCAGCCTTGACAGCTTGAGGAGACCGCAGCCGACAGGGCTGCGTGGCGCGCCCTGACCGGAAAAGCTGCATCTGACTCTGAGGATGACCGAAATCAGCGCCTTGCAGCAGCACGAGACCGACACCACAAAGCCGTGTATGCACCTGTTCTAACAACCACCATTCCATGTCCAACCTGCAACCCCATGTGTGCTTTGGCCTTCGAAGCCACATGCGTATCCACAGATGATGTTTAGTGTTCCTCGAACCCCGAGAGACAACCACCACCAGGGAATCATTTGATCGTTTTATTACACGGGTAGAAACTGTCTTTGGGCCTGTACCTGCCTTCAGGCTTTTGTATCTTCTTCCCAATGGGAAGACAGAATGTTCAGACTGGGTAGGCTCTTTGATTATGCTGGCTGCGTGAAAAAGGAGAGTGAGAGAAAGAATGTGTGTATAAAAATAAGTAACAGATGGGGTACAAGGGGGAGGTGGGGCATTAGCGGAAGTTAGAGAAGTCGATGTTCATGCCATCAGGTTGGAGGCTACCCAGACGGAATATAAGGTGTTGTTCCTCCAACCTGAGTGTGGCTTCATCTTTACAGTAGAGGAGGCCGTGGATAGACATGTCAGAATGGGAATGGGATGTGGAATTAAAATGTGTGGCCACTGGGAGATCCTACTTTCTCTGGCGGACAGAGCGTAGGTGTTCAGCAAAGCGGTCTCCCAGTCTGCGTCGGGTCTCGCCAATATATAAAAGGCCACATCGGGAGCACCGGACGCAGTATATCACCCCAGCCGACTCACAGGTGAAGTGTTGCCTCACCTGCAAGGACTGTTTGGGGCCCTGAATGGTGGTCAGGGAGGAAGTGTAAGGGCATGTGTAGCACTTGTTCCGCTTACACGGATAAGTGCCAGGAGGGAGATCAGTGGGGAGGGATGGGGGGGACGAATGGACAAGGGAGTCGCGTAGGGAGTGATCCCTGCGGAATGCAGAGGGGGGGGGGAGGGAAAGATGTGCTTAGTGGTGGGATCCCGTTGGAGGTGGCGGAAGTTACGGAGAATAATATGTTGGACCCGGAGGCTGGTGGGGTGGTGGGTGAGGACCAGAGGAACCCTATTCCTAGTGGGGTGGCGGGAGGATGGAGTGAGAGCAGATGTACGTGAAATGGGGGAGATGCGTTTAAGAGCAGAGTTGATAGTGGAGGAAGGGAAGCCCCTTTCTTTAAAAAATGAAGACATCTCCCTCGTCCTAGAATGAAAAGCCTCATCCTGAGAGCAGATGCGGCGGAGACGGAGGAATTGTGAGAAGGGGATGGCGTTTTTGCAAGAGACAGGGTGAGAAGAGGAATAGTCCAGATAGCTGTGAGAGTCAGTAGGCTTATAGTAGACATCAGTGGATGTCTCCAGCTTCACCAGCAACCTTGATGTGTGTTGCTTGAATTTCCAGCATCTGCAGAATTCCTGTTGTTTGTGAAATTCTAATCTTCGGTTTATATTTATAAAAGATCAAGGAGAGGAAAATAAACACATTTATTTTATATCTGGCTTGTACTTGGTCATTTTGAGAGCTATGCATACTGCACTATTTTCATCAGGAATCAGAATCCGGTTTGTTATCACCGGCATGTGACGTGACATTTGTTAACTTAGCAGCAGCATTTCAATGCAATACAAAATACAGAAGAAGAAGAAGAAAATAATAAATAAATAAATTACAGTATATGAATAGATTAAAAATTGTGCAAAAACAGAAATACTGTATATTTTAAAAAGTGAGGTAGTATCCAAGGGTTCAATGTCCAGTTAGGAATAGGATGGCAGAGGGGAAGAAACTGCCCCTGAATCGCTGAGTGTGTCTTCAGGTTTCTGTACCTCCTACCTGATGGTAACAGTGAGAAAAGGGCATGACCTGGGTACTGGGGGTCCTTAATAATGGATGCTGCCTTTCTGAGACACCGCTCCCTGAAGATGTCCTGGGTACTTTGTAGGTTAGCACCCAAGATGGAGCTGACTAGATTTACAACCTTCTGCAGCTTATTTCGGTCCTGTGCAGTAGCCCCTCCATACCAGACAGTGATGCAGCCTGTCAGAATGTTCTCCATGGTGCATCTATAGAAGTTTTTAAGTGTTTCTGTTGACATTCCAAATCTCTTCAAACTTCTAATGAAATATAATCGCTGTCTCCCCTTCTTTATAACTGCATCGATATGTTGAGACCAGGTTAGATCCTCAGAGATCTTGACAACCAGGAACTTGAAGCTGCTCACTCTCTCCACTTCTGATCCCTCTATGAGGATTGGTATGTGTTCCTTCGTCTTAGCCTTCCTAAGGTTCACAATCATTTCTTTCGTCTTACTGATGTTGAGTGCAAGGTTGTTGCTGCGATACCACTCCACTAGTTGGTATATCTCACTCCTGTAAGTCCTCTTATCTCCATCTGAGATTCTACCAACAATGGTTGCATCGTCAGCAAATTTGTAGATGGTATTTGAGCTATGCCTAGCCACACAGTCATAGGTATAGAGAGAGCACACATCCCTGAGGTGCACCAGTGTTGATCATCAGCGAGGAGGAGATGTTATCACCAATCCGCACAGACTGTGGTCTTCTGGTTAGGAAGCTGAGAATTGCAGAGGGAGGTACAGAAGCCCAGGTTCTTTAACTTCTCATTCAGGATTGTGGGAATGATGATGTTAAATGCTGAGCTATAGTCGATGAACAGCATCCAGACGTAGGTGTTTGTGTTGTCCAGGTGGTCTAAAGCCATTTGGAGAGTCACTGAGATTGAGTCTGCCGTTGACCTATTGTGGCGATAGGCAAATTGCAATGGGTCCAGGTCCTTGCTGAGGCGGGAGTTCAGTCTAGTCATGACCAACCTCTCAGAGTATTTCATCACTGTCGATATGATTGCTACTGGGCATTAAGGTAGCGCACATTATTCTTCTTCAGCACTGGCATAATTGTTGCCTTTTTGAAGCAAGTGGGAACTTCTCCCCATAGCAGTGAGTTTGAAAATGTCCTTGAATACACCCGATAGCTGGGTGGCACAGGTTTTCAGAGCTTTACCAGGGACTCCATCGGGACCTTCTGCCTTGCGAGGGTTCACTCTCTTTAAGAACAGTCTAACTTCAGCCTCTGAGACAGAGATCACAGGGTCATCAGGTGCAGCAGGGATCTTCACAGCTGTCGTTATATTCTCCCTTTCAAAGCGTGCATAGAAGACATTGAGTTCACCTGGTAGTGAAGCATTGCTGCCATTCATACTATTGGGTTTCACTTTGTAGGAAGTAATTTCTTGCAGACCCTGCCAGAGTTGCAGTGCATCTGATATCACTTCCAACCTCGTTCAAAATTGTCTCTTCAGTCTTGAAGTAGCCCTCCGCAAATCATACCTGGTTTTCTGGTACAGGCCTGGGTCGCCAGACTTGAATGGCACTGATCAAGCCTTCAGCAGACGACATACCTCTTGGCCATCCAAGGCTTTTGGTTTGGGAATGTACAGTAAGTCTTTGCAGGCACACACTCATCCACACAGGTTTTAATGAAGTCAGTAACAACTGCAGCATACTCATCCAGATTTGAAGATGAATCTCTGAATACAGTCCAGTCTACCGACTCAAAGCAGTCCTGTAGGCACTCCTGTCCCTCTTTTGTCCTATAATTAGACTTAACTAATCTTCTGGCCAAGAAAGGTCTTCAACTACAACCTACTCCTTCAATGTCATCAAAGGGACATGACCACAATCATCTTGAGGTAACATTGGAGATGGATAGAGCACGTGACGAGAGGCCAATTCCATCACCAAGGCAGCACTTCTTTGGACCCCTGAAGGGCCGAGGAAAGATAGGAGACAAAAGACAACTTGGTGCCATACCATTGAAGGACAAATGAGGACCCTGAACCACACCCAGGGCACAATCAAGGAGATGGCCAAGGACAGACAGAGATGGAGGATCTTTGTTGTTGCCCTAAATGTGAGCAGCGTAACAGGCAGCAAGTTGATGACTGAAAACAATGACTCATGAATATTCATTGAGATGCCCAACTACATGGATTTACCATGATCATGATCGACAATCCAGTGTTCACACACAAATGATAGGAGAAAAATATACAGGTAGAGCTAAGCCAATGCCAACTGGACCAACCATTTACTATCCAAATACTGATGTGTACACCATGTCTGTGAGGATCTAAAACTGTATTCCCCAACGTTACATATTGTTGCAACCATCAGGCTGGTGTGAGATGTTTCCCATGAAATCATCTCATTTTCCTACGTTAAAAAAAATCATTCACTTTTTCATTGAGCAGTGAAGATCTTGGAAAAAAAAATCGAGCAGCAGCGCAATTTGATATAAGTGAACAATTTTTGGCATGTAATTGCTACTCCTGGACAAGAGGGCACAATCTCAGAACAGAAGGGTGCCCCTTTAGAATAGAGATGAGGAGGAATTTCAACAGGCAGACAGTGGTGAATCTGTGGAATTCATTGCCACAGATTGCTGTGGAGGCCAAGTTGTTGGATATACGTAAAGCAGATAGGTTCTTGAGTAGCAAGAGTGTCAAGAGTTACGGGTAAAAAGCAGAATAAGATGTTTGCATGTGGCAGTCCGTCGCCCTCTCTCTCACTGCTCCCAAGGGAGGGTCCTTGAATTTGTGTGATCTCTCTCTCCTTCGATACCAGAGCAAGGTTTAATCAATGCGGATTGTAGATTTGAACTTTAATTTGTTTTCTATGATGTGTTCTGTTTCTAGTTCTAGTTCCAGTTCTGGTCGCTCCTTTTTTGTTACAGATTCTGGGTGAGCAATTTTTGAACTGAGGCGGTCTGAAGATAATGAAAACTGAGCTGAACTGAATATGAAATATGCCCTTTGATTTTGTTCCATATTCTGTGTTTTTGCTCAGTTTTTTTTCATTGCTGTTTGTGCAAATTTTTGTGGGTGGGGGCAATACTGAGAAGGAAAGAAATGAATCTGACATGATCAAATAGTACAGCTGTCTCGATGGGCTGAATGGCCTGATTCTGCTCCTATGTCTTATGGTCTAAAACAGTTAATAATTCAAGACAAGTATAAATGATTAATCAAATTTATCTCCTAGCATCAGTATATCAAGTACAACATCTAATTTTAATCAGTTTCAATCAAGACAAGACCATATGTTAAAATCAGAATACAATTCAATTTAAACATGCAATAAATGAATACATTTTAATTGAATCAGGGTGAATACAAAATTGTCCAACCACTATAAAATAATGTATGACTGTTTCCTACAAAAATTATGGAAATACTTATATGTAAAATCAGAGTCCAGATTATTAGCATAATTAGTGTAGTCTGTAAATCTAAATACATCTTTCTGCAATTAATCACATTATCTATCACATTTGTTGTATGTTTTGGTACAAAAGAAAGTATATTCTTCCCAAATGTAAAAATGCAATCAATAAGCAACCTGAAAAAGCCAGCAGAGGCAGCAAATGTCATATGAAAATAAACACATGCTCAGTGTGTACTCGGTAATTTAATTGATTTTGTTTACTCTGTCCCATCCCAAGTTTGGGTTCACCAACATCCCGAACCTCGAGGGTGAAATAGCCCAGCCCTCAACAGCCTCACTTCAGCCAATCCATGTAAAGTTAACAATTGCATCAATTAAGTTCTAGTTAGATAATTACATCCAACATTCAAGTGCTTAAACACCACTTCTTCAGTACACAGAGCCAGGAGCCACCAGCATCTATTGATTTCATTACTCAGTAGTGTGCCTGGGCAATAGATACTTTCTGACAAGTGGTTCATTTACCCTTCTCTCGCTCTCACCCTCAAATTCCCCTCAATCATTGTCAAATAAAAGTTTAGTTCCACGGTACAGAACTCTGTTATGGACAGTCACAAGCCCGGCTGTGAGAGGAGGAGGGTTGGGCATGGGGCTAGTAACCCCATCCCATAATCGCCGACAGAAGCTCCAAGGACTTCAGCCCTGGGAGAGGAAAGATCTTTGGCCACAAAGTTGAGTGGTGAAAGCAGAAGCCACAGTGCCGATCAACCTTCCAGCGGTCCAGGACCAGGACAGAGTACTCCAATAAGCTTCTGTCGGCGACTAGCTTCCTGTGGGGGTAGTGGGCTTAAGAAGCAGCAGCAATGATATATTCACCACTTAAATGAATGATCAGTACTTAACTGAACAGATACACCCACAACCATATTCTAGAACAGGGGCTCCCAATCTAGAGTCCATTCCATGGTTAATGGTAGGGGTCCATGGCAAAAAAACAGTTGGGAACACTTTGAGTGATATTGATATTCACTAGTCCGGTATCCATAAATTCACAATAAACAGTTTAATGTATAAATAAAGACTGGGATTGCTAAATGCATATTTTGGAGTGTTTGAACAAGATACTGAAGAATAACATAAGTTCTGTGGGTACGAAACCCAGAATGTTGTGGCGCTACGTTCATTCCACACTAACATATGGAAGCGGATGTTGGACAATATCAGAGCAAAGTGAGGGAAGACTTGAAGCTGCGGAAATGTGGATTTTGAAAAGAATGATGGCGATATCGTGGAAGGACAGAGGGACAAATGAGGATGTGTTGTGAAAGGCCTGAATAAGATGGGAGCCGATATCATCAATCAGGAAACGGCAACCGGAATGTCTGGGACACGTATTGAGGAAAGAGAAGCTCAAACATCTTACAGTGACGGGAAAAACTGACACAAGACAAAGTCATAATCAACAGTGTATGATATTGATGAGTTACCTCAAGAGATGGACAGGCAGAAGTTTGGAAGAGCTTATTAGAACTTCTCAGGTTAAAGGCAGATGGAAGACCACAATCACCCATGCCATACATCATGGCACATAATGATGGTGATAAGAAGTATGGACTGAAAATATCTTTTATTATTTCTAAAATATCACCATCTACTAGTTATTGGTTTTTATTTCTTCTTATCCCCTTTTTTTAAAAAAAGTTATTTTTCATCCCAGATGAACTCCAATGGCAAATCCTTCATTCTTTCTTGGAAAACTTTGTCAAACATCTCAGACTGAGCAACTGTGAAATGATTTTTCCAGTCACCAATTACCCCTGAAAGAAAAAAAAGAAATGAAGAATCATGTCAAACGCAAAACAAAATTGGGAAATTGAGGGAAGCAAATTGTTCAAGAAAGCACCTACAGCAATGTACCTATGCCAATAAAAACAGAAAATATTGGAAAAATCCATCAAGTCAGACAGAATTGTGGGGAAGGAATCAGTTAATGTTTCTGATTGGATACTTTCATCAATTTGCATTGACTTGGATTTGTCAATTCAAAAGCAATTTTATTTTATTTAGAGATCCATTGCAGACTCAGTCTTCGGGCCCAATGAGCTGCACCAACCAGTAACCTACCTACTTTAATCACATGACAATTCACAACCAATCAACCTAATAACTGGTACATTGTTGGACTGTGGGAGGAAACTTCCAGTTAAGATGACATGCGCTTGGTCCAGCAGCTTTTATGGGGTCAACAAAAGGTGCTACTGTCATATTTAAATGTGTTTTTAATGATGGCACGATCCTGCTATACATGAAGAACTTAAAGTACTGCAGGTCTACACAGGTGGAAAAAGTGAAGGAGCTGTGCATCGTGCTGCTGCCCGAGTCGAAGGAGGCGTACAGTCTAATAACGATTGACCATCTCTCTCTCTCCTTTTCTTAAAGTCTTATGGTCTTTTTCTCCCTCTGTCTCTCCCTAAGCGCAAACTTAAAGCACACGGTAAAGGGGTATGGTATTGATGTGGATAGAGAATTGGTTAGCAGACAGAAAGCAAAGAGTGGGAATAAACGAGACCTTTTCAGAATGGCAGGCAGTGACTAATGGGGTACCTCAAGGCTCAGTGCTGGGACCCCAGTTGTTTACAATATATATCAATGACTTAGAAGAGGGAATTAAATGCAGCATCTCCAAGTTTGCGGGTGACACGAAGCTGGGTGGCAGTGTTAGCTGTGAGGAGGATGCTAAGAGGGTGCAGGGTGACTTGGATAGGTTAGGTGAGTGGGCAAGTTCATGGCAGATGCAATTTAATGTGGATAAATGTGAGGTTATCCACTTTGGTGGCAAAAACAGGATAACAGATTATTATCTGAATGGTGGCTGATTGGGAAAAGGGGAGGTGCAACGAGACCTGGGTGTCATTGTACACCAGTCATTGAAAGTGGGCATGCAGGTACAGCAGGCGGAGAAAAAGGCGAATGGTATGCTGGCATTCATAGCAAGAGGATTCGAGTACAGGAGTAGAGAGGTACTACTGCAGTTGTACAAGGCCTTGGTGAGACCACACCTGGAGTATTGTGTGCAGTTTTGGTCCCCTAATCTGAGGAAAGACATACTTGCCATAGAGGGAGTACAAAGAAGGTTCACCAGATTGATTTCTGGGATGGCAGGACTTTCATATGATGAAAGGCTGGATCGACTAGGCTTATACTCGTTAGAATTTAGAAGATTGAGGGGGGATCTTATTGAATCGTATAAAATTCTAAAGGGATTGGACAGGCTAGATGCAGGAAGATTGTTCCCGATGTTGGGGAAGTCCAGAACGAGGGGTCACAGTTTGAGGATAAAGGGGAAGCCTTTTAGGACCGAGATTAGGAAAAACTTCTTCACACAGAGAGTGGTGAATCTGTGGAATTCTCTGCCACAGGAAACAGTTGAGGCCAGTTCATGGGCTTTATTTAAGAGGGAGTTAGATATGGCCCTTGTGGCTAAAGGGATCAAGGGGTTTGGAGGGAAGGCTGGTACAGGGTTCTGAGTTGGATGATCAGCCATGATCATACTGAATGGCGTTGCAGGCTCGAAGGGCCAAATGGCCTACTCCTGCACCTATTTTCTATGTTTCTATGTTTCACTATACTCCTTGCCCATCCTCTGGGCTTCCCCCCTCTTTCTTTCTCCCTAGGCCTCCCGTCCTATGATCCTCTCCATCCTCCAGCCTCATATCCCTTTTGCCAATCAACTTTCCAGCTCTTAGCTCCATCCCTCCCCCTCCTGTCTTCTCCTATCATTTCGGATCTCCTCCTCCCCCTCTCAAATCTCTTACTATCTCTTCTTCCAGTTAGTCCTGACGAAGGGTCTCGGCCCGAAAAGTTGACTGTACCTCTTCCTATAGATGCTGCCTGGCCTGCTGCGTTCCACCAGCATTTTGTGTGTGTTGCTTGAAATTCCAGGATCTGCAGATTTCCTCGTGTTTGTGTGACCATCTTGGTCACTTTCCTTAGGGCAAGATGCTTTTGGACATTGTTAAACTGTTGTGCTGCAGTTCGATTCACCGATTGAGACTGAGAGCAAGGGGTGGACAGTGGGGGAGCTGTGTGGCAAGGACTAGGCCTCAAGTCACAGTGTCGCCTGTTTACAGCCACCAGCAGAGAGGTGTCGCAGTCACTGACTGCAATTTTGCCTTATCAGTTGCTTGTTCTTCTGAGCAGACTCACTGTGTACTGTATCTAGTTGTATACCAGCTGCCCCATCCCGAGCCCTCATCCCTCTACCAAAATGGAAATAAATAGAGAGGGCAATATTTATAGAGGATAAATGAACATTGAAGATAAATATCGAGGGCAAAGATTTAAAAAGCAGATTGTCCAGATGGCCAGCCATTTTAATTCTAATCCCCATTCCCATTCCAACATGTCGGTCCATGGCCTCTTCTACTACCAGAATGTGGCCACCCTCAGGGTGGAGGAGTAACACTTCATATTCTGTCTGGCTTGGCTCCAACCTGATGGCAGGAACATCAATTTCTCCAGCTTCCAGTAAATCACCTCCTTTAATTCCCAGTTCTGGCCCACTTTTTACCTCTTCTCTTCACCTTGCCCTGGCGCACCTCATCCTTCCCTTTCTCTTATGCTCTACTCTTCTCTCCTATGAGATTCCTCCTTCTACAGCCCTTTACCTTTTCCACCTATCACCTCCCGGCTTCATACTTCATCCCCGTTTCCCCACCCAACTAGCTTCACCTATGACCTACTAACTCTTCCTTCTTACCAGTCCCCCACCTTCTTATCCTAGTTTCTTTCCCCTTCCTTTCCAATCTTCAAGGGTCTCGACCCAAAACATTGACTGTTTATTCATTTCTTTCTTTTCAAATCTCATTATTTTTTCCAAAAATAAACGCGAGTGCATCGAAGTAAACAACACTTACCATGTCTCAAGAAAAAAAAACACTATTTATTCATCTCCATAGCTGCTGCCTGACCTGCTAAGCTCTTCCAGTATTTTGTGTGCATTACTCTGGATTTCCAGCATCTGCAGAATCTCTTGCGTAAAGATAGAGGATCTATTTTACTTGGCAGAAAGGTCAATAAAGATGAATCCGATTTAAACTGATTTCACCTGGCTCTTTAAGCAAAGAAAAATCACCTCTGGAGTACTGTGTGTCTGGAACTCTGTCTCACAGTGTAGGGGAGGCAGAGACCATCACCACGAAAAAGGTAACTTAATGAACAACTGATCAGCAAAACTTTCAGGGTCAAGGCCAGAGACTGAGAGCAGGGAATGGGACTGGCTGGCATGGACACCGAGCTCATAGTCATAGTCATACTTTATTGATCCCGAGGGAAATTGGTTTTCGTTACTGTTGGACCATAAATAATAAATAGTAATAAAACCATAAATAGTTAAATAGTAATATGTAAATTATGCCAGATGGAAATAAGTCCAGGACCAGCCTATTGGCTCAGGGTGTCTGACCCTCCAAGGGAGAAGTTGTAAAGTTTGATGGCCACAGGCAGGAATGACTTCCTATGACGCTCTGTGCTGCATCTCGGTGGAATGAGTCTCTGGCTGAATGTACTCCTGCGCCCAACCAGTACATTATGTAGTGGATGGGAGACAGTGTCCAAGATAGCATGTAACTTGGACAGCATCCTCTTTTCAGACACCACCGTCAGAGAGTCCGGTTCCATCCCCACAGCATCACTGGCCTTACGAATGACTTCGTTGATTCTGTTGGTGTGTGCTACCCTCAGCCTGCTGCCCCAGAGCTGAGTGGCTCTTTCTGTTCCGGAACTTACCAGAAACTAATCAGTTTATTTTTCTTCCAATCTCATATACTATACACTCAGTAGCCACTTCATTAGGTGTACCTGTACACTTGCTTGTTAGCACAAATATCTCATCAGCCAGTCACGTGGCACCAACTCAATGCATAGAAGCATGCAGCTATGGTCAAGAGGGTCAGTTGTTGTTGTGCCCAAACATCGGAAAGAATAGGGAAGAACAGGGATGGCACGGTAGTGTAGTGGTTATCACAATATTTTACAGTACCAGTGACCCAGGTTCAATTCCCACTGCTGTCTGTAAGGAGTTTGTACCTGGGTTTCCTCCAGGTGCTTCAGTTTCCTCCCACAGTCCAAAGATGTACCACTAGTAAGGTTAATTGTTCATCGTAAATTGTCCCACGATTAGGCTAGGGTTAAATCGAAGGTTGATGGACAGTGCAGTTTGAAGAGCTGGAAGAGGCTGTTTTGTGCGGTGTCTCGATAAGTAAATAAGTGACTTCAACGATGGAATGATTATTGATGTCAGATTGGGTGGTTTGAGTATCTCAGAAAACGAGGATCTCCTGAGATTTTCACACACAACAGTCCCTAGAGATTACAGGTGCAAAATACAAAACAAAGAAAAAAAAAATCCAGTGAGCAGCAACCTGTGAGCAGAAATAGCTTGTTAATGAGAGAGATCAGAGGAGAATGGCCAGACTGGTTCAAGGTGGCAGGAAGGAGACAGTAACTCAAATAACTACGTGTTACAACAACGGTGTGCAGAAGAGCGTCTCTGAATGCACAAGACTTTGAACCTTGAGGTGGATGGACTACAGCAGCAGAAGACCACGAGATACAGGAGATACCTTACAAAGTGACTATTGTGTCTGTGTTTCACAGTGAAACGTGTTGCACCCGAAATCATCAAAACTGAATAATAAAATTTTCTGTACCTTTACGAAGAAATGTACCCATCTGTTTTTTGGGGATTCCTTCATAGTTAGCCATTGGATTTGTTTTCATCAGATTGAACGAGCTGTACTTTATCACATTCTCCAATTGTTCATCATCCAACTGTCTTCCAACAAAGTTGCATATTTTTTGTACTGTTGCTCGTAAATCCTGTTAACACAGATTAAACTTAAGAGTGACAACAGCTTCTGTAACACTCCCTAAAGTTACATCTTCCCTGCCATTCACAAGTACAAGTAATATATCATTTAATCATGTTGCTAATAAAAAGAGTATGCTATGTTATTATTAGACGGTGTGGTAGCATAATGACCATAGAGTGCCAGTGGTCACCACCACTGTCTATAATGAGTCTGTACGTTCTCCCTGTGACCATTTGGATTTACTCTGGGTGCTTCCACAGTTCAGGAGTTAGTAAGCTGTGGGCATACCTTGTTGGAGCCAGTGGTATAGCAACACCTGCAGGTTACCCCATTTCAATGTGCATGTGACACTAAGATAATCTTTATCTCTATTCTTTTTATTCATACATTCTGTAATTCCTAAATTATGACTTGATGCCAGCTTATTCAACCCTCTCTTGCGTCACCTTTCCACCTACAATCCAAAACTAATTTATTTCAGAGGCACAGGAGGTAGTGTTGCTCCCTCAGAGTTACATCGACAGATTTAGTCTTGAACGAGTGCTGCTTGTTCACAGAATCAAAATCGCCGAATTTTTTTGATATGCCAAGGACGTGGCCTAGGAGCTTAGCTCGCCTTTGGAGGTCCGAGATCTCGTGGCTCTGGAGACGGGTGGATCGAAGGTCGGTGTGGGAGTCAGAAGATCCTTGGCTGTGTGCCCAGAGACCTGAGATCTTTGGGCACAGAGCTCAGAGAAAGCGATGCAACGGACTTTTAACATCGTAAACCAACGAGTTGTTTGTTATGTCTCCCCTCCCACTGTGAAATGGAGACAGCTCTTTTTCCCCTTATTAGGGAGAGAAAGAGCCTGTGATATGTTGAATACTGGGTGAACGAGTAGTCTTTGGGGTACTGCAAGTCTGTGTCTTTATTGATGCTTTGCTGCACGCTTCAGTGCTCAGTGGCGGGTGCCGATGTTTTTTTCTTGCTGCGGGGGAAGGGGGAATCGTTGCTCACTGCTGCTCATGTGCAGGAGAGAGGGAAGCTGGGCGGGGGGTCTTTGAGGTTCTAACGTTTAACTGTCATTCATTCTTTGGGGGCACTCTGTTTTTGTGGATGTTTGCGAAGAAAAAGCATTTCAGGATGTATACTGTATACTCTGACGTTAAATGTACCTTTGAGAATGTCATGAAGTGCTCCAGTTTCCTTCCCATTTCAAGGGCATACCCCTTAAAAGGACCAGAAGACTGAAACATACCCGGACAGAAAATATGGCCGGCTCTTCTGCCAAGAGGAGGCCACTCTCAAGCTGGAGGAGCAACACCTCATATTCTGTCTAGGTTGCCTCCAACCTGCTGGCATGAACATTGATTTCTCCAACTTCTGGTAATTTCTACCCCCCTCCCACTTCCTCCTTCTTCAGTTCCCCACTCTGAGCTCTTACCTCTTCTGCTCTGTTGTCTATCACATCCCCGGTGCCCCTTATTCTTCCCTTTCTGCCATGGTCCACACTCCTCTCCTCCTCTACAGCTCTTTGCCTTTACATGGTGCAGAGGAGATTTACAAGGATGTTGCCTGGATTGGGGAGCATGCCTTATGAGAATAGGTTGAGTGAACTCCTTGGAGCGACAGAGGATGAGAGGTGACCTGATAGAGGTGGACAGCTTCCCACAACTGCCTCCTCCAAATCTTCATTTTGATTGTAACATTGAAGATAATTGCCAAACCCTTCAAGTTCTTTGTGGCTTCTAACTTGTTGAAATGGCAAAATAATTTAATTTTCACTCCTGGCTGTTTTTGGCATCTCTAAGTTTGAATACTTCAACTGCAGTGAGCAAAACAGTTCCAAATTATCTTACTGCTTAGTTCTCGCCAATTGTCCATGACAAGAATCACTGCTTTTTGCTTCAGCTTCTTCTACTTGGTACGGCGCAAGCACTGTCCGATGGCTGTTGTAACGCGCAGTCGGTGTGAACGGTGTGGGAGTTAAATTTTAAAGTAAGCTTTTTTGACTAGATCCCCTAAATCGATAATGTCAGAAATACTGTGCAGGTCTGGCGGCAGAAGATTCCACTCTCTTGTTGATCTTGGGTGGAGGGAGTACTGGGAGAAAATCTTAATGAATGAAGGAGTTTCCTATATGTGTGGTTCAGTTTGCTGTCGAGTTGAACTGACTCTGTGACGAATTTGGATGTTTGATGGAGTGATGTTGTTTTGAACACAAACACATACATAGAAACATAGAAAACAGGTCCCTTGGCCCAAAATGCTGTGCCAAACATGTCCCTACCTTAGAAATTATCTAGGCTTACCCATAGCCCTCTATTTTTCTAAGATCCATATACCTGTCCAGGAGTCTCTTAAAAGACCCTATCATATCCGCCTCCACCACTGTCGCCAGCAGCCCATTCCACGCACTCACCACTCTCTGCATAAAAAACTTACCCCTGATACCTCCTCTGTACCTACTTTCAAGCACTTTAAAACTATGCCCCATCGTGCTAGCCATTTCAGCCCTGTGAAAAAACCTCTGACTATCCACATGATCAATGCCTCTCATCATCTTATACACCTCTATCAGCTCACCTCTCATCCTCTGTCACTCCAAGAAGGCCGAGTTCACTCAACCAATTCTCATAAGGCATACTCCCCAATCCAGACAACATCCTTGTAAATCTCCTCTGCACCCTTTCTATAGTTTCCACATCCTTCCTGTAGTGAGGCGACCAAAACTGAGCACAGTACTCCAAGTGGGGTCTGACCAGGGCCCTACATAGCTGCGACATTACCCCTCGGCTCCTAAACTCAATCCCACGATTGATGAAGGCCAATACACTGTATGCTTTCTTAAAAACAGAGTCAACCTGCGCAGCAGCTTTGAGTGCCCGATGGACTCGGACCCCAAGATCCCCCTGATCCTCCACACTGTCAAGAGTCTTGCCATTAATGCTATATTCTACCGTCATATTTGACCTACCATACAATTGATGCTATACTGATTGTTTAAGGCAGGAGGAGAGAGAGCAGCGCGCGGCGCGTGCGCAGCCCTCCGGTGAAAAATGATATCGTATCCGTTAAGTAGGGGCTATGGACAACTCTGATTTGATGGAGGCGGACGAGAAAGCACAGAGGAACATCTGGAGAAATTTCTGAAACTCCAATTGTTACTGCGCGGTCGGAAATCTTCCAGAGGGAAGGCCTCAAAATCCCCAGCTTTGCCTGCTGTTGGTGACCGAGATTGAGGTCGAATCGTTCGGACAGAGATGGCGCTCAGTACTCGGTGTCGGAGAGCTGATTGGAGGCTTGAAGTTTTCGGATGACTCAGAGTCGGATTGTGGTCAGCATGGCAGGGAGAGTTTTTCTTCCTTCTCCCTTCTGCATGAGATGGAGACATTTGGGAGACTTTGAACTTTTACTGTGCTCATGGACTTCTTCATCAAGTTATGGTATTGTTGCACTGTTGTAACTATATGTTATAATTATGTGGTTTTGTTAGTTTTTTCAGTCTTGGTCTGTCCTGTGTTTTGTGATATCACACCAGAGGAAATATTATGTCATTTCTTAACGCATGCATTACTAAATTACAATAAAAGAGGACTGTGTGTCTTCATAATCTAAGCATGGTGTAGTGTCTAACAGCCACATAAGTGGAGGCAACTGATGCGAGATAGAAATGTTCAGTAGCAATCTCCTGTCCCAATTAAGCAGCATAGTGTCCTGAATAAACAAAGGGAACCCCAGCTATTTTCTCAGTTTTTGTTCTTTAAGAGTTGCCCCAAATAAACAGCTGGCCCGGTTAACCGATAGCCCATTTAATTGGAATCCACTGTGTGTCTATGTATACATCGACTGTACTCTTTTGCATTGATGCTGTCTGAAATGTTGAGTTCTTCCAGCATTTTGTGTGTGTTGCTTAGATTTCCAGCTACTGCAGATTCTCTCTTGTTTCCAATCTAACCTGCATTTGGTCTCACTAATGTAGAGGAGGCTACAATCTGAACAGTGAACGTAGTCCACTCAATTACCGCTGCCAATGGACTGCTGCTTCATTTGGAATGACTGTGTGGGTCCCTGGCTGGTGGAAAGGACAGGCACGGCATCATCTGAGTTTACAAGGTAAAATTTTAAAGATTAGCTTTATTTGTCACATGTGCATTGAAACATTGAACAAAGATTGCAATTTAGTAAAGCAGCATCTTGGTGACTGAAAAATGCCTTTAGGAATTATGGGAAATACAGCTAATAATTTAATGTTCTTGGAAGATTTAATGTTCTCCCACCTCTCCCTGTAAGGAGTTAGTACATACTCCCCATGACCACAAGAGTTTTCCTCTGGGTGCTCTGGTTTCCTCCCACAGTCCAAAGACATATGAAGAAGTAATTGGCCACATGGGTGTCATTGGAAGAGGAGGGGAGGAAAGGGGAAGTGGAGGGCGGGAGGAGGAGAGGGGAGAGATGTGTCATTTGGCGTCAAGTCAAATCAGTCAAGGACTGTGCTGGGCAGCCCCCAGGTGCCACCACGATTACAGCACCAACATAGCATGCCCACAACTCTTTGGGAGGAAACCAGAGCACCTTGAAGAAACCCACATGGTCACAGTGAGAATGTGCAAGTTCCTTCCCAAACTCAGCAAGAATTGAAACCAATCTTAGAGCTGATGCTATTAAGTAACCTCTACATCACCATACTGCTGCCCCATAAGAAGTGAAGCACTTGGATGAAACTAAAGATATAATGGATATTTGATTACTTTGGTTACATTGCTACTATTTGGTTATTGCAAATTAATAAATAATGTAATACTTGCATAATTGTTCTACCTTCTTCAGCTCCTCGTAGGTTATCAGCAAAAAGTTGAATTCATCCTTGTGAACGTACCAGTCCTTGATGTGGTCAAACCAACAGCTGAATATCACTGTTGGAGAAGGAGAACATAAAATTACACTTATGTTTTGGCTGTTTTAATAATGATTAAACACTCCTGATAACTTTTCCCTAAATAGACATGCATTCAGTAAAACGAAAGCAATCAGATTTCTTCTCTAAGAAGAACGTAAAACTGAATAAGAATTAAAATCAGTTTAATATCTCCATAAATGTTGTGTAATTTGTTAACTTTGTGGCAGTAGAACATGATAAATAAAAAACCTGAATTACAGCAAGTATATATATATATGTATTCTAAATAGTTACATTAAGACATATAAAGAAAAAAGTGATTTAAAAAAAGCAGTGAGGCAGTGTTCATGTGCATCTAGAAACCTGATGGCAGAGGGGAAAGCACTGTTCCTGCATTGCTGAGTGTGTGCCTTCAAACTTCTCTCTCTCTCCTTAATGGTATCAAAGAGAAGATGGCATGACCTGGGTGGTGAGAATCCTTAATGAAGGACCCCACTTTTCTGAGGCATTGCTCCTTGAAGATGTAGTGGGTACTATGGAGGCTGGTACCCATGATGGAGCTGACTAACTTTACAACTCTCTGCAGCTTGCTGTGATCATGTGTAGCAGCCTCTCGCTTACACCCCCACCCCCGCCATACCATATGGTGATGCAGCCAGTTAGAATGCTCTCACAGTACATCATGTGCTTGAGGTGATTCGAGTGATTTTAGGTGAAAACTGTACATAATTTTTATAGAGCAACTATGAAGTATTGATGGTGATGATGAATCTGGGTGATTTCAGTTTATAAAACTGTACGACAATAGGAGCAGAAGTAGCCCATTCAGCCCATCGAGTCTGCTCTGCCATTCCATCTTGACTAATTTATTATCCCTCTCAACCCCATTCTGCTGCCTTCTCACTGTAACTTTTGAAGCCCTGACTAATCAATAATCTATTACCCTCTGCTATAAAAGTACTTGTCCTATTTATTGTTCCACATTACAGACAAAGGATGCAGCTAGAGAGACATAAATTCATGTTCATGGCCTTGCCTAGAAGAGTTTGGTGTGAAAAAGTGCCTTCCTTGAATATAACCTTCCCAGCATTTTTAATGCTTGCTCCCTATGTGACTCCCTTGTCCATTCGTCCCCCCCATCCCTCCCCACCGATCTCCCTCCTGGCACTGATCTTTGTAAGCGGAACAAGTGCTACACATGCCCTTACACTTCCTCCCTCACCACCATTCAGGGACCCAGACAGTCCTTCCAGGTGAGGCAGCACTTCACCTGTGAGTCGGCTGGGGTGATATACTGCGTCCGGTGCTCCCGATGCGGCCTTCTATATATTGGCGAGACCCGATGCAGACTGGGAGATCATTTTGCTGAACACCTACGCTCTGTCCACCAGAGAAAGCAGGATCTCCGAGTGGCCACACATTTTAACTCCACGTCCCATTCCCATTCTGACATGTCTATCCACGGCCTCCTCTACTGTAAAGATGAAGCCACACTCAGGTTGGAGGAACAACACCTTATATTTGTCTGGGTAGCCTCCAACCTGATGGCATGAACATTGACTTCTCTAACTTCCGCTAATGCCCCACCTCCCTCTCATACCCCATCCGTTATTTATTTATATACACACGTTCTTTTTCTCTCTCTCCTTTTTCTCCCTCTGTCCCTCTGACTATACCCCTTGCCCATCCTCTGGGCTTCCCACCTCCCCCTTTCTTTCTCCCTAGGCCTCCTGTTCCATAATCCTCTCATATCCCTTTTGCCAATCACCTGTCCAACTCTTGGCTCCATCCCTCCCCCTCCTGTCTTCTCCTATCATTTTGGATCTCCCCCTCCCCCTCCCACTTTCAAATCTCTTACTAGCTCTTCCTTCAGTTCGTCCTGACGAAGGGTCTTGGCCTGAAACGTCGACTGCACCTCTTCCTAGAGATGCTGCCTGGCCTGCTGCGTTCACCAGCAACTTTTACGTGAGTTGCTTGAATTTCCAGCATCTGCAGATTTCCTCGTGTTTGCGTTTTTAAAAGCATTTTTAATGAATGAGTCATTAATTAAATACACTCAGTAGCCACTTTATCAGGTACACCTGCTTGTTAATGCAAAATCTAATCAGGCAATCATGTGGCAGCAACTCAATGTCTAAAAGCAGTCTGACATGTTCTGAAGGAAGTAGCTGTGGAGATTGCGGAGGCATTAGCGATGATCTTTCAAAAGTCGATAGATTCTAGCATGGTTCCGGAAGACTGGAAGATTGCAAATGTCACTCCGCTATTTAAGAAGGGGGCAAGGAAGCAAAAAGGAAATTATAGACCTGTTAGCTTGACGTCGGTGGTTGGGAAGTTGTTGGAGTCGATTGTCAAGGATGAGGTTACAGAGTACCTGGAGGCATATGACAAGATAGGCAGAACTCAGCATGCATTCCTTAAAGGAAAATCCTGCCTGACAAACCTATTACAATTTTTTGAGGAAATTACCAGTAGGCTAGACAAGGGAGATGCAGTGGATGTTGTATATTTGGATTTTCAGAAGGCCTTTGACAAGGTGCCACACATGAGGCTACTTAACAAGATAAGAGCCCATGAAATTACGGGAAAGTTACATACATGGATAGAGCATTGGCTGATTGGCAGGAAACAGAGAGTGGGAATAAAAGGATCCTATTCTGGTTGGCTGCCGGTTACCAGTGGTGTTCTGCAGGGATCAGTGTTGGGGCCGCTTCTTTTTACATTGTACATCAACGATTTAGATTATGGAATAGATGGCTTTGTGGCTAAGTTTGCTGACGATACAAAGATAGGTAGGGGGGCCGGTAGTGCTGAGGAAACGGAGAGTCTGCAGAGAGACTTGGATAGATTGGAAGAATGGGCAGAGAAGTGGCAAATGAAGTACGATGTTGGAAAGTGTTTGGTTATGCACTTTGGCAGAAAAAATAAACGGGCAGACTATTATTTAAATGGGGAAATAATTCAAAGTTCTGAGATGCAACGGGACTTGGGAGTCCTCGTACAGGATACCCTTAAAGTTAACCTCCAGGTTGAGTCAGTAGTGAAGAAGGCAAATGCAATGTTGGCATTCATTTCTAGAGGAATAGAGTATAGGAGCAGGGATGTGATGTTGAGGCTCTATAAGGCGCTGGTGAGACCTCACTTGGAGTACTGTGGGCAGTTTTGGTCTCCTTATTTAAGAAAGGATGTGCTGACGTTGGAGAGGGTACAGAGAAGATTCACTAGAATGATTCCAGGAATGAGAGGGTTAACATATGAGGAATGTTTGTCCGCTCTTGGACTGTATTCCTTGGAGTTCAGAAGAATGAGGGGAGACCTGATAGAAACATTTTGAATGTTAAAAGGCATGGACAGAGTGGATGTGGCAAAGTTGTTTCCCATGATGGGGGAGTCTAGTACGAGAGGGCATGACTTAAGGGTTGAAGGGCGCCCTTTCAGAACAGAAATGCGAAGAAATTTTTTTAGTCAGAGGGTGGTGAATCTATGGAATTTGTTGCCACGGCAGCAGTGGAGGCCAAGTCATTGGGTGTTTTTAAGGCAGAGATTGATAGGTATCTGAGTAGCCAGGGCATCAAAGGTTATGGTGAGAAGGTGGGGGAGTGGGACTAAATAGGAGAAAATGGATCAGCTCATGATAAAATGGCGGAGCAGACTCGATGGGCTGAATGGCCTACTTCTGCTCCTTTGTCTTATGGCCTTATGGACATGATCAAGAGGTTCAGTTGTTGTTTAGACCAAACATCAGAATGGGGGAGAAATGCGATCTAAGTGAACTTTGACCGTGGAATGATTGTTGGTGCCAGACAAGATGGTTTGTGTATCTCAGAAACTGCTGATCTCCTGGGATTTTCATGCAGAGCAGTCTTTAGTTTACAGAGAATGTTGTGAAAAACAAAAAAAATCTAGTGAGCAGCAATTCTGTGGCTGAAAATGACTCATTAATGAGAGAGGTCAGAGGAGAATGATCAGACTGGTTCGAGCTGACAGGAAGGCGACAGTAACTCAAAATAAGCACACGTTATAACAGTGGCGTGCAGAACAGCATCTCTGAATGCACAACATATTGAACCTTGAAGTGGATGGGCTACAGCAGAAGACCATGAACATACACTCAGTGGCTACTTTACAAAGACGTCACAGGGGGTGCATAATAAAGTGGCTACTAAGTGTATTTGCCCCACTAAAAATGATAACTAATCCTAACAGGACAACACTATGAAGTCTGGGAAAGCACCCCAAAAAATTCTGCAACCAAGTACAGCTGCCAGTAACTGGGCCGCCAAATTCCAGGATGCAACGTGAAGCTGGAAGAGATTGTAAAAGTGTTAGAGAGACGCAAGAAGTTTAGCAGATGCAGCACACACAAAATGCTGGGGGGCCTCAACAGATCAGGCAGCATCTTGGAAATGAATGAACAGTCAACGTTTCAGACTAAGACCCTTCTCAGAACTGAGAAAATGGGAAAGATGCCGGAATAAAAATGTGAGAGCTAGGCGCTTGTCTTGGTTGTCAGAGGCTCATTCAGGAGCACCACCATTACCACCCCCGGCTACTACAACCTTAATGACTTCTCTCTAGTTTTGTACATTTCATTCAACATCCCCATCACCCTTTCATTTACTAAATATAATTAAGACTAGGTCACTACTATGCAAAAGATAAAAGGTTTGGCGAACAAACTGACAATTACACAAAGCTGACACATTTACCTCTACCATCAAGGAATTTTTCAAAGAAGTCCGTGAAATCCTTTGGTGCTTCACACAGGGCAAAATAGTTATGGAAATAATATGAAGAGACCAGGGTGTCCTTAGGATTCCGTGCAACATAAATAACCTACAAGGAAAGAACAAGAGCAGAACAGCTAAAATTACACAAAACGTAAATGATTGAGTAACACACATCAAAGTTGCTGGTGAACGCAGCAGGCCAGGCAGCATCTCTAGGAAGAGATACACTCAGACGTAGTAGGTCTTCATTGGTGTTTCTGTAACAGTTTTGTTTAACCTTTCAGGGTTATTAGCCCTGAGCCGAATCCACCCCCCTCCCCCACCAACCTGGAGAACCGGTGGACCACTCTTAGTTTGGCGACTGACCTTTGACCTGTTTGGCATGGATGAACCTACCAAGAGCCAAAGCATAAAGCTCCGATTCTAGCAAACATAGCTCTTCGGGTCACTGAGGCTGTTACATATCCCGTGAGCATGACATAATTATGTTGTGAGCTTGATGTAATTATCTTGTAATGGGCATGATGTAATTGTCTCCTAACTGTGGGGTGATGTTATGTCACGTGATGGCATGTTCCAAACAGTATTTAAACAAAACCTGCCAATGTGACACTGTTCTCATTTTTATTTTTAGTGCAATGTTGCTGTTGCTGGTCAGATGTTTGGAGACACCACCGGTCTTGTTTGTTGCAGGTTTATTTTTCCCTTACAGTCCAGTATCGGAGAGTGAAGGCATTACCAGCGTTATCCGAGTTCAAAGGATTGGGTAAAGTTAATGTCGTTCAGCATCTTGGGAATAGAACATAGAACATAGAATAGTACAGGCCCTTCGGCCCACAATGTTGTGCCGACCCTCAAACCCTGCCTCCCATATAAGCCCCCATCTTAAGTTCCTCCATATACCTGTCTAGTAGTCTCTTAAATTTCACTAGTGTATCTGCCTCCACCACAGACTCAGGCACCAACTCATTCCACGCACCAACCACTCTCTGAGTAAAAAACCTTCCTCTAATATCCCCCTTGAACTTCCCACCCCTTACCTTAAAGCCATGTCCTCTTGTATTGAGCAGTGGTGCCCTGGGGAAGAGGCACTGGCTATCCACTCTATCTATTCCTCTTATTATCTTGTACACTTCTATCATGTCTCCTCTCATCTCCTTCTCTCCAAAGGTTAAAGCCCTAGCTCCCTTAATCTCTGATCATAATGCATACTTTCTAAACCAGGCAGCATCCTTGTAAATCTCCTCTGTACCCTTTCCAATGCTTCCACATCCTTCCTATAGTGAGGCGACCAGAACTGGACACAGTACTCCAAGTGTGGCCTAACCAGAGTTTTATAGAGCTGCATCACTACCGCACGACTTTTAAACTCTATCCCTCGACTTATGAAAGCTAACACCCCATAAGCTTTCTTAACTACCCTATCCACCTGTGAGGCAACTTTCAGGGATCTGTGGACATGTACCCCCAGATCCCTCTGTTCCTCCACTCTACCAAGTATCCTGCCATTTACTTTGTACTCTGCCTTGGAGTTTGTCCTTCCAAAGTGTACCACCTCAAACTTCTCCAGGTTGAACTTCATCTGCCACTTCTCAGCCCATTTCGGCATCCTATCAATGTCTCTCTGCAATCTTTGACAATCCTCTACACTATCTACAACACCACCAACCTTTGGGTCATCTGTAAACTTGCCAACCCACCCTTCTACCCCCACATTCAGGTCGTTAATAAAAATCAAGAAAGGTAGAGGTCCCAGAACAGATCCTTGTGAGACACCACTAGTTACAATCCTCCAGTCTGAATGTACTCCCTCCACCACGACCCTCTGCCTTCTGCAGGCAACCCAATTCTGAATCCACCTGGCCAAACTTCCCTGGATCCCATGCCTTCTGACTTTCTGAATAAGCCTACCGTGTGGAACCTTGTCAAATGCCTTACTAAAATCCATGTAGATCACATCCACTGCACTACCCTCATCTACATGCCTGGTCACCTCCTCAAAGAACTCTATCAGGCTTGTTAGACATGATCTGCCCTTCACAAAGCCATGCTGACTGTCCCTGATCAGACCATGATTCTCTAAATGCCCATAGATCCTAGCTCTAAGAATCTTTTCCAACAGCTTTCCCACCACAGACGTAAGGCTCACTGGTCTATAATTACCTGGACTATCTCTACTACCTTTTTTGAACAAGGGGACAACATTCGCCTCCCTCCAATCCTCCGGTACCATTCCCGTGGACAACGATCAACCTTTTTAAACTTTGTTCGGGAATTGTGGCATGCACATTTGAGTAAAACCCCTGCTAGGTCAGGAAGGTTTGTGCAGTGACCACCCTCCAGTCAAAAACCTTTATTTCTTCGTGATTCCTTCGGACAAGGCATCTCTCGGCTGAGATGGATAGATTCGTTATTACTTCAAAGGAATCATTGTTTCGGGGAAATCTCTCCTTAATGACTGTATAAATCACATAGACTTTTGAATTTATCACTTTAAGTCTGTCCTTGGATGAGAACTCCTTAAGAACAGTTTATAAGTTTTGACTGTTTGTTCGATATAGTCGCCTAACTGTTATCTTCCGGTTAAGTTAGTCGTTTGTTTACTTTTCAATGTTTTGAGCAGAGGTTAATAAATATTGTTGTTTGTTATAAATGCTGACTCAATTTCATATCCATTGTTGCTGGCTACTTAACAAGGCTCACAAGCTCCAGACCACGACAAGATTGTGTCCTCTTGGAGGATTTGCTACTCTGTATGACCTAATACTGCTCCTATGTCTTAGTCTTAATTAATGTACAAACCACTTTTAATTTTAGATTCTACAATGACTGAGTTGCATCTCCTTATTTGCTTCAGGGGAAAAGTAGTTTCTAACCAATGCAATGAAGTTCAGTCATATGGTCTGGAAACTGGCCATTTGGCCCATTAAGTGCATGTCAACCAATGGGCAGCCATCTGTATAATAACATTACAGGAAAGATACTGGCATGGACAGAGGAATGGCTGACATGCAGAAGGCAACGAGTGGGAATAAAGGGGGCTTTTTCCGGTTGGCTGCCAGTGACTAGTGGTGTTCCTCAGGGGTCAGTATTGGGATCCCTACTTTTCACATTGTTTGTCAATGATTTAGATAATGGAATGGATGGCTTGTGGCAAAGTTTGCAGATGATACGAAGATAAGTGGAGGGGGAGGTAGTGCTGATGAAGCAACGTGATTGCAGTAGGACTTGGACACATTGGAAGAACGGGCAAAAAAGTAGCAGATGGAACAGTGTTGGGAAATGCGTTCTGGTAAAAGGAATAAAAGTGCAGACTATTATCTAAATGGGGAGAAAATTCAACATTAGAGGTGCAAAGGGACTGATTTCAAGGGGAATAGAATATAAAAGCAAGGAGATAATGCTGAGGCTTTACAAGATGCTAGTCAAGCCGCACTTGGTGTATTGGCAACAGTTTCGAGCCCCATATATCAGAAAGGATGCATTGTCATTAGAGAGAGTCCAGAGGAGGTTCACAAGGATGATTCCGGGAATGATGGGGTTACGTGTGAGGAGCGTTTGGCTGCTTTGGGCCCATACTCACTGGAGTTCAGAAGAATGTAGGCGGGGGGGGGGGATCTCATTGTAACCTACTGAATGTTGAAAGGACAAGATAGGGTGGATGTGGAGAGGATGTTTCCTATGGAGAGGATGTCCAGAACTAGAGGGCACAGCCTCAAAATTGAGGGGCGACCATTTAGAACAGAGGTAAGGAGGAACTTTTTTTAGCCAGAGAGTAGTGAATCTGTGGAATGCTCTGGCAGAGACTGTGCTGCAGGCCAAGTCTGTGGGTGTATTTAAAGTGGAGATTGGTGGTTTCCTGATTGGTCAGGGTATCAAAGGTTATAGTGAGAAGGCAGGTATATGGGGATCCAGGATCAGCCATGAGGGAATGGTGGAGCAAACTCAATGCGCCGAATGGCCTAATTCTGCTCTTATGTCTTATGGTCCAAGTCTTTGAACCCTTCAGCAACATACACAAAATCGTGGAGGAACTAAGCAGATCAGGCAGCATCCATGGAAAAAAATAAGCAGTCGACGTTTTGAGCTGAAATCCTTCTTCAACGATTACCCTCATTGATGTTACATTTCTTGCCCCACCAACATCTTTTCCATCACCTTCCCATGGATCCAAGCATCCTTTCCTATATCCCCCCCAATCAAATTTTAACACAGAGGCTGAATAACAGTCAAACTCTCTTAATTATTTTTCAATTCGTTAATATCTTCAATATCCATTTTCCATAGCGAAAAGAGATGCTCTTTTCTCCCCTCCCAAAAAAAAATCTGAGACAAATTCTACACAAGTTTTTCTTGCTTTCAAAATTAGATCTTAAACTAATCTAAATCTGCAGGCTGAAAACTGTACACGTGAGAACAACCTGGAACCAAAGTAACATTCCTTTTCTCTGCAAAAAGCAGATTAAAACTCTTAATTTGCTTTTGTCCTCTGATTTAGAGAAATCAAATCTCTCAGGGGGTTTTATTATTTAAGTATATGTAGGTACTTGCTCCATTTTCCTGTTTGATATCTGTTATTTTATTTATTTGGACTACAAATATCTTATTTTTCCTTCCCTAAGAGACTGACTGACCTCTCTGCTGCATCTGTGTCTCTGTGCACTTGCCCAGGCTAAAGGCTCACAGATTATTACCATGTATCCACGTTTGAGTGTAGCTTGAACACATTGCCTACCAGCCCTGGCCAGGACTCAGCTCATGCCTCATGGTGCAGGCAATTAGTAACTACCATATAGGCAGTTTGGCTTGATAAGTCGGAATATGTTCTATGATAGAGTACAAAGAAATGTTCCAGATGATGATGAAACTCAAAGAAATAGGAAGGGAGGAAATAGACATTGACTTGGAAAGGTTTAGTCACAGATTCGAGAGCTTAGGGATATAAAGTGGCATGTTTATAGCTGGTGCAGTGTTTAAAATTTGGGCATGCTCATCCAATAAATGATAGGGGAAAAAAAACTCACTTTTCCCTTCTTTTCCTTCAAACCTTTAGGAATGAGATGGTAGGGCAAATGCGTGGTATTCAGTCGAGGTGATGGGCGTTCTGGAAATTTTGAGTTTGGCACCTCAATCCAAGGAACACGATCTATTGCGGGTTTATACTGGATTGCAGATATATCACCATCAGCATAAATTAAGCTCACTATCTGTTGCATCCAAATGGTACCTGCATGCAAGAGAGAACGGTGATAAGAAAAACACACAGAAGATCGCTCATCGTACACCTTGTAGGAAATTCCGATGGACGGTGAGGAAACTAACTCCCGGAAGGTGAATCAAATAATCAGCAGATATTAGAAATCAGAATAAAACAAGCAGATCAAGCAGCAGCTATGGAAAAAGAAGCACTCCATAGAGGGTCGGGGTGGAGATACACCTCTACCAAAGGTGGTACAAGGCGCTCCCTCACGGTTTCTCCAGAGCTTTCTCCAGAACAGATCAAGTTTTGGAGAAGGACCTCAGATCTGAAACAGTGCTTCTTTTTCCATAGCTGCTGCTATATATTGTATATAGGGACCATTTACAACGCTAAGGGCTCTGCATACAAAGCACTCCTGATAAATGTCTCGGATGTGTGGAAGAGAGAGCCCAGGGATCCTCTCAGCACTCTTCACAATCCTTTGTATGGTTTATAGAGATGTTAACCATTTCCATGGATGTTCCCATGCGGAGATGTGTAGGGGAATGGACTAATGATGGAGTCTAGAAAAATTAGACCATAAGATATAAGAGCAGAATTAGGCCTCTTGGCCCATCGACTCTGCTCTGCTATTTCATCATGGCTGATTGATTTCCCTCTCAGTCGCAATCTTCTGCCTTCTCCCCATATCTCTTCACACCCTGACCAATCAAGAATCTATCACCCTCTGCCTCCAATACTTGGCCTCCAGAGTCGCCTGTGGCAACAAGTTCCACAGATTCAGCGCTCTCTGGCTGAAGAAATTCCTCCTCAAATCCATTCTAAAAGGATGTCCCTCTATAATGAGGCTTTGTCCTCTGGTCCTAGACTCCCCCGTGCAGGAAACATCCTCACCACATCCACTCTCTAGAGGCCTTTCAATATTCAATAGTTTTTAATGAGGTCATCCTTCATTCTTCTGAATTCCAGTGAGTACAGCCCCAGAACCATCAAATGCTCTTCATAATGCAAGCCTTTCAATCCCAGAATAATTCTCGTGAACCTTCTTTGATCCCTCTCCAATGTCAGCACATCCTTTCTTTGGTGGGGGGCCCAAACCTGCTCACAATACTCCAAGTGAGGCCTCACCAGTGCTTTATAAAGCCTCAATATTACATTCTTGCTTTTATATTCTAGTCTTGAAATGAATGCTAACATTGCATTTACCTTCCTCATCAAAGACTCTACCTGCAAATTAACCTTGAGGGAATTCTCTGCACAAGGACTCCAAAGTCTATTTGCACCTCAGATTTTTGAGTTTTCTCTCATTTAGAAAATAGCCTATGCTTTTACTTCTATCAAAGTGCATGACTATACACTTCCCAACACTGTTATCCCATCTGCAACTTCCTTGTCCAATCTCCTAATCTGTCTAAATCATGAGGGAGCAAATTGGATAAGACATTGGCTTTGTGGGAGAAGCCAGGGAGTGGTAGTAGTCTGACCAGAGGCCTGGTACTAAAGATGGGCCACAGGGATCGGTGCTAGTCCCTTGTTGTTTGTCACACTTTGGGAAGTCCAAAACCAGGGTAGATGTTACACCATGAACGGTAGGGCACTGGGGAATGTGGTAGAATAAAGGAGTCTGGAAATACAGGTCCATAATTCACTGAAAGTGGCATTACAGGTAAATAGGGTCATAAAGAAAGCTTTTGGCACGTTGGCCTTCATAAATCAATGTATCAAGCACAAGAGATGGAGTGTTATGTAGAAATTGTATAAGACATTTGTGAGGCTTAATTTGGAGTATTGTGTGCAGTTTTGGTCACCTACTTACAGGAAAGATGTAAACAAGATTGAAAGAGTACGGAGAAAATTGACAAGGATGTTGCTGGGTCAGGTGGACCTGAGTTATAGCGTATGGAAAGTTTGAATAGGTTAGGACTTTATTCCTTAGAATGTAAAAGATTGAGAGGAAATTCAATAGAGGTATACAAAAATATGGAGGGTATAGATAGGGTAAATGTAAGCAGGCTTTTTCCACTGAGTTGGGGGGGACTACAACCAGAGGTTGTGGGTTAACGGTGAAAGGAGAGAAGCTTAACAGGAACATAAGGGGAAACTTCTTCACTAGTGCTGCATGCGAGTTTGATCTCAACGTTTAATGGAAGTTTGAATAAGTACATGGATAGTGGGGGTATTGAGAGTTATGATAACGGTGCAGGTTAATGGAGTAGGCAGCTTAAATGGCTTTGGCATGGACTAGATGGGCCAAAGGGCTTGTATTTCTCTACGACTCTAAGTCCTTCTGTAGCCTCTCTACTTCCTCAAGACTACCTGCCTTTCATCCTATCTTTGCAACAAAGCCATCAATTCCATCATCCATATCATTGATATATAATACAAAAAGAATCGGTCCCCATGCAGACCCCTGTGGAACACTAGTCATAGGCAGCCAACCAATGAAAGCTCCCTTTATTCCCACTCCTTTCCTCCTGCTAATCAGCCACTGCTCTGTGCCAGTAACTTTCCTAGAATACTATGGGGCTCTTAACTTGTTAAACAGCCTCATGTGTGGCACTTGAAAAGGGCTTCTGAAAATCCAAGTACATAACACCCACTGAATTTTGTTTGTCTATTCTGGTTGTTATTTCTTCACAGAATACCAACAGATTTGTCAAATTTTCCACTGAATGCAGATCCTAAAACCACTTCCTCAACGTCTGATCCCTGACACCTGGAACTTCCACCATACTGCTAGAATCTTCCACAATGATTACTGATGCAAAATACTTATTCAGTTCGTCCGCTATTTCCTTGTCCCCCATTACTACCTCTCCAGCATTATTTTCCAGCAGTCCAATATCTACTCTTGCCTCCCTTTCATTCTTTGTGTATCTGAAGAACCTCTTGGTATCCTCTTCAATATTATTGGCTAACTTTCCTTCATATTCCATCTTTTCCTTCTTAATAATTTTTTTTTGTTGCCTTCTGTTGGTTTTTAAATGCATCCTAATCCTCTAATATCCCACTAATTTATGCTCCATTATCTGCCCTCTCTTCGGCTTTTATGTTGGATTTGACTTCTCTTATTAGTCATGGTTTTGTCATCTTGCCTTTAGAATAATTCTTCCTCTTTAGGATGTATAGATCCTGTGCCTTTGGAATTGCTTTCAGAAATTCCAGCCATTGTGCTCTACCGCCATCCCTGCCACTGTTTTTAAGACCATAAGATCATATTATGATCACTTGCCCTAAGAGGTCCTTTACATTAAGCTCTCTAATCAATTCTGGTCCATTCCACAACACCCAATCCAGAATATCTGATTCCCTAGAGGGCTCAACCACGAGCTGCTCAAAAAAGCCATCTCATGGGCTTTCCCCCTTCTGGAATTCAGCACCAACCTGATTTTACCAATCTACCTGCATAGTGAAAGCCCCATGATTATTCTAACATTGCCCTTTTGGCATGCATCCCCCCCACAGTAATTTATAGACCACATCCTTACTACTGTTGGTCTGTAAATAACTCCCATCAGGGTCTTTTTACCTTTGTAGTTCCTCAGCTGTACCCACAATGATTCAACAGTTGAAGTGGAACAGGAGGTATGCATCAAGAATATTGACAAATCAGATAGGAGGATGAAGAAGATTGGACCCAAGGATGATAGGAGATTGGAGGATGAAGAAGATTGGACCCAAGATCTGATAATAAACAGGAGAAAAGTGACATTTAAGCTTGACACTGGGGCAAAGTGCAATGTAATGTCGGCAGAAACATTCAACTCACTGGACATCAGAGGAAGACTGGAAAAATCCACCTGCAAGCTTGTTGTATATTTCGGCCACAAGATGTTGCCACTGGGCAAAAAAGCACTCACCTGTGTGTACAAAGGTCAAAATACAAGATCGAGTTTGAAATAGTACGGCAACATGTTTCAGCAATACTGGGCAAAGCAACGTGCACAAAGCTAGGCCTGGTGAAGCGAATCTATGGCGTTAAAAAAGGAAATGACATTTTCAAAGACTTTGATGACTTGTTTTCTGGATTAGGATGTTTACCAGGGAAACACCATATCCAGATTGATCCAACTATCGCACCAGTCGTGCATGCCCCGAGAAACATTCCAGTAGCTCTCAGGGATCGCGTAGTGGAGGAGCTACACAGAATGGAACAGATAGAAGTCATAACAAGACAAATAGAACCGACCGACTGGGTGAATAGAATGGTGACAGTGGTCACAGAGAAAAAGACGAGGATTTGCATGGATCCACAAGATCTCAACCAAGCCATCAAAAGAGAGCACTATCTGCTGCTCACGGTTGAAGGGTTGTCTCCCGCATGCCTACTGCAAAATATTTTTCAGTATTAGACGCAAATCAAGGCTTCTGGCAGATCAAGCTGGATGAAGAAAGTTCCAAATTATGCACTTTCAACACGCCCATAGGGAGATATCGTTTCCTGCGTCTACCCTTTGGAATTTCTTCTGCATCAGAGGTATTCCAGAGATCCGTGGCACAAGTGATTGAAGGCCTGGACGGGGTGGTCAACATCACTGATGATTTGCTGATATGGGGTGACACAATTGAGGAACATGATCAGAGACTGAGGAAGCTCCTGGAGAGAGCACGTGAGTACAACCTAAAACTGAACAAAAGTAAATGTAAGATCAGAACTACAGAGATCAAGTACATAGGTCATGTGCTCAGCGCTGATGGGCTAAAACCAAATGATGAAAAGGTCAGAGCTATGGTACAGCTACCACCACCCAAAGACAAACAAGCAAGAACTATTGAGGTTCATGGGCATGATACAGTATCTTGCCAAATTCATTCCCAACTTATCAGAGGTCAGCACTCCACTCCGAAAGCTACTAGAGAGCAACACTGAATGGCATTGGGAAGACAAACAAATGAAAAGTTTTGACACATTGAAGCAGTTGGTTACCAATGCACCAGCACTCAAGTTCTATGATGTCAATAAACCGGTGACGATGTCTGTGGATGCCAGTTCGGAGGGAATAGGAGCTGTTATACTGCAGGATGGGAGGCCTGTGGCGTATGGATCACGAGCACTTACGGACTGTCAACGCCGATATGCTCAAATCGAGAAGGAATTACTCACCATAGTTTATGGGTGTGAGAAATTCCACCAATATGTATATGGCAAAGAAATCCAGGTTGAGAGTGATCACAAACCACTTGAGAGCATCTTCAAAAAGCCACTCCACCAAGCTTCTATGAGGCTGCAAAGGATGCTTCTCAGGCTACAGAGGTACACTCTCACAGTCACCCATAAGCCAGGAAAAGAACTGTACATCGCTGATGCTTTGAGCCGTGCTTACCTCAAAGAGCAAAAGGAAGAGTTGCTAGGAAGAGAGCTGGGGGTCAACTGGGTTACACCTCTGCTACCCATCTCTGAGGAGAAATTGAACATGTTTAGGAAAGTGACTGCAGATGATCCTGAAATGCAAATGCTAAGAGACATTACAATGAATGGATGGCCAACAGAAGGAAAAGATGTTCCAAAGGAAATGCAGAAATACTGGACATTTAAAGAGGAAATCAGCTATGCATCAGGACTAATGTCCAAAACGGCAAAACTCATCGTACCAAACCAAATGAGACAGGAAATGCTCAACAGAATTCATGAGTCACACCTGGGGATAGTGAAATGTAAAGAAAGAGCAAGGGACATTCTCTATTGGCCAGGCATGTCAACTCAGATAGAGGACATTGTGTCTCAGTGTGCTGTCTGTAATGAAAACAAAAACAGCAATCCAAGAGAGCCTCTGCTTCCCCACCCACTACCAGGAAGACCATGGGAGAAGATTGGCACAGATCTCTTTCACTACAATGGTACAGAATATCTGCTTTGCGTGGACTACTATTCAAAATATCCGGAGATCACCAAGTTAAGTGACACGTCCAGTCGAGGTGTCATTACCGCAGTGAAGTCGACATTCGCAAGACATGGTATTCCAGATATTGTCGTTAGTGACAATGGTCCACAATATGCCAGTGGTGAGTTCGGAGGGTTCTCAGAAGGCTGGGAATTTCAACATGTTACTTCCAGTCCAGGGCACGCTCAGTCTAATGGACAAGCAGAGAGAACTGTACAAACTGTGAAGAACATGCTCAAGAAGGCACATAGCAGCAACGGAGACCCTTACATCGCTCTGCTTGAATACCGCAACACACCGATTGAGGGTGTGGGGTTCTCTCCTGCGCAGCTGTTGATGGGACGTCGTCTGAAGTCCAGACTGCCAACATCCACAACTCTACTGACTCCTGAAGGTAATGCTCAAGTACATGACAAGCAAAAGTACAAGCAAATAAAGCAAAAGAGCTACTATGACAGACATACAAGACAGTTGCCAGATCTGCATACAGGTGAAAATGTCAGAATACAGAGAGGAGACACTTGGCAACCAGCTGTGCTTGTGAACAGACATCAACAACCAAGATCCTTCATAGTTCGCACGCCGGATGGAAGAGTCTACAGGAGGAACAGGAAGCAGCTGCTGAAGACAGGCGAGAGTGAGTTTCCATGTACAGATGCACAGGACATTTCCACATACACAGACATGGAAACAAATGACACCAAGAGTCATGCAGACCCCAAAGACACAGAGGTCACTCGAGAGACTGACACGGATGAAGGTCAAGCACAGTCACTGTTGTATCACACACGGTCTGGGAGACAAGTCAAACTTCCAGCTAGATACAGAGACTAATGAAAGGTTTATTAGTCTATGTTAGTAAAAGAAAATACACTGCTGTTAGTATCATAAGATACAATGCAGAATACTGTACAAGAAGGTAAGATTTTTTTAGTTTATGTTATAGTTGTTGCACTGTAAGAAGGGCGTACCTAGAGGCATTGTTTTGGTGATTCGCGGTGTTGTAAAAAAAATCTTGAGAAGGGGGATGTAATGTATTGTGTGAGTATTCGTAGCATCAGAGTGCGTATGACGTCAGGACATGGAAAAGGGTTTTAAAAATGGAGGTCTGGTGAATAAACAAGGTTGTTCAATCTACAGCGGTGTCCGAGTCACATCAATATTACATTTCCAGCCCTATGTCACTCCTTTCCAATGATTTGATTTCATATTTTACCAACAGAGCAAACCCACCCCCTCTGCCTTCCTGCCTGTCCTTTTGGTACAATGTGAATCCTTGAACATTAAGCTCCCAGCTATAATCTGCTTTCAGGCATGATTCGGTGATGCCCATATCATCATTCCTGCCAATCTGTAACTGTGCTACAAGTTCATCTACCTTATTCCGTATAGACCATAAGACAGAGGAGCAGAGTTAGGCCACTGGCCCATCGAGTCTGCTACACCATTCAATCGTGGCTGATCCTTTATTCCACTCCTCAGCCCCACTCCCCGGCCTTCTCCCCATAACCTTTGATGCCGTGTCCAATCAAGAACATATCAATCTCTACCTTAAATACGCCCAACAACCTGGCCTCCACAGCTGCTTGTGGTAATAAATTCCACAGATTCACCACCCTCTAGCTAAAAAAAAAATTCTGTATCTCTGTTTTAAATGGATGCCCTTCAATCCTGAGTCTGTGCCCAATTGTCCTAGACTCCCCCACCATGAGAAACATCCTTTTCACATCTACTCTGTCTAGGCCTTTCAACATTCGAAAGGTTTCAATAAGATTCCCCTCTCATCCTTCTAAATTCCAGTGAATGCAGACCTGGAGACGTCAAACATTCCTCATCTGATAACCCTTTCATTCCAGGAATCATCCTTGTGAAGCTCCTCAGAATCCTCTCCAATACTACCACTATTTACTTAGATAAGGAGCCCAAACTGTTCACAGTACTCAAGGTGAGGCCTCACCAGTGTCTTATAAAGCCTCAGCATCACATCCCTGCTCTTGTATTCTAGGCCTCTTGAAATTAATGCTAACATAGCATTTGCCTTCCTCACCACTGACTCAACCTGCAAGTTAACCTTTGGGGCATTCTGCACAAGGACTCCCAAGTCCCTTTGCATCTCAGAATTTTAGATTGCCTCTCAGTTGAGAAAATAGTCCGCACATTTATTTCTCCTACCAAAGTACATGACCATGCATTTTCCAACATTGTATTTCGTTTGCCACTCTCTTACCTAATCTCCTAAACTGTCTAATTCCTTTCGCAGCCTACCGGTTTCCTGAACACTACCTGCCCCTTCATCAATCTTTGTATCATTTGCAAATGTGGCAACAAAACCATCCATTCTATCATCTAAATTATTGATATACAGCATAAAAAATGGTTCCAACACCGACCCCTGCGGAACACCACTAGTCACTGGCAGCCAATCAGGAAGGGATCGTTTCATTCCCACTCACTGCATCCTACCAATCAGCCGATGCTCTAACCATGTTAGAAACTTTCCTGTAATACTATAGACCCCTAACTTGGTAAGCAGCCTCATGTGTGGCACCTTATCAAAGGCCTTCTCAAAATCCAAATATACAACATCCACTGCATCCCCTTTATGTATCCTGTGTGTAATCTCCTCAAAGAATTCCAACAGGTTTGTCAGGCAGGATTTTCCCTGAATGAAACCATGCTGACTATCAATCTCTATCTTGTCCTGTGTCACCAAGTACTCCATCACCTCATCCTTAGGAATTGACTCCAACATCTTCCCAACCCCTGAGGTTAGGCTAACTGGTCTGTAATTTCCTGTCTGCTGCCTTCCTACTTTCTTAAAGAGTGGAGTGACATTTGCAATTTTCCAGTCCTCTGGCACCATGCCAGAGTCCAATGATTTTTCAAAGATCATTCCTAATGCCTCTACTATCTCTACTGCTAACTCTTTCAGAACCCTAGGGTGCAGTTTATCTAGCCCGGGTGACTAATGTACCCTTAGGTCATTCAGCTTTTAAGCACCTTTTCCTTTGTAGTAGTATCCGTACTCACTTCTTTTCCCTCACACCCTTCAACATCTGGCATACTGCTGGTGTCTTCCACAGTGAAGACTGATGCAAAATACTCATTTCGTTCATCTGCTAGCTCCTCGTTCCATGTTATTATTTCTCCAATCTCATTTTCTAGCGGCCCTATGTCCAATCTCATCTCTTTATTTTCACATTCTTGAAGAAGCTTTTACTATCCACTTTGCTATTGTTTACCAACTTGCTTTCATATTTCATCTTTTCCCTCCTAATGATTCTTTTAGTTGCTCTCTGTAGGATTTTAAAATCTTCCCAATCCTCTATCTTCCCAGTAATTTTTTGGTTTGTTGTATGACCTCTCTTTTGTTTTTATATTAGTTTTGACTTCCCTTGTCAGCCACAGTTGTACTATTTTGCCATTTGAGTATTTCTTTTTTTCTGGAATATATCTATCCTGCATCTTCCTCATTTTCCTCAGAAACTCATGACTGTGCCACTCTGCTGTCATCCCTGCCAGCATCTCCTTCCAATTTACTTTGGCCAACTCCTTTCTCATACCATTGTAATTTCCTTTACTTCACTGAAATACTGCTATGTCAGACTTTACTTTCTCCCTGTCAAACTTTAAATTGAACTCAACCATATTGTGATCACTGTCTCCTAAGGGTTCCTTTACCTTAAGCTCCCTAATCACCTTCAGTTCATTACACAACACCCAATCCAGTATAGTTGAACCCCTAGTAGGCTCAACAACAAACTGGTGTAGAAAACCATCTTGTGAGCATTCAACAAACTAACTATTTTGAGATCCACTTCCAACCTGATTTTCCCAATCGATGTGCATGTTGAAATCTTCCATGATTATCAAAATATTGCCCTTTTGACACACCTTTTCTATTTCCTATTATAATCTGTGGTTCACATCCTAGCTACTGTCGGGAGGCTTGTATATAATTGCCATCAGGGTCCTTTTACATCTTCTGGTCCTATGTCACATCTTTCTACTGATTTGATGCCATTCTTTACCAGCAGAACCACACCACCCCCTCTGCCTCCCTTCCTATCTGTCTGATACAACATGTAACCTTGGACAGTCAGCTCCCAACTACAACCATCCTTCAGCCATGGTTCAGTGATGGCCACAACATCATACCCAACAATCTGTAATAGTGTAACAAGGTCACCCACCTTACATCTATACTCCATGCATTGAGATATAACACTTTTTGAGTACTGTGTTTGCTGCCCTTTTTGATTCCATTTCCCTAATGCACTGATACTCAACCTGCGGGCTGCAATTATGTCCTATCATCTGCCTGCCCTTCCTGACAGTATGACTGTACACTATCTTTGCTGTTTTTTAACCATCTGTCCTTCACTCTTGGTCCCACCCCCCTGCCAAATTAGTTTAAATCCCCCCAACAGCTCTAACAAACCTGCCCAGGAGAATATTGATCCCCTTAGGTTTAGGTGCAACCTGCCTCTTTTGGACAGGTCATTCCCCCAGAGGAGATCCCAGTGATTAAAGTACCTGAAGCCCTGCCCCCTGCACCAGCTCCTCAGCCACACATTTATCTGCCAAATCATCCTGTTTCTACCCTCACTGGCATGTGGCACTGGCAGCAATCCAGAAATTACTGCCCTGGAGGTCCTGCTTCTCAGCTTTCTACCTAGCTCTCTAAGTTTCTCGCTTCAGGACCTCCTTGCTTGTCCATCCTATGTCATTGGTACCAATATGTGCCAAGATATCTGGCTGCTCTCCCTCCTTCTCCATAACGTTGTGGACTTGATCCAAGACACCCCTCACCCTGGCACCAGGAAGGTAACATACCATGCGGGTGTCCCGTTCACGTCCACAGAATCTCCTGCCTGTACACCTGACTATTGAGTCTCCTATCAGCACCGCTCCCCTCTTCTCCCTCTTTCTGTACTGCTGAGGCCTCTGTCGGTCAGGGTCGACCATGGATCCTGGTTGTCTAGATACACAAGCCAAGGCAGTAGGATATGGAGAGCAAGCTGTTGCCCACGTAGCAAGCTCCTGCTCCCCACCCAGCTGATGGACCCAATGGAACGGCCGAGACCTGATACCGTTTGGTATCAGCAGTGTCGCAGGAGTTGCCAGTCAGCATTGAACTCAACGTAGGACTGCCTTAGGGACTCCAGCTCCGGACTTTTCCCTCGGGGTTTACTCCTGAAGCCTTCCCCTTGAGTGAGTACAGCCACAAGGCAGCAGAGGTTTGAGATCAGAGTTTTCCTTCTCCTAGACGAGCTGCCAACCATGGCTGACAAGCCCCATCTGCCCAAAATGACTGGTTTAAGGCGCCAGTAACCCACCTTTGCCCCTTCTCCTGTCAGTAGAAATGGTCCCGCTCGGCTTAGTAGCTAACCTACACATGAAGGGCAGGAGATGGACTTGGTTGTCAGAGGCTATTTGAAGAGCACACCACTGGGAGCATTTAATAGGTAGTGCGAGCTTGTCTCCATTACCACCCCGGGCATAGGTCTGTGGTCCCTTCTGCACCACAGACCTATGCTCAGTGACAGTATCGCAGTCTCCGTGACATCCCCTGGGAGGTCATCCCCCACAACAGTATCCAAAATCGTATGGTTATTATTGAGAGGAATGGCCACAGGGATGCTCTACGCTAACTGCCAATTCACATTTCCATTTCTCCTGACAGTCACCCAGCTACTCACCTCCCGCAACTTCGGGCTGACTACTTCCCTGTAACTCTGGTTGATTATCTCCTCACTCTCCCGTACAAGCTGAAGGTCATCAAGCTGCTGCTCCAGATCCTAGCACGGTCTTCAAGGAGCTGCAGTTGGATGCACTTCACGCAGATACGGTACTCTGGGAGACTCTGGATCCCCCAGGACTCCACCATCCAGCATGAAGAACACACAACAGCCATTTACTACACTAGGCCTGCACTCAAATATAAGACCTTCAGTCCTGTATTCACCTTTTTCGATTTTGTCCATCTTTTGCATTGCAACTCATCCTGTTGACTGCAATTTTGCCCTGTTATCAGCCTCGCCTTGCTAGGAGTCTCACTGCACACTGCCTCTGTTTGTAAACCAGCTACCCCATCTCCAGTTTCCGTCCCCCTGTCAAATTAGTTTAAACACTCCCGAGCAGCTCCTGCAAGCCTGCCTACAAGGATATTGCGCCCCCCCCCCCCCCAGCTCAGGTTCAGGTGTAACACATCCCTTTTGGACAGGTTGTACCCTCCCCAAAAGAGATCCCAATAAATATGCCCCCTGCCCCCTGCACCTGTTCCTCAGCCACACAATACTCTGCCAAATCATCCTATTCTTATCCCCAGTGGCACGTGGCACGTGGTATGGTCAGCAATCCAGAGATTACTACCCTGGAGGTCCTGTTTTTCAGCTTCCCACCTAGCTCCCTGAAATCTTTCTTCAGGACCTCCTCACCTTTTCTACCAATGTCATTGGTGCCAATATGTACCAAGACATCTGGCTGCTCAGCCTTCCCCTTGAGAATGTCATGGAGCTGATCTGAGACATCCCTGACCCTGGCACCAGGGAGGAACGATACCATCTGGGTGTCTCTATCGCGCCTCTGTTCCTCTGATCCTGATGGCAGTTACACATGGGCCTCCTAACAGTAGCTGGGATGTGGACCATAGATTACAATAGGAAATAGAAAAGGCATGTCAAAGGGGCAATATTATGATAATCATGGGAGATTTTGTCTTCTACCACCACTTCAGATACTACATCAAACGATTTCTTACTGAGACAACTTAAGTGTTTTTCTCTCCTTCTGCCTCTGGGTAAATGCTTATTCACGGTAATTTGAAATTTATTTCAAGTCATGCTTCTCCCTCAGCTGTCATTTTTCTTCCATTAATTTCTTGAATTATATTCAACCACATTAACAGCATTTGCCATCTCACACAGCCTTGGAATTTTTTCCCCAGTCCAAATCACAAATCTCTGATTATTTCATTATAATTGTACTCCACGCTAGCTTTCTTTCCAACCCAAATTCCATTCACGTATATCTCAGGGAGGTAAATCTCATTCACGTATATCTCAGGGTGGCCTTGAATAGGCGTGGCAGAAAATTTTAGCTCCTGCACCTTCTCCAAGCCCATTTTGCACTGAAGACCCAATTCAGCCTCTAAGAGGATTCCCGACCTTGCTGTGATTTGGAGGCTTAATGCCTCAATGATCCAGAGAGCCGTGCTGGCTTTGGCTCTTGATAGGGTCACCCATGCCAAACAGGTCAAAGGGTAGAGACCAGACCAAGGGGTTCGGCTCGGGGCTAACAATCCTGACTGGTAAAACAAAACTGTTAGAGAAACAGCAATGAAGAACGCTTCTACATCTGAGTGCGACGGTATCCTGTGTCTCTACCTGGGGCTTACATGGCTGTCTGTAGTCTGAAAGGAAGCTACTGGCCTGACGAAGGAAGCCCTAAACCCGGTCAGAGATGGAGGATCTTCATAGCTGCCCTAAATGCCAGTGGTGTAATGGGCAAAAAAAAAACACATTCAGCCTCCCTTAACCTTCTCACCAACCCATTTGTTTCTATCATTAGCAAATACGCTTAACAGTTATTAGCCTCTGGATTTCCACCATCTGCAAAAACTTCTGTGACTACTTGTTCTACAATGAAACTACCTGCTGCCACCTCTATAATATCCAACTCCACTCTTACCACAGCACAACAGCTGAAGAAACCCATACCTCTTCCAACACACTCCTAGTCTCCCCCATTCTAAGCTATAAACTTTTTTTTAGATTCTGAAGACAAGGTAGTCCCCTTTTATTGTCATTTAGTAATGTATGCATTAAGAAATGATACATTATTTGCTCCATGTAAGATAAATTACCGTACAACTTTCAAGCTTGCCACTTACACTGGCATATAGTTACAAGATTGATACCAAATTTTAAATTATTTCATGCTAGTTATCAAAATCTCTCTCTCATTGGCTGTGTTGCTCCATTCCGGTGTACCAATTTTGGTTTCCTGGCCATTCTCTGATTTCGTCGGTCCGTCATGGCCATGACTCAAGCAACAAAAGGGATAACCACCAATGCTGGACAAATTCCCTCAGATTTTTTAAAAATGTACTAACTCTGGTTTACCTGTTGATTATCTGTCCCAATTACTCAAATGATCTGAGGCAATTTTTAAAATATTGCTTATGAAATTATTTTATCGAGCCACGCTGCCCAGGAACCCACCTATTTAACCCTAGCTGAATCAAAGGACAATTTACAAACGTAAAGCCCTGGTTACGATTTTTACTGCTGTGCTGTAGGTATCTCATTTCAGCAGCTCTGTAAGAGCAGTCTGTTCTGCTTTCAGCCTGGTTGGGTTTAAGCTAAAGATAAGGAACTATGATGTTCAACTTAGGAATGTTGTGTCAGCCAATCAGGATGGTAGAATTGGGAGAAGGTTCTGGAGAACACTGGGCAGAGAAGTTTTTGGGATGGACACTGATGGGGGTCGAGGTCTTTTTGACGGAAGCTGGGAGAAGACTGGAGGGAAGGTGGCTGAGAACGCTGTCCCTGTTGCACAAGGTGTTTTGGGCAGTTGAATGGCTTCAAGGAGGGACGACCAATACTCCTGTGTGGGAGCCTGTTTGTTCGAGATGGATTTCGAGCAACAGTCAGAAGGTGTTGTGTGCTCTCACGCAGACTGTGGGTCAACTGCGTGAGTTAAAGGCAACTTCAAGGTGAGCTCCAGCATATGTGCACATTTGGACTCTGTTAGCTGTAATGATCTCTATTTATTTTTTTTCCCTTTCCTTTTTCCTATTAACTATTCGATAAAGCTGATATTTGTAAATACACTTTCCCTATACACGTTTGTAATTATACACAGTGTACAATGTTAGTTTTTGCCGACGGCTAATTGCATAGGGGTAGTACTTACACAGCATTTGCACAGTCAAGACATCCCAACTTCACGGTTTTGGTGGGACCCAAGTCATACGGACCCTAAGTGCACAGAGTTTGAGAAAGGTGGTTTTCTCACTGCTGAATCCAGGAACTGTTAATAAGGGGCTAACAAGCCGCATCTCTAGCGGAACCCGGTAAAGAGGGATTTCACAATGACCAATTAACCAGTGTGTTTGGACTGTGAGAGGAAACCAGAGCACCCCGAGGAAACCCAGACTGCCACAGGAAGAACACACAAACTCTTTACAGACAGCGGCTGGAAATGAACCCGGTTTGTTGTTTCTGTAAAGTATCGTACTAACCACTACACTATCATGCTGCCTCCCCCGTAACTGAGTAAACTTAAATATTAAACAACAGAATACCAAAGCAAGCGTAGAGTTGTCTTTAACCACACCAGTACCTGTGAGCTGGAGGCATGTGACTAAAAACAAAATCCTTTGTTGGATGCTGGCAGAAGGGGATGCTGGAGAGGTAAATACCAACAGAAAACAGGAGTTTTCAGTATGTATGGAAATTACCCACAAGTTTCTTACCAGACTTGGGGTACGTCACAATGAAGACATCAGAATCCTTTATTTCAAAATGTCTCAGTTGCTCCAAGTGTTCTTTTTCGTAGATCGATGAAATAAAGTTACAACCTTTGTACTGGAAATAATAATCACCAGTCGAGGACATTTTTTTCCTTGCGCAACAGAGAAACCTATAAAAGAGGATCAAAAATACTCATCCAATTGTCAGATAAAAATAAAACAACACAATAAACATGAGAGGTTCTGTGGATACTGGAAATCCTGAGCACATAACAATAGAAATTGCGTTGAGGTTACTGGAGACTCAAGATGCTCAAATCTAGAACAAAACTGTTCTGAAGTTTGAACACAGAAGTGCCGTTTTTATACATTAATTGATTACTTGGATACAGATATTGACCCCCAATAGAATCTTTATGCACTTCTGCACTCAATAACTGGTAATAATAACCAACTAAATCTACGTATTAAAGGCCCATAATACTTGAGAATTAGCAAAACAACTATCCAGTAGTAAGTAACAGGAATTCTGCAGATGCTGGAAATTCAAGCAACACACATCAAAGTTGCCGGTGAACGCAGCAGGCCAGGCAGCATCTCTAGGAAGAGGTCCTGACGAAGGGTCTCGGCCTGAAACGTCGACTGTACCTCTTCCTAGAGATGCTGCCTGGCCTGCTGCGTTCACCAGCAACTCTGATGTGTGTTGCTTGTATCCAGCAGTAAGTGTTGTCCTTGAGTTCCTCGTTTGCACCTTTGCCTTGTCTTGGTATAATCTGATTCTGATAATCTCATTCAGCATACTCTATTGTTTTACATTTAGATGATGCAAATGAGAACTTCCTAGTAACTTCACTTTGCAGACCCCATCTGTTCAGCAGCCGGCCCCATACTGTGAGCTAGCAGCCTATGCTGAGCAGACAGTACTGTGCATTTGTAATCTGTACTTTTAACTTTGAGCTGACGTGAGGTGATGCTGGAGAAGCACAGCGACTTTGTGTCGGTAGCAAACAAAACAATCAAAGATACTAACCACATACTAATCACCCATTTTTTCTGCTAAACGATCACGGCAATTAATAGCCTGTAACTTCCCTTTTGGAGCTGAGCTTTGAACTGCTTGTACGACCTGCTGTGGTGAGTACGAACCGAATCGAGGCAGCGGAACCTGGGTCCGAAGGCAGGGAATGATCTGGCCGTTGCTAGAGCGGATTCGATGTGGCAGAGCGTGCGGAGGAGAGTTAGAGTTGAGGTGGTGGGGCCCCAGGCTCAAGGGGGAGGAAAGACCTGAAGTTTCGATGAAAAGATCCGGGTTTCAGAGTCAGAGGCAAGGGATGGGCTGGTTCAGCCCGCTGCTCCACGAGGTTTACTTGTCTTTGCTGAACAAGCTACCCAGATCAGCTGCGGAGAATATTGGCTTCGCGGCTGTGGACTCAGGCTTGCATTTCTTCCTTGCACAATTTACTTTCTTTTCTGCACATTGGATGTTTGAAAGCCTGAAGCAAGGCAATACTTGCAGGCTGCCCCCAGCATTCAAGACCATAAGGTATAGGAGCAAAATTAAGTCATTTAGCCCATTGAGTCTGTTCTGCCATTTCATTATGGCTGATTAACTTTTCCTCTCATCCCAATCTCTGGCCTTCCCCCCCCCACCCCATATCGTTTCATGCCCTGACCAGTCAAGAATCTATCAACCTCTGCTTTAAATATACATAAAGACTTGGCCTCCATGGTTGCCTGTGGCAAAGAATTCTACCGATTCACCACACTCTGGCTAAAGAAATTCCTCTTCATTTCTGTTCTAGATGGATGTCGCTCTATTCTGAGGATACCTCCTCTGGTCTTATACACTCCCACCATAGGAAACATCCTCTCTACATCCACTCTATCAAGGCCTTTCACCATTCGATAGTTTCAATGAGGTCATCCCTTATTCTTCTGAATACCAATGAATACAGGCCCAGAGCCATCAAGTGCTCTTCATACGACAAGCCATTAAATCCTAGAATCATTTTCGTGAACTTCTTTTGAACCCTCTCCAGTTTCAGCACATCCCTTCTGAGATAAGGTGTCCAAAACTGTTCACAACACTCCAAGTAAGGCCTCAATAGTGCCTCACAAAGCCTCAATGTTACATAATGTTACTATAAGCCTACTGACTCTCACAGCTATCTGGACTATTCCTCTTCTCACCCTGTCTCTTGCAAAAACGCCATCCCCTTCTCGCAATTCCTCCGTCTCCACCGCATCTGCACTCAGGATGAGGCTTTTCATTCTAGGATGAGGGAGATGTCCTCCTTTTTTAAAGAAAGGGTCTTCCCTTCCTCCACTATCAACTCTGCTCTCAAACGCATCTCCCCCATTTCACGTACCTCTGCTCTCATTCCATCCTCCCGCCACCCCACTAGGAATAGGGTTCCCCTGGTCCTCACCTACCACCCCACCAGCCTCCGGGTCCAACATATTATTCTCCGTAACTTCCGCCACCTCCAATGGGATCCCACCACTAAGCACATCTTTCCCTCCCCGCTCCTCTCTGCTTTCCGCAGGGATCACTCCCTACGCGACTCCCTTGTCCATTCATCCCCCTCATCCCTCCCCACTGATCTCCCTCCTGGCACTTATCCTTGTAAGCGGAACAAGTGCTACACATGCCCTTACACTTCCTCCCTTACCACCATTCAGGGCCACAGACCGTCCTTCCAGGTGAGGCAACACTTCACCTGTGAGTCGGCTGGGGCGATATACTGCGTCCGGTGCTCCCGATGTGGCCTTCTATATATTGGCGAGACCTGACGCAGACTGGGAGACCGCTTTGCTGAACACCTACGCTCTGTCCGCCAGAGAAAGCAGGATCTCCCAGTGGCCACACATTTTAATTCCACATCCCATTCCCACTCTGACATGTCTATCCACGGCCTCCTCCACTGTAAAGATGAAGCCACACTCAGGTTGGAGGAATGACACCTTATATTCCATCTGGGTAGCCTCCAAACTGATGGCATGAACATCGACTTCTCTAACTTCCGCTAATGCCCCACCTCTCCCTCGTACCCCATCTGTTATTTATTTTTATACACACATTCTTTCTCTCATTCTCCTTTTTCTCCCTCTGTCCCTTTGACTATACCCCTTGCCCATCCTCTGGCTTCCCCCGCCCTTTTCTTTCTTCCCGGACCTCCTGACCCATGATCCTCTCATATCCCCTTTGCCAATCACCTGTCCAGCTCTTGGCTCCATCCCTCCCCCTTCTGTCTTCTCCTATCATTTTGGATCTCCCCCTCCCCCTCCCACTTTCAAATCTCTTACTAACTCTTCCTTCAGTTAGTCCTGACGAAGGGTCCCGGCCTGAAACGTCGACTGTACCTCTTCCTAGAGTTGCTGCCTGGCCCATTCACCAGCAACTTTGATGTGTGTTGCTCAATGTTACATCCTTGTTTTTAAATTCTAGTCCTCTTGAAATGAATACTAAATTTGCGTTTGCCTTCCCCACCACAGTCTCAACCTACAAAGTAACCTTTAGGGAACCCTGCACAAGGACTCCCAAGTCACCTTGCACCTCAGATTTTTTTATTTTTCCCCATTTTTTTCACTTCTTCTACCAAAATGTATGACCATACACTTTCCGACACTGTATTCCATCTGCCATTTCGTTGCTCAGTCTCTTAATCTAAGTCCTTCTATCGCCTTTACTTTCTCAGAACTGTCTACCCCTTCACCTATATTCATATCATCTGCAAACTCTGCAACAAAGCTATCAATTCCATCAACCAGATCATTGACATAAATCATAAAGAGAATTAGTCCCATCACAGACCCCTATAGAACACCATTAGTTACCGGTAGCCAACCAGAAAAGGCTCCCTTCATTTCCACTCCTTGCCTCTCGCCAATCAGACACTGCTTTATTCAAGCTAGAACTTTTCCTGTAATACCATGGGCTTGTAGCTTGGTTTGCAGCCTCATATGTGGCACCACATCAACGACCTTCTGAAAATCCAAGTACACAAAAAAAAACTAATTCTCCTTTTTCTATCCTGCTTGTTATTTCTTCAAAGAATTCTAATAGGTTTGTCAGGCAAGATTATTCCTTGAGGAAACCATGCTGACTAGGGCCTATTTTATCAAGTGCCTCTAAGTACCCTGAGACCTCATCCTTAATAATTGACTCCAACAACTTTCCAACCACTGAGGTCAGACTAACTGGCCCATACTTTCCTTTCTTCTGCCTCTCTGCATTCTTGAAGAGGGGAGTGACACTTGCAATTTTCCAGTTTCCCTGAACCATTCCAGGATCTAGTGGTTCTTGAAAGATCATTACTAATGCCTCCACAATTTCCTCAGCCACCTCCTTCAGAACTCTGGGATATCCCATCTGGTCCAGGTGACTTATCTACCTTCAGACCTTTCATTTTGCCAAGAACCTTCTTCTTGGTAATGGCAACTTCACACAATTTTGACACCTGACACTCTGGAACTTACACCATACTGCTAGTGCCTTCACAGTGAAGACTGATGCAAAGTACTTATTTAATTTGTCCCCCAGTACTACTTCTCCAGCATTGTTTTCCATCAGTCCGATATCCATTCTCGCCTCTCTTTTACACTTTATGTATCTGGAGAAACTTTTGGTATCCTCTTCAATATTATTGGCTGGCTTACTTTGTATTCCATCTTTACTTTCCTAAGGACTTTTTAAAGTTGTCTCTGTTGGTTTTTAAAAGTTTTCCCATCTTCTAACTTCCCACTAATATTGGCTCTATTATGTGCCTTCTCTTTGCCTTTTATGTGGGCTTCGACTTCTCTTACCAGCCACGGTTGTGTCATCCTATCATTCAAATACCTCTTCCTCTTTGGGACGTATATATCCTGTGCCTTCCTAATTGCTTCCAGAAATTCCAGCCATTGCTGCTCTGCCATCATCCCTGCCAGTGTTGTTTTCCAATCAATTCTGGCCAACTCCTCTCTCATGCCTCTGTAATTCCCTTTACTCCACTGTAATAATGATACATCTGACTTTAGCTTCTCCTTTTCAAATTTCAGGGTGAATTCAATCTTATCAATCAATCTTCCCCTAAGGATTCTTTTACCTTCAGCTCCCTAATCAGTACTGGTTCATTGCACTACATGCATAAAACCCAATCAAGAATAACTGATGCTGATCCCCTAGTGCGTTCAACCACTAGCCGCTCTAAAAAGCTATCTCATGAGCTGTCTAGAAATTCCCCCTCTTGGAATTCAATGCCAACCTGATTTTCCCAATCTACCTGCATATTGAAATCCCCCATGATTATTGCAACATTGCCCTTTTGGCATGCATTTCCTATCTCCAGTTGTATTTTGTAGGCAACATCCTCACTGTTGTTTTGGGGTTTGTATAAAACTCCCATCAGGATCCTTGTCCCCTTGCAGTTCCTCAGCTTTATCCACAATGATTCAACATCTTCCAACCCTATGTCACCTCTTTCTAATGATTTGATTTGATCTCATTTCATTTTTTTTTCCAAACAGAGCAATGCCACTCCCTCTGCATTCCTGCCTGTCCTTTTGATACAATGTGTATCCTTGGACATTAAACCAGCTGTAATCTTTCCGCCACGATTCAGTGATGCCTACAACATCATACATGCCAATCTGCAAATGTGCTACAAGTTCATCTACCTTATTCCGCATACTGCGTGCGCACAAGTGTAACACTTGCAGTCCTGTATTTATGCTTTTCAATTTTGTCCACCTTTTATGTTACAACTCATCCTGTTGACAGCAAGACTGCCCTATCATCAGCCTGTCATTGCTAGGAGTCTCACTATGTATTGCCTCTGTTTGTAAACCAACTACCTCATCTTCAGCTGGGTTCTCATCTCCTGCCAAATTAGCTTAAACCCTCTCAAACAACTCTAGCCAACCTGTACCCCCTTGAGTTCAGGTGTAACCCGTCCCTTTTGTACAGATCATACCTTCCCCAGAAGAGATTCCAGTGATCCAGAAATCTGAAACCCAGCCCCTTGCACCAATTCCTCATCCACTCATTCACCTGCCAAATCATCTTATTCTTACTTTATCTTAGGTTGAGTGAACTTGGCCTCTTCTCCTTGGAGTAATGGAGGATGAAAGGTGACCTGATAGAGGTGTATAAGATGATGAGAGGCATTGATCGTGTGGATAGCTTTTTCCCAGAGCTGAAATGGTTAACATGAGAGGGCATAGCTTTAAGGTGCTTGGAAGCAGGTACCGGTGGGGGGGGGGGGGGGGGGAGGTGTCAGGGGTAAGTTTTTTCACACAGAGAGTGGTGATTGTGTGGAATGCACCGCCAGCGAAGTGGTGGATACAATAGGGTCTTTTAAGAGACTCTTAGATAGGTACATGGAGCTCAGAAAAATAGAAGGCTATGCACTAGGGAAATTCTAGGCAGTTTCTAGAGTAGGTTACATGGTCGGCACAAGATTGTGGGCCGAAGGGCCTGTAATGTGCTGTATAGTTCTATGTTCTATTTCCCTCACTGGCGCGTGGCACAGGCAGCAATCCAGAGATTATTACCCAGAAGGTCCTGTTTCATAGCTTTCTTCCTAGCTCCCTAAAACATCTCTTCAGGACCTCCTCAACTTATCTACGTATGCCATCGGTGCCAATGTGTACCAAGACTTCTGGCTGCTCACACTTTCGCTTGAGGATGCCATGGACCTGATCTGAGACATCCCTGACCCTGGCGCCAGGGAGGTAGCATACCATCCGGAACCTGGATGTAGGTTTCACCTGGAACCTACCAGCCTTCTCCTTCCCACCCTCCTCCCACCTTCCTTATAGGGTCTCTGCCCCTTCCCTCTACAGTCCTGACGAAGGGTTCCGGCCTGAAATGTCGACCGATCTTTTCCACGGATGCTGCCTGACCTGCTGAGTTCCTCCAGCATGTTGTGAGTGTAGCTTACCATCCGAGTGTCTCTGTCATGCCCACAGAAACTTGTCTCTGTTCCTCTGACTATGGAATCTCCTATCACCCCTGCAGTCCTCTTCACCTCTCTGCTCTTTGGAGCCACAGCACCAGATTCAGTGCCAGAGACTCGGTCACCGTGTCCCCCCCCCCCACCCCGGTAGATCATCCCCTTCAATGGTATCTGAAGTTGTATACTTATTATTGAGGGGAACGGTCACAGGTGTACCCTGCAATGGCTGTACATTTACCTTCCTTCTCCTGACAGTCACCCAGTTACCTGTCTCCTGTAACCTAGGGGTGACTACCACCTTGTAACTCCTATCACCTCCTCATTCTCCCGTACGAGTTGAAGGCCCTCGAATTGCAGCTCCAGTTCCATCTCTCAGGAGCTACAACTTTTTGTGCCTGGTGCAGACGTGTTTATCTGGAAGTCTGAGGCTTTCCCAGAGTTCTCACATCCCACACAGAGTACAAAACTCTGCTCCTGGAGCCATTCTCACGAAACTACTATGCCCTAACAGATGAGGAATGAACAAATAAGAGCAGGGAGAGAGTAACGTGCAAAATGATTTACCTCACGCAGCTCTGATCTCACCTAAGCCATTCTACAGACTGGCACACTTAAAAGAATGGCTGCTCCACTTGCAGTTCAATTATTTTTAGTGAATAATTAATCCTATAGAGGAATAATGAATCCTCTCTAATGAAAACACGAGGAATTCTGCAGATGCTGGAATTTCAAGCAACACACATCAAAGTTGCTGGTGAACGCAGCAGGCCAGGCAGCATCTCTAGGAAGAGGTACAGTCGACGTTTCCGGCCGAGACCCTTCGTCAGGACTAACTGAAGGAAGAGCTAGTAAGAGATTTGAAAGTGGGAGGGGGAGGGGGAGATCCAAAATGATAGGAGAAGACAGGAGGGGGAGGGATGGAGCCAAGAGCTGGACAGGTGATTAGCAAAAGGAGTATGAGAGGATTATGGGACAGGAGGCCCAGGGAGAAGGAAAAGGGGGGAGGGGGGGGAGAAAACCCCAGAGGACGGGCAAGGGGTATAGTGAGAGGGACAGAGGGAGAAAAAGGAGAGAGAGAGAGAGAGAGAGAGAGAGAGAGAGAGAGAGAGAGAGAAAGAATGTGTGTATAAATAAATAACGGATGGGGTACGTGGGGGAGGTGGGGCATTAGCGGAAGTTAGAGAAGTCAATGTTCATGCCGTCAGGTTGGAGGCTACCCAGATGGAATATAAGATGTTGCTTCTCCAACCTGAGTGTGGCTTCATCTTTACAGTAGAGGAGGCCGTGGATAGACATATCAGAATGGGAATGGGATGTGGAATTAAAATGTGTGGCCACTGGGAGATCCTGCTTTCTCTGGCGGACAGAGCGTAGGTGTTCGGCAAAACGATCTCCCAGTCTGCGTTGAGTCTCGCCTATATATATATATATATATATATAGAAGGCCACGTCAGGAGCGCCGGACGCAGTATATCACCCCAGCCAACTCACAGGTGAAGTGTCGCCTCACCTGGAGGGACTGTCTGGGGCCCTGAATGGTGGTGGGGGAGGAAGTGTAAGGGCATGTGTCTCTCTAATGAATCCCTCTTACTGATTGGTCGTTCCTCAACTCAAGAGACTGCCGCAAAGCTCTACCTTTAAAATCTCAATCACCAACCTGATTAAAACCTATCACTTTTTATGCACACCTGACGTAGACTGTCCAGCTCAGAGGGAACTAGCTCCAAGCTTTGCTTTTTAAATATTGAACTGCAGACCTGACTGAAAGGTAGATCATACCACACACTGCCTCTTGCTGATTGCTCACTCAACTCGGAGAAGCTGCCACGAAGTTCTGCCTTTAAAATCCCAATTTCATCCTGATTAAAAGGTAGCCCTTTTTACACACCCCTGACATGGATTGTCCAGCTCAAACTTTGTTGGCCATTGATGCAAAATGCGATACTTCATCATACGTTTCAACACATACATGACAAGTAAAGCTAATCTTTCATCCTAAAGGAACTGGGCAAATTCAGTACTGGTGAAGTTACCACTTTGCTCTTTCAGGGTTCTGCATACAGACAACAAAGACTATTCTCAATTTTGAAACCGCTGCTTCAGACGGATGTTTTTCGATAGCACCTGTTTCGAACCACTTTGAACAAGCCTCCATAATGGCAAACATTTCCTTCCCCACCCCCAAAAAAAAAACGTAAACTTAGTTCTGTGCAATCAGAGCTAGATGTGTTACTTGGTGCTGTTCTTGCTAAAGCCTATTTTCCTTCAACACCTACTGGATACAAATCCAGATAATCAGAACACAGCATGCTTGATACCAAATATACCTGGAGGCCCTTCAAGCAACTGTTTCAGAACGTCTGCTTCTCCACCAGCTCTAAATTCCATGAAAAAGCCGTGTCATTGTTAAATCTGGCCTTTTATTCTTGGGCATCTTCTCGTTTATGAGTTCTGTATCTTCCATGCACACTCAGCGTTTTAGGAAAAGTTTCTGCCCCTTGCCATTAGACTTCTGAATGGTCCATGTACACTCCTTCACTATTCCTCTCCTGCACCATATTTGACTGTAAATTATTATTTTATTCTAAAAACAAGGATGTAATGTCGAAGCTTTATAAAGCACTGGACTAAGGCCTCACTTGGAGTACTGTGAGCAGCTTTGGGCCTCTTATCGAAGAAAGGATGTGCTGACATTGGAGAGGGTGCAGAGGGTGTTCACGAGAATGATTCCAGGAATGAAAGCACTATCATATGGGTCTGTACTTGCTGGAATTTAGAAAATGGCAGGGTTGGGGTGGGGAGGGGAGGGATATCTCATTGAAACCTATTCAATGTTGGAAGGTCTAAATAGAGCGGATATGAAGAGGATGTTTCCTATAGTGGTGGAGTCCAGGACCAGAGGGCTACATGTTGTCTGACAATAGATGCAGGAGTAGGTCATTCAGCCCATTGAGCCTGCACCACCATTCACTGTGATCATGGCTGATCATCCACAATCAGTATCCAGATCCTGCCTTATCCCCATATCCCTTCACTCTGCTATCTTTAAGAGTTCTATCTAACTCTTTTTTGAAAGAATCCAGAGAATTGGCCTCCACTGCCTTCTGAGGCAGAGCATTCCACAGAACCACAACCCTCTGTGTGAAAAAGTTTTTCCTCAACTCCGTTCTAAATTGTCTACCCCTTATTCTTAAACTTCCCTCTGGTTCTGGACTCCCCCAACATCAGGAATATGTTTCCTGCCTCGAGCGTGTCCAATCCCTTAATAATCTTATGGAGAATTCTTGAACATTAGTATAATTGCAATTTTAAACTTTGAAAAAATGATATAGATGCACAGAGTACCCTGATTGCAACACGGAATGGTATGAAAACACCAATATCCGAGAACAGAAAAGCCTACAAAAAATGGCTAACATGGCCCAGTCCATCACAGCAAAAGCCCTACCCAACACTGAGCACATCTACAAGGAGCTCTGCCACAAGAGAGCAGCATCCATCATCAAAGACTGGTACCATCAAGATCATGCTCTCTTCTTACCACAACCATCAGGAAGGAGGTTCAGGTGCCTTTAGTGCCACAACACCTGGTTCAGGTACGGTTATTACCCTTCAGCTATCAGGCTCCTGAACCAGAGTGGATAACTTCACTCACCTCAACTCTGAACTGGTTCCACAACCTGACACTAGTCAGGCCTCACTTGGAGTACTGTCAACAGTTTCGGGCCCCATATCTCAGAAAGGATGTATTATCACTAGAGAGAGTCCAGAGGAAGTTCACGAGGATAATTCCAGGAATGATGGGGTTAACATATGAGGAGCATTTGGCAACTTTGGGCCTGTATTCACTGGAATTTAGAAGAATGCAGAGGGATCTCATTGAAACCTACCAAATGTTGAAAGGACCAGATAGGATGGATGTGGAGATGATGTTTCCTATGGTGGGGGTATCCAGAACTAGAGGAAACTTGTGCGGTGACCTTTTAGAACAGAGATAAGGAGGAATTTTTTTAGCTAGACTACTGACTACTGTCGACTCAGGCCTAGGCGGCCGGCGTTGGGCACGATGATGGACTCTCCACTTCTCCCTCTCCCTCATCAGTGTGTTCAGTTCATCTACATTAGCCGCGCCGCTGTCTTCTAGGAGCATGTTGACCATAAGCTTGGGAGGGCGCCCAGGGTTCATCCTCCCGTGCTTGGGCTCCCATATGATGACTAGGCTGGCAGGTAGCTCGGGGTGGCGTAGACAGTGCCCCGCTAGTTGCAGTCTTCTCGCCTCGATTTTAGTGGTGAGCATCGGTAGGTTGTTATAGAGCTCGACGTTCGTCATGTGCTGTTGCCAACTCACGTCAAGAGCCGTCCGGAGCATTCGTGTATAGCAACCATCTAGAGACTTTCGTACAGCCTCGGTGAGTGTCCACGGCTCACATCCGTACGTGAGAATGGACTCTATGACTGCTATGAAGATCCTCTTTCTAAGCCCTCTGGTCAGGTTCAACTTCCAGATTTCCTTCATGTCATTCATAGCCCTCCACACCAGTGCCTTCTGTATCTTTTTAGCTAGAGAGTAGTGAATCTGTGGAATACCCTACCAAAGACTGCAGTGAAGGCCAACCAAGTCTGTGGGTATATCTCAAAGTGGAAGTAGATAGATTCCTGATCGGTCAAAGCATCAAGGGATACGGTGAGAGGGCAGATCAGGCAGAGTGGACTCGATGGCGGAGTGGCCTATTCTGCTCCTATGTCTTACGGTATAATGGTCTAACCTACAAACTCACCCTCAAGGACTCAACAACTCATGTTTTCAGTATTATTTATTTATTTTTTGTTTGCATAGTTTCAAAAAGTTCAAAGTATATTTATTAATGTATAAATTGTACAACCTTCAGATTCATCTGCTTACAGGGAGCCACAAAACAAGAAACCAGGAAGTATCCAATTAAAAAAAGACCAACACAATATGCGAAGAGGGAGAAAAAAAACCAAAGAAATCATGCAAACAATAAATGCCCGGAGCAGCTGGAGTAGGCCAAGAGCCTCAGCTCATCACACAGTGGGGAAAATCGTGGCAAAGCTCGCAGACATGAAGCCCAGGGCAGCCTCGGCCTCAGTGCTGGGAGTGGAGGAAGCATCACAGGGCAGCGAACAGAACTGTTCGATCCCGACACCCTGCTGTTTCAGCCCATCTGGCCCAGCGTTTCAATCGTCCAAACAACTGGTTGTCCCCCAAACTACGATCCAGGCCCTGTTGCGTCGGGACACTCTGGGCCTGGACACTGCTGACATGTTTCGGCCTGTACTCAACATTTCCAAACCTCACTCTCAGTTTAGGCGGATAGGCTTCGAAAGTCCTCCACTCCGACTCTGTCTCAAATATGCCTCAACCTTGCTCTGATCACCACTCCTTGACCTCACTCCAGCCTTGCATCGCACACATACACCACAACCCTCCAGTTAGCCTCACCTTCGCTCACCTGTTCATTATCCGGGGTGATCATTTACCACAATTTTCCACAGAGTGTTATCAGTATTTAGTTATAGTTCTTACTTTATGAACCGCCAATAACCTGATATTCATCTTCAATTGTGCCATCTTAAACCAGCTTGTCTTCTTTTGTACATTGGTTGTTTGTCGGTCTTTGTCTATGTGCAGTTCGTCATTGATTCTATTGTATTCACAAATCTCAAGGGTTGTAAATAGTGATATCTACATACTTTGATAATAAATACACTTTGAACTACTGCTGCCACAGACCACAAATTTCACAGCATACACCAATGATAAAAAAACCCGAGCCTGATTCATCTCTTATCATGCCCACAATCCCTTGTACTGTAACAGAATCGGTTCCATCTTTTCTAGCAATCTCACATGGTCACCAACTCATAGAAACATAGAAAATAGGTGCAAGAGTAGGCCATTCAGCCCTTCGAACATGCACTGCCATTCAGTATGATCATGGCTGATCATCCAACTCAGAACCCTGTACCAGCCTTCCCTCCATACCCCCGATCCCTTCAGCCACAAGGGCCATATCTAACTCCCTCTTAAATATAGCCAATGAACTGGCCTCAACTGTTTCCTGTGGTCTCACCAAGGCCTTGTACAACTGCAGTAGTACCTCCCTGCTCCTGTACTCGAATCCTCTTGCTATGAATGCCAGCATACCATTTGCAGTATCCTATACAACTCGGTGTATCCTCATTCCAATTACACCAGCTACCCTCAGACAAGGTGCCACACTAGGCGGATCCAACAGTGCTTGGGTTTGTCCTCAAAGGAGTAGGGCCCTTCAGCATCAATCTCATTGGTAAAGCTGATTACTGAGAGAGTAATCTTCCTCAAACGTGCCTTTCTTTGGAATCAAAGTATACCTTCCAGGCACCTGTGTCCCTTCTCTGCCCTACTTGAGATCAAGGGAACATTTACAGTAAATTGTGACTCTTCGTAGACTTTTATCACAGGTAAATTCCTGATGAAGGAAGGGTCACTGCCCGAAATGCGGACTGTTTATTTAATTCCACAAATGCAGCCTGATCTGCAGCATTTTGTGTGTATTGCACAGGTAAAGCCATCCACCCCTTTGAGGAAGTCTACAAGGAGCATCGTCGCAGGAAAGCAGCATCCGTCAAGGATCCCCACCATCCCAGCCACGTTCTCCTTTCACTGGTCCATCAGGAAGGAGGCCAAGAGTTTTGGGTCATACATGACCAGGTTCAGGAACGTATTTTACCCCTCAACCGTCAGGCTCCTGAACCAGAGGGGATAACGTCAATCAGCCCAACACTGAAATGATTCTCCAACCTAAGGACTCACTTTCAAGGACTCTCCAACTCACGTTCTTGATATGTATTAATTATTTAGTTTTTTTTGTCTTTGCACAATTTGTCTTTTGCACATTGGTTATTTGTCTGTCTTTGTTGTGTGCGTTTTCTTATTGATTATATTTGTTTCTTTGCATTTACTTTGAATGCCCACAAGAAAGAGTAGCACAAGTGCCAGTGATCCTGGTTCAATTCCTGCCACTGTCTGCAAGGAGTTGGTACATTCTCCCCGTGACTGTGTGGGTTTTCTCTGGGTGTGCCTGTTTCCTCCCACAGTCCAAAGATATACCAGTTGGAAGGTTAACCGCTCATTGTAAATTGTCCTGTGATTAGGATAGAGGTAAATTGCTGGCATAGTTCAGAGGGTGGGAAGGGCCTGTTTCACACTACATCTCAAATAAAAATGAATCTTAGGGTTGTAGGCGGTGACATATACGCACTTTGACAATAATTTCACTTTGATATTCAAATCAATTTATTTACTCTGTTACACATTGCCCAGAGGCTGAGAATGACAAATCCAGAGCAGATATCTACCTTATTAGTTAGAACCTTTGCTCAGCTCAATCTCTGTGCAAGACCACAAGATAAGAAAAGAATTAAGCATATCACTTGTCAAGGTTTTCCTTCAGGCCAACGGGCACATGTTGAAATAGCTCCCCTGTGGGGATAATAATTAACAGATTCCAAATGATTTTCCAATCTATAAGAATGATTGGAACATTCCTAATCCCGTATCAGATGCATTATCTGAATGGCTTCTTGGAGTTGCTATATCCTTCTTCAGGTGAACTTTGGCCTCCAGCACTTGAACACCAAAGTCACCTCAAGTCATCTCAGAGTAAATAGGCCTTTGATCCTTGGGACTGGATAGTTCTGATGAACAACTGAAATCAATAGTAGTCACCTTCCCATCCCACAATGCATCAGAATCAGAATTAAGTTTAATATCCCTGGCATACGTTGTGAAATGTGTCCTGATGTGGCAGTAGTACAATTGATATGACAACTGAAGATTACATCAATGAAAGTCAACTCAGTTACTTAGTCCTTCAACTGCTGGAGAACAGTGTGGAAAGAACGGGTGCTGTTTTCTCCCGGTAGGGATTAGTTTCTAGTTCCAAGTGCTCCTGCCACGTTTTGTCACCCTGCAACCTTATCCTTCAATCTCTTTGAATTATGGAGGACAGCATGTGTATAAATGTCTCTCTCTAGCAGACTTCATCATGATCATCATGACGCCAGTATTTCCACTATATTTTTTAATGTTTCTTAATTGTACATATGATTTTTTTTGTGTTCTATCGCTGAGCAGCAGTGAACCTTCTGATTGGCCTGTCAGAGTTCTCTTTGGGAACTAGTTGACTTGATCAGCATTTCTGATCTGGCTATTGTTCACGATTGCATTTAATAATATTAAAAAAATTGCCTCAAGATCCAGGGGAAGAATCCACAAGGTTTATGAAAGGCAACCAATATTCACTAGTGAAAACACCCACAATCCTGAGCAATAAAGAGATTAAAAATTAGCTTTATTTGTTATATGTGCATGGAAACCTGCAGTGAAATGCAACTTTGCATCAACTAACACAGTTCTTGGCCATGGCAGATTTAAAACGTTGAACTCAAATGGGTCAAGGACAGTGGAAGTAGACAGATCAATTGTCTTTGTTCCTGCCATGTGCTTGGAGATGGAGGCTGCCATTTTGTGGAACTGTTTTACATCCTCCATTTTGTGAGATGGAGTTGCTTTGCTTTCTGTGTTTAAAAGTAAACACAATGATATTTCAGGTAATCTGTGGGTTTAGAGATGATTTCCAAATAAGAAGTTATTTGTGAGGTATTCTTTGATATAACATAATATGCAGGTTTGTGAATATTGGGGATGATGCCTGCCTGGAGTGATTCAGGCTGATTACTGAGGAGAACAAAGAGCCATAAATTACTGATGATCACTTGCTGGGAAGAGGGCAACAAATGGATGCAGGTCTGGAGCAGAGCCAATAACAAAGAGTTAAAGATCAATCAAATTACCTGCAGCCAATGATACTGGAATGCAATATTTGAATTGGTAAGGAACGAGTATAAAAGTGGACACTTCAAGTGTGCTATCAACAATAACTTTGTTAAGAGACCCATCATCGCAAGGAAGAACTCTCATGCCAGAAGCTGGGCAAAGAAAGGATTAATCATCTGGCTAATGGAGATCCCCTATTTTGGTGGTCAGCACAATGCTTTAAAATACCAGCTTCAACCATTCAAATAACCAGGTGGCAGAGCTGGTATTGTTTAACTGGTTCCTAAATGCCAAACTTCTATCCCCTATCAAGTAAAAGTTAAAACTTTCTCTCGACACAAGACCCACCAAGCTGCCCTCCACCACAACCTTCCTCCATCTGATAAGGCATATAAGGGATAAGGCAGGAACTGGATACTGATAGTGGATGATCAGCCATGATCACAGTGGCGGTACTGGCTCGAAGGGCCGAATAGCCTACTCCTGCACCTATTGTCTATTGTCTATCTGGCAGAACTAATCCTCACCCTCAACAATTTCTCCTTCGGCTTCTCCCACTTTCTCCGGACAAGCAACGGACAACCTCATGGGCCCCAGCGATGCTTGCCTTTTCATTGGCTATGAGGCACAGTCTATGCTCCAAACCTTCCCTGCCAATGTTCCCCAAATCTTCTGTGCTACATTGATGACTGCAATGGTACTGCTTCATCCACCAACAATCAGCTTGTCAATTTCATCAACTTTGCCTGCAACTTCCACGCTGCCCTTAAATTCACTTGGTCCATTTCTGGCACCTCTCCCCCCTTTCTTGATCTCCCTGTCTCCATCTCTGAAGACAAACTGTCTACTGACATCTTTTATAAACCTACTGATTCCCATGGTTATCTCAACTTTATCTTTTCACACCCTGTCTTGTGTAACGAAAAATAATTTCACAAGATACACATACGACCACAATTATGCCATTGAATCTGCTTTGCCATTTCAACTTGGCTTTCCTCTCAGCCCCAAACTCCTGCCTTCTCCCTGTATCCTTTCATGCCCTGACCAATCAAGAATCTATCAACCTCTGCTTAAATATACGTAAAGACTTAGCATCCACAGTTATCTGTGGCAAAGAATTCTACAGATTCACCACTCTCTGGCTAAAGAAATTCCTCTCATCTCTATACTAAAAGGATGTCCCTCTACTCTGAGGCTGTGTCCTCTGGTTTTACACTCCACCACCATAGGAAGTGTCCTCTCCACATCCACTCCATTGAAGCCCTTCAACATTTGACAGGTTTCAATAAAGTTACTCCTTATTCTTCTAAATTCTAGTGAATACAGGCACAGGGCCATCAAATGCTCTTCACATGACAAGCTGTTCAATCCCTGAATCATTTTTGTGAACCTCCTTTGAACCTTCTCCAGTTTCAGCATGTCCTTTTGAAGATAAGGGGCCCAAAACTGCTCACAAAACTCCAAACGAGGCCTCACCAGTGCTTTATAAAGCTTCAACATTACACCCTTGCTTTTAAATTCTAGTCCTCTTGAAATTAATGCCAACATCACAGTTGCCTTCCTCACCACAGACTCGCCCTGCAAATTAACCTTTAGGGAATTGTTCACAAGGACTCCCAAGTCCCTTTATGCCTCGGTTTTTTGTACTTTCTCTCCATTGAGAAAATAGTCAGTTCTTCTTTCAATTCTTCTACCGATGTGCATGACCATACATTTCCTGACACTGTATGTCATCTGCCACTTCTTTGCCTATTCTCCTAATCCTTCTCTCTACTGCCTCAAAACTACCTGCCCCTCCACCTATTTTCATGTCATCTTCAAACTTTGTAACAAAGCCACCAACTCCATTATCTAAGTCATTGACATAAAATATAAAGCGAATCAGTCCCAACACACACCGCTGTGGAACACCACTAGTTGGTGGCAGCCAACCAGAAAAGGCTCCCTTTATTCCCACTCTTTGCCTCCTGCTGATCAGCCACTGCCTTATCCATGCTAGAATCTTTTCTGTAATACCATCAGCTCATAGCTTGTTAAGCAGCCTCATGTGGGGCACCTTGTCAAAGGTCTTCTGGAAATCCCAGTACACAACATCAACCAATTCTCCTTTGTCTATCTGGCTTGGTATTTCTTCAAAGAATTCCAACAGATCTGAGGAAAGCATGCTGACTACTATTTTATCATATTCCTTCAAGTAATCTGAGACCTCATCCTTAATAATGGGCACCAAATTCCTTCCAAACACTAACTTGCCTATAATTTCCTTTCTTCTGCCTCTCTCCCTTCTAGAACAGTGGTGTGATATTCACCATTTTCAGTCTTCCAGAACCACTCCAGTATCTAGTGATTATTGAAAGATCATTTTTAATGCCTCCACAACCTCTTTCAGAAACCTGGCGTACGCCATGTGGTCCAGGTGACTTATCTACCTCCAGAACTTTGTTTCCCGTTGGACATTCTCTCTAGAACATTCTAACTTCACATACTTCATGACTTCCTAACACCTGGGACTTCTACCATACTGCTCATGTCTTCCACAATGAAGACGAATGGTTCCCATGAGGAGACTTTCCTTTCCAGGACATTAGAGATGTTCTCCTTAAACACAGAGTTTCCCTTCCTCCACCACTGATGCTACATTCACCTGCATCTCCTCCATTTTCCAGACATCCATGCTCACCCCATCACTCTCTGCAACCGCATTGCTTCCTCAGCGCTACCTACCCCTCCACCTATCTTTGTATCATCCGCAAACTTTGACACAGAGCCGCCAATTCCATTAACCAAATCACTGACCAACAATGCGAAAAGTAGAGGTCCTAATATTGACCCCTGAGGAACACCACTAGTCACCGGTAGCCAACCTGAAAAGGCCCCTTTTATTACCACTTGAGTAATCTCAAATGGACACAGGAAATTGTAACATAACATGCACAATTTCTTTACATCCTTACCAGGTTTTGGGCTTGCTGTAAGTGAATGAAAGATGATAATAAAGGTGTACCTTTCTGAAGTTGCCTTCTTTGTACTCTGATCTGTCAAAGTATAGAGAGAGAAAAAAAGTATTAGCTGGGTAAAAAAGCTTAACTATGGGGATTCCTTGCCATTTTCATCCAAGCTAACTGAACATATAAACTCAGTGGCCACTTTATTAGGTAATACCGAATCAGACAATCATGTGACAGCAACTCAATGCATGAAAACATACAGATATGGTCAGGAGGCTCAGTTGTTGCTCTGACCAAACATCAGAATAGAGAAGAAATGTGATCCAAGTGACTTTGACTGTGAAATGATTGATGGTGCCAGATGGGGTGGTTTGAGTATCTCAGAAACAACTGATCTCCTGGGATCTCCACGCACAAGTCTCTAGAGTTTACAGAGAATGGTGTGAAAACAAAAAAACATCCAGTGAATGACAGTTTTGTGGGTGAGCATGCCTTGTTAATGAGAGAGGTCAGAGAATAATAGCCAGTCCATTTCAAGATTGGCACAGAGGAGATGTCAGGGGTAAGTTTTTTTTTTAAAGCAGAGAGTGGTGAGTGCATGGAATGGGCTGCCGGTGACGGTGGTGGAGGCGGAAATGACAGGATCTTTTAAGATACTCCTGGATGGCTACATGGAGCTTAGAGAAATAGAGGGCTATGGGTAAAGCCTAGGCAGTTCTAAGGTAAGGACATGTTCGATACAGCTTTGTGGGCCGAAGGGCCTGTATTGTGCTGTAGGTTTTCTATGTTTCTAAGATGACAGGAAGGAGGCAGCAACTCAAATAAAAATGCATTACAACAGTGATGTGCAAAAAAGCATCTCTGAATGCACAACGTATTGAACCTTGAAGTGGATGGGCTACAGAAGATCAGAAGCATACACTCAGTCACCACATTTAGGTACAGGAGGTACCCAATAAAGTGTCCACTGAGTGTATGTTCTAGTGCAGGAAACTGCGGAAAAAGTACATCTATCCGAGACCTTGGAGAGGAATACAGCATCTTCACCCTTGCTTGTCCATGCCAAACTCAGCAACCTCTCCGCTGGTCCCAATTACTCACATTCAGCCCATGATGCTCCAAGCCCACCTCCTCCATAAACCTAACCAAACTGCTCTTCAATGTCACAGTTGTACTTGTCTTGACCATCTCCTTGGCAGCTCATTCCAGGTACTCACGATCCTTTGCGCCAAGAAGTTACCTCTCTAATATTGAATTTCTCCCCTCATCTCAGGGAAAAGGCTATGACTAGCCACCTTAATCATACCCTTAGTGATTTTATAAACTTTTATAAGCTTACATTCTCCTGTGCTCCAAGGAAGAAAGAGCCAGCATGCCTACCCTCTCCCTGAAACTTGGGCTATATGGTCCAGGCAGCATCCTTGTAAATCTCTTCCACCTCCTGTCCAGCTTGCCAAAGTAGTATCTATCATCAGAGATCCCCACCACCCAGGCCATGCTCTCTTGTCTTTGCTGCCATCGGATAAAAGGTACAAGAGTCTCAGGTCTTGCACCATCAGGTTCAAGAACAGTTACTACCACACAACCATCAGGGTCTTGAATAAAAGGGGATAACTTTACTCACTTACCCATGATTGAGATATTTCCCACAACCAATGATCTCACTTTAAGGCCTCTATCTTGTTATCACATGTTCTCGTTATTAATTTATATTTGGATTTGCGCAGTTTTTTCACCTTCTACCCTCTGGTTGATCTTTCATTGATACAGTTACTATTCTATATTCTATAGTTTTGCTGAGTATGCTGACAGGAAAATGAATCTCAGAGTGATCAAAGCAATGTCAAAGTCAATTTATTATCAAAGAACCTCGAGATTCACTTTCTTGCAGGCATTCACAGAAAAATAAATAAAATAGAATTTGTGAACTATATAAAACAAAATCTGACAAGCAATCAATAAGCAAAAGACAACAAACTGTGCACATCAAAATTAAATAATACTAAGAACATGCGATGTAGGTTACTTGAGAGTCTTTAGTTTAGAGTATTGTCACTATACAATACTCTCAGTGGAGCCTCACCAATGGTGTATATACATAATGTCTTTACAACTAAGGCTGCACAGGCTGAAGGCCAGCACCCTAAACACCTTATTCACTACCCTGTTTGCTTCCACATCCTCTTTCAGCAAACTGTAAGCTGCCTCAACAACAATTGCCCAGTGGCACTCACGTCTACTGTTATGAAGAGCTTTGAGTGGATGGGTAGAATCAAATCCTGCCTATGCAAGGATCTTGTCCTGCTGCAATTTAACAATCAACACAATAGGTCTCCAGCAGATGCAATTTCACTGGCTTGCCTCTTGGCCTTGGATCACCTGGATAGTAATAATACTTATATCAGGCTGCTGCTTATTGACTACAGCTCAGTGTCAAACACAACCATACCCTCAGTTCAATCAACAAGCCCCAAAACATGGGCCTCCGTACTTCCATCTGCAACCAGATCCTTGACTTCCTCATGGGGAGACCACAATCAGTGTGGGTTGGAAATGACATCTCCTACTCACTCACAATCAACACTGGCTCACCTCAAGGATGTTTAGCCCACTGCTCTACTCTCTCTACACCCACAAATGTAGCTAGGCACAGCTCAAACACCATCTACAAACTTGCCTATAATGCAACTATTGTTAGCAAAATTTCAGATGGTGATGAGGAAGTGTACAGGAATGGGATAGATCAGCTGGTTGAGTGGTGTCACAGCAATATCCTTGCACTCAACATCAGTAAGACCAAGGAACTGATGGTGGTCTTCAGGAAGGGCAATTTGAGGGAACACACACCAATCCTCATGAAGGAATCAGGAGTGGAAAGAATGAGCAGTTTCAAGTTCTTGAGTGTCAACGTCTCTGAGGATCTATCCTGGGCCCAACGTATTGATACAATTATAAAGAAAGCATGACATTAGCTATATTTCACTGGGAGTTTGAAGAGAATCGGTATGTCATCAAAGACATTAGTAAATTTCTATAGCTAGACCATGGAGAGCACTCCAACTGGTTGAATTGCCATTTGGAATGGAGGGGCCACTATACAGGATCAGAAAAAGCTGCAGAAAGTTGTAAACTCAGTCAGCACCATCATGGGCACTAGCCTTCCCAGTATCCAGGACATCTTCAAGAACCGATGCTTCAAAAAAAGGCTGCATCTATCATTAAGGACCCCCATCACCTAGCACATGCCCCCTTCTCATTGCTACCATCAGGAAGGTGGTACAGGAGGCTGAAGGCACACACTGAATGATGCAGAGATAGTTTCTTCCTTCTGCCACCCAGTTTCCGAATGGACATTGAGCCAATGAACAGTACGTCACTACCTCTTTTAATTTCTATTTTTGCACTAGTTATTTAAGAATTTTATAAAATGTGTGTGAATTACAGAAAACATTTACTGTAATACATTTTCCCTATTATGTAGTACATTGTACCAGTGCTACAAAACCAACAAGTTTCACAACATATGCCAGAGATATTAAACATGATTCTGAAAATATCTGTCCTTTAGGAAATGAAATCTCTAATCCTTGCACTCACTGGCCCACAGGCTCATCAGCACACAAGTCCTAGCTCATAAACTACATTAAAACTCTCATTCAGAGATTCTAACACGAGACATGCACCCACTCTGGGCGATTCTATAGTAACCCTCTCTGAAGCCCAAATCGAGGGAGCTGCACCGCTTACTAGTCAAAGAAGAACACAAAACTATAACTTACAATCAATTTCCCTGATTTTTCTTCACAATACCGAGATAAATCACAATGACGTGGCCTCTACAGTCATCTGTGCAGCCACTGGCTAAAGAAATTTCTCCTCATTTCTGTTCTAAAAGGATGTCCTTCTGTTCTGTGTCTGTGTCCTTTGGTCGTAGGCTCTCCCACTAATGGAAACATCTTCTCCACATCCACACTATCTAGGCCTTTCAATATCCTGTAGGTCTCAATGAGAATCCCCCACTCCCATTCTTCTAAACTCATTGAGTACGGGCTCAGAGCTATCAAGCACTCCTCATTCCCGGGGTCTTTCTTGTGAACCTCATCCAAATGCTCTCCAATGCCAGCACATTCTCTTTTAAAGTACAATGTTCAAAGTAAATTTATGTCACCATATACAACCCTGAGATCCATTTTCTTGTGGGCATTCTCAACCAACCATAATAGAATCAATGAAAGATTGCACCAACAGAATGGACAACCAGTGTGAAAAAGACCAACTGTCCAAATGCAAAGAGAGAAATAATAATAAATAAATAAATAAATAAGCAAGCAATAGGTATAAAGAACATGAGGAGAAAGAGTCCTTGAAAGTGAGTCCATAGATTGTTGAGGGTGAGTGAAGTTATCCCCTCTGGTTCAAGAGCCTGATGGTTGAAGGGTAATAGTTGTTACTGAACTTGGTGATGCCAGTCCTGAGGCTCCTATAGCTTCTTCTTGATGGCAGCAGTGAGAAGACAGCATATCCTGGGTGGTGGGGGTCCATGTAGATGTGCTCAATGATGGGGAGGGCTTTACCCTGATGGACTGGGCCGTATCCACTACTTTTTGTACAATTCAAGGGCGTTGGTGTTTCCATACCAGGTTGTGATGCAGCCAGTCAATCTACTCCCCACCAAATCAACACAAGTTTGTCAAAGTTTTAGATGTCATGTTGAATCTTTGCAAACTTCTAAGTAGAGGTGCTGCCGTGCTTTCTTTGTAATTGCACTTTCATACTGGGCCCAGGACAGATCCTCAGAAATAATAACGCCATGGAATTTGAAGTTGCTGACCCTCCCCACCTCTGATGAGGACTGGATCATGAACCTCCAGTTTCCTCCTCCTGAAGTCAATAATCAGCTCTTTGGTCATGACATTAAGTGAGACGTTGCTGTTGGGGCATCACTCAGCCAGATTTCCAATCTCCCTCCTATATGCTGATCCATCACCATCTTTGAATCAGCCAAAGATAGTGGTGTTATCAGCAAACTTATATATGGCATTGTAGCTGTGCTTAGCCACCCATTCGTAAGTATAAAGCAGTATGGAGTAGGGGGCTGAGCACACAGCCTTAATGGTATACCTGTGCAGATGGAGATTGTAAAGGAGATGTTGTTGCCAATATGAACTGACTGGGGTCTACAAGTGAGGAAATGGAAGATCCATTTGCACAAGAAGATAATGAGGCCAAAGTCTTGGAGCGTATGGTATTAATGCTGAGCTGTGGTCGATAAAGAGCATCCTGATACATGCATCTTTGTTGTTGAAATGCTCCGGGGTTGAGTGAAGAGCTGTGGATCTATGGTAGGCAAATTGGAGGAGATCCAAGTTCTTCTCAGGCAAGAGTTGATATGTTTATCACTAACTTCTCAAAACACTTCATCAATGTGGATGAAAGTGCTGTGGACAATAGTCACTGAGGCAGGTTGCCGTGTGCTTCTTGGGCACTGGTATAATTGATGTCTGCTGAAGTGAGAGGTTAAAGAGCTCAGTGAACACTCCAGCTAGTTGATCAGCAGTGGTCTTTGTATTTAGGCAGGTCCCCCATCTGGGTCAGATGCTTTCTGTGAGCTTACCCTCCCGAGGGATGTTTTCACGTCAACTTCAGGGATGGAAATCATTGAATCATTGGGGGTTGTGAGAGTTTGAGATGGTTCCTCCATGTAAGACGAAGGAACACTTACCAATCCTCATGGAGCGATCAGAAGTGCAGAGAATGAGCAGCTTCAAGTTCTAACCTGGGAGGGAGGGGGCGCCACGTGATGACGTGGGATTGAGACGTGTAAATCCAGCTCTCCCGCAACAAATCAGTAAAGTACCATTTAAACAAAACTAAGTTAGTAAATATTTTCTGAAAACTATTTATAAACTTTGTAAGACTACTTTACGATATGCCTCCTAAACCACAACAAGTCTGCTGTTGCGAAGCAGCCGCGAGACGGGAAGAAAAAAAGGGCCTACTGCAACGATGGAGCCTCGGACTCAGGTTGGATCTCCTTCGGTAGACCAGGGAGCAATGGCTTCTTTGAAAAAGACACCGGAAATGCGCATGCGCAAATCGACACAACACAAACTACAAGAACCGACAGCCACTGCAATTGAAAATGACTCAGTCAGAATTGGATTCTGCAGAGAACATAGATGAAGAAGAGCAGGAAGAATTGGAAGCGATTGGAAGTAAAGGAGATGATAGAGATATGAGAGAGGCTATATTGCAGTTAACAGCTGAATTAAGAAAAGTAAGAGAAGAGCTTAGAGATACGAAGATGTGCTATGATAAAGTTATGGCAAGACAGGACAAAATGGATAAGAAGCTTCAGAAGATGGAAAGAGCAATGGGGTATATGAATGATAGAGTGGAAAAAACAGGAAATGATCTGCTTGTCTGGAATTCGGAAAGAAACCGACTCTTGGAGAAAGTGGACATGTTGGAAAATTTTAGTAGATGTAATAATATTAAAATTGTTGGTCTTAAAGAAGGTACGGAGGGAGATAAACCAATAGAATTTTTTCAAAGATGGATCCCGGATGTTTTACAAATGGAAGAGGAGGTTCGACCAATTGAAATTGAGCGGGCACATAGAGCTTTAAGACCAAAACCAAAAGATGACCAATATCCACAATCGATTTTAATAAAATTCTTAAGATTTCAAGACAAGGAAAGGATTCTACAGGCAGCTGCTCGAGCTGCCAAAGATAGAAAAGGGTCATTGATAATTAAAGGGAACAAAGTTTTTTTCTACCCTGATATAAGTTACGAACTTTTGAAGAGAAGGAAGAAATTTAACCCAGTGAAAAAAGCCCTATGGGATCATGGTTATCAATTTACACTGCATTATCCTGCAACCTTGAAGATTTTTTTTGCCTGGTGGAGAAAAAAGATTTTTTGATGACTACCAGAAAGCAGAGCAGTTTGTGCGAGATTCTCTGAATATTCACCAGATACAAGAACAAACCCAGGAGAGCGAGATAGATTGAAGATGAAGATTGGGTTAAAGAATGGACTTGTTGGATTTTTGAAGCTGGATGAATGTATAAATATATTATTAATTATACAAGGGGGGTAAGAAAGGTTAAAACTGGAGGAATATTAGTTGGGAATAGTAATACTAATTTTGTCTATATATATATATATAAAATGTTTTTTTTGTTGCGGGGGAGCTGGAAGAAGCACTGATTGATTGCTATGCTAGTCATGTGTGCTAGTGTGGCTTTTGCCACGACCTGTAAAATGGAGGGGGGTAGTGTTGTGTATCCTTTCATTCACAACATTAGTGGGGGGGTATTTTGTTTTTTCTTTTTTTGTTTTTTTTCTATCTTCTTTTTTCTTTCTGCCTGGAAGGTTGGGAGGGAGACACATAGCAACATGGTGAAGTTTAAAGAGATTCCCCAAGGAACTATGAGAGTTGAGAAGATAAATAATGTTTTAGATTGGAGTAACTTTGTTAAGAATAATGACTAATTTATTGAATTTTTTGAGTTTTAATGTTAATGGGCTTAATGGACCAGTGAAAAGAAAAAGAATCTTAACACATATTAAAAAAATGAAGATAGATTTAGCTTTTTTTCAGGAAACGCACCTATAGGAAACAGAACATCAGAAACTAAAGAGAGATTGGGTGGGTAGCGTTGTTGCGGCTTCATTTAATTCAAAAGCGAGGGAAGTAGCAATTTTGATCAATAAAACGTTACCAATTAGAATACAAAATGTAATAACTGATTCTGCGGGGAGATATGTGATTATACATTGTCAACTTTTTTCTGAACTATGGACTTCTATGAATATTTATGCACCAAACGAAAATGAAGCAAAATTCATACAAGAAGCTTTTCTGAATTTGGCAGATGCGCATGAAAAAATATTAATTGGAGGAGATTTTAATTTTTGCTTAGACCCAGTCTTAGATAGATCAACCAAGGCTGTTATAAAATCGAAGGTAGTAAATTTAACTTTATCATTGATGAAGGATTTAAATCTGATTGATATATGGAGAAGAATCAATCCTAAAGAAAGAGACTATTCGTTCTACTCCCATAGACATAAAACTTTTTCAAGGATAGATTTGTTTCTATTATCAATGCATATTCAACACAGAGTGAAAAATATGGAATATAAAGCAAGAATATTATCAGATCATTCCACTTTATTAATGACAATAATAATGGCTGATAAGGAAGAAGTGGCTTATAGATGGAGATTTAATTCAACATTATTAAAACGTCAAGATTTTTGTGATTTTATGAAAAAACAGATTCAATTTTTTTTGGATACAAATTTTCATTCAGTGGATGATAAATTTATATTATGGGATGCGATGAAAGCATATCTTAGGGGCCAGATAATAAGTTATACATCTAAAATTAAGAAAGAATATATGGCAGACCTAGATCAATTGGAAAAAGAGATTATAAAATTAGAAAAAGAATCTCAAAGATATATGTCAGAAGAAAAACGAAAACAACTTGTCATTAAGAAGTTACAATATAATACGCTTCAGACATATAGAACGGAAAAAGCAATTATAAGAACTAAACAAAGGTATTATGAGTTAGGTGAGAGAGCACATAAAATTCTTGCCTGGCAGTTGAAAACAGAACAAGCTTCCAAAACAATAAATGCAATTAGAACAAGGGCAAATAAAATATCTTATAAACCTCTTGAAATAAATGAAACCTTTAAAAATTTCTATTCTGAATTATATCAATCAGAATCCCAAAATGATGTTAACGAGATAGAAAGGTTTTTATCACAAGTTTCTCTTCCAAAATTGAATTTGGAAGAACAGAAGGGATTAGATATGCCTTTTACATTAAAAGAAGTTGAAGAAGCTTTAGGATCACTCCAAAGTAATAAATCTCCAGGAGAAGATGGTTTTCCACTTGAATTTTATAAAAAATTTAAAGATTTATTATTTCCTCTTTTTATGGAACTAATCCGTCAAGCAGAAAAAATACATAAACTTCCAGAATCTTTTTCAACAGCAATTGTAATAGTATTGCCAAAAAAAGACAGAGATCCTATGAAACCAACATCATACAGGCCTATTTCTTTATTGAATACGGATTATAAAATAATAGCAAAAATTTTATCGAATAGATTATCTAAATATTTACCAAAATTAATACATATGGATCAAACAGGATTTATTAAAAATAGACAATTGGCAGATAATGTAACCCGGCTACTCAGTATAATTCATTTGGCACAAAAAAGGGATGAGAAGAGTATAGTAGTAGCTTTGGATGCAGAAAAAGCATTTGATAGATTAGAATGGGATTTTTTATTTAAAGTACTAGAAAAATATGGGTTAGGAACATCTTTTATAAATTGGATTAAAACTTTAAATTCTAACCCTAAAGCTAAAGTAGTGACAAACTCTCAAATTTCAACACCATTCCAGTTAAAAAGGTCAACTAGACAAGGTTGTCCACTATCACCTGCTTTATTTGTATTGGCGATAGAGCCATTAGCAGAACTAATTAGAATTGATCCAGATATTATGGGTTTTAGAGTTAATCAGGAGGAATATAAAATTAATCTTTTTGCCGATGATGTTTTGATCTATTTAACAGACCCACAACATTCGTTACATAAATTATCTTCTAGATTGGATGAATATGGGAAGGTATCAGGTTACAAAATAAATTGGGATAAAAGTGAAATTTTACCTCTTACTAAAGGAGACTATAGTCAATGTCGATTAGTAACCCAATTGAGATGGCCGGTAAATGGTATAAAGTATTTAGGTATAAGACTTGATAATGATGTAAAGAATTTATATAAATTTAATTATTTACCACTATTGAAAAGAATTCAAGAAGATCTTGACAAATGGATGATATTACCAATAACATTAGTAGGTAGAGTCAATGTTGTAAAAATGAATATATTTCCTAGATTACAGTATTTGTTTCAAACATTACCAATACAATTGCCACAGAAATTTTTTCAAGAGTTAAATAAATGTGTGAGAAAATTTCTTTGGAAAAGTAAAATGTCAAGAATATCATTGGAAAAATTGACATGTAAATTTGGGTTAGGAGGGTTACAACTTCCAAACTTTAAAAACTATTATAAAGCAAATCAACTTAGATTTATTGCATCTTTCTTCGATGATCGAAAACCAGCATGGATTAAAATAGAACTAGACAAGATAGGAGAAAATAGACCTGAAGATTTTATATATAAATGGGAATCTAAATTGATATGGGAAAAGAAAGAATCTCCTATATTAACACATTTGATTGATCTATGGAATAAGATAAATGTTGATAATGAAACGCAGAAATCTCTATTAGCAAGGAGGCTTTTGTTCCAAAACAGACTTATCCCTTTTACAATGGACAATCAACTTTTATATAATTGGTACCAAAAAGGGATTAAATTTATAGGAGATTGTTTTGAACAAGGTATACTGATGTCATTTGAACAATTAAAGGATAAATATAAAATATCTAATAATACTTTCTTTTGTTACTTTCAATTAAGGGCTTACCTAAAAGGTAAGCTGGGTCAAACAATGTTTTTGCCAAAACCTAATGAAATTGAAATTTTAATACAAAAAGGGAAAATTAAAAAATTTATTTCTTGTATGTATAATTTGATTCAAGAACAGACAATTAAACAAGGAACCCATAAGTCAAAGCAAAAATGGGAAACAGATCTGAATATTAATATTGATGAAACAAATTGGTCAAGACTTTGTCTTGACAGTATGACAAATACAATAAATGTTCGACTTAGATTAGTACAATATAATTTTTTACACCAATTATATATTACACTGCAAAAAATAAATAGATTAAATTCAAATCTATCTGATAAATGTTTTTGGTGTGATCAAGAAATTGGTACTTTTCTACATTCTACTTGGTCTTGTTTTAAAATTCAACCCTTTTGGATAAATTTAAGAATCTTATTGGAACAAATTACTGGAACTCAACTTCCACATAAACCTGTATTATTTCTATTAGGTGATATTGAAGGGATAAAAACCGAAACTTAAATTGAATAAATATCAGAAAGAATTTATAAAAATTGCATTGGCAGTAGCTAAGAAGACTATAGCAGTTACTTGGAAATCTGATTCGTATTTAAGTATGGATCGTTGGAATAATGAAATGGCTAGTTCTATTCCACTCGAAAAAATTACTTATAATTTAAGAGACAAATATGTAACATTTTTGAATATTTGGCGCCCTTATTTACAAAAGATAGGATGGCATATTTAAATGCTCCGATAAAGACTTTGGTCACTTGGGGAAAGTAACGAATAATTATACCAAATTTATTTTGAATCCCATGGAGCATGTGGAAACCTTCCAATACCCAGGCGGTTCTTTTCTTCCTCTCTTTATTTTTTCTTTCTTTCTTTTTAGGTAGGACTATATATGGGGGGGGGGGGGGAGGGTTAAGGGGAGGGGGGAGGGTGGATTCTATTTTTTCATGTATTCCTTTTGAAAATTCAATAAAAATTATATTACAAAAAAAAAGTTCTAACCTGGTCCCAAAATATCAATGTAGTCATAAAGAAGGCAAGACAACGGCTATACTTTATTAGGAGTTTGAAGCAATTTGGCATGTCAACAAATACACTCAAAATCTTCTATAGTTGTACCATGGACAGCATTCTCACAGGCTGTATCACTGCCTGGTATGGAGGGGCTACTGCACATGACCGAAAGAAGCTGCAGAAGGTTGTAAATCCAGTCAGCTCCATCTTGGGCACTAGCCTACAAAGTATCCAGGACAGCTTTAGGTAGCGGTGTCTCAGAAAGGCAGGGTCCATTATTAAGGACCTCCAGCACCCAGGGCATGCCCTTTTCTCACTGTTACCATCAGGTAGGAGGTACAGAAGCCTGAAGGCACACACTCAGCGATTCAGGAACAGCTTCTTCCCCTCTGCCATCCGATTCCTGAATGGACATTGAAGCTTTGGACACTACGTCATTTTTTAAAAATATGCAGTATTTCTGTTTTTACACATTTTTAAATAATCTATTCAATATACATAATTGATTTACTTGTTTATTTATTATTAGGTTTTATTTATTATTATTATTATTTTTTTTCCTCTCTCTGCTAGATTATGTATGGCATTGAACTGCTGCTGCTAAGTTAACAAATTTCACGTCACATGCCGGTGATAATAAACCTGATTCTGACAGTCAAAGTGAACATCAAAGGTGTTGTGCTCATCTGGAAGCGAAGCCCTGCTGTCATCTATGTCACTTGATTTCACTTTGTAAGTGGTGATAGCATTCAAATCTTGCCACAGCTGTTGAGCATTTAGATTACTAGATTAGATTATGAGGACACTCAGTCCTTGTTTATTGTCATTTAGAAATGCATGCATTAAGAAATGATACAATGTTTGTCCAGTATGATATCACAGAAACACAAGACAGACCAAGACTAAAACTAACAACAACCACAAAATTATAACATATAGTTACAACAGTGCAAAGCAATACCGTAATTTGATAAAGAGCAGACCATGGGCATGGTAAAAAAAAAGTCTCAAAGTCCCAATTGCCCATCATCTCACGCAGACGGTAGATGGGAGAAACTCTCCCTGCCATGAACCTCCAGTGCCGCAAACTTGTCGATGCAGCACCATTGGAAGCACCCGACCACAGTCTGACTCTGAGTCCGTCTGAAAACTTTGAGCCTCCGACCAGCTCTCCGACACCAAGCACCATCTCTGCGGAGGACTTCCATCCCGCCCCAGCCACCAAGCAACAAGCAAAGCCGAGGACTCGGGGCCTTCCCCTCTGGAGATTCTGGATCACACAGCAGCAGCGAAACAGGCATTTCAGAAGTTTCACCAGATGTTCCTCCGTACTCTCACGTCCGTCTCCATCAAATCAGGATTGTGCACGGCACCCTGTTTCATTGATTCAAGTTTAGTCTGGAACTGGCACTTTGCCCGTGAAATGACTTTCCAGAGATCATTCCTGGACTTCTTGTAACTTTCTTAGTCGCCAGACGTGAATGCCTCTGATCGCCCCTGCAGAATGCAGATCTGATGGTTCATCCTGGGCTTCAAGTTAGGAAACTGTTCACAATCCTTAGTTACTGTGGTGCTAGAAGTTTGTGAACCCTGGAGAATTTTCTCTATTTCTGCATAAATATTACCTGAAATGTGATCATATCTTCATGCAAGTCCTAAAATTAGATGAATAGAACCTAATTATATAAATAACACAAAAACATTGTACTTGTTCATTTATTTATTGAGAAAAGTGATCCAATATTACATGTACTTGTTGGAAAAAGTATCTGAACCTCTGTGGTAATGCCTTCTGCAAAAGCTATTTAGAGTCAGGGGTTCCAATCAATGAGATGAGATTGGAGCTGTGGGTTGTAGAGGTGCCCTGTCAAAGTCAGGTTACTGACAGGGCCTGCTCTTCTCAAGAAAGAGCTGTTTATGTGCACCGTGTCTTGATCAAAACAACTGAAGGCCCGAGTGTTCATCAGTCCTCTGTAAGCGAAACTGTCTACAAATGGAGGAAATTCAGTACAGTTGCTACTCTCCCTAGGAGTGGGCATCCTGCAAAGATCACACCAAGAATGCAATGTGACCTATCCGCACAGACTGTAATTGCTGCCAAAGGTGCATCTACTAAATACTGACTTGAAGGGGGTGAATACTTATTCAATCAATTATTTTGTGCTTTATTTTTGTAATAATTCAGATTACTTTGTAGAGATCTGTTTTCACTTTGACACAAAAGAGTCTTTTTCTGTGTATTAGTGTCCAAAAAGCCAAATTAAATCCACCATGATTAAATGTTGTAAAACAATAAACCATGAAAACTTCTAAGAGGCTTGAATATTTTTATAGGCACTGTATCTAGGTGATTATATAAAATATTTAAGGAAGCATCATACATTCATTATTAAAACATGTCGTATGACATGGGTGATCATGGTCATTCCATGAACATCATTGTTCTTGGCAATTTTGTCTACAGAAGTGGTTTGCCATTGCTGCCTTCTGGGCAGTGTCTTTACAAGACAGGTGACTCCAGCCATTATCAATACTCTTCAGGGGTTGTGTGGCTGATGTTAGTGGTTGCATAACCAGGACTTGTGATATGCACCAGCTGCTCATACGACCATCCACCACCTGCTCCCGTGGCTTCATGTGACCCCGTCCTGGGGTGGCTAAGCAGGTGCTACACCTTGCCCTGGGGTGACCTGCAGGCTAGCAGAGGGAAGGGGCTTCTTACACCTCCTTTCGTCTGAGATGTGTGGGGATAAAAAGCAGTGTATTCCCTATTGGATATCAGTAGCCTCTCCAAAACTTAAGGTCCAAAAGGATGCAGAGGGAAACAGCATCAAATAAAGAGGACACACACAATATGCTGATTGAACTCAGCAGGTCAGGCAACATCTGTGGAAAGGAATAGATAGCTGATGTTTGTGCCGTGACTCTTCTTCAAGACTGCAAAGGGTGGAGGGAAAAGATGTGAATTATGAGGCGATAGGTGAAATCAGGTGGTTAGGGAAGTCAAGGGCTGGAGAAGAAGGAATCTGCTAGGAGAGGAGAGTGGACCATAGGAGAAAGGGACCCACGGAGAGTCGATGGGTTGGTGAGAAGAGGCAAGAAGCCAGACTGGGGAATAGAAGAGGGAAGGGGAAGAGGAAAACAAAGAGGGACAGAATGGAGGGAAAAATACAGCCCAAAAGAGAAGGAAACAACTCAATTTAAATAGCAATGCAGCCCAGCTCTGAGATCCAGAGCATCAACTTATTAGGCCAGAAGCAGATAGAGACAACAGTGGTCATGAACCAGGCTGTTCTTCCCTCGGTAACCCCGCCAACTTCACCACAATGAAACCCAGCCCCTGGGGGAAGATCAGGCCTGTTCTCACACACTTCCAGCACGGCCGAAGCCTCTGACTGACAGCATCAGAATCCAGGGGGATGAATGTCACAGCCCTCAGTAGGAGGAAAGGGAGCAGAGATAAGAAACTGAAGATCCTCCTCTCTGTTGTACATAGAGTACAAGATTCTGTCCAAAACTATCACCCTGTCATCCAGGCCAGACCCATGTCATACCCTGGATTAAGACCACTACCATTCCTCCACCCAAAGAAAAACAGGCTGCCTTAAAGACCACCACCCAGGGGCTCTGACATTACTCTTTCAACATTACTGTCCAGGGCCTCCTTTTCTACCATGACGAGGTCACTCTCAGGGTGGAGGAGCAACACCTCACATTCCATCTAGCTAGCCTCCATCTTGATGGCATGAACATTAATTTCTCCTCACAGGAATCTTTTTATTCTCTCATTTCCTCTTCTTTCATTCCCCACTCATGCACATGCCACTTACTTCTTATCACCTGCCTATCATCTCCCCTGTGCACCCTCCTTCTTCCCTTTTTCCCCATGGCCCGCTCCCCTCTCCTATCAGATTCCTTCCCCACCTTTCCTACCCACTTGGATTCACCCATCACATTTTACCTATCCTCTTTCTCCTCCTCACAACTATTTAATTCTGCTATCTTCCCGATGGTCCCAGCCTGAAACGTTGGCTATATATTCATTTCCATAGAAGCTGCATGACCTGCTGTTCATCCATATTTTGTGTATTTTGATCATGATTTCCAGCATCTGCAGAATCTTGTGCTTAAGAATAAGATCTGGCTTTGATAATGGACAGTCAAGTCTTTTAAAGCACAACTGAAGTCTCAACCCTATTGCATAGTAACCCTGGCACCGCTGAGATGCACATCCACCTCCTTGTGGTCCATTTAAGCCCCAAGTTTACTGTCTTTTGTGTTGGCACGTGGCCAAGTGGTTAAGGCGTTCGTCTAGTGATCTGAAGGTCGTGAGTTCGAGCCCCAGCCGAGGGAACGTGTTGTGTCCTTGAGCAAGGCACTTAATCACACGTTGCTCTGCGATGACACTGGTGCCAAGCTGTATGGGTCCTAATGCCCTTCCCTTGGACAACATCGGTGGTGTGGAGAGGGGAGACTTGCAGCATGGGCAACTGCCGGTCTTCCATACAGCCTTGCCCAGGCCTGCGCCCTGGAAACCTTCAAAGGCGCAAATCCATGGTCTCATGAGACTAATGGATGCCTACTATTTATTACCTTTTGCTTTATGGTTATGGGGTATTTGGTGACACAGGACAAGATAGGACAAAGTCAGTATGGTTTCCTTAAGGAAAACTCTTGCCTAACGAATTTGTTGGAATTCTTTGAAGAGATTACAAGTAGGATAGATAAAGGGGATGCAGTGGATGTTGTATATTTGGACTTACAGAAAGCCTTTGACAAGGTATCACACATGAGGCTGCTTACCAAGTTAAGAGCCCATGGTATTACAGGAAAGTTACTGGCATGGCTGATAGGTAGGAGGTAGCGAGTGGGAATAAAAGGATCCTGGTCTGGTTGGCTGCCAATGACTAATGATGTTCCACAGGGGTCGGTGTTGGGACCACTTCTTTTAATGCTGTATATCAATAATTTATATGATGGAACAGATGGCTTTGTTGCCAAGTTTACAGATGATACAAAGATTGGTGGAGGGGCAGGTAGTGTTGAGGAAACCGGAACGATGCAGAAGGACTTAGACAGATTAGGAGAATGGGCAAGGAAGTGGCAAATGAAATACAATATTGAAAAATGCATGGTCATGCACTTTGGTAGTAGAAATAAATGTGCGGACTACTTTCTAAATGGGGGGAAAGTCCAAAAACCTGAGATGCAAAGGGACTAGGGAGTCCTTATGCAGAACACTCTAAAGGTCAACTTGCAGGTGTGGAAGGCAAATGCAATGTTAGCATACATTTCAAGAGGTCTTGAACAAGGACAGGGATGTGCTGTGGAGGCTTTATAAGGCACTGGTGAGGCCTCACCTTGAATGTTGTGAACAGCTTTAAGAAAATGTGTGACAGCATTGGAGCGGGTTCAGAGGAGATTCACAAAGGATGATTCTGGGACTGAAAGAGTTATCATACAAGGAACGTTTGATGGCTCTAGGTCTGTACTTGCTGGAATTCAGAAGGATGAGGGGGGATCTCATTGAATCCTTTCGAATGTTGAAAAGCCTAGACAGAGTAGATGTGGAAAGGATGTTTCCTATGGTGGGAGAGTCTAGGACAAGAGGGCACAGCCTCAGGATAGAGGGGCTTCCATTTAAAACAGAGATGCAGAGAAATTTCTTTAGCCAAAGGATGGTGAATTTATGGAATTTGTTACCACATGCAGCTGTGGAGACCAGGTAGTTACCATAGAAACCATAGAAACTACAGCACAGAAAACAGGCCTTTTGGCCCTTCTTGGCTGTGCCGAACCATTTTCTGCCTAGTCCCCCTGACCAGCACATGGACCATATCCCTCCATACACCTCCCATCCATGCATCTGTTCAATTTATTCTTAAATGTTAAAAAAGAAACCGCATTTACCACCTCATCTGGCAGCTCATTCCATACTCCCACCACTCTCTGTGTGAAGAAGCCCCCTCCAATGTTCCCTTTAAACTCTTCCCCCATCACCCTTAACCCATGTCCTCTGGTTTTTTTCTCCCCTTGCCTCAGTGGAAAAAGCCTGCTTGCATTCACTCTATCTATACCCATCATAATTTTATATACCTCTATCAAATCTCCCCTCATTCTTCTACGCTCCAGGGAATAAAGTCCAAACCTATTCAACCTTTCTCTGTAACTGAGTTTCTCAAGTCCTGGCAACATCCTTGTAAACCTTCTCTGCACTCTTTCAACCTTATTTATATCCTTCCTGTAATTTAGTGACCAAAACTGAACACAATACTCCAGATTCGGCCTCACCAATGCCTTATACAACCTCATCATAACATTCCAGCTCTTATACTCAATACTTTGATTAATAAAGGCCAATGTACCAAAAGCTCTCTTTACGACCCTATCTACCTGTGACGCCACTTTTAGGGAATTTTGTATCCGTATTCCCAGATCCCTCTGTTCTACTGCACTCCTCAGTGCCTTACCATTAACCCTAAATGTTCTACCTTGGTTTGTCCTTCCAACGTGCAATACCTCACACTTGTCTGTATTAAACTCCATCTGCCATTTTTCAGCCCATTTTTCCAGCTGGTCCAAGTCCCTCTGCAGGCTCTGAAAACCTTCCTCACTGTCTACTACACCTCCAATCTTTGTATCATCAGTAAATTTGCTGATCCAATTTACCACATTATCATCCAGATCATTGATATAGATGACAAATAACAATGGACCCAGCACTGATCCCTGTGGCACACCACTAGTCACAGGCCTCCACTCAGAGAAGCAATTCTCTACTACCACTCTTTGGCTTCTTCCATTGAGCCAATGTCTAATCCAATTTACCACCTCTCCATGTATACCTAGTGACTGAATTTTCCTAACTAACCTCCCACGCGGGACCTTGTCAAAGGCCTTACTGAAATCCATGTAGACAATATCCACTGCCTTCCCTTCTTCCACTTTCCTGGTAACCTCCTCGAAAAACTCCAATAGATTGGTCAAACATGACCTACCACGCACAAAACCATGTTGACCCTCCCTAATAAGTTCCTGTCTACCAAATGCTTGTAGATTCTGTCTCTTAGTACTCCCTCCAATAATTTACCTACTACCGGCGTTAAACTTACTGGCCTATAATTTCCCGGATTACTTTTTGATCCTTTTTTAAACAACGGAACAACATGAGCCACCTTCCAATCCTCCAGCACCTCACCCGTAGACAGCGACACTTTAAATATTTCTGCCAGGGCCCCCGCAATTTCAACACTAGTCTCCTTCAAGGTCCGAGGGAACACCCTGTCAGGTCCCGGGGATTTATCTACTTTAATTTTCCTCAAGACAGCAAGGACCTCCTCCTTTTCGATCTGTGCAGTTTCCATGATCTCACTACTTGTTTCCCTCAATTCCATAGATTTCATGCCAGCTTCCTTAGTAAATACAGACGCAAAAAACCTATTTAAGATCTCCCCCATTTCCTTTGGTTCCGCACGTAGCTGACCACTCTGATCTTCAAGAGGACCAATTTTATCCCTTACAATCCTTTTGCTCTTAATATACCTGTAAAAGCTTTTTGGATTATCCTTCACTTTGACTGCCAAGGCAATCTCATGTCTTCTTTTGGCCCTCCTGATTACTTCTTAAATATTTTCTTGCACTTCTTATACTCCTCAAGCACCTGATTTACTCCCTGTTTCCTATACCTTTCATACAACTCTCTCTTCTTCTTTATCAGAGTTGCAATATCCCTTGAGAACCAAGGTTCCTTATTCCTATTCACTTTGCCTTTAATCCTGACAGGAACATACAAACTGCACTCTCAAAATTTCTCCTTTGAAGGCTTCCCACCTACCAATCACATCTTTGCCAGAGAACAACCTGTCCCAATCCACGCTTTTTAGATCCTTTCTCATTTCTTCAAATTTGGCCTTCTTCCCGTTCAGAACCTCAACCCTAGGACCAGATCTATCCTTGTCCATGATCAAATTGAAACTAATGGTATTATGATCACTGGAACCAAAGTGCTCCCCTACACAGACTTCCGTCACTTGTCCTAACTCGTTTCCTAACAGGAGATCCAATATTGCATCCCCTCTAGTTGGTCCCTCTATATATTGATTTAGAAAACTTTCCTGAACACATTTTACAAACTCTAAACTATATAGACCCCTAACAGTATGGGAGTCCCAATCAATATATGGAAAATTAAAATCCCCTACCACCACAACTTTATGTTTCCTGCAGTTGCCTGCTATCTCTCTGCAGATTTGCTCTTCCAAGTCTCATTGACTATTGGGTGGTCTGTAATACAATCCCACTAATGTGGCCATACCTTTCCTGTTTCTCAGCTCCACCCATAAGGACTCAGTAGACAAGCCCTCTAATCTGTCCTGCCTGAGCACTGCTGTAATATTTTCCTTAACAGGCAATGCTACCCTCCCTCCTTTCATTCCTCTGCCTCGATCACATCTGAAACATCGGAACCCTGGAATATTAAGCTGCCAGTCCTGCCCCTCTTGTAGCCAAGTTTCACTAATTGCTACAACATCATAATTCCACGTGTCAATCCACGCCCTCAACTCATCTGCCTTCCCCGCAATACTCCTAGCATTGAAATATATACACCTCAGAAGATTTTTACCACCACTCACAACCTTTCTATCAGCGGATTTGCTTGAACTTTTAACATCATTTATTTTCACCCCAGCCACACTGTCAGCTCTGGCACTCTGGTTCCCATCCCCCTGCAAATCTAGTTTAAAGCCTCCCCAATAGCACTAACAAACCTCCCTGAAAGGATATTGGTCCCCCTGTAGTTCAAGTGTAACCCGTCTCTCTTGTACAGGTCCCACCTGCCCCAGAAGAGGTCCCAATGATCCTGAAATCTGAAACCCTGCCCCCTACACCAGTTCCTCAGCCACTTGTTCATCCTCCAGAACATCCTATTCCTACCCTCACTGGCATGTAGCACAGGTAGCAATCCTGAGATTACCACCCTTGAGGTCCTGCTTTTCAACTTCCTACCAAGCTCTCTATACTCACTCTCCAGGACCTCCTCACTCTTCCTTGCTATGTCATTGGTACCGATGTGCACCACGACATCTGGCTGATCAGCCTCCCACTTCAGAATGTCATGCAAGCGATCAGAGACATCCTTGACCCTGGCACCTGGGAGGTAACAAACCATCCTGGATTCTCTGTCACGACCACAGAACCTCCTATCTGCACCTCTAACTATCAAGTCCCCTATCACTACCGCTCTCCTCTTTTTCCACCCTCCCTTCTGCACTGCAGAACCAGACTCAGTGCCAGAGATCCGGCTACTGCAGCTTGTCCCAGGTAAGTCATCCCCCCAACAGTATACAATGTGGTATACTTGTTATTGAGGGGAATGGCCACAGGGGAACCCTGCTCTGCCTGCCCTTTCCTCTTCCCTCGCCTGACAGTAACCCAATTTCCTGTCCTCTGCTCCTTTGGCGTAACTACCTCCCTGTAGCTACGATCTATAATCTCCTCATTCTCCCGAATGATCTGGAGGTCATCCAGCTCCTGCTCCAGTTCCCTAACGCGGTTTGTCAGGAGCTGCAGCTGGATGCACTTCTTGCAGGTGTCATTGTCAGGGACATTGGAGGGCTCCCTGACTTCCCACATCCTGCAAGAGGAGCATTCCAACATCCTGCCTGGCATTCTCTCTGCACTAAACAATCTGAACAAAGAACTTACCGGAACCTACCCTGGCCTCTGCCTGTTCTCGCTGAAGCCTGTTGAGCCAAAGCCGTCCCACTCTGACTCAGTCCACTCCGACGATGGCCGCTACAACGATGGCCACTGTATATGGTGTTCTGCTTTTTAAACCTTGGCGCGTTATGTCACGCGCCTGCGCAGTGCAGACCCTTCTCCCCGAGCAGTGTTTAAAAAAAATGACTTTTTCTACCCGATTTCTTCACTCCCTTCTTCTCAGCTGCTTGCTTCGACTGAAACAAGAACCGTTGAAAATTTCTCCTTTTAAACCTTGGCTTTTTAAACCTTAGTTGGGTGTATTTAAGGCAGAGATTGATAGATTCTTGATTGGACATGGCATCGAAGGTTATGGGGAGAAGGCCAGGGAATGGCATTGAGGAGGGGAAAAAAGAATCAGCCATGATTGAATGGCAAAGCAGGCTCAATGGGTCAAATGGCTTATTTCTACACCTATGTCCTCTGGTCTTAAGAGTCAGAGATGAGCAAGAATGTCTCAAAAGGCCTTAGCTGACTAAGCTTAAAATAACGTGCTCAAACAGTATCTACGGGCTGTTCCCAGGGATACTGACACGAAGGTTGACTGCTGCAGAAAAATCTTCAATTTGACTAAAAATACGAAGTTCAAAGTAAATTTATTACCCAAGTACATATGTTATAATTATGTGTTTTTTGTCAGTTTTTCAGTCGGTTTGTCATGTGTTTCTGTGATATCATTCTGGAGAAACATTGTATCATTTCTTAATGCATGCATTACTAAATGACAATAAAAGAGGACTATGTGTCCTCATAATCTAAACCCTGAGATTCATTTTCTTGTGGACATACTCACTCAATAAATCCAATAACCACGAATCAATGATAGACAGCACCAACATGGGTGTTCAACCAGTGTGCAAAACACCACTGTGCAAATACAAAAAGAAATTAATAATAATAATAATAAGTAGGCAATACATCGTGAGAACATGAGATGAAGGAAGCTTGAAAGTGAGACCAAAGGTTGTGGGAACAGTTCAGTGATGGGGCACAGGAAATTGTGTGATGTTATCCCCTTTGAATCAAGAATCATAAAGAAATACAGCACAGAAACAGGCCCTTCAGCCCAACTAGTCCAGGCTGAAACCATTTATACTGCCTACTCCCATTGACCTGCACTGGGACCATAGCCCTCCATACCCCTACATCCATGTACCTATCCAACCTTCTCTTAAACTTTGACATCAAGCTCACATGCACCACTTGTGCTTGCAGCTCATTCCACCCTCTCACTACCATCTGAGTGAAAAAGTTTCCCTAATGTCCTCCTTAAACTTCTCACCTTTCATGCTTAACCCATGACCTCTGGTTGTAGTTGCAACCAACCTCACACTACGCTGGATAATTTTGAAAACGGAGATTTTCGAAAACACAGTGTGTAAATTTGAAAACGATTGTTTCGCGTTGTAGTGTGTACGGGGTAAACGGAGAGATTTTAAAACGTTGTCATGACAACACCACAACAACAATGCTTTTTTTACTGCTTCTGTTTGGTGCTACGCAAGCATTGCTGGACGGCTGTTCTTGATTCCTGGTTCTTGGTTCTTGATCCTCAAAATATTCCGCATGGAATTTAAACTGGAGGTGGCTTTCAAGCTGGCCCCCTCGGTTTCTCTGTTCGCATCCTCTGTTCTTCAGCCCGTACCCTCCGGTCTCCCAGTCTCCGGTGGTCGTACCCTCCATCTCCTGTACCCCGGGGTCTCCAAGCCGGCACTGTCACTGACTGACCACCGCTGTTCTAACGCGCAGTCGGTGTGAACGGCGTGAGAGTTAAATTGTAAAGTGAGCTTTTTTGACTAGATCCCCTAAATTGATTTGATTGAGTCTATCTTTAAAAATATTAATATCAGAAACACTGTGCAGGTCTGGCGGCAGAAGATTCCACTCACTTGTTGATCTTGGGTAGAGGGAGGCTTCATGCGTGTGTTTATTGTCTATGTTAATAGTTTGTTTGGAGTTAAACATCTCCACTGCTTTGCTGACTTTGTAGTCGTTTGTAACTCGCAGAAACAGCTCGACTTCATTGTCTGTCTAAACGGAGAAGTCCGGTCTAATTTTTCCAGCGGAGGTTTTCTTTGTATTCCTCGAAGACATTGTTGAAAACTTCATTTCGCTGTTATTGTTGGTACTCTAGTTTTATTCTATGGAAATAGCGCAACGCCGCCGCGGAAATGTAAATATTACACCGTTTCCTCTTCGCTTGTTTTCTGTAGATGTGTCTGCGTATGCCCAGTAGGAGTAGATTCGCCCAAATATCCGTTTCGGTGTAGACAGAGATATTTTGAAAAACGCGTAGTGTGGACGCCAGTTGTTTTTACTCGAAAACGGCGTTTTCAAAATTATCTGGTGTAGTGTGGACGTAGCCTCAGTGGAAAAAGCCTGCTTGCATTTACCCTATCTATACCCCTCATAATTTATATACCTCCATTAAATCTCCTACATTCTAAAGAATAAAGTCCTCCAGTCCCAGCAACATCCTGTAAATTTTCTCTGTACTCTTTCAACCTTAATTACATCTTCTCTGTAGGTAGGTGACTAAAACTGTACACAATACTCCAAATTAGGCCTCACCAATGTCTCCAGTACTTAACTTTGATTTATGAAAGATAATGTGCCAAAAAATTTCTTTACAACCCTATCTACCTGTGACACCACTTTCAACAAATTATGGACCTGCATTCCCAGATTCTCACACTCTTCAGTTCACTATGTAAGGCCTACCCTGGTTAGTCCTACCAACGTGCAAAACCTCACACTTGTCTGCATTAAATTCCATCCGCCATTTTTCAGCCCATTTTTCCAGCTGGTCCAGATCCTGCTGCAAGCTGTGATAGCCTTCCTCACTGTCCACTACACTCCCAACCTTGGTATCATCTGCAAATTTGCTGATCAAGTTTACCACATTATCATCCAGATCATTGATATAGATGACAAACAATAATGACCCAGCACCTATCCCTATGGCATATCACTAGTCACAGGTCTCAAGTCAGAGAGGCAACCCTCTACTACCACTCTCTGGCTTCTCCCACAAAGCCAACGTCTAATCCAATTACTAACTCATCCTGAGCGCCGAGCGATTGAAGCTTCTTGACCAGCCTCTCATGTGGGACCTTGTCAAATGCCTTACTAATGTCCATGTAGACAACATCCACTGCCTTGTCACCCACCTTCCTGGTGACTTCCCTGAATAACTCTACAAGATTGGTTAGATATGACTTATCATACAGGAAGCAATGCTAACCATCCTTAATCAGTCCATGTTTATCCAAATACTTATATAGCCAGTCCCTTAGAAGACATCCCAATAAATTTCCCACAACTAATATCAGACTCACTGGCCTACAATTTCCTGGTTTCTGTTTTGAGCCTTTTTTAAAAACAGTGAAACAACATTGGTTATCCTCAAATTGTATGTTCCCTCCCATGCCACCAAGGATGATTTAACTATCTGTGCTAAGGTCCCGGCAATTTCTGTACTTGCCTCCTGTAGGGTCTGAGGGAGCACTTCACAGGCACTGGAGATTTTTTCATCTCGATTTGCCTCAGGGTAGCAAAACCTCCTACTCTAATCTGTACAGGGTCCGTGAATTTCATTCCATTTGCCTCACTTCTATAGGCTCTGTGTCCATCTCCTGAGTAAATACAGATACCTAGAATTAATTTAAGATCTCTCCCATCTGTTTAGGCTTCACATATTGATTACCATTCTGGTCTTCCAGGGGACTAACTTTGTCCCTTGCAATCCTTTAGCTCTTATCATATCTGTAGAATCCCTTAAGATTCACCTTCACCTTGTCTGCGAGAGCAACTTCATGCCTTCTCTTAGCTTTCCTGATTTCTTTCTTCAGAGTTTTCTTGCATTTCTTATGCTCCTTAAGCACCTCATTCGGTCCTGCTTGCCCATACTGCCAAGCACTTCCTTTTGTTCACTTAACCAGGGCCTCAATATCTCCTGAAAATCAAGAATCTCTACACTTGTTATCTTTACCTTTTACTTTGACAGACACATTCAAGCCTTATGCTCTCAAAATGTTATTTTTGAAGGCCTCACACTTACCAAGTACTGTACATATTTGCCAGAGAACGGCTTGTCCCAATCCACCCTTGGCAGATCATTTCTGATACCATCAAAGTTGGCCTTTCTCCAATTTAGAATCTCAACCCACAGACCAAACATATCTTTTTGCATATTTACTTTGAATCTAATGTCATTGTGGTAACTGGATGCAAAATGTTCTGCTACACAAACTCTTCCCAATAGGCAACAGAGTAAAGCAAGGCTGCATCCTCACGCTGACTCTCTTCACCATCTTCTTCAGCATGATGCTCGGAAGGGCCACAGAAGACCTTGAAGATGAGGACGGTGTTTACATCCAATAACGCACCGATGGCAGCCTGTTCAAACTGAGGTGACTACAGTCCCACACAGAGACATTGGAGCAACTCATCCGAGAGCTACTCTTCGCAGACGATGCCGCTCTTGTTGCCCACACAGAGACAGCCCTGCAGCGTATAACGTCCTGCTTCGCAGAGGCTGCCGAGCTCTTTGGACTGGAAGCCAGCTTGAAGAAAACAGAAGTTCTCCATCAGCCCTCATCTCAGGAAGATTACCACCCTCCCCGCATCACCATCGGTGAGGTAGAGCTGAAGACAGTCCACCAGTTCAGCTACCTGGGGTGCACCATCTCGTCAGATGCCAAGATCGACAAAGAGATTGACAACAGAGTGGCAAAGGCAAACAGCACATTCAGCAGGCTGTACAAAAGTCTGGAGCAACGAACATCTGAAGAAAGGCACAAAGATCAGTGTGTACAGAGCCGTTGTACTGACCACCCTCCTGTACGGCTCCGAGTCGTGGGTCACCTACCATCACCACCTATGACTCCTTGAGCATTTCCACCAGCGCTGCCTCTGCACCATCCTCAGCATCCACTGGAGTGACTTTGTCACCAACATCGAAGTCCTCAAACAGGCGGAGGTCACCAGCATCGAGGCCATGCCGTCGAAGACGCAGCTGCGCTGGGCAGGGCATGTCTCCAGGATGGAGGATCATCGCCTGCCCAAGATTGTGCTGTATGGCGAACTCACCATTACCACTGTGACAGCGGGGCAACGAAGAAGGGGTAAAAGGATTCTGAAGAAATCCCTTGGTGCCTGTCACATTGACCATCGCCAGTGGTCTAACCTAGCCTCTGATTGCGAGGCCTGGTGACACACCATTCGCCAGTTTGTCTCCCCCTTTGAGAATGCTCGCAGGGCTGGCATTGAGGACAAAAAGAGAAGGAGAAAGAACCGTGACACAGCAGCACCAAACCCAGAACAGAATTTCCTTTGCAGCCGCTGTGGCCAGACCTGCCTGTCCCGTATTGGTCTCGTCAGCCACCAGCAAACCTGCAGCAGACGTGGGCAGCCCCCTTCCTAAATCTTCGTTCGTGAAGCCAATCCATGGTGATGATGATGATGATGAATGGCATTGTGGTAACTAGATGCAAAATGTTCTGCTACACAAACTTCTATCAAATGCCCTGTTTCATTCCCTAATAGCAGACCAGTATGACACATTATCCATTGGGAATCCCGAAATATTGAGCTGCCTGTCCTGCCCCTTCTGCAACCAAGTCTCACTAATGGCTACATCATAATTCCACGTGGTGATGCAAGCCCTGAGTTTATTCACCTTAGTTAAGAGTCTGATAGTTGAAGGGTAATAACTGTTGCTGAACCTGGTGGGATGAGTCCTAAGGCTCTTGTGCAGTCTTGCTGAAGGCAGTGAGAAGAGAGCATAACCTGGGTAATGAAAGTCCCTAATAATAGATGCTGATTTCTTGAGAAAACACTTGATGTAGGTGTGCTGAAACTTAGCTAAAAATAACCTGAAACTTGTTGGCCTTCCAGTTCTAGGAGATATCGTCGAGTGAACGCTGCAGACTGGCACATTTCAAGGTACAGAGTACATGTTGAGCCATGCACTGGAAGCTAGTGCAGCCATTGCAAAGATGTCATGGGGAGAGAACCACAGTCTTGTGTATGAAGTGACACATATGTAAGGGGGTTTCGTCTCTTATGTTACTACGTAGGCTAATTAAAATGGCTTCTTTGTTACGTTATACTTGGGAATGCTTCTTTGTTATGTTAAATGCTGAGAAAGTCCTCCCGTTAGCAGTTCGTTGAATCATGTTACTGATAAGATGATGTTATGAACCAATTGCGATAGCTGTTATGTTTTTGGTGTACCTGTAAGATATTGTATGCACGGGGTTTGGGGGCAGAAGGCAGGAGAGACAGAGACACAGGATCCGCTAACGGGGTCGGACCCCGAGGAGGGCGTTTGACGAGGAGAGGAGACGGAGACGGACTCGTGTGGAGCGTCTGGTCGACCACCATTGTTGGTCCCAGGCGGCTGGTTGAGGTGGTCCGAGGGGTCGCAGGGTGCAGAAGAAGGGTCCTGAACTCCAACTGTTTGTGCACGAAGAGATTGAACTTTGATAAGTGCGGCGCCTTTTGTTTTCCTTTTATATTTTATTCTCTATTAATTATATAGTTCCAGTAATATCTATAAACTGTAAATCATTTAATCGTATCTGGTTTATTGTCTGTTATTTGGGCGGGGTGGGGTACATCACACAGCATCCACACAAACTGATTACCCAGTTTGGCGGGGCCGAGGGCTGTTTCCCCAGACGACAGCGAGCCGAGCGTCCCTGAGGGTGGCCAGGGGGCTACACATAAAATGCTGGAGAAACTCAGCAGGTCAGGCAACAACAGTGGAAACTAAGTCCTTGGGTATATTCAAAGCAGAAGTTGATGAGTTCTTGATTAGCAAGGGTGTCAAATGTTACAGGGAGAAGGCAGGAGGATGGGGTTGAGAAGGATAATAAATCAGTCATGATGGATAGACAGAGAGCCCTGCAGTAACAGCAACGCTGCTGTGTACATAACCTTTGTTACCACACAGCTGTAATAAAGATAGACGAGAAAACATGAAAGATTTTCTTTGTTGTGCTGTACTTCATTATATCCTTCAAATAATAAATAAAATCAGAAGTATGTGATGTTTCAGTTTTCATTCTAAATATTCATAGTATGCATATTACAAAAAAAAAGTTTTATTAAAGTGGCCATGTAAAAATTTCCTGCTCAGAGCAATGTCTGGTTGATGTAGCTGTAAAAAAAAATGTTACAGTGAGCGCTGATGATAAGAGAAACCAATGAGGCAGTTACTTCGCTTCATAAAATAGACAGTACAGAAACGAGAATTATTTAAATATCATACCAAGACTCAGTGTTAGATTGCAGCTGAGCAATGCAACAAATGATTAATTAACGCTCTTTACAACAATTCAAAGACAATTATGTGAATACTCTCAGAGTTTATACTCAGATATGAAGAGCAAAGATATAGGTGTTTTTATTCTGATTTTACTATTTGTTTAATTTGGAAGTGTTTCTTCTGTCTCCATTTGTGTTTGATTAAAAAATGATATTTTTGGTAATTTGATTATTTGGTCTATGCCTTTATTTTTGACCATATTGGTGAGATATATATTTATATACATCTCCCCCTTGTGAGAGAGGCACACAGAGACAGACTGTTGAGATGTCAAAGTGTTAGGATGGACAGTAATTTTTGATGGACTCTAGACTGTGGTTTCCACCACCGAAAACCGGTCCCCTTTGTTGAGGTCACAGTCGGTGACCTTTAAAGGATTTCGGAGGACAACGAGAAGATCGACGGCGTCAGCTCACCTGAAGACTCAAATCTCTCCCTCTCTCTCTCCACATCACTACTCAACTGAATACCACAAACTGAACTGAACTTTACTCATTGTTGTAAGACTATCTACTGACCCCTAGACTTGAAGCAGCTTGATTTTCATATATATTTCCACACTTACTGATTTACTTACTTATATATAATCATTGCTAACCTGTTTGATTTATCTACATTTATATTATTGTATTGCGTAGTTACTAATAAATAATATTAGTTAACAACAATACTGGGCTCCAAAGTGTTTTCCATCTCTGCTGGTTCTTTAACCCGTCACGGGGTCCGTGACATTACACATTCTCTGATATTAAATTGAGCCATAGTTCTTTCAATCCACCTGCAAGTACTTCTGCTCTTCTGCCCCACTGTCAAACCACTGACCAGTACTTTGCCTCAAACAGGTGGATTCACTCACAGCAATTACACAAAATAATATTAAACCAAAATGAACAAAAATGCAAATTCTTTGTGTTTTATTGGTGAAAATATCTTCCCGACAGCCGGGCCGTGCTTTTCAAAGTTCACAGTAAATTTATCAAAGTACATATATACCCTGAGATTCATTTTCTTGTGGGCATACTCAATAAATCGATAACAGAATAATAACTATAATAGAATCAATGAAAGAACCTTCGGCAGGGTCTCGGCCCGAAACGTCGACTGTACTTTTTTCCCCTCCCCCATAGATGCTGCCTGGCCTGCTGAGTTCCTCCAGCATTTTGTGTGTGTGTGTGTGTTGCTTGGATTAACAGCGCCTGCAAATTTTCTCTTGTTAATGGCACACCACTTCTGTAAAAAACTTGCCAAGAGCAATCGTGGTCATAGAAAGACGGTGATCGCCTATGTCATAATTTGACACCGGCAAATAACCAGCAATCACTCTCCTATACTGTGCCTGCAGCCGTGCGGAATAAAAGGGCGGTTTTGAAAACGTACGGCTAAGCCCACAAAGCCAAGCCGATCGCAGATCGTACATTCTGAGAAAAAAGAACGGGCAAGAAACAGCAACTCACACAAGGTGCTGGAGGAAATGCAGTCAACGTTCCAGGTCGATACGGGGAAGCTTTGGTCCGCCTGCTTTAAGACCGGCTCCCGTATCCAGTAAATGCGAGTAAGAGCAAAGGTTATGGGAAACTCGGCTGATCAAGGCGAAAGCGGAGTCATGCCAAAGACCCATTTTTCAGAACTGAATAACTGGATTTTACTATCTTCGCAGACACAGCCCTGATCCACTAAGTATCTCCAGCAACTTTTCTTTTCTCCTGCACCTGCTATTCTCCGTTGATTTTCGGCGCATGGACCTAGAAAAGCGGGAATTCGTTTAAAATTTTTAAACGAAGTTTTCTTCCTAACATAGATAAGATGGAAACTTGGTAAAATTTAGATTAATTCCCGTTTCTCTTCACCAGGTCTGGTCATCCGAGTAGATGGCATTGCCAAGCGCCGCGGGATGAATTTTAAAACTAATTTCTCCCCCGCTCATCTCTGTAATTATATAAAATAAAGTTGTAATTAAAGCGCACACTGTCTCCTGATTACATGGTATCAACAAACAACCTTATTCAAACAGCATGCAAATCAAAACAGCCGGAGTTTTACCTTGTTAACTCATTTCTATATTAAAGGGTTAAAACGAGTTCAAGGCTAAAGTTTGCTCTTGTAAGAATACTCACTGGTTTATTGACGAAGTGAAATACACCTCCGCTCCAAAGCCAATTCCCGGAGCCAAAAATACACCAATTTCGCTCCTGCTCCGTTCAGCGAACGACACCCGTGGCCCCGCTTCTTATTCACACCTAAATTACTGATTAACCCTGAGCAGCTGGGCGGCAATGAACGATGTGACTATATAGAACTTGCTCCCTTCTCAGATTATTGGGCAGCTTTATCTCCACCTTCTTCCTTAATTCCAAGGTCCGCAAAAGGCATTCAGTACACAATGTCTAAACCAATCTAACCACAGACACCGCCTACTCTTGCTCACACTGCCTCAGAATATTTGGGTCCCGGATCAGCCACGACAGCCCTCCGAGTCCGAGGACCCACCAATAGACACGCAAACCTTTATCATTCCCGTCCCGACGCGAGGGTTTACATTAGCGCTTATAACAGCCTCCCTCCCTCTTATCTGTTCCTCACTCTGGCCTCACCCATATCAGGTTCTTCAGCTAGCCTCCTTCCCTATCCCCATCCTGGTGTCCTCCCCTTTCCTTTCCAGTCCCAATGAAGGGTCTTGGCCCAAAACATCCATGCTACCCGACCTGCTGAGTTCCTCCAATATTGTGCGTGTGTGAGAGAGAGAGAGAGAGAGAGAGAGAGATAGATATATATATATATATATATATATAGATATATATATATATATATATATATATATATATATATATCCTTTGAGTGTGGGCACGTGGCCAAGTGGTTAAGGCATTGGACTAGCCACCTGAAGATCGTGAGTTCGAGCCCCAGCCGAGGCAGCGTGTTGTGTCCTTGAGCAAGGCACTTAACCACACATTGCTCTGTGACAACACTGGTGCCAAGCTGTATGGGTTCCTAATGCCCTTCCCTTGGACAACATCGGTGTTGTGGAGGGGGGGAGACTTACAGCATGGGCAACTGCCCGTCTTCCATACAACCTTGCCCACGCCTGCACCCTGGAGAGTGAAGACTTTCCGGGTGCAGATCCATGGTCTCACAAGACTAACGGATGCTCCTTTGCTCTTGCCAGAGTTACAAACTCACTCTCTGCTCCACAGTACTGTACAAATGTCTTAGGCATCCTAGCCATTATATTATTATACCTCTTTTATAGTCATAGTAGTCATAGTCATACTTCATTTATCCCAGGGGGAAATTGGTTTTTGTTACAGTTGCACCATAAATAATAAATAGTAATAGAACCATAAATAGTTAAATAGTAATATGTAAATTATGCCAGTAAATTATGAAATAAGTCCAGGACCAGCCTATTGTAGGCACTACTATTGCCATTTTCCACATGGAGGGAAGATGGCCTAAATTCCAAATATGATTCAAAAATTTTATTATCTTAAGAGAGTTATCGGCCATATGTTTCAGCATACAATAACATATATCATCCTTTCCTGGAGCCATCTGACCTGTAATATTAATAGCTTTCTTAAATTCACACCACTAATACTATCTCTGCTCCAGCTGGCTTCCAACACGTTCACTTAGAATCTTGTCCCTACATTGTTTAACCTCTTCATTTACATTATCTTGATTATGAATTGCAGCAAATGATCGAGCTGGTAACTCAATCTTCTCTATTTCAGTTACGATCATATTACCTTCTTTAATCAATGTTATTAGCCCTATGAATCCCCTTGTTTTTTTTTAAATCATTCCCCAAACATCTCGGTTTAGCTCCCCTTCCAAGGCTATCACAATATGACCTTCAGTAAACCTTTTCCGCTGCCTTTGCTGCTTTCCTCATCACGGTCTGTGCCCTTTAATACTTAATAAGGTCACTCAGAGAATGACGCTTCTCAACTTTCCTAAATGCTTTATTTCTCTCCCCAATTGCCTCTGCACACTATGGTACAGCCTTTCTCCTATTAATGCGGTGGAAGTAATTTCTTTTGTCAAATAGAACTAGTTAAACTATTTGTGTAATTGTGTGTTTCGTTGCCTATGCGGTTACTAGAGGAGAATCAAAAGAATCCCGAGCTTTGTTTTGAATTCATAGAAGTCTTTTATGTAACTTCTCCAGCAGGAAATGAAAAACAGCGAGTCACATGGTTGGAAGTCTCGTTTTCTATTTCATTTCTGAGACTGAATTTAGTGGAACCACATTTAATATGTGTTCACATTAACTTCTAAAGGGTAGAAATCCCCCCATTATATTAAAACTCACACATACTATATAATATCACAACACCAGTAGACCATAAGACATAGGAGCAGAATTAAGCCATTTGGCCCATTGAGTCTGCTCTGCTATTCAATCATGGCTGATCTTTTTTTTCCTTCGCCTCAACCCCAGTTCCCGGCCTTCTCCCTGTAACCATTGATGCCATGTCCAATCAAGAACCTGTCAATCTCCTCAAATGCACCATGATCTGGCGTCCACAGCTGCATGTGGCAACAAATTCCACAAATATAAGGACGAGTGCGGTTACAAGTCAGAAAAAATGGCATGACAGGACAGACTGGAGAACTCGTCTAGTGAGGAATCATGGGTGGAACTGAGAAATAAGATAAGCATGACCATGTTAATGGGGCTGTATTACAGACCACCCAACAGTCCAAGGGATTTAGAGGAACAAATTGGTAGAGAGATCGCAGACTATTGCAAGAAACATTACGTTGTTATAGTAGGTGATTTTTAAACTTTCCACGTATTGACTGGGACTCTCAAACTGTGAAAGGACTAGATGGGATAGAGTTTGTCAAATATGTTCAGGAAAGTTTCCTTCATCAGTAAGTAGGAGTCCCAATAAGAGAGTGTGCAGTACTCAAACTGCTATTAGGGAATGAGATGGGGCAGGTGTCAGAAATTTGTGTAGGGGACCATTTTGCATCTAGTGATCGTAATGAAATTAGTTACCAAGTATACATGTAGAAAGATAGGTCTGGTCCACAGGTTGAGATTCTAAATTGTAATTTTGAGATCAACTGTTTATTTATTTCCATAGATGCTGCTTGCAGAAGACCAATTTTGTCCCTTGCAATCCTTTTGCTCTTAACATATCTGTAGAATCCTTTAGGATTCTCCTTCACCTTGTCTGCTATAACAACTTCATGCCTTCTTTGAGTCCTCCTGATTTCTTCCTTAAGTATTCCCTTTGTTACGAGGCACGTACTGTGAGTGTTACTTTAAGAGTGCCAGAGTGAGGCAGGACTGTGACGTCAGTCACAGGCTGTGACTGCCTGCTGTGGATGAGAGAGAAAAGGGAGAGGGGAGAGGGAGAAGGGAGAGAGACAGACAGACACAAGCTGTTGGAACTTCAGCTGTCACTGAAGTTGAGAACTCTCCTATGCCCAAAAGGTTGGGTTGATTATCCGCACGCAGTGCACAACAGATGTGTGACTGTCACTTCATAATAATCCATATGGGTGGATTTGTTGGGTATCCTGTGGTGTCACTTTTGTTGGGCCTTTACCTGGAATCAGGGTGTTATGTCGTAGCCACTTGAAGATCATACTCCTGTGACTGTCACCTGGTGGATTTCGGAACGACTCAACAGACAAGATCTTCGACGATTGTTATTTCCCAGCATGGAACCTGTGATTCTTTGTATTGCCTTCTCTCTACGTACTTCCATGTGGATTACAAATTTCTCTTCCAACCTCTATTCTACCTTGTCATCTGAACCTTAAGTCTTTAAGAATTGTTCTTAAGCTTTATTGTTTGGGAGCCACACACACACATATACACATAACACTGTTAATTTCTGTTTATTTCATTTAAGTGACTATATTTTAAGTAGATACTAATAAAGATAGTGGTTTTAAAATTAAAACCTGACTCAGTGTATGATCTATTGCTGCTGGTACGTAACATCTTGCATTTCTTGTCAAGTGAAAAAATTGACAAGAAATGCAAGTGAACCGTTGCCTATACCTTCAATGCATCTCCCTTGTTTTATAGAACATAGAATAGTACAGCACAGTACAGGCTCTTCGGCCCACAATGTTGTGCCGACCCTCAAACCCTACCTCCTATATAAGCCCCCACTTTAGATTCCTCCATATACCTGTCTAGTAGTCTCTTAAACTTCACTAGTTTATCTGCCGCCACCCCTGACTCAGGCAGTGCATTCCACGCACGAACCACTCTCTGAGTAAAAAACCTTCCTCTAATATTCCCCTTGAACTTCCCACCCCTTACCTTAAAGCCATGTCCTCTTGTATTGAGCAGTGGTGCCCTGGGAAACAGGCGCTGGCTATCCACTCTATCTATTCCTCTTATTATCTTGTACACCTCTATCATGTCTCCTCTCATCCTCCTTCTCTCCAAAGAGTAAAGCCCTAGCTCCCTTAATCTCTGATCATAATGCATACTTTCTAAACCAGGCGGCATCCTGGTAAATCTCCTCTGTACCCTTTCCAATGCTTCCACGTCCTTCCTATAGTGAGGTGACCAGAACTGGACACAGTACTCCAAGTGTGGCCTAACCAGAGTTTTACAGAGCTGCATCATTACATCGCGACTCTTAAAATCTATCCCTCGATTTATGAAAGCTAACACCTCATAAGCTTTCTTAACTACTCTATCCACCTGTGAGGCAACTTTCAGGGATTTGTGGACATGTACCCCGAGATCCCTTTGCTCCTCCACACTACCAAGTATCCTGCCAGTTACTTTGTACTCTGCCTTGGAGTTTGTCCTTCCAAAGTGTACCACCTCACACTTCTCCGGGTTGAACTCCATCTGCCACTTCTCAGCCCACTTCTGCATCATATCAATGTCTCTCTGCAATCTTTGTCAATCCTCTACACTATCTACAACACCACCAACCTTTGTGTCGTCTGCAAACTTGCCAACCCACCCTTCTACCCCCACATCCAGGTCGTTAATAAAAATCATGAAAAGTAGAGGTCCCAGAACACATCCTTGTGGGACACCACTAGTCACAATTCTCCAATCTGAATGTACTCCCTCCACCACCACCCTCTGCCTTCTGCAGGCAAGCCAATTCTGAATCCACCTGGCCAAACTTCCCTGGATCCCATGCCTTCTAACTTTCTGAATAAGCCTACCGTGTGGAACCTTGTCAAATGCCTTACTAAAATCCATATAGATCACATCCACTGCACTACCCTCATCTATATGCCTGGTCACCTCCTCAAAGAACTCTATCAGGCTGGTTAGACATGATCTGCCCTTCACAAAGCCATGCTGACTGTTCCTGATCAGACCATGATTCTCTAAATGCCTATAGATCACATCTCTAAGAATCTTTTCCAACAGCTTTCCCACCACAGACGTAAGGCTCACTGGTCTATAATTACCCGGACTATCCCTACTACCTTTTTTGAACAAGGGAACAACATTCGCCTCCCTCCAATCCCCTGGTACCATTCCCGTGGACAACGAGGATATAAGTGTACGGGGTCTTTCTTTTGTTACATTTAAAATGGCGATTTTGTTATGTTAATCTGTGGAATGCAGCTTTGTTGTGTTTTAACGCTGCAGAGAGTTTGCGCTAACAGTTTGTTTTACTTTAAATGAGATAACCAGGTTCTATTAGCCGATGGGTGGTTATGTATCGTTTTGTTTTCGGATGCCGTGCTGTATGATATGACTGTGGACTGAGTTTTGGCGGGGAGTCGGGAGGAGAGACGAGGAGGACGGTGGTCCCGAGCCGTGGGTCGACGGAATTCGGGTGGTCGTCTGACGTCGAACTTGAGCTCCAACGGTAGCGCGCGAAGAACTTGGACTTTGATAAGTGTTGGCGCCTTTTCTTTTCCCCATTACTTTCCTCTCTGTATCAAATGTATATTAATGCCCTAGAATTAGTAATATCTATAAAGTGTATGTGTTAAAATTTACTGGGTGTGCTGGCTGATGATTGATGTTTGTGATTGATTCGGGCGACGATTGACCCTGAGGGGACTGTTGAAGCAGGTGCTGGGCGGGATTTCCCCTAGACATTCACGAGCCAATATAACGGAACGTTACATAAAGATCCTAGCCAGGGGCTCAGCAATCTCTTCTCTCGCCTCATGGAGCAGCCTGGGGAATACTCCATCAGGCCCTGGGGACTTGTCTGTCCTAATGTATTTTAACAACTCCAACACCTCCTCTCCCTTAATATCAACATGCTCCAGAACGTCAACCTCACTCATATTGTCCTCACCATCATCAAGTTCCCGCTCATTGGTGAATACCAAAGAGAAGTATTCATTGAGGACCTCGCTCACTTCCACAGCCTTCAGGCACATCTTCCCACCTTTATCTCTAATCGGTCCTACCTTCACTCCTGTCATCCTTTTTTTCTTCACATAATTGAAGAATGCCTTGGGGTTTTCCTTTACCCCACTCGCCAAGGCCTTCTCATGCCCCCTTCTTGCTCTTCTCAGCCCCTTCTTAAGCTCCTTTCTTGCTTCCCTATATTCCTCAATAGACCCATCTGATCCTTGCTTCCTAAACCTCATGTATGCTGCCTTCTTCCACCTGACTAGATTTTCCACCTCACTTGTCACCCATGGTTCCTTCACCCTACCATTCTTTATCTTCCTCACTGGGACAAATTTATCCCTTACATCCCTTACATCATTAACCACAGCTTCAGTATCTCTTGAAATCTAAGATCCCTGAACATGTTATCTTTACTTTTTTATTCGGAGAGGCACATACAAGCTCCGTACTCACAAAATTTCACTTCTGAAGACCTCCCACTTACCAAGTACATCTTTGCTAGAAAACAGCCTGTCCCAATCAGATTCATTCTAATACCATCAACTTTGGCCTTCCTCCAATTTAGAATCTTAGCCTGTGGACTGGACCTATCTTTCTGCATATATATATGCAAAATGGCAAAATAAATATTTTGCATATGTACAAGGTAAATGGCAGGATACTTGGTAGTGTGGAGGAGCAGAAGAATCTGGGGGTACATGTCCACAGATCCCTGAAAGTTGCCTCACAGGTGGATAGTGTAGTTAAGAAAGCTTATGGGGTGTTAGCTTTCATAAGTCGAGGGATAGAGTTTAAGAGTCGCGAGGTAATGATGCAGCTCTATAAAACTCTGGTTAGGCCACAATTGGAGTACTGTGTCCAGTTCTGGTCACCTCACTATAGGAAGGATGTGGAAGCATTGGAAAAGGTACTGGGGAGATTTACCTGGATGCTGCCTGGTTTAGAGAGTATGCATTATGATCAGAGATTAAGGGAACCAGGTCTCTACCCTTTGGAGAGAAGGAGGATGAGAGGAGACATGATAGAGGTATACAAGATAATAAGAGGAATAGATAGAGTGGATAGCCAGTGCCTCTTCCCCAGGGCACCACTGCTCAATACAAGAGGACATGGCTTTAAGGTAAGGGGTGGGAAGTTCAAGGGGGATATTAGAGGAAGGTTTTTTACTCAGAGAGTGGTTGGTACGTGGAATGCACTGCCTGAGTCAGTGGTGGAGGCAGATACACTATTGAAATTTAAGACACAAAATAATCTGCAGATGCTGGGGTCAAAGCAACACTCACAACACGCTGGAGGAACTCAGCAGGTCGGGCAGCATCCGTGGAAAAGATCGGTCGACGTTTCAGGCCGGAACGTCGACCGATCTTTTCCATGGATGCTGCCCGACCTGCTGAGCTCCTCCAGCGTGTTGTGAGTGAAATTTAAGAGACTACTAGACAGGTACATGGAGGAATTTAAGGTGGGGACTTATATGGGAGGCAGGGTTTGAGGGTTGGCACAACATTGTGGGATGAAGGGCCTGTACTGTGCTGTACTTTTCTATGTTCTATGTTCTATATCAGTCTTCACTGTGGAAGACACTAGCAGTGTGCTGGAAGTTCCGGGTGTCAGGGATCACGAAGTGTATGAAATTATCGTAACGAGGGAGAAGATCCTTGTGAAAATGAAAGGTTTGAAGGAAGACAAGTCACATGGAGCAGATTGTGTATAGCCTAGGGTTTTAAAAGAGGAGGCTAAAGAGATCATCTGGCATTAATAATGATCTTTCAAGAACCACTAGATTCTGGAAAATTGCAAATGTCACTCCACTCTTCAAGAAGGGAGAGAGGCAGAAGAAAGGATTGGTTAGTTAGTCTGACCTCAATGGTTGGGAAGATGGAGTCGATTCTTATGGATGAGGTCTTGGGGCACTTGAAGGCACACAATAAAATAGCCTGTAGTCTGCGGTAGAGGCCAAGTCCATAGGTATATTCAAAGCTGAAGTTGATAGCTTCCTGACTGGTCGGGGCAACAAGGGGTATGGTGAGAGGGCAGGTGTATGGAGTTTATGGGATCTGGGGTCAGCCATGGTGCAATGGCAGAGTGGACTCGATGGACAAAGAAATGGCAGATGGAAGGTAGGGAAGTGCATGGTCATGTTCGTTGGCAGTAGGAATAAAGGCAGGGACTATCTTGTAAAGGGGGTTTCATTGGGCTATATTCCAGCGAAGATGGGACCTCTTCAGAAGGGACAGTTTGTAACTGAACTGGAGGGGGACTAATATCCTAGTGGGAAGGTTTGTTAATGCTGCACGGTGGGATTTAAATTAGAGTTGCAGGGGGGTGGGAACCAAAGTGTCAGGACAGTTAGTGGAGAGATTGTGGAGGTAGATGTTGGTAAGACCTCAGACAAAGTTAGTTGAGCATGGTATGACTATTGTCCTGAGCTGCACGTATTTCAATGCAAGAAATATCACAGGAAAGGCTGATGAACTCAGGGCAATTATGGAATTATGATATTGTAGCCATTAACGAGACTTGGTGGCAGGAGGAGCGGGACTGACAACTCAATGTTCCGGGGTTCCGTTGTTTCAGACACAACAGAGATGGAGGGATTAAAGAAGGAGGGGTGGCGTTATCCATCGGGGAAAATGTCACGGCAGTGCTCAGTCAGGACAGACCGGAGAACTCGTCTGGAACTGAGGAATAGGAAAGGTATGACCACGTTAATGGGGCTACAAGTCGGCGTGGGGTCTGAATACCAAGCGTGACTGAATACCCCGAGTGACGAAGAAAGAGACGCTAGGTTCAAAGGGAAGCTGCCGTCCAAAGAGCACATGGTATTTTGAAGCTGTCAAAACTCATTGGATTCACACAGAGAATACCAGGTGAGAGCCCCAAAGTTCTGTAATGGATAACCTAAGCCCTCCCGTACATAGGCAGCTTACCGGCAACCTAACAGATAACTGAAAACGCTTCAAACAGCGATTCAATATATACTTAGTGACCAGCAGAGCTGGCATGGCGGAGGAAATATTGAAAACCACTTTCTATACATAATTGGCAAAGATGCTCTAGACATCTGCAACAGATTTCAAATTGGTGAGACAGACTTTACTATGGACACTCTGATGACAAAATTTGAGGAGTCTTTTGTCCCAAATGAAAACATCACGTTTGAACGATAAAAATTATTTTTTCTGTGAACAGAAACAAGGTGTTCGCTGCTCCTTTGTATTATGGTGTTATGGTCTATTATGACCACTAGATGCAAGGTGTTTCCCTGCACAGATTTCTGTCACCTGTCATGCCTTATTGCCTAATAGCAGTATCACATACTTTCTTACTGGAACTTCTGCATGCTGATTTAGGAAATTTTGACAAACTCTGTCCCATCTCGTCATCTAGTCCTTTTACATTATGGGAGTTGTTAAGTTTGTTCTTGATAAGAGACAAACGTTGCGCGGGGTTTCAAGCGCTTATACATTTACTAACAGGACACGGCATTCATGATGGCTTCTTGCTCTGCACCTCAGTTCACCAACGCCCGAGACTTGGTGGCAGGAGGAGCGGGACTGACAACTCAATGTTCCGGGGTTCCGTTGTTTCAGACACAACAGAGATGGAGGGAACTGTTCCGAGTGAACCACCTGCATCTCACACCGGGAACTGAAGTTACTTATGCACACAAATCTTTCCCCCTTAAAGAAAACAAACACAATACCAGGTCTTCATAAACCTACAAGATACAATAATGTGTTCCAACAAAGATATTTACATCAATTGTATTATGCAAATACATTCCTAATTTGGCAGGGGGATGGGAGCCGGAGTTATAGGGAAAACAGAAACAAATCAAAGTTTGCGTGTACAGAGATTATAGAAAGAAAGGCAGGAGAGGAGGTTTAACCACAGCCGGTGGCACGAGTTACAGAGGCGCGGTGCAGTTAAGACAGAAAGCAACAAATACTGGACAGAAAGTGTTATATTTGAATGCACGCAGCAAAAGGAATAAAATGGACGACCTTGAAATTCAGCTACAGATTGGCAAATATGACGTTGTGGCCATCTCTGAAACTTGGCTAAAGGATGGCTGCCATTGGGAGCTGAATGTCCAAGGATATGCTGTGTTTCGTAAAGATAGGTTAGTGGGCAGAGGGGGTGGTGTGGCCCTGTGTATAAGAAATAATATTAAATCACTCGAGAGGGATGGCATAGGATTGGAAGGTGTAGAGTCTCTATGGGTTGAGTTAAGAAATGGCAAGGGTGAAAGGTCCCTAATTGGCATTTGTATACAGGCTTCCAAACAGCAGCTGAGATGTGGGTTACAAATTACAACAGGTGATAGAAAAGGCGTGTCAGAAAGGCTATGTCATGAAAATCATTGAAGATTTTAACATGAAAGTGGATTGGGAAAACCAGGTCAGTACTGGACCTCAAGAGAGAGAATTTGTAGAATGTCTAAGGGATGGCTTTTCAGAACAGCCTGTTGTTGAGCCCACTAGGGGGATTGGCTGTGTTGGACTGGGTGTTGTACAATGATCCAGAGGTGATAAGAGAGCTTAAGGTAAAGGAAACCTCAGGGAACAGTGGTCACAATATGATCAAGTTCACGTTGAAATTTGAGAGGGAAAAAATAAGATCCAATGTGTTGGTATTTCAGTGAAATAAAGAAAATTACAATGGCATGAGGGGGGAACTGGCCAAAGTTGACTCAAAAGTGACATTTGCAGGAAGCACAGCACAGCAGCAATGGCTGGAGATTCTGTAAAAAATGAGGGAAGTGCAAGACAGATAGATTCCAAATAAGAAGGAATTTTCAAAGGGAAGAAGGACACTACCGTGGTTGACAAGTGAAGTCAGAGCCAAAGTAAAAGAAAAAGAGAGGACATACAAGGAAGCCAGAGCTAGTGGGAAGACAGAGGATTGGGGAGCTTTTAAAAACTTGCAGAAGGAAACTAAAAAGGTCATTAGGAAGGAAAATATGAATTACGAAACGAAGCTGGCAACTAACGTCAAAGACCATAAGACAAAGGAGCAGAAGTTGGCCATTCGGCCCATCGAGTCTGCTCCGCCATTTTATCATGAGCTGATCCATTCTCCCATTTAGTCCCACTCCCCCACCTTCTCACCATAACCTTTGATGCCCTGGCTACTCAGATACCTATCAATCTCTGCCTTAAATACACCAAATGACTTGGCCTCCACTGCCGCCCGTGGCAACAAATTCCATAGATTCACCACCCTCTGGCTAAAAAAATTTCTTCACATCTCTGTTCTGAATGGGCACCCTTCAATCCTTAAGGCATGCCCTCTCGTACTAGACTCCCCCAAAAAGATACTAAAAGCTTTTTTTAAGTATATAAAGGGTAAAAGAGAGTTGAGGGTAGATACAGGACCGATATAAAATGACGCTGGAGATATTGTAATGAAAGATGCAGAGATGGCAGAGGAACTGAATGCGTATTTTGCATCAGTCTTCACAGAGGAAGGTGTCTGCACTGTACTGGACATTCAAGAGCGTCAGGGAAGTGAAGTTTGCGCGATGAAAATTATGACTGAGAAGGTGCTCAGGAAGCTTAATGGTCTGAGGGTGGATAAATCTTCTGGACCTGATGGAATGCACTCTCAGGTTCTGAAAGAAGTAGCTGGAGAGATTACGGAGGCATTATAGACAATAGACAATAGACAATAGGTGCAGAAGTAGACCATTCGGCCCTTCGAGCCTGCACTGCCATCCTGAGATCATGGCTGATCATCTACTATCAATACCCGGTTCCTGCCTTGTCCCCATAACCCTTGATTCCCCTATCCATAAGATACCTATCTAGCTCCTTCTTGAAAGCATCCAGAGAATTGGCCTCCACTGCCTTCTGAGGCAGCGCGTTCCACACCTCCACAACTCTCTGGGAGAAGAAGTTCCTCCTCAACTCTGTCCTAAATGATCTACCCCTTATTTTTAAACCATGCCCTCTGGTACTGGACTCTCCCAGCATCTGCAACATATTTCCTGCCTCTATCTTGTCCAATCCCTTAATAATCTTATATGTCTCAATCAGATCCCCCCTCAATCTCCTTAATTCCAGCGTGTACAAGCCCAGTCTCTCTAACCTCTCTGCGTAAGACAGTCCAGACATCCCAGGAATTAACCTAGTGAACCTACGCTGCACCTCCTCCACAGCCAGGATGTCCTTCCTTAACCCTGGAGACCAAAACTGCACACAATACTCCAGGTGTGGTCTCACCAGGGCCCTGTACAAATGCAAAAGGATTTCCTTGCTCTTGTACTCAATTCCCTTTGTAATAAAGGCCAACATTCCATTAGCCTTCTTCACTGCCTGCTGCACTTGCTCATTCACCTTCAGAGACTGATGAACAAGTACTCCTAGATCTCTTTGTATTTCTCCCTTACCTAACTCCACACTGTTCAGATAATAATCTGCCTTCCTGTTCTTGCTCCCAAAGTGAATAACCTCACACTTACTCACATTAAACACCATCTGCCAAGTTTCTGCCCACTCACCCAGCCTATCCAAGTCACCTTGAATTCTCCTAACATCCTCATCACATGTCACACTGCCACCCAGCTTAGTATCATCAGCAAACTTGCTGATGTTATTCACAATGCCTTTCCCTAAATCATTGACATAAATCGTAAACAGCTGTGGTCCCAATACCGAGCCCTGTGGCACCCCACTAGTCACCACCTGCCATTCCGAGAAACACCCATTCACTGCTACCCTTTGCTTTCTATCTGCCAACCAGTTTTCTATCCATGTCAATATCCTCCCCCCAATGCCATGAGCTCTGATTTTACCCGCCAATCTCCTATGTGGTACCTTATCAAATGCCTTCTGAAAGTCAAGGTACACCACATCCACTGGATCTCCTGCGTCTATCTTCCTGGTTACATCCTCGAAAAACTCCAATAGATTAGTCAAGCATGATTTGCCCTTGGTAAATCCATGCTGGCTCGACCCAATCCTATCACTGCTATCAAGATATGCTGCTATTTCATCTTTAATAATGGACTCTAGCATCTTCCCCACTACTGATGTTAGGCTAACAGGGTGATAGTTCTCTGTTTTCTCCCTCCCTCCTTTCTTAAAAAGTGGGATAACATTAGCCATTCGCCAATCCTCAGGAACTGATCCTGAATCTAAGGAACATTGGAAAATGATCACCAATGCATCCGCAATTTCCAGAGCCACCTCCTTTAGTACTCTAGGATGCAGACCATCTGGACCTGGGGATGTGTTAGCCTTCAGTCCCATCAGTTTACTCATCACCGTTTCCTTCCTAATGTCAATCTGTTTCAGTTCCTCTGTTACCCTATGTCCTTGGCCCATCCATACATCTGGGAGATTGCTTGTGTCTTCCCTAGTGAAGACAGATCCAAAGTACTTATTAAATTTGTCTGCCATTTCTCTGCTTCCCATAACAATTTCTCCCAATTCATTCTTCAAGGGCCCAACATTGTTCTTAACTATCTTCCTTCTCTTCACATACCTAAAAAAACTTTTGCTATCCTCCTTTATATTCCTAGCTAGCTTGCGTTCATACCTCATTTTTTCTCCCTGTATTGCCTTTTTAGTTAAGTTCTGTTGCTCCTTAAAAATTTCCCAATCATCCATCTTCCCACTCACCTTAGCTCTGTTATACTTCTTTTTTAATGCTATGCTATCTCTGACTTCCTTTGTCAACCACTGTGGCCACTTTCCCCCCTTTGAATCCTTCCTTCTCTGGGGGATGAACTGATTTTGCACCTTGTGCATTATTCCCAAGAATACCTGCCATTGCTGTTCCACTGTCTTTTCTGCTAGGATATCCGACCAGTCAACTTTGGCCAGCTCCTCCCTCAAGGCTCCATAGTCTCCTTTGTTCACCTGCAATACTGACACTTCTGATCTGCCCTTAACCCTCTCAACTTGCAGATAAAAACTTATCATATTATGGTCACTACCTCCTAATGGCTCCTTTACCTCAAGATCACTTATCAAATCCTGTTCATTGCACAACACTAAATCCAGAATAGCCTTATCCCTGGTTGGCTCTCATACAAGCTGCTCCAAAAATGCATTCCGTAGTCACTCTACAAACCCCCTATCCTGGGGTCCAGTACCAACCTGATTTTCCCAGTTCACCTGCATGTTGAAATCCCTGATAACTACTGCGACATTTCCTTTGCCACATGCCATTGTTAACTCCCTATTCAACTTGCACCCAATATCCATGCTACTGTTTGGGGGCCTGTAGATGACACCTATTAGGGTCTTTTTGCCCTTACTCTTCCTCAGTTCTATCCACACTGACTCTACTTCTCCTGATTCTATGTACCCCCTTGCAAGGGACTGAATCTCATTCCTCACCAACAGGGCCACCCCACCCCCTCTGCCCACCTTTCTGTCCCTTCGATAGCACGTATACCCTTGTACATTCAATTCCCAGGTCTGATTCCCCTGCAGCCATGTCTCCGCCTATCCCAACAACATCATAGTTACCCATTCGCACCTGAGCTTCAAGCTTATCCACCTTATTTCTGACACTTCGTGCATTCAGATATAGAATTTTTAACCCATTTCTCCTCTCTCTGTTTAAATCACTGCCTATTGTGCATAACCCAGCTCCCCGAACTCTCACCGGGCTATACGCCCCTTGAATTTTGTTGTCCTTCTTAAATTGACTTACTCTTTCTGCACACTTAACTCCATGCTCCGTCAGACCATCCCTCTGCACATGTATCCTCCTTATCACTCGTTCCGCCTCACCTTTCTCTACTTCACACTTAATATTCCAGAACCGTATTAACTTCACCTGTCCTTTATACTTCATCTCGCTATCCTCTCTCACATTCTGGATCCCTGCCCCCTGCAAATTTAGTTTAAACCCCCCCAAGCAGCACTAGCAAACTTTCCTGCAAGAATGTTAGTACCCCTCCAGTTCAGGTGTAAACAGTCCCGTCGGAACAGATCCCACCTTCCCTGGAACAAAGCCCAATTATCTAAAAACCTGAAGCCCTCCCTCCTGCACCATCCTCTCAGCCACATATTGATCTGTATAATCCTTCTGTTCCTCTCCTCACTCGCACGTGGCACAGGTAGCAATCCTGAGATTGTTACCCTGGAGGATGTTGTTCCTTCAGCTTCGCACCTAACTCCCTGAATTCACTACGCAGGACCCCTCACTCTTCCTACCCACGTCGTTGGTCCCTACATGGACCACAACATCTGAATTCTTGCCCTCCCTCTCGAGAATAACCTGCACCCGATCTGAGATGTCCCGGACCCCGGCACCAGGGAGGCAACATACCATCCGAGACTCCTGATCTCCCCCGCAAAATTCCTATCTGCTCCCCTGACTATAGAATCCCCTATCACTACTGCTGTCCTCTCTTCCCTCCTCCCCTTCTGAGTCGAGGGTCCAACCTCAGTGCCAGAGACAGGACCACTGCAACTTGTTCCTGGTAGGTCATCCCCACCAATAGTATCCAAAACGGTATACTTATTTTTCATGGGAATGGCCACAGGGGTGCTCTGCTCTAACAAAAATCTTTCAAGAAGCGATAGATTCTGGCATTGTACCGGATGAATGGAAAATTGCAAATGTTACCCCACTATTTAAGAAGAGTGGGAGGCAGCAGAAAGGAAACTATGGACCTATTAGCCTGACATCAGTGATTGGGAAGTTGTTGGAATCCATTGTTAGGGATGAGATTATGGAGTACCTGGAGGCACATGACAAGATAGGCATGGTTTCCTGAAAGGAAAATACTGCCCAATAAACCTACTGCAATTCTTTGATGAAATTACAAGCAGGGTAGACAAGGGAGATGTGGTGTACTTAGATTTTCAGAAGGCCTTTGACAAGGTGCCGCACATGAGGCTGCTTAGCAAGATAAGAGCCCATGGAATTACAGGGAAGTTACTAGCATGGGTGGAGCATTGGCTGATCAGCAGAAAACAGAGAGTGGTGTGACAGAGTCCTGAATTACCCCTATGAACTGTGCTCGATGTCCCTTATTAACTGTGCTTTTGAAAAGAGAGAGAGAGATTTAACACTGACATCTTGTTTTGAAAGAGAGAGAGAGAGAGACGAAGACTAACTGTTCGACTGCCACTTTAAGGCACGAGAAAGAACTAGTTAACTTTTGGATTTCTGCTGAGTTGGAGACAGCACCGAGCAGCTTGTAAGTTGCTATGGTGACCGAGGGCGTTATTAAATGGACAATTGATGTTATGATTTTTGGCAGGTTGTTGATACTTCTTCAAGCACTTTTGCCTGCTTGCATTTCTTTCACAGAGAGAGGAAGGAGAAGTTATTTGAATGACTGTTGATACTCAGTACGGGAAGATAAAATAGGAAGTCAGATGATAGACCTCAGACACATGTTCTGGACACTGAATGAGCATTGTTGTGCCTGCAGGAAAAAGTGGGTTTTGGAGGATTGATCAGGCGGATCGATCCATCGCTCTTGCAGTGGAAAGAGGAAAAGGGTTGACTGGTGGGGAGTCGTCCATGTGTCCACCCTGGCCTGAGGGATAGCTCCACCACAGAAAACTGATCCCCGTTGTTAAAGTCACAGTTGGTGACTTTTAAAGGATTTCGAAAGACAATGGGAAGATCGACGGTGTCAGCTCACCTGAAGACTCAAATCTCTCCCTCTCTCTCTCCATCACTACTCAACTCAACACCACGAACTGAACTGAACTGAACTTTACTCACCATCACTTACTCATCATCTTTTTACCCCTAGACTTAAAGAAGCTTGGTTTTTAATACATATATATTTCCACACTTACTGATATACTTACTTATATATGTAATCATTGCTAACCTGTTTGATTTATCTACATTTCTATTACTGTATTGCCTAGTTACTAATAAATATTATTAGTTAATAGCATTACTGGACTCCAAAGTGTTTTCCATCTCTGCTGGTTCTTTATTCCCGTCACGGGGTTCGTGACAAATTTGTGGGCTCGTCCAGGATATGAACAAACTGTGGGAGGTTTGTTTGAATTGATTGGGGAAAAATCCCTTTTGATTTGGTTGTATGGAAATACAGCAGAAATGGGTGTTAGTGTTGAGGAGTTTATGTTGGAACCAACCCCGGAAGCATTGGAGGATGCTACGAGGGTTGTGCTGTTGGGAATTGCTCAAAAGTTAAAACTAAAGGTGACCACTATAATGAGGAAAGCTCAGGTGCAGATGATAATAGCCCAGCATTATATAGATAAGGGAACGTTTGATGAGGAGGCGTTAGTCATAGTCATAGTCATACTTTATTGATCCCGGGGGAGATTGGTTTTCATTACAGTTGCACCATAAATAATAAATAGTAATAGAACCATAAATAGTTAAATAGTAGTATGTAAATTATGCCAGTAAATTATGAAATAAGTCCAGGACCAGCCTATTGGCTCAGGGTGTCTGACCCTCCAAGGGAGGAGTTGTAAAGTTTGATGGCCACAGGCAGGAATGACTTCCTATGACGCTCTGTGTTGCATCTCGGTGGAATGAGTCTCTGGCTGAATGTACTCCTGTGTCCACCCAGTACATTATGTAGTGGATGGGAGACATTGTCCAAGATGGCATGCAACTTGGACAGCATCCTCTTTTCAGACACCACCGTCAGAGAGTCCGGTTCCATCCCCACAACATCACTGGCCTTACGAATGAGTTTGTTGATTCTATTGGTGTCTGCCACCCTCAGCCTGCTGCCCCAGCACACAACAGCAAACATGATCGCACTGGCCACCACAGACTCGTAGAACATCCTCAGCATCGTCCGACAGATGTTAAAGGACCTCAGTCTCCTCAGGAAGTAGAGATGGCTCTGACCCTTCTTGTAGACAGTCTCAGTGTTCTTTGACCAGTCCAGTTTATTGTCAATTCGTATCCCCAGGTATTTGTAATCCTCCACCATGTCCACACTGACCCCCTGGATGGAAATAGGGGTCACCGGTACCTTAGCTCTCCTCAGGTCTACCACCAGCTCCTTTCTTGGCCTAACAATCAACCTGATCATTCCCCTCAACACCTCTAGTCAAGATGACTGCTCTGTAGGCTGCCATCTTGGTCTCCAGCCACATACCACGTTCTCCCCACACACGTGTCCAAAGCCTGCCCCAGCTTTTGGGAGTCTGTTTGAGACCTCACGATCTAGGCTGCAGGAGGAGGTGAGGCAGGTGAAGGCATCAACATTGTTGAGCTATGTGCCTTCAATCTCAATTTGTGGTTCTGCAGGGTTGGTATTGGGTGCGGGCTGAAGTAGAATTGAAGTCTTCTGCAGGCTGATGGTTAGGCTGAGAAAGGATGTGCTACTCTGTTGAATTTTGTTTGGACATTTGAACATTTGCAAGGTCATGCTGTTATTCAGGGTGATGTTATGGAAGCAAGTCGAAGTGAAAGTTGTAATCAGATGAATGGATTGTTTGATCTCTTGCATAATGTATACATGGTTCTTATAAGCCTGGTGATGGTGCTGAGTTTAGTAAACAATGGAGGAATGTTGACAGCTCTTCACGATAAGAGTGTTTCAGCAATTCAGCTGATGAGCAAAGCTGCTGTTGAGGCCTATGATAGCAAAACCAGAGGTTTAGAGTATGAAGATGTGACACAGACTTTTCTAACTTCCAGATTTCAGCAGGACTTAGAGGGTAGTAAGGCTGAGGAGAGCAAAGAGGAAAGGAAAGGTTTGTCCTTATTGAGGAAAAAATTTATAGAGGAACAGAAGCGAGATTCTGAAATGGTGGCTTTAAAGGAGGTAGCTCTCACAGGAGAGGAGGTTCAGAGAGAGTCAGTGGGACATTACCTTAAAGATGGGGTGTTGATGAGGAAGTGGAGACCAGCCACTGTGCCTGCAAGTCACGTGGTGGTTCTGAAAGTTTACAGGGCTGAAATTTTAAACTTGGCTTACAGTGTGACTTTAGGTGGACATCATGGAGTGAGAAAGACAGTGAATAGGATTATGAAAGAATTTTATTGGTCTAGTTTAAGAAAGGATGTTGTGAATTGTAACAGGATTTGCCATACCTGTCAAGTTGAGGGGAAATCTAATTAGGTTATTCAGGTAACACTACTTAAACCGATATCTGCTTTTAGTGAACTTTTTCCTAGGGTCATGGTGGATTGTGTAGGCTGATTGCAAAGGACTGCAGTTGGTTATCAGTATGTGTTAATAACTATGTGTGCTGTGTCTAGGTCCCCTGAAGCAGTGGCTTTTGAAAACACTGAGGCCAAGACTGTGGTAACAGCATTCAGTAAGTTTTCACACTGGTAGGTCTGCCCAAAGGAGTTCAATTTGACCAGGGCAGTACCTTTACTTCAAGAACATTCCAGGGGATAGTTAGAGAATTGGAAGCTAAGCACATGGTGTGATCTGCATATCACACAGAGTCCAAGGGAGACTTGGAACAGCTCAACTCAACTCTTAAGACCATGATTCAAGTATATGGTGTGAGAAATGGGAAAAATTGGGATGAGCAGGTTATTTATTGTTGGAGATTCGATTCGGAAGGCATTAGAGGGTAGCTTGTTGAAACCTGTATTCAGTTACAGGCCAAAAGGACCTTTGACCCTACTCAGAGAACTCTGGAAGGGGTTTTATAAGCTTTGTGTCTTTGCAAAGGAAAGTTTACAAGATGGTCGAATCAAAATAGAACACTTGTTTGCTAGAATTGCAGCTGGGGGAATTGTTATGGAACAAAATGGAGTCATGGAATCTGATAACGGAGTGGGAAAACATGTTTACCCACTGAATCTAGTCTCACCAAAATGTCCGAATTCCATTGTTTTGGAAAATATTACTGATAAGGTCCATCAGTTGGACCCAAAACCGCAAAAACATGTGAAAGGACTGATTGACATTTTGAAGCGGTGCCCAGGCGCTGTGCATCAGGTCATTATAAATTCAGCCCAGCCCATGAAACAGCATCTTCACAGAGAGAACTCTGAGGAAAGTAAAATGGTTGAAGAAGAAAATAGAAGCAAGAAGGAACAAGGAAAGAGAATGGATGACTGTATTGATAGAGTGGGGAAGGCTAAATACCTTATTAAGATTGACTTGTTAAAAGAATACTGGAGTGTTACCTTAACAGAGAGGGCTAAAGAGACATCAGCGTTTGTGACACCGTCTAGACTGTATGAGGACAATGTTTTACACTTCAGGATGAAAAATGCACCAGAGACATTTCAAAGAATGATCAGTTCTGTGATTGGAGGGTTAGAAAGCACAGGAGTTTATATCAATGATTTAGTGGTCTGGAATGACACGTGGGAGGAGCAGATTGCAGCTGTAGAAAAATGGTTTGACAGACTTTCCAAGGCCAATCTTACTGTGAACCTCGCTAAAAGTGAGTTTGGTCATGCTACTGTTACTTATCTTGGCTACGTAGTAGGCCACGGCCAACTGGCTCCTGTACAGGACTAGGTTCAAGCTACTGCTGGAGTTCCTGTTCCGACTGGCAAGAAAGCTTTGAGAAGGGTTTTAGGAATGGTTGGGCATCATCATAAGTTATGTAAGAACTTTGCTGATATCGCTCTCCCCCTAACAAAACCCCTGGGGAAGAGTGAAAGATTTGTATGGAATGACCTTTGCCAGGAGGCATTTGAACGTCTGAAAATCATCCTGTGTTATCATCCTGTGCTCAAAGCACCTGATTTTTCAAAGTCATTTTCTATAGCAACAGACATTAGTGACAAAGCTGCTGGGGCAGTACTGTTACAGGAAGGAGTAAATGACTTCCTTGAACATCCAGTAGCTTATTTTTCAAAGAACTTTAATGTACACCAGAAAAATTATTCAACTGTTGAAAAGGAATTACTAGCACTTATTCTGGCCTTACAACATTTTATACTTGTCCTGCTCAAAGATCCCTTGTGATTTACACGGATCATAATCTGTTGGTGTTTTTAACTAAGATTAGGGATAAGAATAGAAGGTTGTTAAATTGGAGTCTGATATCGCAAGAATGTGACTTAACAATCAAACATGTGAAAGGTACTGACAATATTATAGTGGATTGCTTATCTAGATGTTAAGTTGGAAACTGTACACATTTTTGCTCTGTCATCTGATGATTTTTACCTGTATTGTTTCAAACTCTGTAATTTACATTTAGACAAAAAAAATCATCTTCATCAATTTTTTTTCTCTGAGGAAGGGGAGTGTGACGAAGTCCTGAATTACCCCTATGAACTGTGCTCAATGACCCCTATTAACTGTGCTTTTGAAAAGAGAGAGAGAGAGCTATTTAACACTGACATCTTGTTTTTAAAGAGAGAGAGAGAGAGAGAGAGACAGAGACGAAGACTAACTGTGGACTGCCACTTTAAGGCACGAGAAAGAATTGGTTAACTTTTGGATTTCTGCTGAGTTGGAGACAGCACCGAACAGCTCGTAAGTTGCTATAGTGACCGAGGGTGTTATTAAATGGACAATTGATGTTATGATTTTCGGCAGGTTGTTGATACTTCTTCAAGGACTTTTGCCTGCTTGCATTTCTTTCACAGAGAGAGAAAGGAGGAGTTATTTGAATGACAGTTGATGCTCAGCACGACAAGATAAAATAGGAGGTCAGATGATAGACCTCAGACACATGTTCTGGACACTGAATGAGCACTGTTGTGCCCGCAGGAAAAGTGGGTTTTGGAGGATTGATCAGGCGGATCGATCCATCGCTCTTGCAGTGGAAAGAGGAAAAGGGTTGACTGGTGAGGAGTTGTCCATGTGTCCACCCTGGCCTGGGGGATAGCTCCACCACAGAAAACCGGTCCCCTTTGTTAAAGTCACAGTCGGTGACTTTTAAAGGATTTCGAAGGACAACGGGAAGATCGACGGCGTCAGCTCACCATAAGACTAAAATCTCTCCCTCTCTCTCCATCACTACTCAACTAAATACCACAAACTGAACTGAACTGAACTGAACTTTACTCATCATCGTAAGACTGTATCTTTTTACCCCTAGACTTAAAGAAGCTTGGTTTTTCATACATATATATTTCCACACTTACTGATATACTTACTTATATATGTAATCATTGCTAACTTGTTTGATTTATCCACATTTATATTACTGTATTGCGTAGTTACTAACAAATATTATTAGTTTATAGCAATACTGGACTCCAAAATGTTTTCCATCTCTGCTGGTTCTTTATTCCCGTCACGGGGGTCGTGACAGTGGGAATAAAGGGATCCTACTCTGGCTGGCTGCCGGTTCCACAGGGGTTGGTGTTGGGACCGTTGCTTTTTACGATGTATGTCAATGATTTGGACTATGGGATTAATGGATTTGTGGCTAAATTTGCCGATGATACAAAGATAGGTGGAGGAGTGGGTAGTGTTGAGGAAACAAAGAGCCTGCAGAGAGACTTAGATAGTTTAGGGGAATGGGCAAAGAAGTGGCAAATGAAATACAATGTTGGAAAGTGTATGGTCATGCACTTGGGTGGAAGAAATAAACAGTCAGGCAATTATTTAGCTGGGGAGAGAATTCAAATTGCAAAGATGCAAAGGGATTTGGGGGCCCTTGTGCAGGATACCCTAAAGTTTAACCTCCAGGTTTAGTTGGTTGTGAAGAAAGCAAATGCCATGTTGGCATTTATTTCTAGAGCTATGGAATATAAGAGGAGGGATGTGATGTTGAGGCTCTATAGGGCACTCGTGAGACCACACTTGGAGTATTGTGTGCAGTTTTGAGCTCCTTATTTTAGAAAGGATATACTGACATTGGAGAGGGTTCAGAGGATTCACAAGAATGATTCCAGGAATGAAAGGGTTACCGTATGAGGAACGTCTGGCAGCTCTTGGGCTGTATTCCCTGGAGTTCAGGAGAATGAGGGGGGAACTCATAGAAACATTCTGAATGTTAAACAGCCTGAACAGATTAGATATGGCAAAGTTATCTCCCATGGTAGGGGATTCTAGGACAAGAGGGCACGACTTCAGGATTGAAGGACGTCCATTTAGAACTAAGATGTGGAGAAATTACTTTAGTCAAGGGTGGTAAATCTGTAGAATTTGTTGTCACAAGCAGCTGTGGAGGCCAAGTCATTGGGCGCATTTAAGGCAGAGATAGAAAGGTTCTTGCTTATTCAGGGCATCAAAGGGTATGGAGAGAAGGCAGGGGAGTGGGAATGACTGGAAGAATTGGATCAGCCCATGTTTGAATGGCGGAGCAGACTCGATGGGCCGAATATCTTATGGTCTTATTCCCTTATTCACTCACCCACTTTCAGTCCATCTTCGTCGTAGCTTAATGATCAATTTTGCTCTGCTATTTGTTTCCACAAATAAATCAGGTTGGAGGAACAATACCTTATATTCTGTCTGAGTAGCCTCCAAACTGATGGCATGACATCAATTTCTCGAACTTCTGGTAATTTCCCTCCCCCACACACCCACCTCTCCTTCACCATTCCCCGTTCTCTTTTCCCTCTCTCACCTTATCTCCTTGCCCACCCATCGCCTCCCTCTGGTTCTCCTCCCCTCTTTTTTTCTTCCATGGCCTTCTATCCTCTTCTATCAGATTCCCCCTTCTCCAGCCCTGTATCTCTTTCACCAATCAACTTCCCAGCTCTTTATTTCATCCCCCCACCTTCAAGTTCACCTAGCACCTTGAGCTTCTCTCTCCCCTCCCCTCACCTTTTAAATCCACTCCTCAGTTTTTGTTCTCCAGTCCCACTGAAGGGTCTCAGCCCGAAACATCCACTGTTTACTCTTTTCCATAGGTTATGAAGACACGCAGTCCTCTTTTATTGTCATTTAGTAATGCATGCATTAAGAAATGATACACTATTTCCTCCGGTGTGATATCACAAAACATAGGACAGAGCAAGACTGAAAAAAACTAACAAAACCACATAATTATAACATATAGTTACAACAGTGCAACAATACCATAACTTGATGAAGAAGTCCATGAGCACAGTAAAAGTTCAAAGTCTCTCAAATGTCCCACGTCTCACGCAGACGGAGAGAAGGAAGAAAAACTCTCCCTGCCATAACCGACACGGTCCGACTCTGAGTCATCCAAAAACCTCGAGCTCTGATCAGCTCTCCGACACTGGGTACTGAGCACCATCTCTATCCGAACGATTCGACCTCCTTCTCAGTCACCAACAGCAGGCAAAGCCGGGGATTTTGAGGCCTTCCCTCCAAAAGATTCCCGACCGCGCAGTAACGACAGCAGCGAACGAGTGTTTCAGAAATTTTTCCAGATGTTCCTCTGTGCTTTCACGTCCATCTCCATCAAATCAGAATTGTCCACGGCCCCTATTTAACAGATACGATATCATTTTTCATTGGAGGGCTGTGCACGCGCGGTGCGCTGCTTCTCTCTCCTCCCACCTGACCTGCTGTGTTCCTCCAGCACTTTGTGTGTGTTGCTCTGGATTTCTAGCTTCTGCAGATTTTCTGTTGTTTCAGCAATTCGCCAGGTAGGGTTGAGGGAATTCCTCCACCTTCATGCACTTTCAGGCCTCTAATGACTTTCCCCTCTATTTTGTACATGCGCATCACAACTAGTATCATAAACACAAGAGATTCTGCAGGTGCTGGAAATCTTGAGTAACACACACAAGATGCTGGAGGAGCTGAGCAGGTCAGGCAGCATCTATGGAGAGGAATAAACAACCAATATTTCAATCCTTGGCCCAAAATATTGACTGTTTATTCCTCTCCACAGACGCTATCTGACTCGTTGATTTCCTCCAGCACTTAGACCATAAGCCTATAGACCATATGACATAGAAGCAGAAATAGGCCATTTGGCTCATCGAGTCTGCTTGCCATTCAATCCTTTTTGCCTCCTCCTCAGCCCCACTCCCCGGCCTTCTCACCGTAACCTTTGATACCGTGTCCAATCAAGAAACTATCAAGTCCTGCCTTAAATACCCCTAACGGCCTGGGCTCCACAGCTGCATGTGGTAACAAATTCCACAAATTCACCACCCTCTGGCTAAAGAAATTTCTCAGCAGCTCTTTTTTAAATAGATGCCCCTCTATCCTGAGGCTGTGCCCTCTTGTCCTATACTCTCCCACCATGGGAAAAATCCTTTCCACATCTACTCTGTTTAGGCCTTCCAACATTTGAAAGGTTTCAATGAGATCCCCCCCTCATACTTGTAAATTCCAGCAAGTACAGACCCAGAGCCATCAAACGTTCCTTGTATGATAACCCTTTCATTCCTGGAATCATCCTTGTGAACCTCCTCTGGACCCTCTCCAATGCTAGCACATATTTTCTCAGATGAGAAGCCCTAAACTGTTCACAACACTCAAGGTGAGGCCTCACCAGTGTCTTATAAAGCCTCAGCATCACATCCCTGCTCTTGTATTCTAGACCTCTTGAAGTGAACGGTAGTATTGCATTTGTCTTCCTCACCACAGTCCCTACCTGCAAGTTAACCTTTAGGTTGTTTTACACAAGGGCTCCCAAGTCCCTTTGCATCTCAGTTTTGGATTTTTCTCCCCATTTAGAAAATAGCCCACACATTTATTTCTACTACCAAAGTGCATGCCCATACATTTTCCAACATTGTATTTCATTTGCCCCTTTCTTGCCCATTCTCTTAATCTTCTGACGTCCTTCTGCAGCCTTCCTATTGCCTCAACACTACCTGGCCCTACACCAATCTTCGTATCATCTGCAAACTTGGGAAGAAAGCCATCTATTCCATCATCCAAATCATTTATATACAGCATAAAAAGAAGTGGTCCCAACACCGACCCCTGCGGAACACCACTAGTTACTGGCAGCCAACCAGACAAGGATCCTTTTATTCCAACTCACTACTTCCTACCAATCAGCCAATGCTCTAACCATGCTTGTAACTTTTCTGTAATTGTGCAACAAGATTATCCACCTTATTTCTTATACTCTGTGCATTCAGATATAACACCTTGAGTACTGTATTTGCTACCCTTTTTGATTCTGCATCCCCAATGCACTGATACTCACCCTGCTGGCTGCAATTTTGTCCTATCATCTGCCTGCCCTTCCTGACAGTCTGACTGCATGCTATCTTTGCCTTTTTACTATTTGTTCTATCCTGAGTCCTTTCACTCTGGCTCCCACCACCCCCTGCCAAATTAGTTGAGACCCTTGCAACAAATCTACCCGTGAGAATATTAGTCCCCCTCAGTTTGAGGTGCAACCCATCTCTTTTGAACAGGTCATAACTTCCCCCAGAAGAGATCCCAGTGACCCAAGAAGCTGAAACCCTGCCCCCTGCACGTTTCTCAGCCACACATTTGTCTGCCAATCATCCTGTTTCTACCCTCACTGGCTTGTGGCACTGGTAGCAATTCGTAAATTACTACCATGGAAGTCCTGCTTCTCAGCTTTCTGTCTAGCTCTCTAAATTCTCTTTTCAGGACCTCTTTGCTTTTTCTTCCTATGTCATTGGAGAGGGTACAGAGGAGATTTACCAGGATGCTGCCTGGTTTAGAGAGTATGCATTATGATCGGAGATTAAGGGAGCTAGGGCTTTACTCTTTGGAGAGAAGGAGGATGAGAGGAGACATGATAGAGGTGTACAAGATAATAAGAGGAATAGATAGAGTGGATAGCCAGCGCCTCTTCCCCAGGGCACCACTGCTCAATACAAGAGGACATGGCTTTAAGGTAAGGGGTGGCAAGTTCAAGGGGGATATTAGAGGAAGGTTTTTTACTCAGAGAGTGGTTGGTGTGTGGAATGCACTGCCTGAGTCAGTGGTGGAGGCAGGTACACTAGTGAAATTTAAGAGACTACTAGACAGGTAAATGGAGGAATTTAAGCTGGGGGGTTATATGGGAGGCAGGGGTTAAGGGTTGGCACAACATTGTGGGCTGAAGGGCCTGTACTGTGCTGTACTATTCTATGTTCTACGTTCATTGGTACCAATATGTATCAAGAGACCTGGCCGCTCTCCCTCCCCCTCCAAAATGCTGTGGACACGATCTGAGATATCCCTGACCCTGGCACCTGGGAGGCGACATACCATCTTGGTGTCCCATTCACATCCATGGAATCTCCTGTCTATTCACCTATTGAGACTGCTTTCATTACTGCCCCTTCTTCTCTCTCTTTCCTCCTTCGAGTCAAAGCCTGACATTCCGTCTCTCATCACTGGCCTACTCTGACAATGGCCGCCCCACATGTCCCTTCTGTACTTTAAGATAAGCATCGCTGACCTGCGAGAAACCTCGGCACCGTGGCCTGCTCCTGCCACGGATTGGGCCGTTGGAATTTATGTGTGTTGAAGAACTTACGTCCCCTGTTTCCTCAGCTCCCAAAATTTCTCCACAGTAAAAACTGTGGTGCCAGGGGCAGCGTAGTGCGCTGTCCATGCTGGGTTGGAGGCTGGCCAGTCATGTCAGTGCTGCCCCCAGTGTTCAGCCTCTGGCCTGACAAGCTGGATTGGGTGTGTGCATCTGCGGATGGCTGAGAACTGCTTGTTCCAGCCGATAACACCCATGCACCATTAATTTACAGAACATGTCACTCTGGGCATGGGTTATGTATGTTTTTTGTGTGTGACTGTATGTTTACTTGCTATCCTGTATGTGCTGTATGTGCCTTGCACTACGTATTGATTGTTGGTACGTTTTGCACCTTAGCCCTGGAGTAATATTTTTTCACTTGGCTGCATTCATTCATATACTGTATGTCACCACATATAACTCTGAGATTCATTTTCTTGCAGGCATACTTAATAAATTCAATAACCATAATAGAATCAATGAAAGATTGCACCCAAAAGGGCCATCAGACAACCAATGTGCAAAAGACTGTGCAAATACAAAAAGAAAGAAATAATAATAAATAAATAAGCAATAAATATCTAGAATATCGAATGAAAAGTCCTTGAATGTGTGTCCATAGGTTGTGGGAACACTTCAATGATGGGGTAAATGAAGTGAAGTTATCCCCTCTGATTCAGGAGCCTGATGGCTGAGGGATAAAAACTGTCCCTGAACCTAACTGTGTGGATCCTGAGGATTCTGTACCACCTTCCTGATGGCAGCAGTGAGAAGACAGCGTGGCCTGGGAAGTGGGTGCTGCTTTCCTGAGACAATGCTCCATGCAGATATGGTGGTGAGGGTTTGACCAATGATGGACTGGGCATCTGATATGGCCCACAACAGTGGTGTCATCAGCAAACTTGAATATGACGCCGGAGCTGTGCTTACCCACACAGCCTGAAAGGCAAAGCGAGTAGAGCAGGGGGCTGAGCACACATTCTTTTTGGTACATCTGTGCTGATGGAGATTGCCGAGGAGATATTGTTGCCAATCTGAACTGACTGTGGTCCACAAGTGAGGAAATCAAGGATCCAATTGCACAAACAGGTATTAAGGCCAAGGTCTTGAAGATTATTGATAAATTTTGAGGGGATGATAGTATTGAATGCTGAGCTGTTGTCAATAAAGAGTAGGGTGATATATGCATCTTTGTTGGCCAGATGTTGCAGGGTTGATTAAAGAGCCAATGAAATGGCATTTGCTGTGGACCTATTGTGCCAATAGGCAAATTAGAGTGGATCCAAACAACACACACAAAACACTGGAGAAACTCAGCAGACCAGGCAGCATCTATGGAACAGAGTACAGTCGACGTATCGGGCTGAGACCCTTCAGCAGGACAGCATCCTGACTGGCTGCATCATTGCCTGGTATGGGAACTGTACCTCCCTTAATCACAGGACTCTGCAGAGAGTGGTGCCGACAGCCCAGCGCATCTGTAGTTGTGAACTTCCCATGATTCAGTACATTTACAAGGACAGGTGTGTAAATCGAGCCCATAGGATCACTGGGGACCCAAGCCATCCCAACCACAATCTATTCCAGCTGTTACCATCCGGGAAGCGGTACCGCAGCATAAAAGCCAGGACCAACAGGCTCCGGGACAGCTTCTTCCACCAGGCTATCAGATTGATTAACTCACGCTGATTTGAGTGTACTCTATATTACAATGACTGTTCTATTTATTATATATTATAAATTACTATGATTGCACATTGTATATTTAGATGGAGACATAACGTAAAGATTTTTACTCCTCATGTATGTGAAGGATGTAAGAAATAAAGTCAATTCAATTCAATACTCTTTTAAACGTTGACTGTTCTCTTTTCCACAGATGCTGCCTGGCTTGCTGCGTTCCTCCAGCATTTTGTGTGTGTTGCTTGGATTTCCAGCTTCTGTAGATTTTCTCCTGTTTGTAATTGGAGTAGATCCAGGTTGCTTCTAAGCGAGAGCTGGTATGTTTCATCACCAAACTCTTCTTGGGCTTCCAGCCGGGTACAGATGTCAATTATAACCAACACTTCAATGACAAACGCCACCGTCTTCTACAGGGATGATGCCTGGGCATGTCTAGTCTGCTGGTATTTATACCGCCATAGTCTGTCCCTCCTGATTGGTTAGTCCTCATCCAATATTGTTTCTGTTCTCCCACCTTGCTTACAATCAAATCCCAGTTCTTACCTAGAGCAAGACCTTCGACTTTGTTAAAATTCTTTTCTTCTAGTTTTATTTCAATGGCTTCCTTCACCAGGCGTTCCCAAAAGCCATTGGCGTGGAACAGTAGTCTTGTTCTGTTGAAATCAATCCTATGGGCGTTGCGAATGCAATGTTCTGCTACTGCTGATTTCTCTGAGTAACCCAATTGGATTCACCTCCTGTGCTCCTTGATGCGTGTCCGTCTGGCTGATATACAGTACGCTGTTCCGCATTCACAGGGAATCCAGTAAACGCCAGCCGACCAGAGTCCCAGGCCATCTCTGACCTGCATAAGCTGTGACTTGAGCTTCCTTAGGGCTTTGTGGGTGGTATTAATCTGGTATTTCTTCAGGATCCTGGTGATCCTTCCAGGAACTGTGGAAATATAGGGAGGACAAGCAGCAGCAACAGGTTCCTCCGAGTTGTTAGGTTTCCTAGTTTTTCTGTTGGCCCTTTAAAGGTGATCGATTTCCCTCACCTTGTAGCCATTCTGTAGGAACGTCGTGTGTAATTGTCTTATTTCCTCAGAGACTCTCTGGATCCAAAATAGTTCTCAAAGTAGAAAGAACCGCTCTACATTGGGAGGTGATTTGCTGGCTGCTATTGTTGAGGTACAAGTCCATGTAGCTGGGTTTCCGACAAACGCCATGTCCGAGAACAGAAGGCAACCATTCTTCTCCGTCACCATTTAACCGGAATGTTCGGATGTATACTGTTCAGATGGCCGTGGAACTGTTGGAGTGCCTGGACAGTCCATGAGGCCACACTACGAAGGTGTCATCCACAAACCTGAAGAAGCATCTGGGACGTACGGGTGATGAACTCAGAGTCCTCTCCTCAAAGTCCCCCATGTAGAAATTAGCAACAACTGGCAAGAGGGGCGATCCCATGGGCACTCTCTCCGTTTGTTCACAGTAGGGCCCCTTATAGAGAAAGTACGTCAATGCAAGGGTCTGTTCAGAAAGGTGAATGGTACCCTTATCAAACTTTGACCGCAGCAGGACCAAACTGTCCTGAATGGGAACTCTTGTGAACAGGGGCACCACGTCAAAGCTGACCATTATGCCCTCCGGTTTCAGCTGGATGTTGGTTATCGTTTTAAAGAAGTTGGTCGAACTCGTGATGTGATGCTCACAGCCCCAACAAAGGGAGACAGCATGTTCGTTAAATGCTTAGCAAGGTATGAAGTTAGAGAAGAACGGTTGCCTTCTGTTCTCGGACATGTACCACAGAGGAGGTAAGGATACAGGTCTGCGTGGCCCTCAAAGGAGCCGTTTGCAAAACTGAACATCAGCAAAGGAGAACAACTGGCCCTCCAGACAATACGGCAAAACCCAGCCATCACTGAGGGGGAATCTCATTAAACCTTACCAGATATTGAAAAGCCTAGATGGAGTGGATGTGGAAAGGATGTTTCTTATAGTGGGACCAGAGGGCACAGCCTCAGGAATGAGGGCCATCCATTTAGAATGGAGATGAGATAGAATTTCCTTAGCCAGGGAGTGGGGAATCTGTGAAATCACTGGGTACATTTCAAGTAGACATTGATTAGTAACGGTGTTATAAGTTACAGGGGGGAAGATAGGAGAATGGGGTCAAGAGGAAAGATAAATCAGCTATGATCAAATGGTGATCAAATGATGGCGCTAAACAGCCACTCCTTTGCTTGCATCTTCGGAAACAGCTCTATTTCCATCTTTAATATCTTTATTTTCCCATTTCAGGGTTCTTTAGAAGATCCTTACCTGGAGTTACACGCTGACTTTGGTTCTTGCGGGAATGGGACTTACTCTCGGGGTTTCATAACCAACTGTTGTTGTTCGGCACACCAAGAGCTCGGCCTAAGAGTCCGGCTCGGATTTGGAAGCCTAGGATCTTGGGGGTCTGGAGATGGGTGAACCGAGGGTCGGTGTCATGACAGGAGACCCATGTGCTGTCAGGGGAGTTGGGATATCTGCTGTGTGCCTGTAGACCCAAGATCTTCGAGACCTTCTGGCATAGAGCTTGAAAAAAGCAACGTAACGGACTTTTAACATCCCAGCGGGATGTTTGTTAAGTCTCTCCGCTCATTGGGAAAAATGGAGACATCTCCTTCTCCCTTATTAGGGAGAGAGAAAGCTTGTGGTATGTCGTATACCGGGTAAAACGTGAAGTCATTGGAGTAACTGCAAGTCTGTGTCTTTGCTGTTGCTTTGCTCACGCTTGAGTGCTCGATGGTGGGTGCCAATGCTATTTTTTGCCGGTGGTGGGAGGGGGGGATCGTTGTTTGCTGTTGTTTACGCGCAGGAGGGGGGAAGTGGGGGAGACTTTGAGGTTCTAACATTTAACTGTCATTCATTCTTTGGGGCACTCCTGTTTTCGTGGATGGTTGCAAAGCAAAAGCATTTCAGGGTGTATATTGTATACATTTCTCTGACATTAAATTGGACCTTTAAACCTTTGAAATGGTGGCGCAGACTTGATAGACTGAATGGCCAAATTATGCTATGTCTTATGCTCTTATTGAGCCCTGATGTCTTCTTATACTGACACAAGAGCATTAAAAAATTAACACCTTCATGAAATATTAAAACGATTTTTAATACTTAAACGAATCACGTCAACAAATCTTGCAGAACTTGCGTCTTGCTAATTTGACAATTGTGGTTTCAAAGTAAATTTATTATCGAAGTATGTGTACCACACACAACCTTCAGATTCATCTTCTTGTCGGCAGCCACAAGACAGAGAAACACAGCAGAATCCACAAACAGTATGGAGAATCATCCAATGAGTGAACAATAAAAAAATAAACAAATGTTTGAACCGCAGAGATCCTGAAAGCGTGTCGAGGTGGTGGATCTTGGCTGACACTGAGAAGTAAGCTGAGCACTGTTTCATTCTCCACCTTTGGCCTTGATGACTTAATCTTTTTAATCTGGCTCAATGCCTAACTTGCCTAACATGACACTTGACTTCATGGATTCTTGATTACCTGACTGGCAGACCACAGTACGTGTGCTTGCAACACTGTGTGTCCAACAGAGTGATCAACAGCACTGGGGCTCCACAGGGGACTGTCTTGTCTCCCTTTCTCTTCACCATTTACACCTCGGACTTCAACTACGGCATAGAGTCTTGTCATCTTCAGAAGTTTTCTGATGACTCTGCCATAGTTGGATGCATCAGCAAGGGAGATGAGGCTGAGTACAGGGCTACGGTAGGAAACTTTGTCACACGGTGTGAGCAGAATTATCTGCAGCTTAATGTGAAAAAGACTAAGGAGTGGTGGTAGACCCGAGGAGAGTTAAGGTACCGGCGACCCCTGTTTCCATCCAGGGGTCAGTGTGGACATGGTGGAGGATTACAAGTCCTTGGTACCAAGTATAGTTAATTAAGTTCCTGGACTGAAGCACGGAGTCAGATGATTATTTGATTAAAAGAAAATTCCATGGCAGCAGTGATCGTAGTCCAGTAAAAGCATATTTAGTATAATAACTGGTAGTTTTTTGAGCTGCATGAAACAGGGCACCAACATAACGCCAGCAACAACTTGGAAGACATACTAGGCAATCAGCTGGCACTTCCTTGTGAACGTAACAGATACACGTTTAAGTGTATAGTCAACACGTGGAAGATGAGACCCAAAACTTGAATAATTACTTTGGTTCTGTCTTCACTAAGGAGGACATAAATAATCTTCCAGAAATAGTATGGGACAGAGGGTCCCGTGAGATGGAGGAACTGAGGGAAATACATGTTAGTAGGGAAGTGGTGTTAGGTAAATTGAAGGGATTGAAGGCAGATAAATCCCCAGGGCCAGATGGTCTGCATCCCAGGGTGCTTAAGGAAGTAGCCCAAGAAATAGTGGATGCATTAGTGATAATTTTTCAAAACTCGTTAGATTCTGGACTAGTTCCTGAGGATTGGAAGGTGGCTAATGTAACTCCACTTTTTAAAAAGGAGGGAGAGAGAAACCGGGGAATTATAGACCGGTTAGCCTAACGTCGGTGGTGGGGAAACTGCTGGAGTCAGTTATCAAGGATGTGATAACAGCACATTTGGAAAGCAGTGAAATCATCGGACAAAGTCAGCATGGATTTGTGAAAGGAAAATCATGTCTGACGAAACTCATAGAATTTTTTGAGGATGTAACTAGTAGAGTGGATAGGGGAGAACCAGTGGATGTGGTATATTTGGATTTTCAGAAGGCTTTTGACAAGGTCCCACACAGGAGATTAGTGTGCAAACTTAAAGCACACGGTATTGGGGGTAAGGTATTGGTGTGGCTGGAGAGTTGGTTAGCAGACAGGAAGCAAAGAGTGGGAATAAACGAGACCTTTTCAGAATGGCAGGCAGTGACTAGTGGGGTACCGCAAGGCTCAGTGCTGGGACCCCAGTTGTTTACAATATATATTAATGACTTGGATGAGGGAATTAAATGCAGCATCTCCAAGTTTGCGGATGACACGAAGCTGGGTGGCAGTGTTAGCTGTGAGGAGGATGCTAAGAGGATGCAGGGTGACTTGGATAGGTTGGGTGAGTGGGCAAATTCATGGCATATGCAATTTAATGTGGATAACTGTGAAGTTATCCACTTTGGTGGCAAAAATAGGAAAACAGATTATTATCTGAATGGTGGCCGATTAGGAAAAGGGGAGGTGCAACGAGACCTGGGTGTCATTATACACCAGTCATTGAAAGTGGGCATGCAGGTACAGCAGGCGGTGAAAAAGGCGAATGGTATGCTGGCATTTATAGCGAGAGGATTCGAGTACAGGAGCAGGGAGGTACTACTGCAGTTGTACAAGGCCTTGGTGAGACCACACCTGGAGTATTGTGTGCAGTTTTGGTCCTCTAATCTGAGGAAAGACATCCTTGCCATAGAGGGAGTACAGAGAAGGTTCACCAGATTGATTCCTGGGATGGCAGGACTTTCATATGAAGAAAGACTGGATGAACTGGGCTTGTACTCGTTGGAATTTAGAAGATTGAGGGGGGATCTGATTGAAACGTATAAGATCCTAAAGGGATTGGACAGGCTAGATGCAGGAAGATTGTTCCCGATGTTGAGGAAGTCCAGAACGAGGGGTCACAGTTTGAGGATAGAGGGGAAGCCTTTTAGGACCGAGATTGGGAAAAACTTCTTCACACAGAGAGTGGTGAATCTGTGGAATTCTCTGCCACAGGAAACAGTTGAGGCCAGTTCATTGGCTATATTTAAGAGGGAGTTAGATATGGCCCTTGTGGCTACGGGGGTCAGGGGGTATGGAGGGAAGGCTGGGGCGGTGTTCTGAGTTGGATGATCAGCCATGATCATAATAAATGGCGGTGCAGGCTCGAAGGGCCGAATGGCCTACTCCTGCACCTATTTTCTATGTTTCTATGTTTCTAAAACACAAACTGCTGGCTACTGTCATAGTCATACTTTATTGATCCTGGGGGAAATTGGTTTTCATTACAGTTGCACCACAAATAATAAATAGTAATAGAACCATAAATAGTTAAATATTACTATGTAAATTATACCAGTAAATTATGAAATAAGTCCAGGACCAGCCCATTGGCTCAGGGTGTCTGACCCTCCAAGGGAGGAATTGTAAAGTTTGATGGCCACAGGCAGGAATGACTTCCTATGACGCTCAGTGCTACATCTCGGTGGAATGAGTCTCTGGCTGAATGTACTCCTGTGCCCACCCAGTACATTATGTAGTGGATGGGAAACATTGACCAAGATGGCATGCAACTTGGACAGCATCCTCTTTTCAGACACCACCGAGAGAGAGTCCAGTTCCATCCCCACAACATCACTGACCTTACGAATGAGTTTGTTGATTCTGTTGGTGTCTGCTACCCTCAGCCTGCCGCCCCAGCACACAACAGCAAACATGATAGCACTGGCCACCACAGACTCGTAGAACATCCTCAGCATCGTCCGGCAGATGTTAAAGGACCTCAGTCTCCCCAGGAAATAGAGACGGCTCTGACCCTTCTTGTAGACAGCCTCAGTGTTCTTTGATCAGTCCAGTTTATTGTCAATTCGTATCCCCAGGTATTTGTAATCCTCCACCATGTCCACACTGACCCCCTGGATGGAAACGGGTCACCGGTACCTTAGCTCTCCTCAGGTCTACCACCAGCTCCTTAGTCTTTTTCACATTAATCTGCAGATAATTCTGCTCACACCATGTGAGAAGATGAAGATGGCCTCAATCTCAAACAGAACTAATGCAAGTGTTAATTGTACACCCACTGCTCGCTGAGCTGTGTGGGTGTGCAGCCGCACGACAACGGAAATATAGCCTTTCTTAACTCACAGCTCGGAATTTCTTCTATATATAAAACCACTTGCTCACCTTGGCTGCATAAGTTTAGGGAAGACACACTCCGGTCCCGCCAAACCCGTGAGATCGTGCTGGCTCTCCCACCCCAACCCCAGTTTGTGTGGATGCTGTGTGATTTGCTACCCTGTTACAACTCAGTGCCAAGAAACTACAGACAGCACACTGCATACGATTAAAGGAATTATATTCATGAATCATACCTAACTAAAGGGTTCGTAAAGAAAAGAATGAAAAACAAAAAGGGGCCTTTCTAATTAAACAAACATCACTCCCCACTAACATCTTAACTACATTCTACAGAGGTGTGGTTGAGAGTGTGCTGACCTTTTGCATCACAACCTGGTACTACTCCAGCTGCAGTGCTGTCGACAAAAAAGCCTTGCAGAGGGTGGTTTGGGGAGCAGAGAAGGTTATTGGGGTCTCCCTACCTTCTGTCCAAGACTTCTTTCAGAGTCGATGCCTCCAGAAGACACGGTACATCATTAAAGACCCCCTCACACCCTCCTTCCTTCTCCCATTTTGTTTTAATGTATGAAGTCGAATGTGTTTTAAGATTTGACAAACCCTTATAAACGCTTGAAATTATTCTACTACTGTTGTCTGAATTATATGCTTTTCTAAATAGCTCTGTCAGACATGTACTTGCCTTGGTTACATTTTTAACTGTCCTATTAACATACTGTTGCATCTGTAAATACCGGTAAAAGTCTTGTTTTTCTAATAAGTGTTTCTCTTTGAGCATTTCAAAACTGAAGAGTGTTCCTTCTTTCATTAAATTGCAAATAGCTGTTATTCCTATAGCTGTCCAGTCCTTAAATCTAGCATCCAGTTTATTCGGCGTAAACTCTGAGTCATAAGCACACCATTTAAGAATTGCAATGTCTCTCACTAGTTTATATTCTTTTATAATAGTTTTCCATAGTTTAAGAGTCCATTTCACCCACGGGTTATCAATAGTATTTATGTAACTTGGTAAGCTATTATCAGCCAAAATTGCCTGTATGGGGATGGAGAGTATCCTCTCCTCAATGTTTTTCCATTGAGCCCCATATCATGGGTTGCACCAGCACATCATGGCTCTCAACTGTGCTGCAAAATAATAATCTCTAAGAGAATGTAGGCCCCATCCCCCCTTTTCCTTGGCTAATTGCAAAGTTTTGAGATGAACCCTCGGCCTTTTACCTTGTCATATACATCTTGATAGCATCTTGTTCCATTCATGAACTGATTTTGGTTAATCTCTATTGGTAGGGTCTGAAAGAGATATAGTAGTCTGGGCAGTATATTCATTTTAATAGACTCAGTCCTTGAACTGAGACCAAGAAAAGGAATTAGGTTCCATCTTGTTATATCTTCCTTAATTTTTTTATATATAGGCTGATAATTGCATTCTGATAATTTTGCCAAATCTTTTGGCATAATGATGCCCAAATATTTGACAGACTCTGTTTGCCATGCCCAAGGATATCTACTTTCAATTTCTCTTGGTGAGCTATAGTTATATGGAAGTAGTTGGGTTTTATCAATGTTGATCTTGTATCCTGATAATTGGCCATATTGTTCAAAGGATTGCATCAATTTAGGTAAAGAGTATGTTGGTTGCCCTAGACAGATCAAAATGTCATCTGCCTAACAGGCCAATTTATGCTCTGTCCCTTTAATAGTAATTCCCCTGATATCTTCATTTTGTCTGATGTATTGAGCTGATGGTTCCAGATATAATGCGAAGAGTAGTGGTGACCATGCACAACTCTGTCTCGTGCCCCTTTCTAGGGTAAAACTATTAGATAAATATCCATTGATTTTAACCCTGGCAGTAGGATTGTCGTATAGTGCCTGTATAGTTTTAATAATTGTGTCATGTAGACCAAATCTATGTAAAACTCTGTAAAGAAAATTCTAATTAACCAAATCAAATGCCTTTTCAGCGTCCACGCTTATCACTATTGCTTCAGTTTCATTTTTTTTATATATGATCCATAATGTGAAGTGTCCTTCGTATATTGTCTTGTGTTTGGCGTTGTTGTATAAAACCTGTCTGATCATTATGTATCAGTGTGGGTAGAAACTCTTCTAATCGTTTGGCCATAATGGAGGTAAATATTCTATAATCTACATTAAGAACAGATATTGGTCAAAATGACCCACATTCCATTTTATCCTGGCCTTCTTTCGGTGTAGTTGAGATTATCGCCTCCTTCCAGCTGGGTGGCATTTGCGCCTTTCTTAGGGTGCAGTTCAGTGTGGGGAGTAAAATAGGAATTAACTCACTTCTAAACTCTTTATACCACTCTGCCGTATATCCATCTGATCCTGGTGACATGCTTAATCTAAGCCTACTAATTGCAGTCTTTAGTTCAGCTTCAGTTGTGTCAGTAGTCATCGTTCTATTTTGTTCTTTGCTTAAAGTGGGTAACTCTAAAGAATTCAGGAAGGTGTCAATTTGGGTTATGTTTCCCCCTGGAACTTTGGAATATAGGGTTTTGTAAAATGTTTCAAAAGCTTCTTGAATTTCACTTAGCTTATTTTTTATCACTTTTGTTCTTGGATCCCTAATTCTATGAATTGTATTTTCTGCTATCTTTTTTTTTCCAATTTCCACGCCAGTATTTTCATAGATTTAGATCCACTTTCATAGTGTCTCTGTTTCAGAAACATTAATTCTTTTCTAATTTCTTGTGTAGCTAAACTATTAATTTCATTCCTTATTTTTAAAATTTCCTCTAGTGTATCCTGTGCTAAACTCAATTTGTGCTTCTTTTCTAGTTTCTTCAGCTAATTTTGTAATTCCTCTGATGTTTTATTCCTTATTTTTTCTTATATGAAGATATCGCTATAGTTTTCCCTCAAGACAGCCTTCAGAGTATCCCATAGAATGGGAGGTGAAACCTCTCCATTATCATTGAATTCTAAGTAAGGAACAATTTCTTTTTTAATTTCTTCCTTAAAATAGGGATCACTGAGTAGACTTGAATTTAGTTTCCGAATAGTATTCTTTGGTTGCAGGTCAAAATCAACAGATAAATATATAGGTGCCTGGTCACTTACATCTATTGTCCCAATTCCACAGGTGACTATTTTGTCTCTATCTTTTCCAAATGTTATGAAATAGTCTATTCTTGTATATACGAAATGGGGGGCACAATAATGAGTGTAATCTCTGCTGTCAGGGAAAGGTCCCTCCATATATCAATTAGACCAACAACCTCAAAGTCCTTATGTAAGGACTTTGTTTCATAAGTTTTTCTATTGGAAGGGAAAAACTTATGAAACAACTTTGGTTGTAATTGTAAATTCAAGTCTCCCCCACATATCAAGAGACCTTCTGTTTCCGTTACCATAATATTAGTAATTTTCTGGAAGAAACTAATATCATTTCCTGGAGGTGCATATATATTCAACAAAGTAACTGGATTTCCATCTATATTCTCCCTTACCAGAATATATCTGCCCTCCCTATCTCCTATTTTGAATACTTTTTCAAAATTTAGCTTGTTTGAGATGAGAATAGCAACTCCTCTTCTACGTCCTGATTTATATGAGGAGAAAAACAAATTAGTGAAGCCCATTCTCTTTAATTTTCCATGCTCATTATCACAAGTGAGTTTCCTGTAAATATACTACATGGGCTTGTTCTTTTTTCATTTTTAATAGAATTTTACTGTGCTTGACTGGATTCAACAGCCCATTGACATTAAAAGAAATGAATTTTACTTTGTCCTTAGCCATGTGTATTTATCTGTTAGTATATCATAGAAATTTGCAGAATATAACTTAATCGGTCTGCTCCCTGAACGAATAAGAGCCAATCGACCTCCTCTTCCAATGCCTTCTTAACCACACAGGTTGACTGTGTTGTTAAGAAGGCATACAGTCCATTGGCCTTCATCAACTGTGGGACTGAGTTCAAGAGCTGAGAGGTAATGTTACAGCCATATAGATCCCTGGTCAGACCCCACTTGGAGTACTGTGCTCAGTTCTGGTCACCTCACTACAGGAAGGTTGTGGAAACTATAGAAAGGGTGCAGAGGAGATTTATAAGGATGTTGCCTAGATTGGGGAGCATGCCTTAAGAGAATAGGTTGAGTGAACTCGGCCTTTTCTCCTTGAAGCGATGGAGGATGAGGGGTGACCTGATAATGAGAGGCATTGATCATGTGGATAAGAAGAAGAAGAAAGCCCTTAATTCCGGGTCGAGTCATCGGGACACCATCATGGCGGCTTTTTTTTTTTAGCAGGTTTTCTTATTTTTACGAAGCCGAGTTGCTAGCTTGACGCTCAATCTAGCAAGGATGGAAAGCGTGCAAGGGAGCCGGCTGGATTTGAACTCGGGAGCCTTCACTCCAAAGTCCGACGCTGATGCCACTACACCACCAGCCGACAATCATATGGATAGTCAGAGGCTTTTTCCTAGGGCTGAAATGGCTAACACAAGAGGGCACAGTTTTAAGGTGCTTGGAAGTAGGTACAGAGGAGACGTCAGGGGTAAGTTTTATTTTAACGCAGAGAGTGGTGAGTGTGTGGAATGGGCTGTCGGCAACTGTGGTGGAGGCAGATACAATAGGGTCATTTAAGAGGCTCCTGGGTAGGTAGGTGAAGCTTTAGAAAAATAGAGGGCTATGGGTAACCCTAGGTAATTTCTAAAGTAAGTACATGTTCGTTACAGCATTATGGGCTGAAGGGCCTGTATTGTACTGAAGGTTTTCTATGTTTCTATCTCCAGGAACCGAAGAGACCCCAAAGTTGAATGGCTCAGCAGTCAACTTCCCTTTTCTTTTGGAGAGAGTTTCTCCCCAGCTTGTCTTACAGGGACTCTCGACATTACTATCACCGAAAGAGGTGCGCCACTAGCATCCTCCGCCTGGGGGTGACCTCCTTCTCTGAAGTGTTCCTGACAATCACTGTCATCACCGATACAACCAACAGCTTCTGCAGTTCGGGCCTCACCAGTATCCCAGCAGGTAAGCATGACTCCTCTTCGTGGTCTTCTGGAACATCCACCAAGAGGGTCTCAGCATCGGGCATTCTGGGAAATTTGGGGTTCCTGTCACTCTAGCTACTTCCCCGGGCTGTAACATGACTGGTTTGGACTGGGTGTACCACACAGTCCCTCGTTTCTGCTCATCATCCAGCCCAATGCGACCATGCACTTCCTCGAAAGCAGCTTGGAACACAGGGTGAATGGACAATGGTTTCAGAAAGCTCTCTCCAACTTTCTTCTTGCAGGCTCCCACTAGCCTCCTCACAACAGGCGTATTCGTCCCCACAAGAATTGAAGCTCCACCTTTCTCGACCGGGTCCGGACAAACCAACACTAATGTACCAAGGACCTCAGCTACTCCCACACCTGCCTCCGAAAACTCCAGCTTCAATGACAAGTAAACATCGTACGGATAGTCACACGTACTAAGACCCCAGATCTCTAGTGCACTGATTGGTAAATGCATCAAATACCGGTTGTAAAACGAATGGTACAGCAGAGTAATCTGAGTGTCCTCTCTCTTCATCTAAACCTTTACTTTAGAGCAGGGGTCCCCAACCTTTTTTGCACCGCGGACCGGTTTAATATTGACAATATTCTTGTGGACTGGCCGACCGGGGGAGGCTGCTGTTCAACTAGAGTTAAACTCACCTCAACATGTCTTTTACAGTTAGGGTTGCCAACTTTCTCACTCCCAAATAAGGGACAAAAGTAGCAGTCAAATCCCGGGACACTTTACCCCAGGAAAGACTACCATGACCATGAAGCCTTGCGCGGGCACCTGTGTGCGCATGCGTGACGTGCGCATGTACATACGTGCCGATTTTTTCCCCCATAGATCGGTTTTGCCTTCATCTTCCCAACTATACTGTACATACATTATTTCTACTTTATAAAGGCTGTGTATTTATCATATCATTCCTGCTTTTACTATATGTTAGTGTTATTTTCGGTTTTATGTGCTATTTGGTATGATTTGTTAGGTTATTTTTTGGGTCTGGGAACACTCAAAAATTTTCTTCATATAAATTAATGGTAATTGCTTCTTCGTTTCACGCCATCTCGGCACGAAAAGTTTCATAGAAACCCTCTACCTTAGCGGGGGAAATACGGGACAAGGGCGGTCCCACATGGGACAAACCAATTTAGCCCAATATACAGGATGTCCCGGCTAATACGGGACAGTTGGCAACCCTATGTTCAAGTTCAACAGTGCGTGACAGGGAACGAGGAAAGGTGCAGCTGATTCATATCGTTTCCTCACGGTCCGGTAGCACATGCTCTGCGGCCCGGTGGTTGGGGACCGCTGCTTTAGAGCTACGAAGTATTTACATTGTCAGTGTTTAAAATTACAACACTGTTACAAATTATAACGATAAACACAGAATGGAAGTGAACAGACCACTGGTCCGCTGAACGCCAATGCAAGCTAGTGTATGAGATGATGAGAGGCATTGATCGTGTGGCTAGTCAGAGGCTTTTTCCCAGGCCTGAAATGGCTAGCACGAGAGGGTTTTAAGGTGCTTGGAAGTAGGTACAGAGAAAATGTCAGGGGTAAGTTTTCTTACGCAGAGAGTGGTGAGTGCGTGGAATAGACTGCTGATGGCGGTGGTGGAGGCAGATACAATAGGATCTTTTAAGAGACTCCTAGATGGGTACATGGAGCTTAGAAAAATAGAGGGCTATGGGTAACCCTAGGTAATTTCTAAAGTAGGTGCATATCTGGTACAGCAGTGTGGACCAAAGGGCCTGTATTGTGCTGTAGGTTTTCTATGTTTCTAGTCAACATTTTACTTTTACCATTGTGTCTGCCAATTGTTTTGCCTGTCTGACATTGTTTACTTGTGTTGTAAGTTGTGGACTGTGTTTGTTTGATGTGCGTATTGTAAAAGATAATTAAGAGCCATGCAAATTTCAGGCTGTGTAAAGGTTTCCTGCTCAGAGGAATGTTTGGTCCGCACAGCTGTACAAAAAATTAGAGGGAATGTTGAGTGTAACCTAGAGTGAAAATTAACTTTCAACTTTCAGAGTACTTTAAAAAATGTTTATTAGCAATAACTTACATAGTAGAAAAAAGCAACAAAATGTGCACAGGAGCAATCTGAAAAATAGATGTATTAGCCTTTTTACTCTTAGATGTTCAAGACACATTTTCTGTAGCATAATTCTATCTACACAAGGGAACTCTCAGAAAAATGCTTATAGTTCCAACTGAAAACAAGGCAGAACCAGGACCAAAATCCTACATTAGTAGAATGTTGAACGGCACTTGTGAAATTATTAATTACAAATGTTCATCAGCATGTGGGATATTAGTAGTTACATCCTACTTTACACCTCATAGGCGACATTGCCAATCTTACAAGAAATGCGCAAAATTAAGAGAAAATATATTACCTCCAATTAAATTGATCATGTTTATAAATCAAAAATGAAAGCAGAATTAGTGAACTATGATTTACATATGACTCAAGTAAAAGGAAATGTAAGGAACCTGAAAAATAGACTGCTTGCTGAATTCTAGGTCCGAGAATTGCACTATGGCACCCTTTCTGCTGTCAGCACTGATGATGCATGCTTACGGGCCTGTGAAGGAAATAGATAGATTTACTTTTGTTTTATTTAGAGATACAGTACGGTAGCAGGTCTTCCGGGCCCAATGACACCACACCGCCCAATAAACCTTCTAACCTTTATACAACATAATCTGCAGATGCTGGGGTCAAAGCAACACTCACAACACCCTGGAGGAACTCAGCAGGTCGGGCAGCATCCGTGGAAAAGATCGGTTGACGTTTCGGGCCGGAACCCTTCGTCAGGACTGTGGAGGGAAGGGACAGAGGCCCTATAAAGAAGGTGGGGGGACCAGTCTTTTCCTTTCCACCCTCCCCCTACCTTCTTTATAGAGCCTCTGCCCCTTCCCTCCACAGTCCTGACGAAGGGTTCCGGCCCAAAATGTCGACCGATCTTTTCCACAGATGCTGCCCGACCTGCTGAGTTCCTCCAGCGTGTTGTGAGTGTTGCTTCTAACCTTTAAGTCTCTGAAACGTGACAGGAACCTGAGGAAACCCACACAGTCCACGGGGAGAATGTACCGATTCTTTCCAGGTGGTGGGGGAACTGAACCCGTAGCAGTGGCACTGTTTGGGTGTTACTCCAGCCACTGCCCTAACATGCCGCCCACAAAGAGACGTAGTAAATGTTAAATCAATGCAGACAAAATACTGCAGGAACTCAGCAGGTCAGGCAGCATCACTGAAATCAACAACTAGTTGAATTTTTCGTGATGAGACCCTTCATCGGGACTGGAAAGGTTGGGGGAAGATGCCAGAATAAAAAGGTGGTGGGAGGTGAAGGAGTATAACGAGAAGGTGATAGGTGAAGCCAGGCGGGCGAAGGCAAGGTAAAGGGCTGAAGAGGAAGGATCTGATAGGAGAGGAGAGTAGACCACAGGAGAAAGGGAAGGAAGAGGAAGAGAACCGGGGGAGGTGATATGCAGGTAGGTAGAAGAAAGAGGCTAGAGTGGGAAATAGAAGAAGAGGGGAGGGAGGGAATTTTTTTTTTCTCAGAAGGAGAAATCAAAATCCATGCCATCAGGTTGGAGGCAACCCAGACAGAATATGAGGTGTTTCTCGTCCACCCTGAGGGTGGCCTCATCATGGCACAGGAGGAGACAATGGACCACGAGGACGGCACAGGAACCGGAATTAAAATGTTGGGCCGCCGGGAAGTCTCACTTGTGCTCGACAAGGCAGTCACCCAATTAATGACGAGTCTCACCATTGTAGTGGAAGCCACATCGGGAGCACCCGGTACAACAGACAAACCCAGCAGATTCACAGGTGAACGGGGGAAGTGTAGAACTTCGGCGATGCCGGGATGTGCCGGGAGGGAAATTAATAGGGGGGTACAAATGAACAAGAGAATCACAGAGGGAGCGATCACCGCGGGAAGCAGGGAGTGGTGGGGGAAGGATCCCTTTGGGAATGGTGGACATTACTGAGAATGGTGTGTTGGTTGTGGAGGTTCGAGGGGTAGGAACTAAGGGCAAGAGGAACTCTAACACTGTTAAGGCAGCAGGACGATGGGGCGAGTGCGGATGTTCTGGAAATGGAGGGCAGCACCAATGGTGTAGGAACAGAAACCCCGTTCTTTAAAAACGTTAAATATTTAATCAATTTATAAACTGCTTCACTCATATGAAGATCCTGCAGAGCAGTTCTTGATCGGAAGCATGCAGATGATTGGAACCTGGAACTCACTGCCTGAGGGGGTGGTGGACTCCGCTACTCGCACAAGATTACAATGGGGTAGAATACCATGGACTAGCTGATGTAAAGGGGCTTTAGATAGGTATGTGAGAGGTTGCATGGATATGGTGAGACAAAGCAGTCATTTCAATGCTAAGAGACTCTGTGGAAAGGCATTCTAGTGAATCCATGTCTTCAGGCCAAACACTCTTTGGACCAACAAAAAATGCAGAGGTATTTCTAGATTATTCTAAGTACACTTGACAACAAAGATTTTGCTTCCTGAATATTTTTGGGTGTATCTTATGGATTTTGGGCTGCTGATCATGAAAATTGCCAGCAATACACATAAAAGTTGCTGGTGAACGCAGCAGGCTAGGCAGCATCTCTAGGAAGAGGTACAGTCGACGTTTCGGGCCGAGACCCTTCGTCAGGACTAACTGAAAGAAGAATTGCCATTAAGTTTCTCAATCAGGCACAATTTTTTTTTAAATCCACTATTTTGTTATTTCAATTCATAATTCAAATCAATTAAAATATTGCCCACAATGCAACATGAAAATTTTTCCATCCTGTCCAGGCATAACTGGGCATGCTGAGACAGGGTGGGTGCAGCACGACAGGACAGGTTTTAGAAAGGCTCTAACTTTCTGCGAAGGGTTTTGATATTTGAGATAGATGTTTCCCAGAATAACTGATGCCAAGGTTAAAGGAAGGCATTTTGTTGATCCACAAATCTAACAGGTTATCAATGATAAGTAATGCGAAGAACTTCCAATGGGACCGGAGAAAACCACATGGAAGGCATTCAAGGATATTGTTGAAAATTTTCTTGGCAACTACAGAGCAGCAAACTTATGTGCAGCTGGTTGACAATGTGCTTCAAGCATACAAAACCATGAAATGCAACGTGTCACTAAAGATTCATCTTCTACATTCCCATTTAGACTTCTTCCCTGCAAATCTTGGTGCTATCCGTGACAAGCATGGTGAAAGGTTTCACCAGGGCATGGTGCTCATGGAGAAACGATATCAGAAAACTGGAATCCATCAATGCTGGCTGATTATTGTTGGACACGTGAGAAGCCTCAGACACTGAGTACAAATGAAAATCATCAATAAAACATTTTTAGCTTAGCTGAACAATTGCGAAGCTTCAGGACCATTATGCAATTTATACGCATTATATTCAATAAAAGTTAATTTCATGCTTCTCCAAATTCCAAAGTGATACAAGTAATCCGAAATTGTATCTGTGTTCAGCTTCAAGTAGTCTATCATTAACAAAAAAAAATCATGAGGAAGCAATAGCAATTGTTCCGAAAAAAACTGTGGTCCAGTGATACTTGTGTGGAGATTGAAACTGCATTTCAAAATTACACCAGCAAACATTAATTTTAAACTTATTAAGTGGAAGTGCAGAAAATGAATCAAATGAGCCCTAACAATTATGCTTGTATGAAGGAGGAGAGCACTGACGATATTTACTTTGGCACTGCGCACAAAGTACTGAGAGCAGGTGGCAGGCACAATAGCAAGTATAATTGGCTAATTAGAAATTTGCACTAACAAGCAGGTGTACAGGAGCCTAATAAAGTGGCCACTGAGTGTATTTCTCAATACATCAGACTTATTCCAATTTTAATTTCCTGCTCTGTAAGACGTTGATTGAACTTTGCAGTTTTCTGATACTGTACCCAATTGGCCGCTCAGCCAGCTTACTGATGTCACTGTTGCCGGACTACCCAGAATGCACGTCTGACAGCAGTCAACAAAGAAAAGGTGGTGATCGTGCCACAGGGATCACGTGGGCAGCTTTCTTTGAAGGATGCAAAATACAGACTAAGATCTCAACTCTAGCCTGCTAAAATAAATTAGAAATGTTTCAAACTAAAGTAGATGCGGTGCAAAGCATACATCTTTCAAAAAGGCTATTAAAAGGTAACTCACATTTTTCTCTTCCACTGACAGAGTACCACTTATTGTCACAATTTGATACTGTTTGTGCTTCAGACTCCCGATGAATCTACGAATCATTTTAAGACTCGTTCCGGTCAGATTGGTGCGCTGAAGTTTCTGGATTTCTCGGTTACCGGGATCAAGAATCAACAGGCAAAGTGTTCCATTGTTCCTTTCTTCAATGCCCACAATAGTCCGACTGTGACCTAACATTTGAAAGATTAATATGTTTCAAAGTTGGGTCTGGTATTCCCAACAGGTTAAACTATAATGAGTTTAAAATTCACCCCTTTGAAGACATTAAGAATAAATTAAATTGTTTTAATGAGTGTAAAAGATTTGCTCAGTTGGCTATTGAATTCAATGTTCTTTGGGAAATTACAATTTTTAACTTTGTATTACAATGGGGAACATTTTCTTGATCACTTAATAGCATGTCTTCACTTATAAAGGGGCCTGGAAATTACTCATAGTTTATTAAAGGGTCATAGGCCTTGATAGAGTGGATGTGGAGAAGATGTTTCCAATGGTGGGAGAGTCTAAGATCAGAGGACATAGCCTCAGAGTAGAGGGGTAACCTTTTAGATACCAGAGAATGGCGAATCTGTCGAATTCATTGCCACAGGCAGCTGTGGAGGCCAAGACTTGGTTAGGGCATGAAAGGATACAGTGGGGGGGAGGCAGGAGATTGGGGCTGAGAGGGAAAATGGATCAGCCATGATGAAACGGTAGTGTAGACTCAATGAGCCAAGGGGATCTACCAACCCCTTGGTTAATGGTAGGGGTCCACAGCATAAAAAAAATGTTGGGAACCCCTGACTATAGAACATTACAGCCCTTCAACCCACAATGTTGTTCCTGCCATCTAACCTACACTAAGATTAATCTAACTCTTCACTTCTACCGTAAGGGCATAAGATATAGGAGCAGAATTAGGCTATTCAGCCCATTGAGTCTGTTCCACCATTCCATCATGGCTTATCTTGAATTTTACTCAACCCCATACACCTGCCTTCTCGCCATATCCTTTGATGCCCTGACCAATCAGGAAATTATTAACTTCTGCTTTAAATAAACGCATGGACTTAGCCTCCACCGCGGTCTGTGGCACAGCATTCCACAGATTCACTACTCTTCTGGCTAAAAAAATTCCTCCTTACCTTTGTTCTAAAGGGTCACCTCTCAAATTTTAGGCTGTGCCCTCTAGTTCTGGATAACCCCACCATAGGAAACATCCTCTCCACATCCACCCTATCTAATTTTTCCAACATTTGGTAGGTTTCAATGACACCCCCCCCCCCGCCACCCCGCATTCTTCTAAATTCCACTGGGTACACGCCCAAAGCTGCCAAGTGCCTCTCATATGTTAAAGCCTTCGTTCCCGGAATCTTCCTGGTGACCCTCCTCTGAACTCTCTCCAATGACAACACATCCTTTCTGATATATGGGGCCAAAACCTGTTGACAATACTCCAAGTTCAGCTTGACTGATATCTTATAAAGCCCCAGCATTATCTCCTTGCTTTTATATTCTATTCCCCTCGAAACAAATGCCAACATTGCATTTGCCGCCTTTACCACAGACTCAACCTGAAAATTAACCTTCGGGGAGTCTTGCACAAGGATTCCTAAGTCCCTCTGCACCTCTGATGTTTGAACCTTCTCCACATTTAGACGATAGTCCGCACCATTGTTCCTTTTACCAAGATTCATTATCATACATTTTCCCAAAACTGTATTCCATCTGCTACCTTTTTGCCCATTCTTCCAATTTGTCTAAGTCCTGCTGCAATTGCATTGCTTCCTCAGCACTACCTACTCCTCCACCTATCTTCGTATTATCCACAAACTTTGCCACAAAGCCATCAATTCCATTCTCCAAATCATTGACAAACACTGTGAAAAGTACCGGTCCCAACACTGACCCCTGGGGAACACCCTCCATTTTTTCCATCATCCATATGCCTATTGGAGAGTTTCTCAAATGTTCCTAACATATCTGCCTCTACCACCAGCTCTGATAGTGCACTCCACGTACCCACCACACTCTGTGTAAAATATTTAACTCTGATATTCCCCACCCCATTTACTTCCCTCCCATTCAACACCAACCACAAAGACCTCAAGACATTTCATAAAATCCTCTGGCTTCTATATTCTTGTCTTCACCTTCCGTTACTCTTGTGTAAACAGAGTGACAGCACCGCCTTCCAGCGACCCAGCATTGCTACTGTGTGTATGTATGCAATAGAAAGAAGTGCTTCCTTGCTTCCTCCTTCCATTAAATATATATCACTGAATCATAAAACCACCAAACTGTTACAGCATGGAAGGGAGGGGGGCATTCAGCCCATTGATATCTTACTTCAAGTAAAATCCATATTGTCCCAGTCCACTGCCCTGTTCAAGTAACCTTCCATCTATTTAACCAGTTCTCTTTTGTACATTATGATTACGCCAGCTTCCATGACTCTGTCAGCAGTGCAATCAATGTCCCCTCTAATGCTTTTATTTACAGCTGCACAGACCAAACATTGAACTGAGCAGGAAATTTTTACACAGCCCGGAAACTGGGTGGCATATTAAATTTTTTTAATAATACGAATACTAAGAAAACTATATAATAATACAGAATGAAAATTGAAAAATCATGTACTTTTGATTTTATGTATTAATTGAAGGCCACAGTGAAATGCGGTACAACAAAGAGAATCTTTCACTTTTCGTAAACTTTTAAACTTGTTCAGCGGGTTGGTGGTTCATTAACAATGAGCTACCAACTTCCATTCTGTATTGATTGTTACAATTTGTTGTACCTTGAAACACTGACAATGTAAATATGTTGAAACTCTCAAATGTTGTAGTCCGTTTATGATTTAGAAAATTTATGCTTTATATTAATTAATACATAATTAATTACATGGTATTTCATAATTACATTAGCATATTTTCAAAATTATATTAGGATAACTTCACATTTACATGAGCATTTTAAAATTATACTAAAATAATTTCACAACCATATTAATATGTAAAAGGAAATATAAAAGGAAATCCCAGCTGTGTGGCAACAAAGGCTATGTGTGTGGGAGCGTTTCAGTTACTACGCAGCCGCACACCCATACCGCTTAGAGGGAACAGTGAGTGCAGTCCAGACTTTAATCAGCCAATTCTATTGTCTCCTTAGGTCAAAGTTCATTTTTACACCCATTCACCAGTACCAGAGCATTCCACCAACGGGAATATATTTCCTCCATCTGCTGCAGACTGCACCCACTCCCTCCCCCTCACTTTCCACTTGCATTCTTTCCATAGTCAGTAACAAGATGGTCAAAGTCCCTCGTTATCACTATTCTATAGCATTTGCACATCTCCATTGTGCACATACAATGAACTTACTGCTTTGTATCCTTACCACTAGATGGCAGTCCACAGAATACTGCCTGTGGTGATAGGGACCTCCTGTACTTTAAGTATAATCAATTCAATTCTATTCTTGACTACTCTACTATTCTATTCTTGCTAATGCCCTCCACAACATCCTGACCAGTTCTTCACCCATACAAATTTGTTTTCCTTACCAAATTTGCATAATTAATATGTACCCCAATAATTGAAAACCAATCTTGTCCGATTTTATGTGCTATGTCATATTGATTATGGTCCAATGAACATTATTGTTCTTGGCAAAGTTTTCTACAGGAGTTGCAGCCTTCTGGTGACTCCAGCCATTATCAATACTCTTCTGAGATCATCTGCCTGGCTTCAATGGTCGCATAACCAGACCTGTGATGTGCACCAGCTGCTCACACAACCATCCACCACCTGCTCCCATGGCTTCACGTGACCCCGATCGGGGAGCTAAGCCAGTGATACACCTTGCCAAGAGTGACCTGCGGGCCAGCGAAGGGAAGGAGTGCTTTATGCCTCCTTTGGTAGAGATGTATCTCCGTGCCGTCACCCAGCTTCGAAAATACACAATGATGGACATACTCTGTAAACTTAACTTTCTTATGCTCTTTGAGTCCAGTGTACTCTAAAACAAACTCTTACTACATCTTCCTCTTGTGCTACCTCTGCCAATTCCACACGCACAATCTTTCTTCATTTCAATGCTAAGTTCTGCCCTACCATTAGTTTAAACTTCAATTCCTAAATTTTGCACAAGTTTGTTAAGAAGGGGTGTCGGCTTTCATTTCTTTGAGGATTGAGTTCAGGAGCTCTGTAAAACCATGGTTAGACCACAGAGAGCACTGTGTTCATTTCTGGTTCCCTCCCGCACCCCGGTAGTGTAGAGGGGCGGTATTGTAGTGTGGTGGTTAGCACAATGCTTTACAGTCTCAGCAACCCGGGTTCAATTCCTGCCACTGTCCGCAAGTCGTTTGTATGTTTTCCCCGGGTGCTCTGGGTTTCCTCCCACAGTCCAAAGACAAACTAGTTGGTAGGTTAATTGGTCAGTGTAAACTGTCCCGTGATTAGGCCGGGGTTGAATCGGGGATTGCTGTGTGCTGAGACTCGAAAGGCCGGAAGGACCTATTCCGTGCTGTGTCTCAACAAGTACATTTTAAAAAAATTATAGGAAGAATGTGGAAGCTTTAGAGAGGGTGCAGAGGGGATTTACCAGGATGCTGATCAAGTCTTATGAGGAAAAGTGAAGCAAGCAAGCTAAGGCTTTTCCCTTTGCAACGAAGAAGGATGAAAGGTGTCTTGAAAGAGGTGTGCAGGATGATAAGAGGCATAGATCGAGGGTGGAAATGTCTAACACAAGGGGGTATAATTTTAAGGTGACTGGATGAAAGTATAGGGTAGATGTCAGAAGTTTTATTTTACATAGAGAGTGGTAAATGCTTGGAGGGTGCTGCCAAGAGTTGTGGTGGAGACAGATATATTAGGGACATTTAAGAGACTCTTAGGTAGGCACGTGGTAACCAAAAATGGAGATCTGTTAGAGCGAGGGGTTAGATTTATCTTGGAGCCGGCACAACATCGTAGACCAAAGGGCCCGTCCTGCTCCATGTTCAATGAGACAAACTCTCAGCTGTGAGAATCACAAACTAAATTAGGAAATTCAAGTCATCACAATATGATTTTTTCAAATATTTACCTTGATGCTGAAGATAGATTGGTGGTTTGTTTGTCCATATGACCTTGGGTTGCAATCGTAACACTCCATCCCTGCCTGAAGAATAGTACTGCCTTATCCTCTCAAATAAACGAGGATGAGTGCCTGATGGGCCAGTGGGCTGGTGAAAGTCAATAATTTGACACCTATAGAAATGAAAGGGCTTATCAAACACCATCAGGAATAGTTATTTATTAGGGAGGTACAATTATAAAGCAGCATACATCATCCTTTATGCTCTCTATTGTTATGGATTTTTCTCTTCTTAATTTCCCTTATAACAGTGGCAGGGAAATTATTGGAGAAGATGCTGGGGAACCAGAACAATTCATATTAGGAATATCGAGCATGGTTTTATGTGGGGTAGTGGCCTCACAAATCTCGATGGGCCATATAGCCTAATTCTGTCCCTATACGTTATGGTCTCGAACGCGGGCAGAGAAACAGCAGATGAAATTTAATTTGGACAAATGCAAGATGATGCATTTTGGGAGGCCAAATGCAAAAGTACAGAGCAAATAACAAGGCCTACAGGAGAGCTGATGTACAGACGGGTCTTGGGCTGCAACTTCCTGAAAGAAGGCATTCAGCGTGCTTTCCTTCCTTATCCAGAACATTGAGTTTTAAAGTTGGGAATTGGTGCTGCAGCTGTATACTGTTTAGGTGAGGCCATTTTGAACTTCTGTCCACAGTTCTGGTTACCGCACTACTGGAAGGACATAGTCTTTGGAAGATATGTCGATCTTTTAGAAGTGCTTAAGTCCTCCTGGCAAAGATACTCTTATTAATCACAAACATGGGGGAAGTCTGTAAATGCTGCAAGTCCAAAGCAACACACACAAAATACTGGAGGAACTCAGCAGGTCAGGCAGCATCTATGGAAAACAGTAAACAGTTGACGTTTCGGGCTGAGACCCTTCATCAGGACTGAGAAGGGAGGGGGAAGGTGCCTGAATAAAAAGGTGGGAGAGAGGGGAAAGAAGCTAGCTGGAAGGTGATCGGTGAAGCCAGGTGGGTAGGAAAGGTCAAGGGCTAGTGAGGAAGGAATTTGATAGGAAAGGAGAGTGGACCATAGCAGAAAGGGGAGGAGGAGGGGATCCAGGGGGAAGTAATAGTGCCAAGATGATGTCACTCTCAGGGTGGAGGAGTAACACCTTATATCCTGTCTGGGTACCGTCCAACCTGGCCATGAATTCCTCTGGTGAACAAATCCACCCACCCACCCACCCACCCCCCTCTACTCCGCACTCCGACCTTTCACTTCCCCTCACGTGCAAGTGGAATTCTTTGCCACAAGCGGCTGTGGAGGACATAACTGTGTGTACTTAAGCGAGGGATGAATAGATTCTTGATTAGTCAGGGCGTCAAAGGCAATGGGGAGAAGGCAGGAGAGTGGGGCTGAGAGGGATGATGAATCAGCCATAATGGTATGGCCCATTGGCCTAATTCCATTCCTATGTCTTGTGGTTAAAGAACTGGCTGGAGAGCCAATGATGTCATCGCTACTTCAAGTTACTTTTTTGTTAATCAACACACTTACTTTATTCCTAGGAAGGTTAACAAGGTGTAGATCTCTGTTGCCCCAATCCAAGCTCGAGTGCCCTGCAGTTTGCTTCCAAATGACGCGGCACCTTGAGGATCAAAGCCACCCTTCCAAGCTTCTTCTATCATGGCCTGGATTTTCGGAATGATGGGAATCGCATGGCCTAAAGGAAAAAGAGTGACCAAAACGTGTTTGCAGTTATCCATCCAAGTGGAAAACAAAGGAAACTGGTGCAAAATATACAGGTTATATCTCCTCATTTCACAGTCTTGCAAGTAATAGCCAAAATCTGGATACAAGACCAGGCACAATAGGCGCAGAATTAGGCCATTTGACCGATTGAAACTGTGCCGACATCCTATCATAGCTGAGTAATTATCCTCCTCAACCCTCATTCTCCTGCCTTCTCTCCATAATCTTTCGGACTCCCTTACATATCAAGAACCACCAACCTCTGCTTTAAATATACCCATTCACTTGGCCTGCACAGCAGGCTGTGGCAATGATTTCCACAATTAACCACCCTCTGGCCAAAGAACTTTCTCACCTCACGTCCCTTTATTCTGAGGCTGTGCCCTTTGATCCTAGACTCCCCCACTATAGGAAACATCTTCTCCACGTCCACTCTATTGAGGCCTTCCAATATTTGATGGGTTCCAATGAGATTCACCCTCATTCTTCCAAACTCCAGCCAGTACAGGCCCAGGGCCATGAAACACAACTGATATTTTAACCCTTTCATTCTCGGGATCAAGAGTGTACAGCAAAAGTTCTATTCAAAGATTTTGCATGCTAGATTGTATCCTTTATAGATAAACTTAGACGTCAGTCTCCAAATTTAGGTCCCATTGCAGACTAGAGCTCATAAAAATCTTTGATATTGCTGGAGGTACAGTGCCTTTTAAGTCCATTACTGTTTTCTTGGTAGCTTGTCATATAGTATTTCCTATGAATACTAGCATCAAAATATTTTTTGGTGATTCTGATGAAGGGTCTCAGACCAGATCATTGTCTGCTGGTTCATTTCCACAGATGCTACCCGACCTGCTGAGTTCCTCCAGCATTTTGTGTGTGTTGCTTTGGATTTCCAGCATCTGCAGAATGTCTTGTGCTTAAAATATTTATCAGGCAGCCAATCCTCTTGGGTGGGGGGGGGGGGGGGGAGGGAATTTGTGCAAACCACATCAATCACGACACTTTAAAGTGATCTTCCAAAGTGAAAATATGCAACTTAGTCAGGCACTACCAATGACCAGCAAGCACAAATGGGAGGCTGCTTCACCAAATTAAATGTTTCTTGCTACCTAGCAAGCATGTTGAGCATGTTCTCTCAGCATGCTAAAAGCATTGATGCTTTAATATATTAAAATCTGTACCATGTAAATGGCTCTTGTAGTGTTCCAGCTTGATAAGTGAGGAGAGAACCATCTGAAAGTTTCGATATCCACATCCCCATCCTTTGTCTCCTGTTGACGAATGGTAATGATCTGTTTCGGCACTCAGGTACACATGCTTTATATCTGTGCCACTTTGCTGATAAAACTCATTTAGCACCCTCATTAGACCTGCAAAACAAAGATGCATTTCAGTAATTACAGAGGCTCTCAAAACCTATTGCAGACAAGACCATAAGATAAACACAAAATAATCTTCTTTCTTTTTCAATCTTTTTATTAATTTCAAAACATAGAAACGAAATATAGCAATAATACAAATAGTAGGAGATATATTGTTACACTTAAAAAAGTAATTGCAAAACCAAATAGTGTAAATTAACAAAGCTCCCAATCATATAAAACTAACAATGGATAATACAAAGCAAAAAAAAACTGGGAAAAAAAACATGAAAAAGAAAAAAAAACAAAACAAAAAAAAGACAAACCCCATCCCCCCAAAAAAACAGAATTAATCAACTAAACTAAAAGACTTGGGCAGTACTAACAACTTAAAAATGGGAAAGAAGAAAACCTTAGTGTCGACGACTCCATTCCCCTCCAACAACAGTACAGAGAGATAAAACAAGTTTGGAAATGATCAAATTACATCAAATGAAAATGCTGAATGAATGGCCTCCAAGTTTTTTCAAACTTAATGAAAGGGTCATAAACTGTACTTCTAATTTTCTCAAAATTCAAACACACCATAGTTTGTGAAAACCAATGAAATACAGTAGGAGGGTTAATCTCTTTCCAATTCAACAAAATGGACCTTCTAGCCATTAAAGTAAGAAATGCAATCATCCTACGTGATGAAGAGGTTAACTTATTTAAATCTATCATTGATAATCCAAAGATAGCAGTAATTGGATGAGGTTGTAAGTCTATATTTAGGACCGTTGAAATAATATCAAAAATATCTTTCCAATATTTCTCCAACAAGGGACATGACCAGAACATGTGGGTTAAAGAAGCTATCTTGGAATGACATCTGTCACATATTGGATTAATATAATAATAATAACGAGATAGTTTATCTTTGGACATATGAGCCCTGTGCACTACTTTAAACTGTATCAACATATGTTTAGCACATACAGAGGATGAATTAACCAACTGAAGAATTTTTTCCCATTTTTCAATCGGTATATTAATCTCAAGTTCTATTTCCCAGTCAGTTTTAATTTTATTAGAAGCATCAGGACATAAATTCATAATTATATTATATATATAATTGCTACTACACTTTTCTGAGAAAGATTTAAATCTAAAATTTTTTCCAAAGTGTCCATTGGATATGGGTGTGGAAAATTAGGAGAGACAGTAATTAAAAAGTTTCTAATCTGTAGATATCTAAAAAAGTGAGATCTGGGTAAGTTATATTTATTAGAGAGTTGATCAAAAGACATAAAACAATTATCCAAAAATAAATCGCGAAAAGATATTATACCTTTGGTTTTCCAATCAAAGTAAGCTTGATCCATAGTGGAAGGTTGAAAAAGGAAATTTGATATAATGGGACTTGCTAGAATAAATTGATTAAACCCAAAAAATCTTCGAAATTGAAACCATATATGTAAAGTATGCTTAACTATTGGGTTATTCATTTGTTTATACGATTTAAAAGAAGTAAAAGGAAGCGAAGTTCCTAAAACCGAACCCAAGGAAAACCCTTGTAATGAATTAGATTCAAGATTTACCCAATGAGGATTTAAAGATACATCCAAATCTCGTAACCAAAATTTTAAATATTGAATATTAATTGCCCAATAATAGAATCTAAAATTCGGGAGGGCAAGCCCCCCCTCCTTTTTAAATTTCTGTAGATACCTTTTACCTAACCTAGGATTTTTGTTCTGCCAAATATATGAGGAAATTTTTGAATCTACATTATCGAAAAAAGATTTTGGGATAAAAATTGGAACCGATTGAAATATATACAAAAATTTGGGCAAAATGATCATCTTAATAGCATTAATCCAACCAATCAAAATAATCTTCTACATCTTCTACAAGCCCACTTACTCTCATAACTACCTCGACTATACCTCTTCCCACCCAGCCACATGCAAAAATTCCATTCCCTATTCCCAGTTCCTTCGTCTCCGCCACATCTGCTCCCAGGATGAGGCTTTCCGTTCCAGGGCATCTCAAATGTCCTCTTTCTTTAAGGATCGTGGTTTCCCTTCTGCCAACATCAATGATGCCCTCACCCGCATCTCCTCCATTTCCCGCACTTTGGCCCTCACCCCATCCTCCCGCCACCAGAACAGGGACAGAGTTCCCCTTGTCCTCACCTACCACCCCACCAGCCTCCGGATCCAGCACATTATCCTCCGCAACTTCCGCCACCTTCAACAGGACCCCACCACTAAGCACATCTTTCCCTCTCCACCCTTCTCCACTTTCCGCAGGGATCGGTCCCTCCACGACTCCCTGGTCCACACATCCCTCCCCACGGATCTCCCACCCGGCACTTATCCCTGTAAGTGTAAGTGCTAGACCTGTCCCTACACCTCCTCTCTTGCCACCATTCAGGGCCCCAAACAGTCCTTCCAGGTGAGGCAACACTTCACTTGTGAGCCTGTTGGGGTCACCTATTGCATCCGGTGCTCCCGGTGTGGCCTCCTCTATATCGGTGAAACCCGACGCACATCAGGGGACCGCTTCTTTGAGCACCTCTGCTCCGTCTGCCACAACAGACAAGATCTCCTGGTAGCCACCCACTTCAACTCTGCTTCCCATTCCCATTCAGATACGTCCATACATGGCCTCCTCTACCGCCATGATGAGGCTAAACTCAGGTTGGAGGAGCAACACCTCATATACCGTCTAGGTAGTCTCCAGCCCCTTGGTATGAACATAGCATTCTCCAACTTCTGGTAATTCCCTCCCCCTCCCTTCCTCTATCCCTATTTCACTCTGCCCTCTCCCCCAGTTGCCTATCACCTCCCTCATGGTTCTGCCTCCTTCTACTACCCATTGTTTTCCTGCCTATCACCTCCCAGCTTCCCCTCCCCCACCCCTTTGTCTTTCAAATTACTGATTTTTCAACTGGGCCTACCAGCCTTCTCCTTCCCACCCTCCCCCGCCTTCTTTATAGGGCCTCTGCCCCTTCGCTCTTCAGTCCCGACGAAGGGTTCTGGCCAGAAACGGCGACTCATCGTTTCCACGGATGCTGCCCGACCTGCTGAGTTCCTCCAGCGTGTTGTAAGACCATAAGATATAGGGCCATTTGGCCCATCGAGTCTGCTCCACCATTTCATCATGGCTGATCCATTTCCCTCTCAGTCCCAATCCCCTGCCTTCTCCCCATATTTCTTTATGCCCTGACTAACCAAGAACCTATCAGCCTCTGCCTTAAATATACTCAATGACTTGGCCTCCACAGCTGCCTGTGGCAATGAATTCCAGATTCACCACCCTCTGGCTAAAGAAATTCCTCCTCACCTACATTCTAAAAGGACACCCCTCTATTCTGAGGCTGTGCCTCTGACCTTAAACTTCCCCACCATAGGAAACATCCTTTCTGCATCTACTCTACCAAGGCAATTCAATGTTCGAAAGGTTTCAAAAAGATCCTTTATCATTCTCCTGAATTCCAGTGAAGACAGGCCCACAGTCATCAATTGTCCTCATATGATAAGCCTTTCAATCCTGGAATCATTTTCATTAAACTACTTTGAACCCTCGCCAATATAGGCACATCCTTTCTTAGATAAAGGGCCCAAAACTGCTCACAATATTCCAAATGAGGCCTTACAGTGCCTCACAAAGCCGCAACATTACATCCTTGCTTTTATATTCTAGTTCTCTCAAAATGAATGCTAACATTGCATTTGCCTTCCTCACCACCAATTCAATCTGCAAACTAACCTTTTGGGAATCCTGCACGAGGACTCCCAAGTCCCTTTGCACCTCACATTTTTGAATGTTCTCTCCACTTAGAAAAGGATGAATTCTGGTCAGCTACATTAGACCATAAGACCATAAGACAAAGGAGCAGAAGTCGGCCATTCGGCCCATCGAGTCTGCTCCACCATTTTATCATGAGCTGATCCCTTCTTCCATTTAGTCCCGCTCCCCCGCCTTCTCACCATAACCTTTGATGCCCTGGCTACTCAGAAACCTATCAATCTCTGCCTTAAATACACCCAATGACTTGGCCTCCACTGCTGCCCGTGGCAACAAATTCCATAGATTCACCACCCTCTGACTAAAAAAATTTCTTCGCATTTCTGTTCTGAATGGGCGCCCTTCAATTCTTAAGTCATGCCCTCTCATACTAGACTCCCCCATCATGGGAAACAACTTTGCCACATCCACTCTGTCCATGCCTTTCAATATTCGAAATGTTTCTATGAGGTCTCCCCTCATTCTTCTAAACTCCAAGGAATACAGTCCAAGAGCGGACAAACGTTCCTCATATGTTAACCCTCTCATTCCCGGAATCATTCTAGTGAATCTTCTCTGTACCCTCTCCAATGTCAGCACATCCTTTCTCAAATAAGGAGACCAAAACTGCCCACAGTACTCCAAGTGAGGTCTCACCAGCGCCTTATAGAGCCTCAACATCACATCCCTGCTCCTATACTCTATTCCTCTAGAAATGAATGCCAACAATGCATTAGCCTTCTTCACTACTGATTCAACCTGGGGGTTAACCTTAAGGGTATCCTGTACGAGGACTCCCAAGTCCCGTTGCATCTCAGAACTTTGAATTATTTCCCCATTTAAATAATAGTCTGCCCGTTTATTTCTTCTGCCAAAATGCATAACCGTACATTTTCCAACATTCTATTTCATTTGTCACTTCTTTGCCCATTCTTCCAATCTATCCAAGTCTCCCTGCAGACTCTTCGTTTCCTCAGCACTACCAGCCCCTCCACCTATCTTCGTATCATCAGCAAAATTAGCCACAAAGCTATCTATTCCATAATCCAAATCGTTGATGTACAATGTAAAAAGAAGCAGCCCCAACACCGACCCCTGTGGAACACCACTGGTAACCGGCAGCCAACCAGAATAGGATCCCTTCATTCCCACTCTCTGTTTCCTGCCAATCAGCCAACGCTCTATCCATGTATGTAACTTTCCCATAATTCCACGGGCTCTTATCTTGTTAAGTAGCCTCATGTGTGGCACCTTGTCAAAGGCCTTCTGAAAATCCAAATATACAACATCCACTGCATCTCTCTTGTCTAGCCTACTGGTGATTTCCTCAAAAAATTGTAATAGGTTTGTCAGGCAGGATTTTCCTTTAAGGAATCCATGCTGAGTTCTGCCTATCTTGTCATATGCCTCCAGGTACTCTGTAACCTCATCCTTGACAATCGACTCCAACAACTTCCCAACCACCGACGTCAAGCTAACAGGTCTATAATTTCCTTTTTGCTTCCTGGCCCCCTTCTTAAATAGCGGAGTGACATTTGCGATCTTCCAGTCCTCCAGAACCATGCCAGAATCTATCGACTTTTGAAAGATCATCGCTAATGCCTCTGCAATCTCCACAGCTACTTCCTTCAGAACACGAAGATGCATTCCATTTTGTCCGGGAGATTTATCTACCTTTAGACTATTCAGCTTCCTGAGTACTTTCTCTGTCGTAATTGTGACTGCGCACACTTCTCTTCCCTGACACCCTTGAGTGTCCGGTATACTGCTGATGACTTCCTCAGTGAAGGCTGATGCAAAATACTCATTCAGTTCCTCCGCCATCTCCTTATCTCCCATTACAATTTCTCCAGCATCATTTTCTATTGGTCGTATATCTACTCTCACCTGTCTTTTACTCTTTATATACTTGAAAAAGCTTTTAGTATCCTCTTTGATATTATTTGCTAGCTTCCTTTCATAGTTAATCTTTTCCCTCTTAATGACCTTCTTAGTTTCCTTTTGTAAGGTTTTAAAAACTTCCCAATCCTCTGTCTTCCCTCTAATTTTTGCTTTCTTGTATGCCCTCTCCTATGCTTTAACTTTGGCTTTGACTTCTCTTGTCAACCACGGTTGCATCCTTTTCCCATTCGAAAATTTCTTCTTTTTTGGAATATACCTGTCTTGCACCTTCCTCACTTCTCGCATAAACAGCCTCTGCTGCTCTGCCGTCTTTCCCACCAGTGTCCCTTTCCAGTCAACGTTGGCCAGTTCCTCTCTATGCCACTGTAATTTCCTTTACTCCACTGAAATACCGACACATCAGATTTCGGCTTCTCTTTTTCAAATGTCACAGTGAACTCAATCATGTTATGATCACTGTCTCCTAAGGGTTCCTTCACCTCAATCTCTCTAATCACCTCCCGTTCATTTCACAATACCCAATCCAGTACGGTCGATCCCCTAGTGGGCTCAACAACAAGCTGTTCTAAAAAGCCATCTCGCAGACATTCTACAAATTCTGTCTCTTGAGATCCAGTGCCGACCTGATTTTCCCAATCCATTCGCAGGTTAAAATCCCCCACAATTATCATAACACTGCCCTTCTGACAAACCTTTTCTATTTCCAGTTGTAATTTGTAGTCTACATCACTGCAGCTGTTTGGAGGCCTATAAATAACTGCCATCAGGGTCCTTTTACTCCTGCGATTTCTTAGCTCAACCCATAAAGATTCTGCACCTTCCGATCCTATATCACCTCTCTCTAATGATTTAATATCATTTCTTACCAATAAAGCCACGCCTCCCCCTCTGCCTACCTTCCTATCCTTCCGATACACCGTGTATCCTTGGACGTTCAGCTCCCAGGGACATGCATCCTTTAGCCACGTCTCAGTGATGGCCACAATATCATACCTGCCAATCTGTAGCTGTACGACAAGATCATCCACCTTATTCCTTATGCTGCGTGCATTTAAGTACAACACCTTAAGACCAGTATTTGATACTTTTTGCTTTGATTTCACTGCAACTTTATTGCACTGCAACTCATCCCAATGGCTACAAATTTGTCCTATCACCTGCCTGTCTTTCCTGACATCTTTACTGCTCACTATCTTAGGTTTATTTCTGTTTTCCCCTTCCTCCACTCTGTCATTCCGGTTCCCATCCCCCTGCCAAGTTATTTTAAACCCTCCCTAACAGCTCTATTAAACTTTCCCACTAGGATATTGGTCCCCTTCGGGTTCAGGTATAACCTGTCCTTTTTGAACAGGTCATACTTCCCCCAGAATTACGTACAGGAAAGTTATCAGTAAACTTCAAAGATCAAAATTCAAGGTAAATTTATTATCAAGGTAGATATATGTCACCATAGACAACCCTGAGATTCATCTTTCTTGAAAAAGTGAAATTGAGTTTGATAGAGTGCAGAGAAACAAAGATATTGCCAGGACTTGAGGACTTGAGTTACAGGGAAAGGTTGAACAGGGAAGGCTTTTCACTCATGGCTGTGAGGCAAAGTACACTCCAATGTCATATTTGCTGAAGTTTACAGGACCCTTCAGTCCCACACCACTAGGTTCAAGAACAATTATTACCCTTCAAACATCAGTCTCTTGAAACAGCGTGGATAACTTTACTAACCTTAACAATGAAGCGATTTCATAACTTATGGACTCATTTTCAAGGACGCTACAACTCAAAAGTTCAAAGTAAATTTGTTATCGAAGTACATATATGTTACCATATACTACACTGAGATTCATTTTTTTGCGGGCATACTCAATAAATCCAATAACAATAATAGAATCAATGAAAGACTGCGCAAACAGGGCGGACAATCACTGTGTCGAAGACAACAAACTATGCAAGTACAAAAAAAAGAGAAACAGAAATAATAATAATAACACAATAATCATCCGGATGTAATAACACAGGGTAAACAAGCAAGAACAACTTATTTAATATAATAATATAATAGGCATTCGTCAGTCTCGTGAGACCATGGATTTGTGCCTTGGAAGGTTTCCAGGGCGCAGGCCTGGGCAAGGTTGTATGGAAGACCAGCCCATGCTGCAAGTCTCCCCTCTCCACGCCACCAATGTTGTCCAAGGGAAAGGCACTAGGGCCGATACAGCTTGGCACCAGTGTCGTCGCAGAGCAATGTGTGGTTAAGTGCCTTGCTCAAGGACAACTTATTTACTAGATTTAGCCGTTCCAAACATACATAACATACAGAAATCAATGTGAAAAACAGCAGAAATATGCTGAATTAAAGGAGGAAATTGAAAGACTATGGAACATGAACAGGGTATACATTGTCCCGATAGTAATATCTACAACAGGTATCAACCCAAAGTCACTAAATAATTAGCATTAAATAATTTCTAATAATTGTTTAATTTAATTTCTAATAATTTCGAATTTAATTAGCATTAAATAATTAGGGCTGCATGGCAATACCTATGTAAATCTCCAGAAAGCCACAATATTAAACACCATTAGAGTAATCTGGAAGTTCCTAGTAATTAACAAATGAGCGTGCTTGGCTATGCCCGTACCAGCTTGAGCTGAGGGAAAAGAATAATTATAAATAAATAAACAATAAATATCGAGAACAAGAGATGAAGAGTCCTTGAAAGTGAGTCCATATGTGGTTAATTCATGCTCTCAGTATTATTTATTTCATTATTATTATTATTGGAGAGAGTCAGAGGAGGTTTGCGAGGGTGATTCTGGGAATGAAGGGGTTAACATATGAAGTGCATTTAGCAGCTTTGGGCCTGTACTCACTGGAATTTGGAAGAATGCATAGGGATGTCATTCAAACCTGCTGAATGTTGAAAGGACTAGATAAGGTGGATGTGGAGAGGATGTTTCCTATGGTGGGCGTATCCAGAACTAGAGGACACAGCCTCAAAATTGAGGGGCAACCTTTTAGAACAGAGGTAAGGAGGAATTTTCTTAGCCAGAGAGTATGAATCTGTGGAATGCTCTGCCACAGACTGTGGTGGAGGCCAAGTCTGTGGCTGTCTTTAATGTGGAAGTTGATAGTTTCCTGATCGGTCAGGGCATCAAAGGATATGGCGAGAAGGCAGGTGTATGGGGTAGAGTAGGATCTGGGGTCAGCCATGGTGGACGGAGGAGCAGACTCAATGGCTGAATGGCCTAACTCCATTCCTCTATCTTACGGTCTTATTACTTGTATTTGCACAGATTGTTTTCTTTTGCACATTAGCTGTCTGTCAGCCTTTGTTTTTGTTGTAGTTTTTCATTGATTATATTGTATTTCTCTGTTCTACTGTGAATGCACACAGAAAAAAAAATTCATGGTTGTATATGGTGACATATACGTACATTGATAATAAATTAACTTTGAACAGGTTAGGGGTTTATCCTGTGGAATACAGGAGCATGAGGGGAGATCTTATAGAGGTATTCAAAACGATCAGGGGTATAGATAGGGTGAATGCATGAAGGCTTTTTCTCCTCAGGTTGGATGAAACAAGAAATAAGAGTCAAAGATTTAGGGTGAAAGGTGAAATTATTAAGGGGAATTTGAGGGGAAACATTCTTGCCTAGAACATGGTATAAGTGTGGAAAGAGATGTCAGCATAAATTTTAGATGCAGGTTCAATTGTAACATTTAAGAGAATTTTGGATAGTTACATGGATGAGAGGGGTTTGGAGTTTATGATCCAGGTACAGGTCGATGGGACTGGGCAGAAGATCAGGTTGCATGGACTAGATGGGCTGAATGGCCTGTTTCTATGCTGTAGTATTCTATATCTGTATTTTAATACGGATTAAATGTCAAAATCAATTATGAACTCAGTGATAAATAAGCTCAGCAAGTCATTTTTCAAAGTAATTTTGCGACTACTGTTGAGGGGAGTTTGAAGCAAATTGAAAATAATAATACAATAGATACAATTAATGCAGTTAAGGCTATGGAAATTCTCATCCAATTTCTATTCAATTTTAATTGAGCTTCTATGCTGGCATTCTTGCATCTCAAGTGGTTGCTGGTGGGTATAATTCTTCGCCTAGAAATTTCAGCACACAATTTTGCCTGATGCTCCACTGCTGTGCTGAAAATGTACCACACTGTGAGGAGACACAACATCGTGGGCTAAATGACCTGTACTATGTCATGGTGGTCTATGTTCTAAAAATAAGAAACATTGATTTCACTTAGGTATTAAGATACTGGCCACTTTTTGAGTTACAACCACCTTAAATAATAAAATATTGGCCACTAAATTTTCTGCCACCGGCTGATTTCTACTATTCATCTTCATGGGACTACTGTGCTTGCAGCATGTTTAACTGGAGCCATTTCGTTTGGAAGATGTTCCTACACTGGAACTCCATAAGAACGTAACCAGAGCAGTGCAAAACAAACCATCAGCTCAAGCAGCAGAGCAGAATATGCTGTCGTGGTCTGGGCCCAGTGTGGTGGAAAATATTGTGTTGAAAATTTTGATAGACAAAGGGTTAATATTGGCTTTGAGCGTAGAAATCAGTCTGCAGCTTAGTTTGTTATAAATATGACCTTGACTTTCAGCAGAGACAATTCAGCAAAGATTAAATACTTGGCAGTTGCTTATCTTGTAAGAATTAGACTCAAGGATATGAGACAAGCAGTTTGTTAATACAAATTTTGACTGTTACTATGGGTATAGTTTATCACAAGAGAGCTGCATGTGAACCTAGCTTATCTTTTCCTTTTCACCAGGTTAATCGAATGGCTTTCACTTTTGCAATGGATTTGTACAGGCATAAAAGGAGCTGTGCTCTCTGTATCGTTTGGAGTTTGAACTCGCTGTTGGAGGTTCCACTCCCCATGACACTGTGAATAAAGCTCTCTTTACTTCGAAGTCCGTGTCTAATTTACTTGCGATCAACATTAATCGCATTTCTTTAGCAAATCAATTTCCCTAACAATTTGGTGACGAGGTTGGGATCCCTATAGATACGGGATCCAAGCGAACCCTGACAATAGTAAGTTTCTCTGACAATGTGAGGTATGCTTGGGGAATGTCTGAGAGAACCCGGGGGAGACAAGACCAGTAGGGCAAGACTGGTGCAGATGAGGGGCCCGGCCGGCCGGTGACTATCCCTGAGCTCCTGGGGAGGGACAAGATAGAAGAAGGAAGACGGGGTCCGAGACCCACAGGGAGTCCACTGAATAGTCAAATTAAAGGATGAAGTACTTTGAAGACTGAGATAAATTCTGGTCGGAAAAGAGTAAGGAAGTTGTATTGTGATCGAAAACTAACTAAATGTGATTACAGGTTGACCTAAAACTAACAGGTAAGAAATGGGTAGTGATGAAAGCAAATGCACCAAAGCCACCGGTGCGATGCCGGAGAGAAGAGACACAGCCTCGAGGCCTGTCGATCTACCGACAAAGGCTCTGATGCATAAACATACAGAGAAAAAGGTAAAACAGTATAAGACTAAGCAACTTCTGGGTGAGCTCCTGGTGCATCCGGTATAGCTGGAAACTGGAGACAGCAGGTACTTTCACAACACGCTGGAGGAACTCAGCAGGTCGGGCAGTATCCGTGGAAACGATCAGTCAACGTTTCGGGCCGGAACCCTTCGCCAGTCCTGATGCTTGATCCACCCTCAAACGATGATTTGCTGTACCCCGGGGAACAAATGGCGATTGGGTCCCGAATGCAGAGAATGCAGATGGAGGTGAAGGCAACCCCGGTATACAGACAGACATGGTTAGAACACAATCCTAGCAGGGGCCAGTCAGCATGGTGATTCTGGGGAGTTCACGAGATGCCGACAGAAAAAGGGTGAGTCTGTAACAGATTTCATTTTCCAGTTCAAAGATGCGTGGGAAAATAGTGCAGGAATACAACTGGAACAGAATGGACCTTTAACGGTGTAAACCTTTTTAAATTGTTTGCGACTTGAAGTAACACACTCATTCAAATTGATGATGGAGACAAGAAAAAGCCGAAGCTCAGGATGGAGAGCGTTATAATCTGTGCTTTAAGGGCCAAGTATTTTTTTTAGCCCTGAGGGAATAGCCGCCAAGTTACAGCTATACACTTCCAGGAAGGAGACCACTGCATGCCTCATGTATCCCTGGGAATGAAGCTCCCTCTAAGCCTAAATATCTGGCTCCGATGGTGAAATGGTTAGAAGAGCAAATTCAGAGCACCCTTCCCACTGGCGTAACCTATTTTGGTCTGATACTGGAGCGATTGTGACAAATCCTCTTAAAACTCGCTCTTTTAGGCACAATATTGCCAAACCCAAAGCTGGACAGGCTGCATAGTCATAGTCATGGTCATACTTTATTGATCCCGAGGGAAACTGGTTTTCGTTACAGTTGCACCATAAATAATTAAATAGTAATATGTAAATTATACCAGGAAATAAGGCCAGGACCAGCCTATTGGCTCAGGGTGTCTGACCCTCCAGGGGAGGAGTTGTAAAGTTTGATGGCCACAGGCAGGAATGACTTCCTATGATGCTCAGTGTTGCATCTCGGTGGAATGAGTCTCTGACTGAATGTACTCCTGTGCCCGACCAGTACATTTGATGGGAGACATTGTCCAAGATGGCATGCAACCTGGACAGCATCCTCTTTTCAGACACCAACGTCAGAGAGTCCAGTTCCATCCCCACAACATCACTGGCCTTACGAATGAGTTTGTTGATTCTGCTGGTGTCTGCTACCCTCAGCCTGCTGCCCCAGCACACAACAGCAAACATGATAGCACTGGCCACCAGAGACTCGTAGAACATCCTCAGCATCGTCCGACAGACGTTAAAGGACCTCAGTCTCCTCAGGAAATAGAGACGGCTCTGACCCTTCTTGTAGACAGCCTCAGTGTTCTTGACCAGTCCATGGCGGTTTGCGCAAGATCTGCAGGCTGTCAGCTGGACAGTACAGCCCATTTCCCCAGTTGTACTGGACACAAATGCCATTTCAGTCTCTATACCATCTGAATCTTGATAGTACACCTTTACTCCCCCTTCTTCTTGGTCCCTCTGCACGAGGACAGTCAATGCATGTTTGCCTTTACCTATAATGGATACCAATGTATACCTGAGTCCTGCCGAAGGGTTTCGGTCCAAAGCGTCGACTGTACTCTTTTCCACAGATGCTGCCTGGCCCGCTGCATTCCTCCAGCATTTTGTGTGTGTTACCTGGACGAGGTTGCCTCAGGGCTCGACTGAGAGCCCAGCAGTGTATGTGGCTGCTGCATGAGGCGATTCGAACACATTACTGTTACCAGGTACTAGTGTCATTTTACAATGTGCTGATGATCTGCGGCTGGCCTCCAAGGCGCTGGCGGATTGCCAGAAAGACTGTAGAATTGTTAAACCACTTGGCAGCCCATGGACACCGAGACTCATTATCTAAGTTATTATTCTGATAAACAACTGTTTCTTATTTGGACTACGTTCTGCAGCAAGGCACTAGGAGACTTGGTCCTGAACGTGAGTCCACCATCGCACAATCTCCTCGACCAGAAAATTTAACAAAAAACAGATGCATTCCTCGGAATGACAGATTAGTGTCGACACTGGGTTCCTGAACGTAGAACCTATAATGCTGTGCTATACTGCAGGACACAATGGAGCCCAGAAATGGAACAGGCATATGAGGTTCTAAAGAAGGAATTGCTCCACGCACCAGCCCTGGGCATTCCCGACTACTCCAAATCCTTCCAGTTAGCTACTAAGGAAAAGGAGCGATTTGCGAGCGCTGTCCTGACTTGAGAAGACCGGTGGCACTCAGTCTCCGCCCGTGGTGCGTGGCCTGCCTGACGGCCTACGAGCTGTGGCGGTGACAGCAGTGATGGTCGAAAAGCCGACGCCTACAATATTGGAGCACGCCTGCACAGTATTGACTCCTCCCACAGTAACGCCACTCCTCAACTCAGCGGCTACGCAACACTTTACAGCAGAAAGGTGAGCAGGGTTTGCTATTCTCAATGTTAAATTTGATTTTAAAATAGCACCCGCCCTTAGTCCGGCCACCCTTGTTACCACTCGCAGTGACACCGTACGGCACGATAACTGTAGAAATCACTACCTCCTCTGGTCCTGATTTAAGTCTACCCCCTTAAATAACCCAGATCTAATTCTTTTTAAGCAGAACAAGTGCTACACATGCCCTTACACTTCCTCCCTCACCACCATTCAGGGCCCCAGACAGTCCTTCCAGGTCAGGTGACACTTCACCTGTGAGTCGGCTGGGGTGATATACTGCGCCCGGTGCTCCCGATGTGGCCTTCTATATATTGGCGAGACCCGACGCAGACTGGGAGACCGCTTTGCTGAACATCTACGCTCTGTCCGCCAGAGAAAGCAGGATCTCCCAGTGGCCACACATTTTAATTCCACATCCCATTCCCATTCCGACATGTCTATCCACGGCCTCCTCTACTGTAAAGATGAAGCCACACTCAGGTTGGAGGAACAACACCTTATATTCCGTCTGGGTAGCCTCCAACCTGATGGCATGAACATTGACTTCTCCAACTTCCGCTAGGCCCCACCTCCCCCTCGTACCCCATCTGTTACTTATTTTTATGCACACATTCTTTCTCTCACTCTCCTTTTTCTCCCTCTGTCCCTCTGACTATACCCCTTGCCCATCCTCAGGGTTTTTCCCCCCCTCCCCCTTTTCCTTCTCCCTGGGCCTCCTGTCCCATGATCCTCTCGTATCCCTTTTGCCTATCACCTGTCCAGCTCTTGGCTCCATCCCTCCCCCTCCTGTCTTCTCCTATCATTTCGGATCTCCCCCTCCCCCTCCCACTTTCAAATCTCTTACTAGCTCTTCCTTCAGTTAGTCCTGACGAAGGGTCTCGGCCCAAAATGTCGACTGTACCTCTTCCTAGAGATGCTGCCTGGCCTGCTGCGTTCACCAGCAACTTTGATGTGTGTTGCTCTAATTCTTTTTACTAATGGTTCATGGTGTAAACCTGATGATTTTGAGACGTGAGGTATTGGAAGTGGGTTCCCTCCCTTCAGGAACATCAGCTGAGCTATTTGCTCTCACTAGAACCCGCACCTCAGCTGAGGGTAAAACTGTGAATATCTGTACCATTTATGAATCTGCACTTTGACTACACAGACTTTGTACATATGCCAGCAAGTGGGGGACATAAATATTCGTTAGTAATAGTGGACATGTTTTCCAAATGGATAGAGACCCTTCCCATACGAAAAGATGACACCAGGACAGTAGGTAAATAACTGATGGAGGAGATTATTCCACAATTTGGAATTCCTTGTAAGTTTAATAGTGATAGAGGAACGTGCTGTATGGGAAAATTAACTAAAGTATTGGACAAGACCTGGGATTCTCCTGGGAGTAGCATGTGCCCTACCAACCACAATCATTGGGAATACTGGAAAGGATGAATGGAGGACTGAAAGACACTCTGGCCAAAGTATGGCGCCAAAAGGCAGGATAGAAATGGCCTGAGGTGCTGCCAATTTCTCTGTATGCCTTGAGAAATCACGTTAACAGGACCACTAATCTGACCCCTTTTGAAGCATTGATGGGAAAATCTATACCCATAGGATCTAGACCCCCTTTGACAAGCACCCAAACAGCACTGAAATGGACTGATGAAAAATACCCCAGAAATGGTAAATGCTCCAGTCGAAGCTATTCGAATAATTGAAGGAAAGATAATTTCAGCAGAGATAATTCTTAGATTAAATACTTGCAGTTGCTCATCTTGTAAGAATTAGACTCAAAGATATGAGGCAACTATTTCGTTAATACAAAGTTGTACACAGGACTGAATTTTTAAGTTTTGGCTGTTATCATAAGGGAATCGCATGTGAATCTATCATATCTTTTCCAATTCACCAGGTTAATCAAACAGCCTTTGTTTTTGCAATTGATTTGTACAGGCATAAAAGGAGCTGTGCTCTCTGTATTGTTCGGAGCTTGAACTCACTGTTGGCGGTTCCACTCCCCGTGATATCGTGAATAAAGCTCTCTTTACTTCAAAGACCATGTCTAATTTGGTTGCAAACAACTTTAATCAAGCTTCCCTAGCAAACTAGTTTCCCTAACACCAAAATCACAACTGGGACCTCTGTGGAAATTTCTACTTATTTATTTGGTAATAGTGTGCAGTAAGCCTTTCTGGCCTTTGAGCCACACAACCCCCCAGCACACCCGCTTTAACCCTAACCTAATCGTGGGGCAATTTACAATGGCTAATTAACCTACTGGGTATGTGTTTGGACTACGGGACCCAGAGAAAACCATGCATTCCATGGGGGTGACGTACAGAGCAGCAGCAGAATTGAACTCTGAACTCTGAAATGGCTAAAGCCGTAAAAGTGCTGCATTACCAGAGTTAGTCCTATTACAGGTACCTACCAGGAGAGAAAAAAATTGCCTTGTTTCTAGGACTCAAGCGATGCATCAGAGGCTAAACGTGGTTTATCACAGCAGTAGTTTCACAAAGCAGCCATGAAAATTTTGCTTAAGATGTAAAATTTAAAGATTGAACCAATCATACCCAACGTCTTAGTTCTGCCATCATCTTCCCCCAATGCCAGTGCTTCCATAACTTCTGTTCTCCGTCGATGGTAGTCTGCAGGTTTCATTTCACCCCGGCAAACAGCCCTATCCATATTTTCCAGTGTCTGTTGTTTGTACCCTCCACGATTATCCAATCCATACTGCTTCTGTGAGGGAAAAAAAATCCAATATTTAAGCTGTCAGTTAACTTTGAAATAACTTTACAATAACTGAGAAGGCGCGGCATTTCTACAGATGTACCGTGGAGATCATTCTAACTCGTTACATCACCGCCTGGTCTGGAGGGGCCACAGCACTGGATTGGAAAAAGGTGCAGAAAGTTGTATAAACTTAGCCAGCTCCATCACTGGCACTGGCCTTGCCAGCATCTTCAGAAAGGTGGCATCCATCATTCAGGACCCCAATCACCCAGAACATGCCCTTTTCTGATTGCTACCATCAAGGAGGAAGTACAGGAGCCTAAGACACACACTCAAAGTTTATGAACAGCTCCTTCCCCTCTGCCAACAGGTTTCTGAACCAATGTACATTATCTCAGTGTTTGTTTTTAGTCTCTTTTTGCATTAATTATTTTATATACATTTCTTATTGTATAGTTTTTTAATTTATGTATTACACTGTACTGCTGCAGCAAACAAAAGATTTGACAACGTTTAGCAGTGATACAGGGATATGAAACCTGATGCTGATTTAAGAATTCTAGTCAGGCAATGTGAACTGGTATCGATTATGTGAACAAGTAATGAATAGCCAAGGAGATGTGGATAATAGTGCAGCATATACAGTCAGTAGCTTATTTATTAGGTACGCACGCTTGTTAACGCTAATACCTAATCAGCCAATCAAGTAGCAGCAACTCAATGCACAAAAGCATGCAGACATGGCCAAGAGGGCATCACCTCTCGCTGTCGATTAACAATGGGGAAGAACTGTAACCTCAGTGACATTGAGCATAGAATGATTGTTGGTTCCAGACGGGGAGGTTCAAGTATCTCAGAAACTGCTGATCTTCTGGGATTTTCACACACGACAGAGAATGATGTGAAAAACAAAACAAAAAAAATCTCGTGAGGGGCAGTTCTGAGGGCTGAGGAGTTCAAGGTGACTAACTCAAGTAACCGTGTGCAGAAGAGCATCTCTGAACACCCAACACATCGAACCTTGAAGTGGACGGGCTTCAGCAGCAGAAGACCACGAACATACATTCAGTGGCCACTTTATTAAGTGCAGGAGGTACTGAATAAAATGGCTATGTAGTGTAGGGTGAACGGGCTTCTCAGATGCCAAATATGGAAATAAGTGCAGCAGGTTCTTGAGCAGAGTAATTGGATCCAGGAATATCATTGTTACAGTTGATAGCACAGGGCTTAACTTCTTTCAAAATAGCATAATTGTTGACAATTATTGATTCAGTTTTGTGCACTGATTAGATTAACATAATGGCTGGTAATGAATTGGGATACAGAGTTTTATACGCATGACGTTTAAACATATGTATTATATTTAGGAATGTAATTTATATTTTCATCTACCATCAAGTTTCTGGTGACATATTAGAGTTAAATTACATCAGCAACAGGAAAAGTTCAGTCTTTATAAGGCATTGGTCTTATAAGAGCATTGTGATCAGTTTTGGGCCCCTTAACTAAGAAAGGATGAGCTGGCATTAGAGAGGGTCCAGAGGAGATTCACAAGAATGATCCAGAGAATGGAAGGGTTGATGTATGAGGAGCATTTGATGGCTCTGGGCCTGTACTCACTGGAGTTTAGAAGAATGAAGGGCTGAATCACACTGAAAACTATCGAATATTGGTGTTCCGCCTGCTGCTCAATGGAGTAACATACAAATCCCGTGGCTGCCTTTAATTCCTCCTTTTCCCCAGTTTAATCCTTGAATTATTCAACTTCTATTTTCTGGATCTTGGAGGGAAATAGTGGTTATTATGTCGTATCCTTTAAGAAGTGGAAAACAGCCTTTTGAACCCAGCAATGGAAAGGGAAAAACTTCGAAAGAAAAATCAGAAGATATGCCTGTCTGGGCTGAGCTTTTGGAATGTATGTTGATGGATCTCAATAATAAAATGGATAATAACACTTCTGAGTTGAAGTCGTTCCAACAAAGTTTACAGACTATTGAGGAAAATATTCTTTCCTTGAATACTGAGCTTAAAGAATCAAAATGTCAGATTGTGGATATTTCAACCCGACTGGAACAGGCTCAACGCAAAATTGTCGATTTAGAGGCAAAGTCTCGAAGAAACAACATTCGTATTTTAGGTCCTTCGGAAGGTTTAGAATCTGGAGATCTATTGGATTATTTTGCCAATATGTTTCAATCTCTGTTCCCGGATATTCTATCTCAGCCTCCCGATATTGAAAGAGCTCACAGAATTTTCACTGGATCAGGTAAAGCTCGACCAATTTTAGTCAACTTTCTTCGCTTTAAAGTTAAAGACCAAATTATAAAATGTGCAAGAAAACAGAAAGTTTTTAAATTTAACGGTTCCGAGATCCGTTTTTATGAAGATTATCCTCGGGAAGTTATGCAACAACGGATTAAATTCAAACCGGTCATGAAGATTGGTTACGAAAAAGCTCTGTTTCCATCCCTGAGATACCCAGCGAAATTAAAGCTATTCCCTAAAGTCTCTACTCCTTGTGTCTTTTTGGATCCCCAAGCGGCATTGGATTTTGTCAATTCTATTGTGGAATCGTCTGATGTATGAAAGATATTAGAGTCTCTGAATAATTCTCCGAAAGAAAACAGGTTTTTGAAGATCTCGGTATGCTGAAGATATCTTTTGATCGATGGATTACTTAAAGAAGAGGTGGCCTTCTTGGTTTGATTGAAGAATGACTTTTTTTGAAGACTGTTTAGTACACGGAGTGAATTAATACAGCGGATAGATTGTGAACTGGTTTGATTATCTGTTTCCATTTTTCTTTATTAAGTGATAGGTTGCTTGCTGTTTATATAGATCTTTTTTTTGGAGTGTTTAGTAATAGATAATTAGCTTTAATTCTTTTGTTAAATAAGGTAATAAGTTAAAGAATAATGGCGTGGCTTTTCTCTCTTTAGAGATTAAATTGTTTGGGTTAATAGCATTGTTTTGGCGCCTTTGGAGACTGTCATTGCATTCTTTTAGCTTATGTTTATTGATTAAGTATAAACTTTTTTTTCTTTGCTGGTTTTTTTTATCTTAAGGTTACTTATTTTCTTTGTAAGGGGGAGGGGGTATTGGGATTAAAAACTTTTAATCATTATTCTTGGGGATGCGTTCCGGCTCTTTCTCTCTTTCGCCCGATTTTCTTCCTTGGGGATGGTGGGATGTCTGAGGGTATTTTTGTTTTTTGGGGCTTATTGTAGGAATTTTGTTTCACACACTTTTTGTATTTTTTCCCCATTGTGGAGCTCTGGAGCATGCGCATTTTCTACTTGGTTATGTTCATCATCGCCATCTTTGATTAGCCCGCGATGGTATGCGTGTATTGTCGTGTTCAGAATAATATCCAATGGTATTTAAACAGATAAACGTTATTAGTTGGAATGTACGTGGCTGGAATCACCCTATTAAACGAAGGAAGACATTTAAAGTTATTAATCGATTCCAGCCCGATATAATTTTTGCTCAAGAAACGCTTATCAGAACGGGCGATCAAAATAGATTTTTTAAAACATGGAAAGGCCTTCAATATCATGCTACTTGTCATAATAAAACCAAGAGAGTATCTATTTTTATTAAATCTAATATTTTATTTATTCAAGAAGACATTGTTTCAGATAATAATGGTAGATTTTTAATTATTAAAGGAACTATTTGTAATAGAAAAATTGTCCTGGTAAATCTATATGGACCTAATGTAGATGATCCTTTTTTAAAAAATGTATTTGGTTTATTACCAGACAAATGAATATATGCTGCTGATGAGAGGTGATTTCAACTGTTGCTTAAATCCTTTGATTGACAGAAGTTCAACCAATCAGCAGCCTCTGAGTCGTTCGGCAACACTTATTAATTCCTTTTTAACTGATTATGGTTTGATGGAAATCTGGAGAAATTTACATCCTAATGACAGAGATTATTCTTTTTATTCACATGTTCATAATAAATATTCCAGAATTGATTATTTTATAGCTGATTTCCGATTTTTGTCCAAAGTTCAGAAATGTGAATATGATGCTATTGCAGTCTGGGATCATGCGCCTTTAAGTTTAACTCTTGAGTTAAATGATGTTAGTAATGTAAACTTGCTTTGGCGCTTTCCAGAAAATTTATTACAAAGTTTGGACTTGGTTAAATTCATAGAGATTCAGATAAAAGATTTCTTTCTTTTTAATAATACGGGAGATGTTTTGAAATTGATTACATGGGATACACTCAAAACATATTTGCGAGGTCAGATAATATCTTATTTGGCTAAACTTAAGAAACAAACAAAAATAGAATTAGATAGAATTTCCAAACTATTAAAGATCTATATAATACTTATGCAGTTTCTCCTAATGTTGATCTATTTAAACAAAGGGTTGAATATTTCAATATAATTTACTATTAACTTACCCGATTGAAAGAAATTTACTTAAATTAAAAAGTTAATTTTATATGTCTGGAGATAAAAGTAACAAGCTATTAACATCTCAACTTAAAGCAGTTAGAGCTAAAAGACAAATTTTAAAAATTCGTAAGAGAGATGGTAGTTTAGCTTGTGATTATGAACATATTAATAAAGTTTTTCAAGACTATTACAGTGAACTTTATAAATCTCAGTTTCCAGCTGACCCTTCTAATATGTATGCCTTTTTACAAAAGATTGATTTTCCTAGAATATCTGTTGAAGATCAGCAAGTTCTTGATGCTCCTTTTACTGAAAGAGAAATTCAGAAAGCTATTCTTTCAATGCAATCTGGTAAAGCTCCTGGATTGGATGGTTTTACTGTAGGATTTTATAAAAAATCTGAACATTTGTTTACTCCTTATATGTTGGAAATGCTTAAAGATTCTTTTATGTCAGGAGAGTTATCTTCCACATTTTATAAAGCTTCTATTTCCTTAATCCTTAAGAAAGATAAAGATCCTACTGATTGTGCTTCATATAGACCTATTTCATTATTAAATGTGGATGCCAAAATTCTTTCAAAAATAATGGCTAATTGAATGGAGAATATACTAGCAAAAATTATCTCTCAGGATCAAACGGGTTTTATAAAAAGCCGTTATTCTTTTTCTAATACTCGGAGATTGTTAAATATTATATACTCATCCCTCTCTAAGACTCCCCAATGTGTTGTTTCTCTAGATGCTGAAAAGGCATTTGATAGAGTTGAATGGAAATATCAATTTAATGTTTTAGAGAAATTTGGCTTTGGTACTAATTTTAATAAATGGATTAGATTGATATATAAAAGCCCTATTGCCACTGTTATCACGAATAACTGTAGATCCCCCTTTTTCCAACTTCCTCGGGGTACGAAACAAGAATGTCTGTTAAGTCCTCTGTTATTTAACTTGATGTTGGAACCTTTGGCTATTGCACTTTGTGAAGCTAAAAATATTCAAGGAATTTCTATAAATGGGACTATTCATAAGCTCTCCCTTAATGCAGATGATTTTTTGGTTTATATTTCGAACCCCGAAGAATCTATTCCTAGCTTATTGAAATTATTAAATGAATTTGGATTGTTTTCAGGATATAAATTAAACCTGCATAAAAGTTAATTATTTCCTTTAAATGATTCTGCTTCTATATATGATAACATTCCTTTAAAAGTTACGGATTCTTTTAAATATTTAGGTATTACCATTACGAAAAATTATGGAGACCTTTATAGAGCTAATTTAGTTCCCTTAGTGGATTTTATGAAGCAATTTTTTTTCTAGATGGAATCCACTTACACTTTCCTTGGTAGGTCGAATTCATGTAGTTAAAATGATGATTTTACCAAAATTTTTATTTGTATTTCAAAACATTCCTATTTCTCTAAGAAGTTTTTTGATCAAGTTAACTCTATTATTTCATCTTTTGTTTGGAATAATAAAAGACCAAGAATTGGAAAATGTCATTTACAAAAATTAAAAAAGGATGGAGGTCTTACCTTACCTAATTTAAGGATGTATTATTGGGCGGTTAATATACGTTATGCGTGTTCTTGTTTGTATTGAACCGATAAAAAGGAACCACCATCCTGGGTTGACTTGGAATTGAAAACTGTGAAATAATTTCATCTAGCTTCGTTACTAGACCATAAGACCATAAGACAAAGGAGCAGAAGTCGGCCATTCGATCCATCAAGTCTGCTCTGCCATTTTATCATGAGCTGATCCATTCTCCCATTTAGTCCCACTCCCCCGCCTTCTCACCATAACCTTTGATGCCCTGGCTACTCAGATACCTATCAATCTCTGCCTTAAATACACCCAATGACATGGCCTCCACTGCTGCCCATGGCAACGAATTCCATAGATTCACCACCCTCTGACTAAAAAAATTTCTTCGCATTTCTGTTCTGAATGGGCGCCCTTCAATCCTTAAGTCATGCTCTCTCGTACTAGACTCCCCCATCATGGGAAACAACTTTGCCACATCGACCCTGTCCATGCCTTTCAACATTCGAAATGTTTCTATAAGGTCTCCCCTCATTCTTCTAAACTCCAAGGAATACAGTCCAAGAACGGAAAAACGTTCCTCATATGTTAACCCTCTCATTCCCGGAATCATTCTAGTGAATCTTCTCTGCACCCTCTCCAACGTCAGCACATCCTTTCTTAAATAAGGAGACCAAAACTGCCCACAGCACTCCAAGTGAGGTCTCATCAGCGCCTTATAGAGCCTCAACATCACATCCCTGCTCCTATACTCTATTCCTCTAGAAATGAATGCCAATATTGCATTCGCCTTCTTCACTACTGACTCAACCTGGAGGCTAACTTTAAGGGTATCCCGTACGAGGACTCCCAAGTCCCGTTGCATCTCCGAACTTTGAATTCTTTCCCCATTTAAATAATAGTCTGCCCATTTATTTTTTCTGCCGAAGTGCATAACCATACACTTTCCAACATTGTACTTCATTTGCCACTTCTCTGCTCATTCTTCCAATCTATCCAAGTCTCTCCGCAGACTCTCCGTTTCCTCAGCACTACCGGCCCCTCCACCTATCTTCGTATCGTCAGCAAACTTAGCCACAAAGCCATCTATTCCATAATCCAAATCGTTGATATACAATGTAAAAAGAAGCGGCCCCAACACGGACCCCTGTGGAACACCACTGGTAATCGGCAGCCAACCAGAATAGGATCCCTTTATTCCCACACTCTGTTTCCTGCCAATCAGCCAACGCTCTATCCACGTATGTAAATTTCCCGCAATACCATGGGCTCTTACCTTGTTAAGTAGCCTCATGTGTGGCACCTTGTCAAAGGCCTTCTGAAAATCCAAATATACAACATCTACTGCATCTCCCTTGTCTAGCCTACTGGTAATTTCCTCAAAAAATTGTAATAGGTTTGTCAGGCAGGATTTTTCTTTAAGGAATCCATGCTGAGTTCTGCCTATCTTGTTATATGCCTCCAGGTACTCTGTAACCTCATCCTTGACAATCGACTCCCAACAACTTCCCAACCACCGATGTCAAGCTAACAGGTCTATAATTTCCTTTTTGCTTCCTTGCCCCCTTCTTAAATAGCGGAGTGACATTTGCAATCTTCCAGTCCTCCAGAACCATGCTAGAATCTATCGACTTTTGAAAGATCATCGCTAATGTCTCCGCAACCTCCATAGCTACTTCCTTCAGAACACGAGGGTGCATTCCATCTGGTCCAGGAGATTTATCGACCTTTAGCCTATTCAGCTTCCTGAGTACTTTCTCTGTTGTAATTGTGACTGCACACACTTCTGTTCCCTGCCACCCTTGAGTGTCTGGTATACTGCTCCTTTACCTGTACAATTAGCCAAAATTTCTATTCTAATATAAATCCTATGATTAATCAATCACTACGAATTTGGTATCAGTTTCATAAGTTTTTTAATCTTAAAAAAATTAACCTTCTTAGTTTAATTTATCGAAACTATCTATTTAAACCTTCACTTAATGATCCTACCTTTTCTCTTTGGAGGAATAAAGGAATTTTTTCCTTTATGGACTTGTTTCAAGAAGGTTGATTGATGTCCTTTGAGAAACTAGTAACTAAATACTCTATCTCATATTCACATTTTTTGCAATATCTTCAGGTCAGACATTTTTTACAAGAATATTTAAGTAATTTTCCATATATACAAGATTCTGACCTGTTAGACATTGTTTTAAAAATGAACCTTTTAGTGAAAGGCTTTATTGGGAAAATTTATAATTTACTATTACAACAGGACAATTATCCTTTACTTAAGATCAAGCAAGACTGGAAAAGAGAGCTTAATATGACCTTGATAACAGAGGATTGGTTGCGAATTTTGAAGCTGGTTAACTCTTCTTCAATTTGTGCCAGTCATTCTCTAATTCAATTTAAAATTGTACATCATTATTATTTGACAAAGGAGAGATTGTCTAAAATTTTTCCTAATGTAAATAATCAGTGCGATAGATTCAAAACTGAGATAGCTACAGTGACACATATGTTTTGGTCGTGTTCTGTATTGAAACAATTTTGGAAATCTATTTTTTCTATAATCCCTAAAGCTTTAAGAATCAATTTACAACCTAATAAATTGACAGTTTTGTTTGGTATAATTCCTCAACATATTCACGGTATTTCTATATCTGACCAATATGTAATTGCATTTGTCACATTATTGGCCAGAAGGGCTAGTTTATTAAAATGGAAAGATGCCTCTGCTCCCACTTTGATACAATGGTTCTCTCAGGTGATGTTATGTCTTAGTTTGGAAAAAATTAGAAGTCGAACTTTTGATCCTAAATTTGACTTTGAGAAAAGGTGAGGTTTTTTTGCCCGTTATTATCATTCGACTTGAGTTAATTAAGATGGTCCTTTTCTGATGCTTGGTTATATGAATTTGGTTGGTGGTTTGATGTCTTTTTTTTATGGAAGCTTGTATGGTGCATAGCTCCAGGTTTGTGCTCCAAATGGGTTGTTTTTTTTTCCCTTTCTTTTTTTATTTATTAGGGGTTTTTCTCTGTTTTAGTTAGTAAGGGTTCTTTTTTTTTCCTTCTTTCCTTTTTTCCATTAAAAAAAGCTTTAATACTTTGTTTTTTGATTATTATTGATATACTGTTCAGCCTGATCGATAGTTTAACTTTTACTCTACATATGGATATGTTGTCTTGATTATTTTGATGTATTTTTTTCTGTTGTTGATTTTCAATAATAATTAATAAAACGATTTAAAAGATGAAAACTATCGAATATTGAAAGGTCTAGATCCTAGGCTGTGGAGAGGATGTTTCCTGGAGTGGGGGAGTCTAGGACCAGGGGGACATCCTTTTAAAACAGAGGTGAGGAGGAATTTCTTTAGCCAGATGGTGGCGAATCTGTGGAATTCTTTGCTATAGATGGCTCTGGAAGCCAAGTCATGGGATATATTTAAAGCAGAGGCTGACAGGCTCGTGATTAATAGAGGGCGTTTAAAGTTATAGGGAGAAGACAGAAAAATAGGGTTGAGAGCCATGATGGAATAACGGAACAGACTCAATGGGTGAATGGCCTAATTCTGCTCCTATAATGAAGCAAATTAATAATCAGGGTACTTCCTCTCAACCCAAAAAACATTTACTCTCTACCCCAATATATTTTATCATTGTCAAACTGTTGTCTCAATATACAGAAGTACAGACAGTTCTAATTGCAAAGTGTCTTAATTCCAGAAGAAAAATTGTTACAGCAGCCAAGCAGACATTGAAGACAGACATGGAATTAATTGGACATCACAGCACTAACAAAATGTAACTACATAATGCCAAACCAAGACCATTAAAATAAATTACATGCATTTGGTTTTCATTTTCTGGAAGTGTGGCTATCACAAATCTATAAATACAATGGGTTTCAGGGTTATGTAAGTGGATGGAATGTTTGAAATTATTGAACTTTAACTATTAAAAAGAGAGAACCGGCAGTGATATTCAATCACAAACAAGAGAGATTCTTCAGCTGCTGCAAACCCAGAGCAACACACACAACTCAGCAGCTCGGGCAGCATCCATGGAAAAGAGCAGACAGGTGACGATTCTCCCATTGTAAATTGGGGGACTGCGTCGTCGAGCACCTCCACACCACGCGCCACAAGCACGACTTCCCAGTGGCCAAACATCTTAATTCTGATTCCCTTTCCGAAGTGTCAATCTGCAGCCTTCTCTTGTGTCAAGATAAAGCCACCTTCAGGGTGGAGGACCAACACTTTAAATTCCATCAGGGTACTCTCAACCTGATGGTATGAATATTGATTTCTCCTTCCAGTGACTAAATACTACCCCCCCCCCCCATTTCCCACTTCGACCCTTTCTCTAACTGCCTATTACTTCACCCTGGATCCCCTTCACCTTCCCTTTCTCCTATTGTCCACTCTGCTCTCCATTCAGATTCCTTCTTCTCCAGCCCTTGAGCTTACCCATCCATCTGGCCTCACCTATTACCTTCCAGTTAGCCTCCTTTCCCTCTCCCCACCTTTTTATTCTGGCATCTTCCCCCTTCCTTCTCAGTCCCGAAGAAGGGTCTTGGCCCAAAACATCGACCGTCATTTTCATAGATGCTGCCTGACCTGCTGAATTCCTCCGGCATTTTGTATTTGTTCCATTGAAATTCAATCTGAAATAATACCACTTTTCTCAGACTGAGACTGGTCTATATCCTTTCACTCAATGTCAACAAGACCAAGGAGCTGATGATTGACCTCAGGAGGAAACCAGAGGTTCCATGAGCCAGGGGAAGATGGAGAGGGTCAGCAACTTCAAACGCCTTGGTGTTTAAAGGAAACACCAGCACACAGAAGAAAGCACTGCAGCACTCGAGCTTCTTTGGCAGTTTGGAGAGTATATTGACTGGCTGCATCACAGCCTGATATGGAAAGACCAATGCCCTTGAATGGAAAATCGTACAAAAGCACACTTCCTCCAAACCAAAGCTGCAGCCATTGTCACTTGCATGGGTCCCAGCTATGCCTGTCGTTTTTGTTGGCTACGTAGAACAGTCCGTGTTCCAAGCCAAGACTGGTATTGCTCCCCAACTCTTCCTACACTACATCGATGACCGTATTGGTGCTGCTTCCTGCACCCATGCTGAGCTCATCAACTTTGCTCCAACTTCCACCCAGTCCTCAAATTTACTTGGTCTACTTGTGACACCACCCTCCCCTTTCTTGATCTCTCTATCTCCATCTCTGGAGACAGTCTATCTGCTGATATCCTTTATAAACCCACTGATTCTCACAGCTACCTGGACTATACCTCTTCCCACACTGTCACTTGTAAAAATACCTTTCCCTTTCAGCAGTTCCTTGACTCCACCATATCTGCTCTCAGGATGATGAGGCCTTTCATTCCAGAAATAATGAAGCGTCCTCTTTCTTCATAGAAAGGGGCTTCCTTCCTCCACCATCAACTCCGCCCTCACCTGCATCTTTTCCATTTTGCGGAGGTCTGCCCTGACCCCATCCTCCCGCAGCTAAACCAGACAAAGGGTTCCTCTTGTCCTCACTTACCACCCAACTAGCCTTCGGCACATAATTCTCCATAACTTCCACCACCTCCAGCAGGATCCCACCGCCAAGTGCATCCTTCTTTTCCCCCACCCCCCCCCATCACTTTCCGCAGGGATCGCTCCCTACGTGACTCCCTTGTCCGTTCATCCCTCTGCACTGATCTCCCTTCTGGCACTTATCCTTGAAAGCAGAACAAGTGCCACACCTTCCCCTACACCTCCTCCCTCACTACCATCCAGGGCCTCAACAGTCCTTCCAGGTGAGGCGACACTTCACCCGCAAGTCTGTTTGGGTCATCTACTGTATCTGGTGCTCCCGGTGTGGCCTTCTGTATAAGAATTTAAGAAATACTATCAGGAGTAGGCCACCTGGCCATCGCACCTACTCTGCCATTCAATAAGATCTTGGCTAATTTGACCACGGACTCATCTCTGCCTACCTACCTTTCCCCCATAATCCTTAATTCCCCTACTTTGCAAAAATCTATTCAACCTTGTCTTAAATATATTCACTGAGGTAGACTCCACTACTTCATTGGGCAGAGAATTCCATAGATTCACCACTCTTTGGCAAAAGCAGTTCCTCCTTAGTTCCGTCCTAAATTTACTCCCCCGAATCTTGAGGCCATGTCCCCTAGTTCTAGTCTCACCTACCAGTGGAAACAACTTTCCTGCCTCTATCTATCTATCCTTTTCATAATTTTATATGTTTCTATAAGATCTCCTCTTATTCTTCTGAATTCTAGCGAGTATAGTCCCAGGCTACTCAAACTCTCCTCATAATCTAACCCCCTCATCTCTGGAATCAACCTGGTGAACCTCCTCTGCACCGCCTCCACAGCCAGTATATCCTTCCTCAGGTAAGGAGACCAGAGCTGCACGCAGTACTCCAGATGTGGCCTCACTAGTACCCTATACAGATGCAGCATAACCTCCCTGCTCTTAAATTCAATCCCTCTAACAATGAAGGCCAACTTTCAATTTGCCTTCTTGATAGCCTGCTGCACCTGTAAACCAATATTTTGCAATTCATGCACACACACTCCTAAGTCCTTCTGCACAGCAGCATGCTGTAATCTTTTGTTGTTCGTCCATCGTTGACGTCGATGAGGACCTCGACACCATAATGATGGTGTCAAGACTAGCGCGTGGTTTGGATTTAAGTGAGGGAGAGTCGCGCAGCGTCAGCCTCATTCTCTCTTCCCAATTCCCGTCTGGGTCCAGTGGCAAGACAGAGTCTAGACAGCTGGAGATGGGACTAGGCGCGATGGATGACCAGGACATCTTCTGTGTCTTGTCCTGCTCTACACGTTCCACGACGCTTGCAGAGACCGCCTTCTTGACCGTTGGACCTTCCGCTGGTCTCGTTCGCTCAATCCGCCGGAGTCTGTCTTCACATGCTGGAATAGACAACTCCCTATCTCACCGAGGGTTTGAGACCCGTCGGCTACCCTCACCTGGTTTAGCCGGCTTGTCGAAGCCGTTGCCTGGGGTGTGGCCGCTGTCGCATGCAAACAGCTACGGGGAGCCACAGGTGAGAGCTGAGTGCCAGGTGGGGACCAAAGGTGGACTAACCGCCCCGAAAAGGACGCGACATGTTCCCCCACCAGAGGTGCTACCCCTCCCTGACACCCCATATACCTGATCTTCCATTTTTCCTTACATAGTGGATGACCTCGCAATTACCAACATTGTACTCTATCTGCCAGACCCTTGCCCACTCACTTAACCTAACCACATCTCTCTGCAGACTCGCCTTATCCTCTGCACAATTTGCTTCACCACTCACCCTGATTGCGAACCAGAGAAACACCTGCCCATCCGAACTCTCTGCTTTCTATTAGTTAACCAATCCTCTATCCACGCTAATACATCACCCCCAACTCTATGCATCCTTATCTTATGGACAAGTCTTTTATGTGGCACTTTATTGAACGCCTTCTGGAAATCCAAGTAAATAACATCCATCTCTTCCTCTCTATCCACTGCACTTGTTATATCCTCAAAGAACTGCACTAAGTTTGTCAAACAGGACCCACCTGTGTCTGCCTGATGGATCCATTTCTTTTCAGAAGCCTCGCTATTTAATAATAGCTTCAAGCATTTTCCCAGCTACAGAAGTTCAACTAACTGGCCTATAGCTACCTACTGATGAGACATGTGATAACTTCATTCAACTCCCCTCGCCCCATCACTGAACTGATCCCACAACCTATGGCCTCACCCTCAAGGACGTTTCATCTCATGCTCTTGATATTTAATGTTTATTTATTTATTATTATTTTCCTCTTCTGCATTTGAACAGTTGATTGTCTTTTGTGGGCACGCGGCCAAGTGGTTAAGGCATTGGACTAGTGACCTGAAGGTCGTGAGTTCGAGCCCCAGCTGAGGCGATGTGTTGTGTCTTTCAGCAAGGCACTTAACCACACATTGCTCTGTGACGACACCGGTGCCAAGCTGTATCGGCCCTAGTGCCCTTCCCTTGGACAACATCGATGGTGTGGAGAGGGGAGACTTGTAGCATGGGCAACTGCCGGTCTTCCATACAACTTTGCCCAGGCCTGCGCCCTGGAGAGTGAAGACTTTCCAGGCACAGATCCATGGTCTCGCAAGACTAACGGATGCCTTTCACTTGTCTTTTGCACATTGGTTGTTTGTCCTGTTGGGTGTGGTCTTTCATTGATTCTATTATGGTTCTTGGATTTACTCACAAGAAAAACGAATCTCAGGGTTGTATCTGGTGGCACATATATACTTTGAAAATAAATTAACTTTAAAATTTGTAACTTTGATAATGGGATTGAATAGATAGCTGGTACCATCAAGCAGATGGTCCAAGAGTCTTAGGTGCATGCCCCCAGGTTCAGGAGTAGCCATCAGGCTCCTGGACCAGCTTCACTCCCCTCAGCACTGAACCGGCTCTGGGGCTGTAGACTCCCTTTTGGAGGCTCTGTGGTTCATGTTGTGTATTATTATTTGACAAACAAGAGAAAAGCTGCAGACGCTGGAAATCCGAGCAACACACACAAAATGCTGGGGGAACTCAGCAGGCCAGGCAGCATCTATGGAAAGGAGTACAGTCAACGTCTTGGGCCAAGGCCCTTCAGCAGGACTGGAGGAAGAAAAGATGAGGAGTAGACTTAAAAGGTGGGGGGAGGGGAGAAAGAAACACTGTTGTGAGTCTTGCCAAAGGGTCTCAGCCCGAAACGTTGTCTGTACTCTTTTCCATAGATGCTACCTGGCCTGCTGAGTTCCTCCAGCATTTTGTGTGTGTTTGTATTATTTATTTTCTTTTTTATTGTTTGCATGATTTATTCTTTTTTCACACATAGGATGTTTGTAGGTCTTGGTTCTGCGGGGTTTTTAGTGGATTCTATTGTGTTTCTTTGTTTTGTGACTACCAGCAAGATGAATCTCAAGGGTGAATATGGTAAAACTTACCTCGATAATAATTTTACTTTGAAACTGTAGCACACTGGTTTCCTTCAATTTATCAAGAGGACATTAAGTATGGTTGTCAGATCATACGTTTTTTAGTACATTGGATCATTACAGCAATGGTGCTTTTAAAGAGTCTGGACGCTACCAGGTCCACCAATTTGCAGAGGATGGGGTGCTGGGAAGAAGAGAATTAAGCGCTGCAATATGTAATATCTTATTAACTAAAACAAAATCCAGACAGATAAGCTTTCCAAAAAGCTATAAGTGAGCATGCTTTAAAATAATTATAGCCGAACACAGTTTCGTCACATATACAGTACTGCACAGAAGTTTTAGGCACAGGTAAAGAAAAATCTGCGAAGTAGTAGATACTTCCAAAAATAATGAAATAAAAAGTTTGTAAATATCAAAAAAACAATAAAGAGCAGTAGATAGTTAAAAACTAAATCAATACTTGGTGTGACCACTCTTTTTCTTTAAAACTGCATCAATTCTCTAAGGAATACTGTTATGCAGCTTTATAAAAAAATTGACTGGTAGTTGGATCCAAGCATCTTGGAGAACTTGCCAGAGTTCTGCTTGCTTCTGTCTCTTCAGGTAATCCCAGACAGCCTTGATGACGTTGAGATCAGCCTCCGACACCATATAAAAGATCTAGTGTGCCTAACACTTATGCACAGTACCGTAACTGAAAAATGCTTAGATGCTGTCAACAATTTGAATATTGATACATGTTTTCCACAAATACCTGAAGCTTTTGAAATTCCTCTTGCTCTCTTTTCATTTCAAATAACCTGCTTTGCTGATTCTCCTCTTCCTGTAGTTGTTGAGCAAACTGACGATCGGCCAATGCACATTCTAGAGGTAAATCACTGAATGAAAACAAACATCTGCACACAAAATGCATGCATACAGCACAAACATCGTTTTACATCTATTCTGGTTGATAATCATTAATTTCATGAGAATTATCCAAGGAATGAAAGGGGTAACGTATGAGGAGCATTTGATGGCCTATACTCGAATTTCGGAGAATGGGGCAGGAGGAGGGGGATCTCATTGAAATCTATCGGATATTGAAAGGCTGAGCGCGAGGATGTTTCCTATACTGAGGGAGCCTAGGACTAGAAGGCACACCTTCAGAGTACAAAGATGCCCCACCAGAACAGAGATGAACAGGCATTTCTTATGTCTTATGGTGTTTTATAACATATACAGGACTGTGCAATAGTCTTAGGCAAGTACAGATAGCTAGGGTGCTTAACACCTTTGCACGGTACTGTATGTGTCAATGTGGAGCAGAGAGCAAGTTTGTAAATCGGGCGGGAGCAATGGATGTTGGGGATGGCAAGGATGGGGCATCGTGGGAGGGGTATGGGGCAGGCGGCAGGGAAGGCGTGCCAAGACGGTTGGGTGGTGCAGGTGCAGACACACCAGCCCTTAGGTACCAGGCAAGATCATTTGATCTGAAACAATTGGTTTATTGATCATTACAGAATGTCTCTCTGGTGCTTCCCGCTCCCTCCCCACTTCCTTCCCCTTTGCCCAACCATGATTCCCATCTCCCCACCCCCTTCCCACTCTCAGTCCACAATAGAGACCCATATCAGAATCAGGATTATTATCACTCACATACCTCATGAAATTTGTTATATTTTGGAGCAGCAGTACAGTGCTGTACATAAAATTACTACCGTACTGTGCAGAAGTCTTAGGCACTCCAGCTATACGTATGTGTTTAAGACTTTCGCACAGTACTTTATGTACACACAAAATGCTGGAGGAACTCAGCAGGTCAGACAGCATCCATGGAAATGAATAAACAGTCCATGTTTTGGGCTGAGACCCTTCATCAGGGCTGGAGACGAAGGGAAAAGATGCCAGAATAAAAAGGTGTTCACCTACTCATTAATGCAAATATCTAATCAGCCAATAATGTGGCAGCAACTCGATGCTTAAAAGCATGCAGACATGGTCAAGAGGTTCAGTTGTTGCTCAGACTAAACATCAGAATGGGGGAGAAGTGTGATCTAAGGGACTTCGAATGGGGAATTATTGTTGGTGCTAGGTAGGGTGGTTTGAGTATTTCAGAAACTGCTGATCCGTGATTTTTAGACACAACAGGGAATGGCGTGAAAAACAAAAAGAAACATCCAGTGAGCAGCAGTTCTGTGGGCAGAAAAGAAAGCCTTGTTAACGAGAGAGGTCAGAGGAGAATGGCCAGACTGGTTCAAGCTGACAGGAAGGCGACAGTAACTCAAATAACCACAACAGTGGTGTGCAGAAGAGCATCTCTGAATGCACAACATGTCAAACCTTGAAGTTGATGGGCTACAGCAGCAGAAGACCACGAACGTACACTCAGTGGTCACTTCGTTAGGCAGAGGAGGTGTGAATAAACTGGCCCATCAAATGTTCTGCTCCTAAAAAGAGGCAAAGTATCTGAAGTGATACCAGTCTCTAAACCATAGACACGGACAAAAAGAAATGTTGCTAACCAAATCAAAGTTCAAAGTAAATTTTATTATTATGATACATATACGTCACCATGTACAACCCTGAGATTAATTTCCTTGACGGTATACTCAATCAATCCAATAATTATAACAAAATCAATGAAAGACTGCCCAAATGGGGTATTCAACCAGAGAGCAGAAGATCACAAACTGTGCAAATACAAAAAGAAGAAATAATAATAATAACTAAACAAGCAATAAATATTGAGAACATGAACTGAGGAGTCCTTACTTCACTGGTCGTGGGAACAGTTCAGTGATGGGGCAAGTAAAGTTGAGTGAAGTTATCCCCTTTGGTTCAAGGGCTGGATGGTTGAGGGGTGGTACCCACTCCTGAACATGGTGCTGTAGTCCTGAGGCTCATGTGCCTCCAGCGAGAAGACAGCGTGACTTGGGTGGTGGGGTACTTTGATGACAGACGCTGCCTTGCTACAAGTGTTTCACGTAGGCCTGCTCAATGGTTGGGAGGGCTTTACTCATGGTCATCTGGGCTATATCCACTACTTTTTGCAGGATTTTCCTTTAAAGGATATTGGTGTTTCCATTCTTTTTTTTTGGCGTGTGCCTGCGTGCGTGTGAGTCTGTGCGTCTGCGCATCTGCGTGTGCGTGCGCGTCTGTGCGTGCATCCGTGATAATGTCTCTTTCATGGTTTTTACAAGGCACAGAGTGAGAGAGACTGTGTGGCGTGCTACTCCTCACGCAGACATTTTGGCAGTATTTTTCCCTTTTATTTTATAAGGTTGAGTTGCGATCTCGACACTCAATCCAGCACGGATGGAAAGCGTACTCGGGAGCGGACCCGACTGGTTTTGAACCCGGGAACCTCTGCTCCCGGGTCCGGCGCCGATGTCAATGCGCCACCAGCCGGCCCTGGTGTTCCCATTCCAGGCTATGATGCAGGTAGTCAATACTCTCTCCACTACACATCTACAGAAGTTTGTCGAAGTTCGACATGTCACGCTGAATCACCACAAATTCCTAAGTAGAGGCACTGCCGTGCTTTCTTCACAATTGCACTTCTGTGCAGGGCCTCTGAAATAATAACACAGAGGAATTTAAAGTTGCTGACCCTCTCCACCTCCGATCCTCCGATGAGGACTGGTTCATGGGCCTCTGAAGCCTATAATCAGCTTCTTGGTCTTACTGGTTCTTGGTTGTTGTTATAACACCACTCCGCCAGATTTTCAGTCTCCCTCTTGCTGATCTATTACCCACCTTGGATTCAGCCAACGACAGTGGTGTCACCAGCAAACTTGAAAATGGCACTGGCGCTGTGCATAGTCACGTAATCATAAGTGTAAATCAGCTGTGGTCACTGAACTCTGTTTCTTTTAAACAGCTCAAATATGTCTGAGTAAATACTGAGAAGAACTGGTAGTGAACCATGTGATGGTGAGACAGGAATACTTCAGGAACAATCAAATGAGCGGACTTTGAGAAGTGTGGCATACTTTAATGCTCAGGTTGAGCAGGGCACCAGGTCACTGCAGAATCTGAAAACAGTCATAGTCATAGTCATACTTTATTCATCCCGGGGGAAATTGGTTTTCATTGCACCATAAATAATTAAATAGTAATAAAACCATAAATACAGGTAATTAATTAGTAATATGTAAATTATGCCAGGAAATAAGTCCAGGACCAGCCTATTGGCTCATGGTGTCTGACCCTCCAAGGGAGGAGTTGTAAAGTTTGATGGCCACAGGCAGGAATGACTTCCTATGACGCTCTGTGTTGCATCTCGGTGGAATGAGTCTCTGGCTGAATGTACTCCTGTGCCCACCCAGTACATTATGTAGTGGATGGGAGACATTGTCCAAGATTGCATGCAACTTGGACAGCATCCTCTTTTCAGACACCACCGTGAGAGAATCCAGTTCCATCCCCACAACATCACTGGCCTTACGAATGAGTTTGTTGATTCTGTTGGTGTCTGCTACCCTCAGCCTGCTGCCCCAGCACACAACAGCAAACATGATCGCACTGGCCACCACAGACTCGTAGAACATCCTCAGCATCGTCTGGCAGATGTTAGAGGACCTCAGTCTCCTCAGGTGATGCACTAGTGATTGGGAAAACAGTGAAGCTACAGCCAGACGCTCTGGCAAGACTTCTCCGATGATCGTGACCTTGTCGTGGTGAGGAGGCTGGTGAGCTCCTGAGCTCCTGAGATCGAAGCTGCCTGGAGCTCATCTCCTGGTGGGGTCACCCATGGGGGTAAGGGCAAGGCGGAGGATCCAGACAAACAGTGATCCAACCAGGACGTCGACAGTGGCGCTTGTGGAAGACGATGACACCTCACAACGGCAGCGAAGATAGAAGAAAGCTGCAGGAGTGTAGAGACCCCAGTCATCTTGTACTCCATACCAGTGAACACAAACCCCTCTTTGTCAATGACCTTGTGCTGGCTGCCTGTGCATCAGCCTCCCCACGTTAAACAAAGTCATGCACAGGCATTCTCATTGAAGGGAATAACCTTCAGGAGGGGAGGAGAAGATGGTGGAGCGATGCAGCGTGCGTGGCCGCTCTGTAATGATATTGTATTTGTTAAATAGGTAGCGTGCACAATCCTGATTTGATGGAGACGGGCGTGAGAAGCACGGTGGAACATCTGGAGAAACTTCTGAAATGTCCGCTTCGCTGCCGCTGCTACTGCTACTGTGCGATCGAGAATCTCCGGAGGGGAAGGCTCCAAATCCTTGGCTTTGCCTATTGCCTGTTGCCGGGGCCCGGGTCGAGGCGCTCGGCAGAGATGGTGCTTGGTGCTTGGTGCTTGGTGTCGGAGGGCTGGTTGGAGGCTCGAAGTTTTCGGACGGAGTCAAGAGTCGGCTGTGGTCGGGTGCTTCCAGGGTGCTGCATCGGCAAGTTTGCGGTGCTGGAAGCTCATGGCAGGGAGAGTTTTTGTTCCTTCTACCGTCTGCGTGAGTTGATGGGACTTTCAAGAGACTTCGAGACTTTTTTTACCGTGCCCATGGTCTGTTCTTATCAAATTACTGTATTGCTTTGCATTGTTGTAACTATATGTTATAATTATGTGGTTTTTGTCAGTTTTTTAAGTCTTGGTTTGTCTTGTGTTTCTGTGATATCCTTCTGGAGGAACATTGTATCATTTCTTAATATATGCATTACTAAATGACAATAAAAGAGGACTGCGTGTCCTCATTAATCTAATCTAATCTAACCCTTCAGTAGAATACCATACTAGTCTTGAGTGATCGCTGTACTATGGAAAGAGAGAGCGCCTAGAGCAGACTCACAACACGCCGGAGGAACTCAGCAGGTCGGGCAGCATCCGTGGAAAAGATCAGTCGACGTTCTGGCCCGAAACCTCGACCGATCTTTTCCACGGATGCTGCCCGACCTGCTGAGTTCCTCCAGCGTGTTGTGAGTGTTGCTTTGACCCCAGCATCTGCAGATTATTTTGTGTTTACTAGAGCAGACTGCTATCTGCCAAGTTCTGTGAATGGTAAATGCTTTGCAGCATGGTGGGTATGAACATAGAACATAAAATTTACAGCACATTACAGGCCCTTCGGCCCACAATGTTGTGCTGACCATGTAACCTACTCTAGAAACTGCCTAGAATTTCCTTAGCGCATAGCCCTCTATTTTTCTAACCTCCATATAGCTATTTAAGAGGCTCTTGAAAGACCCCTTTGCATCCACTTCCACCACCACCTACAAGTGCCATTCTTCTCTGATGACTGGGTTTAGAGGGCAGACTGACCTTGGCATTGTGGCTGTGGTTTCATATTTTTTCCACTTTTTCATGATGGAATGGACTCAGCTCGAGAGCATGTTCAGTGCCTTTGAGATGGTCTTGTACCCTTCCCCAGAGTTGTGTTTCTATATTATCATCTCCCTGACTTCCCTTGTTGCTCCTTTTTCTTCAATCTGTTGAAAATCTACCATACTATACTTAATCTTACAAATTCATTGAAAACAGTTGATCCTCCAATTTGCTACATCAAGAAATTGGGTGAGTTAGTAAGGTAATACAGGTGTCCCCCACTTTTCGAACGTTCGTTTTACGAAACCTCACTGTTACGAAAGACCTACATTAGTACCCTGTTTTCGCTTTCAGGAGGTATTTTCACTGTTACGAAAAAAATTCAGCGCGCGCCCCAAGCAGCCGCTCTCCCCGGATTCGGAACGGCATTCTCGCCAGCATTGCTTTAACAGGAACCTGTGAGCAGCCGTTTGCAAGATGAGTTCTATGGTGTCGGAAAAGCCTGAAAGAGCTCGTAAGGGTGTTACACTTAGCGTAAAACTAGACATAACTAAGTGTTTCGATCGTGGTGAACGAAGCAAGGACAAAGTGAGTATGGCTTGTGGAAGCTGACGAAGATGATGTTGAAGAGGTTTTGGCATCCCATGACCAAGAACTGATAGATGAAGAGCTGATGCAATTGGAAGAGGAAAATATAACAATCGAAACCGAATGAGTAATGAAAAAGTACAACTTTAATTTTGAAAGGGTATGTAGGTTTAGGGGATATTTGCAAGATTCTTTGAGTCCTTACAAAGAACTGTATGATAGAAAAATGCGCGAGGCTCAGCAGTCAAGCAAGCCTTCCACATCAGCCACAGCAGACAACGAACCTTGACCTTCGACATCCAGGCGGGCAGTCATAGGAGAAGATGAGCTGCCTGCTCTAATGGAAACAGACGACGAGCTGACACCCCAGTGTCCCACCACCCCAACACCCACGCCGCGGACAGATACTGTACCGATTCGCGGAGAATGCAGCAGTAGCTGGGAGGCACACAGCACATCTTTAAGAAAAAAGCCGAAATAAACATGCTAATTAATTAGGTGCTGCCACACACATAATTGTCGGCCCAGATCAGAGGCGATGCAATCGGCAATCGGCACTGATCTGGGCCGACAATTACGTGTCAGGCGGCACGTAATTAATTAGCATGTTTATTTTGGCTTTTTTCTTAAAGATGTGCTGGGTGCCTCCCGGCTACCACTGCACCTCTGCGTGCTTCGCGGCAATATATCGGTTGGTGGCCCGGAGGGTGGAGGCCATTGCACCACCCAACCTGCAACGACTCAGCCTAACACACCATCATCAGTGTGCTCAGCGCTGTCCTGATTCCAGTAAGTGATACTACACTGTACATACATGATTTCTACTTTATATCGGCTGTGTATTTTTACGTGTTATTTGGTATGATTTGGCAGCTTCATAGTTTAAAGGTTACTGGAGAGCGCTTGCACCGTGTTTTTGCCAACAGCGCTTGCGTGAGATTTTCACTACGGAGAACAGTTCAGTAATGATTGTGGAAAAGTATTTCTACTTTATATAGGCTGTGTATTTATCATATCATTCCTGCTTTTACTATATGTTACTGTTATTTTAGGTTTTATGTGTTATTTGGCATGATTTGGTAGGTTATTTTTGGGTCTGCGAACACTCACAAAATTTTCCCATATAAATAAATGGTAATTGCTTCTTCGCTTTACGACATTTCGGCTTACGAACCGTTTCATAGGAACGCTCTACCTTCGGATGGCGGAGGAAACCTGTATATTACTCTTAAAGAAAGCTAGAGTAGTGATTACAAAGGGGATGAAAGGGGATTTAAAGCATCACAATTTTGGTTTTTAATTATTGACAGGTTTTGGAATTTTTCTTTTGATTTGACAGGATGCACAATGTTTTGTAGATTAGCACAAAAATCCTACTTCAATGTATTTTAAATTCAGAAAATGAGACTGTAAAATGTGAAAATTATTGTGAGGGCTGAATACCTTTACAAGGCACTGTAGGTGTTGAATGTTCATTCTGTGTTGTGTTGTATTAAATTCTGTAAAACCACTGAATGAATGTCTGAACAGTTCAAAATGACAATTTAACTCTTTGTGAGCTTGCAGCACGTGGCGTGTCTGTACAAGGTAAACACTGTAGGTTTATTCATGTCAAACATGTGTTGATAGAAGCTAACAACAGGAATTCTGCAGATGCTGGAAATTCAAGCGACACACATCAAAGTTGCTGGTGAACGCAGCAGGCCAAGCAGCATCTCTAGGAAGAGGTGCAGTCGACGTTTCAGGCCGAGACCCTTCGTCACACTATGAACACACTATGTTAATGAACACAAGTATTGTTTGAATGAAATAAACCAGGCTGACTTAATAAACCTGGCCTTCATATCAAGAGGAATTGAGTACAAGAGCAAAGAGGTCCTTCTGCAGCTGTACAGCCCTGGTGAGACCACACCTGGAGTACTGTGTGCAGTTTTGGTCTCCAAATTTGAGGAAGGACATTCTTGCTATTGAGGGAGTGCAGCGTAGGTTCATAAGGTTAATTCCCGGGATGGCGGGACTGTCATATGTCGAAAGATTGGAGCAACTGGGCTTGTATACTCTGGAATTTAGAAGGCTGAGAGGGGATCTTATTGAAACATATAAGATTATTAAGGGATTGGACACACTGGAGGTAGGAAGCATGTTCCCGCTGATGGGTGAGTCCAGAACCAGAGGCCGCAGTTTAAGAATAAGGGGTAGGCCATTTAGAACGGAGTTGATGAAAAACTTTTTCACCCAGAGAGTGGTGGATATATAGAATGCTCTGCCCCAGAAGGCTGTGGAGGCCAAGTCTCTGGATGCTTTCAAGAAAGAGATGGATAGAGCCCTTAAAGATAGCGGAATCAAAGGTTATGGGGATAAGGCAGGAACTGGATACTGATTGTGGATGATCAGCCATGATCACAGTGAATAATGGTGCTGGCTCGAAGGGCCAAATGGCCTACTCCTGCATCTATTGTCTATTAACGGTATGAAAACAAAAGATCAAAGAGTTTGTCTGTCTCTGTGCATCTTACTACACTTGTGAAATTCATATTATTGGGGTATCTTCTCCTGGGTTCTCTGGACTTCCCCTAGACCGGGAATCACGATGGGTGCCTGGGACTCGGGACTGGTTTCACGAATCAGTCAGAATTAGAGCTCCCCAACAACATTAACCATCTGACTATACTACACTTCATGAGTGCAGTGACTAAGAATCATGAGCCTTGAAATCTTTGTAACTTACAACGTAGTATTTAGTGCAGTTTATCAGTGTTTTGCGATAATAAATTAGGCTTTAGTTACTTTGTTGTGCTTGTATGCTGATTACTACATCTCCTGCACACTCAGATAGTTTTGGTCTGATTAAGCCAGCCCATTACATGTGTATGCCAAGAAAATAAGTGTACAGTAAAATGTACTCTTCTCTGCTTGAAGAAATACTTTAAATATCAATCACACAAGAGCCTATGCAAAACAAATAACAGTATACGGCATAAAACTTGAAATAAGGTGAAAATCATTTTCACTAATGGCAACACACCAAGCAAGTTTTGTAGGAGATCAACTTACAAGCTAAGCAGGAAACAGGATAAACTCTGGGGCAAGTCACGAAAACAGAACATTCAGAAATTATTTTTCTGTTTCGGTAGCATCCAACTTGATGGCATGAATATCAATTCCTCCTTCCAGTAAAACATATTCCCTCCCCATCCCTTATTCTTCTATTCCCCATTGACCTCTTACCTCTTCTCACCTCCCTATCAGCTCCCCTGTCCTCCTTTCCCTACTCCCACCTTTTTATTCTGGCCCCTTCCCCCTTCCTTTCCCGATCTGTAGAAGGGTCTCGGCCCAAAACATCAACGGTTTATTCATTTCCATGGATACTGTCTGATCTAAGTTCCTCCAGCACTTTCTGTGTGCTGTTTTGATTTCCAGCATCTGCAATGTTTCTTATGTTTACAGATCATTTTGCCAAAGCTTTACAGATTTGCCAAGCGAGCTAACAGGGTCACGAACTGGCCTTGTGCACAACAAAATGAACTTGTTGGAGTAAACAGGTTTTCACAATGTATTACCTTCAGCTCTGCTCTCGCTTAAATGCAACTCCACATGCTCCTGCAGTATCTGCCAGTTTTCAAATACCAGTTTACACATGGGACACGAATACAGCCTGTGCTTTGCAGAACCTAACAAATACAAAGTGAAAGTTAATCTCCAGTTCAGTGAATGGAAAATGACAGAAATGCATAGAATGTTAACATCTGTGAAGACAAGAGTTTTTAAAGATATACAGTGTGGAACAGGCTCTCCCACCCCAATGAGCCACACTGCCCAGCAACCCACCCAGACTAATCACGACACAATTTACAGTGACCAATTAACCTACTCTGCAATATGTCTTTGGAATGTGGGAGGAAACCAGAGCAACTGGAAGAAATCCATGTAGTCACGGGGAGAACATACAAACTTCTTATAGACTGTGGCAGGAATTGAACCCAGGCCACTAGCCCTTTATTGCCGCCCCAATGAACTGCCATTGAGATGAAACAACAATTCTGCTTGCTCCTCAGACGCTGGCTGACTTGCCTGGTATTTCTGCATTTTGAGTTTTTATTTCAGATTCCCAGCATCTGCAGGGTACTTTGCATTTCAACAAACATGCTATTTTGTCAACATGATAAAGCCTGCAGATGTTGGAAATCTAAAGCAACACACACTAAATGCTGGAGGAACTCAGCAGGTCAGGCAGCATCTATGGAAATGAATAAGCAGTCAACATTTTAGGCCAAGATTCTTCACCAGGTCCTGATGGAGGGTCTTGGCCTGAAGCGTCAACTGTTTACTCTTTTCCACAGATGCTGCTTGGCCTGTTGAGTTCCTCCAGCATTTTGTGGGTGTTGCATGGGCAAGTAAATGATTATTTTATAAATAATTTTACCACACATTCAACTGGTACCTTTCTGAGGTGTTTCCAACATGGCTGCATGTTTGATCTTCACATGGTCATTTAGGTCTCCTCCAGAGCTTCCTACTAGGCCACAGAAAGGACATTCAGGGGAACCAAAGATTACAGATTCATTAGGTTTGCCACAAAGTTGATAGTCTTTCAATTCTTCATTGTTCTTATCAGGTAGCTTGTGCTCAGGCTGAATCCAAATTGTTCCTGCAAATGTCCCGTTGACATTTTCTGATGGTATTAACCTTCGAGGTTCTCTCTTCCTATTGTTCTGTTTAAACAGTCTCTCACCGTTAGAAACTGATGCAGAACAAGCCACATGAAGCTCTTCTGGTTTTGGCTCTGCCTTCCCTTTCACTTCAAACACTTTCTGTTCTGGAGACTTGTTACATTCAGTGGCTCGAAGTGAAAAATCAGGATCCTTTTCTTGATCAATGGAAGAGACTGTCATTCCATCGTCAGGTTTCACCTCACCATGAGAGGTCTCCATGTGGAACATTAGTTCGTCATAACTTATTCCAGATAAATCGCAGATTGGACAGCTATTCTCATTCTCTTCATGGACAAAGAACATGTGCGTCTTCATATCTGGTTCTGATAGGCCACTTTGCCCACAAATATCGCAAGTGAACATCTTGTCGTTTTGATCTATCTCTTTCACAACTAAATGAAGGAGGGGAAAAAAGACAAATCGGTAAATTGTAAAAACTATCTGCTTGTCAATATGAATATATATTATATATTCATATATAAGATTATATAATATTAGCCCCCAAAAATGTGCTTAGAACAGCATAGCACAGAAACAGGTTCTTCATCTGATCTGTGCGAAACTACTGAACTGCATAATCCCATCGACCTGCACAAGCAGTGGAAGTAGTGGAACACTTGGAAACTACCCACCCTCCAGCTGACAACTGCTCGATAGTGCAAGAGTCTTTCGTTGTCACAACGGCCACATAAGCCCGCAAACCAGAGTGGAAGAACGTCCTCTGTGGAATGCATTGCCAAGGATGACTGTGGAGGTCAAGTCATTGTGTAGAGCCTGCTGGGTTCTTGATCAATAAGGGTCTCAAAGATTATGGGGTGAAGGCAGGTGATAACAAATTAGCCACGAGTGTTGGTTCTGCTTGTATGTGTATCAGCTGATGTTGTGTACTTGGATTTTCAGAAGGCTTTTGCCAAGATGCCACACGAGGTTGCTCAACAAGCTATGAGCCCATGGTATTACAGGAAAGATTCTAGCATAGATAAACCAGTGACTGATTGGCAGGAGGCCGTGAGTGGGAATAAAGGGAGGCTTTTCTGGCTGGCTGCTGGTGACTAGTGGTGTTCCACAGGGGTCTGTGTTGTGACCCATTCTTTTTACATTATATGTCAATGACTTGGATGACAGAATTGATGGCTCTTTGGCCATGTTCGTGGACGATATGAAGATAGCTGGAGGGGCAGATAGTGTTCAGGAAGCAGAGAGGCTGCAGGAGGACTTAGATTAGGAGAAGGGGCATGTGGAATACAGTAATGGGAAGTGTATGGTCAAGCAGTTTGGTTGAAGAAATAAAAGCATAGACTACAATCTAAATGGAGAGAAAATTTATAAATCTGAGGTGCAAAGGGACATGGGAATCCTCATGCAGGATTCCCTAAAGGTTAATTTGCAGGTTGAGTCTGTGATGAGGAAGCCAAATGCAATGTTAGCATTCAATTTGAGAGGACTGGAATATATAAGCAAGGATGTGATGTTCAGTCTTTATAGAGAACTGATGAGAGCTCACTTGGAATATTGTGAGTAGTTTTGGGCCCTTTACCTAAGAAAGGCTGAGCAGACATTGGAGAGGGTTCAGAGGAGTTTCGCGAGAGTGATTCTGGGTATGAACGGGTTACCATGTGAGGCCTGTCCTCGTAGGAATTCAGAAGTTTATCGAATGTTGAAAAGCCCTCAAAAGAGTAGCTGTGGACAGGATATTTCCTGTGGTAGAGGAGTCTAGGACCAGAGTACACAGCCTCAGAATGTAGGGACATCCATTTAGAACAGAGATGAAGTGGAATTTCTATAGCCAGAAAATGGTGAATCTGTGGAATTCATTGTCACAGACAGCTGTGGAGACCAAGTCACTGGGTATATTTAAGGCAGGGGATGATAGATTCTTTTTCAGTCAAGGCATGAAGGGATACAGGGAGAAGGCAAGGGGCTGGGGCTGAGAGGAAAATTGGATCAGCCATGACGAAATGGTGTTGCAGACTCAATGGGCCAAATGGCGTAATTCTGCTTCTCTCTCTTATGATCTGATCCTCAGTCCAGGACTGCCCAAAGTAAAATGGTGACAACAGTCTGCAGATCAGCCATTACTTTAGAGAAAACTTGCTGAGATCTGAGATGACTAATGCTACAGTATAAGGGCATCTCGGATGATAGTGCATCAAACAGACAGCTGACATGTATGTGAATATAAGAAATGATCGCAAAGACTGGGTCCTTAAGGTTGTTATAGCCGGGAGTGCTAATTGGACAAGCTCCCACCACCTATTAAGTTCTCCTAAAGACGTGCGCCACAAATATCCTCCGACAACCAAGCCCTGCTCCTGGCCTTCATGTGTGGCTTAGTTACTGAGCCTGGCAGAGCCTTTTTCACCGACAGGAGAAGGGGCAAAGGTGAGTTACAGGAGAAGGGGTAAAGGTGAGTTACAGGTGGCGTAAAACCAGTCGCTTCAGGCAGATGGGGCTCATCACCTGTGGTTGGCAGCTCACCTAGAAGGAAAACTCTGATTTCAAACCTCTGCTGACTTGTGGCTATGCCCACTCATGGGGAAGGCTTCAGGAAAATCCGGACTGGAGTCCGTAAGACAGTCCTATGCTGAGTTCAGTGCCAACTGGAAACATCTGCAACACCTCTGTCATTTGGATCATCAGCTGCTTGGAGAGGGGAAGATGGTTGCACGGGCAACAGCTTGCTGCCCAGGCTTGTGTATCACGTGGACAGCTAGGGTGACCCAGACCAACAGAGGGCCTTAGACTAATGGGATATTGGCCTTTATAGTATGGGGCATGGAGTATAAACGTAAGGAGTGTTGATGCATTATCATCGTCTGTTGGCTGAGCCCGCACCTTAAATATGGAGACAACTGTATGCAATTTTTGAGGATATTCTATTATCGAAGGCACTGCAGTGATGATTCACTTGGTTGATGCCTACAGCCATACTAGCCAGAAAATAACTGATCTCATCTGATCAGAAGCTAAGCAAGCTTGGATGGAAAAGCGCCTGGGAACACCCGGTGGCGTGAGCTTCAGCTGCAACACTTCACAGGAGTTTGGATAAGTACATGGATGGGAGGGGAATGGAGGGCTATGCACCAAGCGCGGGTTCACAGGGCGAGACAGAATAATAGTTCAACATGGAAAAGGTGGGCTGAAGGCCCCTCTTCTGTGCTGTAGTGGTCCATGACTCTCTGTTGAAGGTGTCTCTGTATTGGTCCATGACTCTCTGTTGAAGGGGTCTATGTAGTGGTCCATGGCTCTCTGATGAAGGGGTCTATGTAGTGGTCCATGACTCTCTGATGAAGGGGTTGATGGCAGATTAGCTTGGTTGGGCCAATAAATATTGAAGCCATGAAGAATGAGAAGAATTTTATTAAAACACAAAATTCTGAAAAGGATAGACAGAGATGAGGAGCAGCTGCTTCTATTAGAGGACTATGACTCATTGGAATTCCCTAGGCATGTGTGAGCAGAGTTATTCAATATACTCAAGGCACAGATTAACAAGAGTTTGAATTGCAAGGGAGTCCAAGGGTATGAGGAGTATGAGTGAAAGCAATAATTAAGGCCTAGGCTGATGAAGGGCCTCGGCTCTAAACGCTGACTGTTTATTCCCCTCCATTGACGCGTCCAGCACATAATTCTCCGTAACTCCAATGAGATCCCACCACCAAGCACATCTTCCCCTCCTCTCTCCCCCCTCCTACTTTCAGCTTTCCGCAAGGATTGCTCCCTTGTCCATTCATCCCTCCTAGCACTTATCCTTGCAAGCGGAACAACTACTACACCTGCCCCTACACCTCCTTCCTCACTATCATTCAGAGCCCCAAACAGTCCTTCCAGGTGAGGCGACACTTCACCAGTGAGTCTGTTGGGGGTCATCTACTGTACCCGGTGCTCCCGGTGTGGCCTCCTGTATATCAGTGAGACCCAACGTAGATCGGGAGACCGCTCCGCCGAGCATCTACGCTCTGTCCGCCAGAAAAAGCAGGATCTGCCAGCGGCCACACATTTTAATTCCATTTCCCATTGCGACATGTTCATCCATGGCCTCCAGTGCTATCACAATGAGGCCACACTCAGGTTGGAAGAACAACACCCTATATTCTGTCTGGGTGGCCTCCAACCTGATGGTATGAACGCTGATTTCTCAAACTTCTGGTAATACTCGTCCCCCACTTTTCAATTCCCCATCCTCTTTTTTTTCCTCCCCCTCTTGCTTTATCTCCTTGCCTGTCCATCACCTCCCTCTGGTGCTCCTCCTCCTTTTCTTCCTTCCAGGGCCTTCTGTCTTCTCCTATCAGACTCGCCCTTCTCCAGCCCTCTATCTCTTTCACCAATCAACTTCCCAGCTCTTTACTTCACCCCTCCCCCGTCCCAATTTCACCTATCACCTTGTGTTTCTCCCACACCTTCTAACTCTGACTCCCCATCTTTTTTTTCCTCCAGTCCTGCTAAAGGGTCTCGGACCGAAACGTCCTGTATTTTCTCCATAGATGCTGCCTGGCCTGCTGAGTCGCTCCAGCATTTTATGTGGTGCTTATGTATCTTATAACTACTTATAGCCACATCAAGTCACCCCTCATTCTTCTTCACTCCAGAGAAAGCAGACCTAGTCTGTCTAGTTTCTCCCTTTTTCCTTGATACCCCATACCCACTAAAATCTAATCTGCTTCCCTACTTTCCAGTTCTGATAACGCTTGTTCTATTCCCAGCTCTTTGCTTTCACTTTCAGATACAGAAAATTTCAGATACTTACTTAAGTAATAGAAGCTTCGTGAGCTCAGAGAATTTTATCTGTAACCATACTCCACCATTCACTCAAAAATCAATAATTATTTGGAACAAAACTACTAGAACGAATCCCGAATCACCCTCTCCTCAATTTCACATAACTTCCATTGTTTCCGGTGTTCCATTTAACCCCGTCCCCCCACCTATTCCCAGTGCGCGTGCGCACAATCGCCGCCCTGCTTGGTAATAGACCTCATTCACCGGTGTGTCAACGAAAAGGATCCCCCAAAACTGCTATGATATTCGATATCTTTTAAATCTCAGTTATTTCATTATAACAACTGGGATAACATGACTTATGATGAGTTGGTTTTCTATAGTTGTAGCCAATATGTTTCTGGTATATGGTAACAGAAAAAGAGAGTTTATAGTTTTTTCTATTAATCAACTTGACAAAATGTTTGCGCGAGGCGGCGCGCAGGCGCAGAGTGCGGAGTGACGAGGCGCCTGATGGGAGAGCGGGGATAAGCGCCGGTCCGTCGCTGACGCCTGCGCCATTTTGTCCGCCAGCCTGCAGTTAACGTCGGCCGAGTTGCTGCAGCCTTCAGGTGGGGCCCGCGCTTTGCTGTCGCGCTGCACCGCGCCTGGTCCGGCCTGCTGTGTTACCCGTTGTTATCTCGGCTCTCCCCGTCCCCACATCGAAAGCGGGGAGTTGCCGAGTGACGCTCGGGCCTCGCCGGGAAGGGGGGCCCGCCCGGGTCCGGGCCTCGTCCTCGTCCGTCACCAAAGCTGGGTGGACTGGGTGGGTGCGAGGAACCTTCTTTCCCGGGCATCCTTCCAATTCCTCGCGTGTTCAGTGGTCGGGTTTGGGGTTACTGGGTGCTTCTGGAATTGCGCGCATTTGGCTTTTCCTGTGTTTGGGTGCTTGTTTAGTATTATCCGTTCTTCTCCAGTTCTAGCTTCTAGTCCGTGCGCCGGAGGGGAGAAGGAAGGTGTGAGAATAGGTATTTGAGGGGAGGGAGGAGGTCTGGTGCTGGAGTTATGGGTGTGGTTGCTCCCGTGGCGTTGAGAATCCTCCGTTCTGGAGTATGAACTGTTAGCGCTGTTGCCTGTTTCACCCCCTTTTACCATTTGATCATGAATGACCCCTTTTCAGCGTTTTTGACTACTCCTTCATGTTACTACACAATTGTCACTTTTCCCACGGGACGCACATGGATACGGTACGTTGATAAACCTCAAGACCGCACAGATCTAAATTCCAGAAATGTGCGCTCATATTCCGAGCGAGATTCAGTCACTGACAGGTGTCGATGGGATTAAGCTCCGAAAATGTTGCGATTAGGAATGTATTAAAACCTGTCACTAAGCGAAAAGAGAAAATATTGGCAATCCAAAGACTGGCTGGGTTCCACTGACCCGTTGCTGAATGTTATTGGTCATGCCATCAGAAAGGTGGAGAACGCCGGGCTAAGGATGCTATGGTGGCAATTTTGAGGGAATTAAATGTACAAGTTTTTAAAAAGTGATTTTATTGGAGATGGTTTCTGAAAAGGCCATGGGCTCCTAAAGCTTCGTATAGAATATTGATGATTGCCAAGAGTAGGCTATAAGTTATCGTTTTAACATTATAATTAAAACCAGAGAAGCTTTTTCAGACCGTTTTCCATACTTTGCCTGTCAGAAAGATTCAGGCTGATCTTTCATTTGGCGGTTTACTACACCTACCATCTCCAGCAATACCCATTAATATCTAAAATTCTGGTCTCTTGTTTTATTGGTCCACAACCTGTTGGATAAAGAAGTCCAAGAATTGCTGCTCTAGATTAAAAATCACTTAGACCTATGTGCTGGATCTCTTGTGTTGTGACTCTGATTCTGGCACTCTATAAGTACGTATCAACTCTGCATCTATTCAGTCAGACTTCGAAAGAATTTCTGTTTCTATGAGATCTCTTTCTTTGTTATGCTTATGTAACCTAACAACCAATCTACCATCCTTGGCACCTTTTTTGCAAGCACATTCTTCTTTCCAGAGCAACACCTTCCACATCTATGTAACCCGAGCCTAATCACAGGACAGTTTACATTGACCAATTAACCTGCTAACTTGTACACCCTTGTAGGAGGAAAATAGAGTACCTGGAGGAAATCCGCATGCTCAGGGGAAAAATGTGTTAACTTTCTTGCAGAGGATCCCAGAATTGAACTCCAAGCTCCAATGCCCCAAGCTGTAATAGTGTCATGCTATAGTGGCACCCCCATGGGGGCTGAATCAGATTTGATTAGAGATCTTAAAGTAAGAGAGCCCTTGGGGACAAGTGATCATAATGTGATCGAATTCACCCTGAAGTTTGAGAAGCGAAACTGAAATTGGATGTATCAGTATTACAGTGGGGTTAAAGAGAATTATTACAAAGGCATGAGAGAGGAGTTGGGAATTCATTGGGGAAAAAAGAACACTGGCAGGGATGACAGCACAGCAGCAATGGCTGGAATTTCTGGAAGCAATTCAGAAGGCACAGGATATATACATCCCAAAGAAGAAGTAGTATTCTACAGGAGAGATGACGTAACTGTGGCTAACAAGAGAAATCAAGGCCAACATAAAAGCCAAAGAAAGCGCATATAATAGAGCAAAAATTAATTGGAAGTTGGAAAATTCAGAAGCTTTTAAAAAAAAAGGCATCGAAAAAAAGTCATTAAGAAGGTAAAAATGGAATGTGAAGTAAGCCAGCCAATAATATCAAAAGCTTTGGATTCAAAAGTGTAAAAAAGAGGTGAGAGAGGATATCGGACCGCTGGAAAATGAGGCTTGAGAGGTAGTAATGGAGTGGGGGGGGGTGACGATATGGTGGACAAACTGAATAAGTATATTGCATCAGTCTTCACTGTGGAAGAGACTAGCAGTATGGTGGAAGCTCCAGGTGTTAGGGGACGTGGTGTGTGAATTGACTATAATGAGAGAGAAGGATGAAAGGTCTGAAGGTAGATAAGTCACCTGGACCAGATGGTGTACACCCCAGAGTTCTGAAAGAGGTGGCTGAAGATGTCGTGGAGGCATTAGTAATGATCTTTCAAGAATCACTAGACTCTGGAATGGTTCCAGAAGACTGGAAAGTTGTAAATGTTACTCCACTCTTAAGGGAAAGAGACAGAAGAAAGGAAACTATAGGCCGGTTTGTCTGACCTCAGTGGTTGGAAAGATGTTGGAGTTGATTATTAATGATGAGGTCTCAGGGTACTTGGAGGCACATAATAAAATAGGCCATTGTCAACACGGTTTCCCTAAGGGAAAATCTTGCCTGACAATTCTGCTAGAATTCTTTGAAGAAATAACAAACAGGATCAACAAAGGAGAATTAGTTGATGTGTACTTGGATTTTCAGAAGGCCTTTGACGAGATGCCACACATGAGGCTGCTTAACAAGCTACAGGCCCATGGCATTACAGGAAAAATTCTAGCATCTGTCTGTGTTGGGAGTGATTCTTTTTATGTTATATGTCAGTGATTTGGATGATGGAATTAATGGCTTTGTTGCAAAGTTTGCAGACAATATGAAGGTAGATGGAAGGATGGGTAGTTTTGAGGAAGTAGAGAGATTACCGAAGGATTTAGACAGATTAGGAGAACAGGCAAAGAAATAGCAGATGGAATACAATGTTGGGACGTGTGGTCATGCACTTTGGTATTAGAAATGAAAGGGTTGACTATTTTCTAAATGGACAGAAAATACAAAAAACTGAGGTGCCAAGGGACTTGGGAGTTCTTATGCAGAATTCCTGTAAGTTTAATTTGCATTTTAATCCTGGTGAGGAAGGCAAATGTGAAGTTAGTGTTCATTTCAAGAGAACAAGAATATAGAAGCAAAGATGTAATGTTGTAACTTGAAAAGCACTGGTGAGGCCTCCTGGAGTATTGTGAGCAGGTTTGGGCCCCTTATCTTAAAAAGGATGTGCTGAAACTGGAGAGGGTTCAAAGGAGGTTCACGAAAATTATTCCAGGATTGAATGGCTTGTCACATGAGCGTTTGATGGCTCTGGGCCTGTATTCTGTGGAATTCTCTGCTGAATGAAGCAGTGGAGGCTACTTCAGCAAATGTATTTAAGACAAGGTTGGATAGATTTTTGCATAGTAAGGGAATTTAGGGTTATGGGAAAAAGGCAGGCAAGTGGAGATGAGTCCATGGCCAAATCAGTCATGATGGGCTCGACAGGCCTACTCCTGCTCCTATTTCTTATGTTCTTATGTTATTCAGTAGAATTCAAAGAGGTCACCCTTCATTTTTCTGAAACCTATGGAATGGTGAAAGGCCTTGATAGGTTGGATGTGGAGAGGATTTTTCCTATGGTGGAAGAGTCTAAGACCAGAGGGGACAGCCTCAGAACAGAAGGGTGCCCTTTTAGAACAGAGGTGAGGAGGAATCCTCTTTAGCCAGAGAGTGGTGAATCTGTGGAATTTGTTGCCACAGGCAGCTGTGGAGGTCAAGTCTTTATGTATATTTAAGACAGAGGTTGATAGATTCTTGATTGGACAGGGCATGAAGAGATATGGGATAGAAGGCAGGAGCTTGGAGCTGAGAGGGAAAAAATAATGCAGCCATGATGAAGTAGTGGAGCAAACTGATAGGCCAAATGGCCTGATTTTCTCCTATATCTTATGGTCTCACTAGGGCTCCAAAACACTGGAAAACAATTTTTTTCCAAAGTGTTGCTTCCTCAAATTTTTTTGGTTATTATAGACATCTTGAAGCTGAACATAAATATGATTTCCGACTACTTGTACTGCGTAAGAATTTGGAGAAACAAGAAATCCTGGTACGAGAAGGAAAGCAACCAGAAGTCGTGATACATGTTGGTACCAACAGCATAGGCAGGAAGTGAGAGTTTCGGGAACTAGGCAGAAGGCTGAAGAACAGGACCTCAAGGGTGGCGTACTCAGGATTGCTGCCAGTGCTAAGTGACAGTGATGGTAAGAATTGGAGGAGATGGCAGTTGAATGCATGGCTGAGGAGTTGGTGTAGGGGGCAGGGTTTTAGATGTTTGGATCTTTGCGATCTCTTCTGGGGAAGGTGGGACCTGTACAGATTGGATGGGCTACACCTGAACTCGGAGGAGCAATATCCTTGCAGGTAGGTTTGCTAGCATGGTTCTGGAGGATTTAAACTGATTTGCAAGAGGGATGGGTCCCATAGCGGTAGAGCAGTGGAAGAAGTGCATGGAGTAAAGCCAGATCTAACATGTAAAGAGGCTTTGAGGAAAGAGAAGCAGAATGTGGTCGATGTTTAGCGATCTCTTGCAGGATGTTAGGGATAAATTTGTCCCGGTGAGGAAGATAAAGAATGGTAGGGTGAAGGAACCATGGGTGACAATCTAGTCAGGTGGAAGAAGGCAGGTTTAGGATGCAAGGATCAGATGGGTTTATTGAGGAATATAGGGAAGCAAGAAAGGAGCTTAAGAAGGGGCTGAGGAGAGCAAGAAGGGGGCATGAGAAGGCCTTGGCAAGTAGGGTAAAGAAAAACCCCAAGGCAATCTTCAATTATGTGAAGAACAAAAGGATGACAGGAGTGAAGGTAGGACCGATTAGAGATAGATATAGGTGGGAAGATGTGCCTGGAGGCTGTGGAAGTGAGCAAAGTCCTCAATGAATATTTCTCTTTGGTATTTACCAATGAGAGGGAACTTGATGGTGAGGACAATATGAGTGAGGTTGATGTTCTGGAGCATGTTGATATTAAGGCAAAGGAGGTGTTGGAGTAGTTAAAAACATTAGCATAGACCAGTCCCTGGGGCTTGATGGAATATTCCCCAGGCTGCTCCACGAGGAGAGGGAAGAGATTGCGGAACCTCTGGCTAGGATCTTTATGTCCTTGTTGTCCATGGGAATGGTACCGAAGGATTGGAGGGAGGCGAATGTTGTCCCCTTGTTCAAAAAAGGTAGTAGGGATAGTCCGGGTAATTATAGACCAGTGAGCCTTGCGTCTGTGGTGGGAAAGCTATTGGAAAAGATTCTGAGAGATAGGATCTATGGGCATTTAGAGAATGATGGTCTGATCAGGGACTGTCAACATGGTTTTGTGAAGGGCATATTGTGTCTAACGAGCCTGATAGAGTTCTTTGAGGAGGTGACCAGACATATAGATGAGGGTAGTGCAGTGGATGTGATCTACATGGATTTTAGTATGGCACTTGATAAGGTTTCACACGGTAGGCTTATTCAGAAAGTCAGAAGGCGTGAGATCCAGGGAAGTTTGGCCAGGTGGATTCAGAATTGGCTTGCCTGCAGAAGGCAGAGGGTGGTGGTGGAGGGAGTGCATTCAGATTGGAAGGTTGTGACTGGTGGCGTCCCACAAGGATCGGTTCTGGGACCTCTACCATTTGTGATTTATTTTTTTTTATTAATGATCTAGATATGGGGTAGAAGGGTGGGTTGGCAAGTTTGCAGATGACACAGGTTGGTGATGTTGTGGGTAGTGTAGAGGATTGTCAAAAATTGCAGAGAGACATTGATAGGATGCAGGAGTGGGCTGAGAAGTGGCAGATGGAGTTCAACCCAGAGAAGTGTGAGGTGGTACACTTTGGAAGGACAAACTCCAGGGCAGAGTACAAAGTAAATGGCAGGATACTTGGTAGTGTGGAGGAGCAGAGGGATCTCGGGGTACATGTCCACAGATCCCTGAAAGTTGCCTCACAGGTAGATAGGGTAGTTAAAAAAGCTTATGGGGTGCTAGCTTTCGTAAGTCGAGGGATAGAGTTTAAGAATCACGAGGTAATGATGCAGCTCTATAAAACTCTGGTTAGGCCACACTTGGAGTACTGCATCCAGTTCTGGTCACCTCACTATAGGAAGGATATGGAAGCATTGGAAAGGGTACAGAGGAGATTTACCAGGATGCTGCCTGGTTTAGAGAGTATGGATTATGATCAGAGATTAGGGGAGCTAGGGCTTTACTCTTTGGAGAGAAGGAGGATGAGAGAAGACATGATAGAGATGTACAAGTTAAGAGGAATAGAGAGTGGACAGCCAGCGCCTCTTCCCCAGGGCACCACTGCTCAATACAAGAGGACATGGCTTTAAGGTAAGGGGTGGGAAGTTCAAGGGGGATATTAGAGGAAGGTTTTTTACTCAGAGAGTGGTTGGTGCGTGGAATGCACTGCCTGAGTCAGTGGTGGAGGCAGATACACTCATGAAGTTTAAGAGACTACTAGACAGGTATATGGAGGAATTTAAGATGGGGGGGTTATATGGGAGGCAGGGTTTGAGGGTCAGCACAACATTGTGGGCGAAAGGGCCTGTGCTGTACTGTTCTATGTTCTAGGAAATTAGCTTTTATTTAATTGCATAACGATGCTAAGCCAAAAATTTTTGTTGATGAATTTCATTTGTACTCAGTATCTCTGGTGTACTTCAGTGTCTGAGGCTTCCCGCATGAGTGTCCAACAATAATCATTAAGCATTGATGGATTCCAGTTGCCCTGATACCGTTTCTCCATGACCACAATGTCCTGGTGAAACCTTTCACCATGCTCATCACTGACAGTGCCAAGATATGCAGGGAAGAAGTCTAAATGGGAACTAAGAAAATGAATCTTCAGTGACATGTTGCACTTCATGTTTTTGTATGCTTAAAGCCTGTTGTCAAGCAGCTGCATGTAGTGCATTGTGCTCTGTAGATGCCAAGAAAATTTTCCACAACATCCTTGAATACCTTTCAAGTGATTTTCTCCGGTCCCACTGGAAGTTCTTCGAATTGCCTGTCATTGTTGACCTTCTTGATTTGTGGGCCAACAAAAATGCCCTTCTTAGTGTTGGCATCATTTATTCTAGGGAGACTTCTGTCTCAAATATCGAAATTCTTCACAGAAAATTTGGTGCCTGCTGACAGCAGATTCCATCCTTACTGTCTTGAATCCAGTAATTCTACTTTTGCCTTTGACAAACCCAAGTCATTTAATTCAGATTGAGTTATCAGATGATGCTCACTTGACATAAAAGGTTCAAATTTTGTAGCAGTGTTTTCCATTCCTGGCTCATGCATCATAACATCTTTGCCTGCCTCCTGTAGACTCTTTCTGGTGGCTTTGGGAAGGGTCTCATGGCTGAAAGGAGATTGTGGTATTCAGTGGACTTCTTGTTTTTAGCAGAGAAACCAGACACGCTACGCTGGTCAGACAGAAGTAGCAGTCTGTCACATGATCTTCCTGCTCTCACCATATCATCGGGATAGCTAACAGCATTGACATCTGAGTACCTCTGAGCCAAGGTCTAAGATTGACAGTGCATGGTGTGCAACACGTGAGGAGCCCAGGCTTTGTTTTGGTCACCAGTTTTACACCCAAAGTAGAGCTGACAGGCTTTCTCAATAAGAGTAGTCATGTTCCGTCTTTGAAATTTAAGAGTGTACTTGTCACAAATATAACAAAGTATCACGGCTAATGCAACATTGGCAAGACATTTTGATATTCTAATTACTTTATTAGAATGAATACACACAGTATGCTATGCACATAAAGCATGTGCGTCATCGTGATTGCGTACCGATATCCATGTAAATACAATGCATAGAATGGTGTGAGCATGATGCTTTTATATAGCCTTTTAAAACCTGTCCTGCCACACAGCATACACCCTGTTTAAGCATTCTTGGAAAAGATGGAAAACTTTTCAGCTTACGTTGTGGGCAACATTTTAATTGACTTGAATTATGAATTGAAATAACAAATATAGGAAATTTTAAAACAAAACTGGTGTGTGATAGGGAAATTTCATGGTGATTTTCATGATCAACAGCCCAAGATCCATAAGATGTGTCCAAACTTATTCAGGAAGCACAATCTGTGTCCAGTGGAATAAAGGGCAAAACTTCCTCATTATTTCTCATCCGTGGATATTACCTTTTAAAGGTTTCTGTAAAAGACACTTGGGTGTCTCTTAATACCAACAGCATTTTAGTGTTTAAACTTGTATTTTTTGAAAATATTTTTCCACAAAAAGGGGCACTACTCATTTTTTTATTGTGACTTATTTGTTATGCCTGCAAGTTTCATATCATTTCAGAGACAATAAACCTGTTTCTGGTTTTTTTTTTACACACGGTTTCTTCTGCCAAGCACATGCCTATGTATTTATTCTGCTTATATGCATAAGGTACCTCGCATCAAATTCTTTCATCTATCCTTGTATCATCAGTAAATATTTACTCCTGAAGTCCTCATCTAAATCATTGAAGTCGATTGTGAACAGCAGAGCCTCAACACCAATTTCCTGTGGCATTCCCCCATGGTTGCAAGTTCCCATTTGTTTCTATCACTTCCTGCCTGATAACACTTTGAAACCCTCAACATGGTGTACTCTACTGCCTTGATCATTGTAGTTGCTTGCCTCCTTTCCCATTTTCTGTAGTTTCACATAAGAGAAGGATCCTGGAATGTTTAATTCCCAAATGTCACTTTGCAGCCTCAAAGATTGCATGCCATTTATGATATTTTATAAATACTGTGTTTATTCATTTATTCCATTAAGGGCCTTTAACTTTGCTTTTCTTCCACTTTCCCCTATTCTGACTATAATAGGAGGTACGTATGCTTTCGCGTGTGCATTCACTGGTTTTTACAGTGGCAGGTTATCATTTTCCTGTTCATGTTATCACGTTGATCCTTTTATGAACTTTGGTTAGCAAGTTGCAGTGCAAGGGTGTAATTTTGAGGCTTTATAAGATGCTGTTGAGGCCTCACTTGGAGTATTATTAGATTAGGAGAACACTCAGTCCTTTTTTATTGTCATTTAGAAATGCATACATGCATTAAGAAATGATAGTGTTTCTCCGGAGTGATATCACAGAAAACAGGACAGACCAAAGACTAACACTGACAGAACCACATAATTATAACATATAGTTACAGCAGTGCAAAGCAATACCATAATTTGATGAAGAACAGACCATGGGCACAGTTTAAAAAAAAAAGTCTCAAAGTCCCAAGTCGATCGACTCCCGAGTCCCCGATAGCGGCGGCAAAAGGGAGAAACTCCCTGCCATAAACCTCCAGGCACCGTCAACTTGCCGATGCCTTCGAAGCAGCCGACACTGAGTCCATCAGTCCGAAAACTTCAAGCTTCCGACCAGCGTCTCCGATACAGCCTCCCGAGTGCCATCGTCTGCCAAGTGCCTTCGACCTCTCCCCAGCCGCTGAAACACGCAAAGCAGAGGATTTTGGGGCCTTCAGTTCCAGAGATTCTGGTTACCACACAGTAGCAGCGGCAGCGAAGCGGGCATTTCAGAAGTTTTCCAGATGTTCCGCTGTGCTCTCACGTCTGTCTCCATCAAATCAGAATTGTGCACAGTCCCCTACTTGACAGATAACAGATATTCATCACCGAAGTGGCCGCGCCGCTGCCGTTACAATGAGCAATTGAGCAATTTATTATCTAAGAAAGGATGTGCTGACGTTGGAGAGGATTCAAAGAAGGTTCACAAAAAATATTCTGGGATTAAAAGGCTTGTTATATGACGTATTTGATGGCCCTGGGCTTGTACTCACTGGAATTCAGAAGAATGGGGGGGGGGGGGGGGGAATCTCATTGGTTCCTATCGAGTTCATTGCCATGGGCAGCTGTGGAGACCAGGTCAGTGGATATATTTAAAGGAGAGGTTGATAGATTTTTGATTGGTCAGGGCATGAAGGGATATGGGGAGAAGACATGAGATTGGTGCCAAGGGGGAAATTGATCAGCCATAATGAAAAGGCAGAGCAGGATCGATCGGCCAAATGGCCTAATTCTGCTCCTATATCTTAAGAAAGGAACATACACCATTGCAAGCTCAAAGTATAACTTGAAGTGAATGAACAAGGGATTGGGGATGGAATATATAATGGTAATAATAATGTTATTTAGTATGAAAGGATGTAAAGAATCAAATTATTATTGAACTGCACTGAGATTTTTAGTTTTAAGGGCTTTGAAAGTCCAGGTGTTAGAAACAAAGGGGTGAAATGCAGATACAGTGAGTAACTTGGTTTATTGGCCTTTATGACATAGATATGGAGTATAAAAGTAGGTGGTGGGGGCGTTTGGCTGCATTATTCCAGGGCTCTGGTTAAACTGTAGTTGGAGAAGTGCTTCGTTCAGGGGTTCTCAACCTAGGGTTAACAGACCCTTGGATAATGGTAGGCTTCCATGGCACATAAAAGTTGGGAGCCCCTGACTTAATTATATGCAGTTTTGTTCTGTGTTTAAAGATGTAGTTGCTTTGAGAATTAGTGCAGAAAAGGTTCATCAGATTCCTGTGATGAAAATGGGTTGGGCCTATTCTCATTGGTTTTTCAAGATTGACATAATGAAATTAGCAGACTCAATGGTCTGAATGGCTTACTTCTGCTCCAATGTCTTGCGGTCTTGGCCTGGGCATTAAGTAGGTATATTTTCAGGATTATTGCTCACATCTGCAGAAAACTATCTGCATGTCTCAATGACAGTTGTCCAGTAGCATTTAGATCTACTATGATGAATTGCTTTGAGAGGTTGGTCATGAAGCATAAATACCTTAAGTGGGTTGGATCTGCTCCAATTTGCCTATAGGTTCCAACAGTTCAACAGCAGATGTCATTTCATTAGCTCTTCACTTATCTCTGGAATATCTGGATAATGAAGTTGCATACATCAGATGCTCTTCATTGACTACAGATCAGCGTTCAATACTATCATCCCCTCAAAACTAATCAACAAGCTCTAAGACCTAGACTTTGATATTTCCTGTGTAATTCAATTCTTGATTTCCTCACTTACAGACACCAGTCAGTTCAGATTGGCAACATTTCCTCCACAATCTCCATCCGCACAGGTGCACCACAAGGCTTTGCACTTAGTCTCCTGCTCTACTGGCTTCACACTTATCACTCTGTGGCTAAGCACAGTTCAAATGCCATTTTTAAGTTTACTGACGACAGCACTGTCGTTGCCGAATCAAAGTTACAGACAAATCAGCATATAGGAGGAGGTTGAAAATCTAGCTGAGTGATGCCATAACAACAGCCTCTTACTCAATCTCAGTAGGACCAAGGAGCTTATTGTTGACTACAAGAGGAACGCAGGTCCATTAGCCAGTCCTCATTAGGGTTTCAGAGATGGAGAAGGTCAATGACGTTAAATTTCTTGGTGTCATTTTATCAGAGGATTTGACCTTGGACTAGCACTTTAGTGCCATCGCAGAGAAGACAGGACAGTGCCTTTACTTTCTTTGAAGTTTGCGCAGATTCAGCTTGTCATCTAAAACTCTAATATTTACCCTTGTATTTCTTTGTTATACTGTGAAAGCCTGCAAGAAAATTAATCTCAAGGTAGTATATAGTGGTATATATGCAGCGCGCGTGGCCTCTCCGCTGAATGATATCTGTAATCTGTCAAGTTGGGGACCGTGCACAATTCTGATTTGATTGAGACAGATGTGAGAGTATGGAGGAACATCTAGAGAAACTTCTGAAATGTCCGCTTCGCTGCCGCTGCTACTGTGTGATAACCGGAATCTCTGGAGCAGAAGGCCCCGAATCCTCGGCTTTGCTTGTTTCGGCGACCGGGCTAGGTCGAAGGCGCTTGGCAGAGGATGATGCTCGGGAGGCTGTATTGGAGAGGCTGGTCGGAAGCTTGAAGTTTTCGGATGGACAGACTCGGTGTCGGCTGTGGTTGGCTGTTTCCAAGGCATCGGCAGTTGTCGGTGCCTTGGAGGTTTATAGCAGGGAGTTTCTCCCTTTTGCCACCTGCTATCGGGGACTCGGGAGTCGATCGGGACTTGAGACTTTTATTTACTGTGCCTGTGGTCTGTTCTTTATCAAATTATGGTATTGTTTTGCACTGCTGTAACTATATGTTATAATTATATGATTCTGTCAGTGTTAGTCTTTGGTCTGTCCTGTTTTCTGTGATATCACTCCGGAGAAACATTGTATCATTTCTTAACGCATATAATCATTTCTAAATGACAATAAAAGAGGACTGAGTGTTCTCATAATCTAAATATGTACTTTGATAATAAAGTTACTTAGAACTTTGAATAATCATTCTATCTCCTAGAGCCAAGACATTCTTTCTCACTTTCTATCCCCATGCAGCATAGTGCTGTGGTCAGTTTGCTTGTCCTGTAAATTAAACTGTGCTTCTGTTGTCACGGTCTGGAAAACCTACTGCTTGAAGTGTGAAGGTTGCCCACAACAGCAACCCTGGTGGTTACCCCTTCCTGTTGCTGTTGGCTGGTCAGTTCTGTAGTTCCTGTGATTGCACCATGTTCAAATATCCACTTTGCTTTAATCCTTTCCTGATGCATTGGTGCCTGAATCTCAGACTACTGAGTCGAAGGTCCTCAAGCTATTCATACTGCAAATGTAGGTTCCGATCATCTCCACCAGCATCCGCATTCTCAGTTAAACACGTGACCTACTATGATATTTATTTAATTCTGTATTCAGAGTTCACACTCTGGCCCAGAAAATTAGGTATATTCTCATAGTCATTCTACCTTTTACAGTCTTAAAACAGTGACTTGTTAGCAAAAATTTCCCATCTGCACAGGGTCCTTGGAAATATTTCAAATTATTCTGCACTTATTTTTTTTAATAGCTGTAAATGGCGGTATTTCATGATACAGCATTGGTTTTTTCACAAGTATTTGAAATAAGATGAAGTTTTTTTCAAAATCCACAAGATTTTGTTGAACTGAAAAGTGTAATATCAAGACCTTGTGCAACTTAAGTCCAGAAGGAAGTGGTAGTTGAAGTGCAGTATTAAACATGTTCACTGTATTAAATTTTAAATGCCTAGAAGGTGGCAATGGCAAACCACTTCTGTAGCTAAGTTTACCAAAAACAATCATGGTCATACCGATGGAAGACTGTGATCGCCCACGTCATACATGATTGTGCTGGATAGCTTGTGTGTGCTTTGTGCTGTTTGTGACTGTTAGTTCTGTGTTTTGCACCCTGACCCCAGAGTAGCACTGTTTTGTTTGGCTGTATTCAGGATCATTCATATATGGTTGAATGATTCAAATTGAATGCAGCATGGCAGTTAATGATGAATACTTTTTGTCAAATGGAGCTGTAGTGATTCTGCTTAAACCATTATACAAAACGTTAGTTACAGGGAAAATATTTAATCTCTGTGTGCGGGTCTTGTTAACATAAGAGAAATGATTGCAAAGGTGCAAAATCTTTTTAAATCCAAAACTTGCAAGAACAAATGCTTCAAGTGATGACATGGATTTGATAATTGTACTTCAGTAGAATTTGTTAAACTAAGCTATGTAAAGTTGGATTGACTATAAGACATGGGAGCAAAATTATGCCATTTGGCTCACTGGATCTGCTCTACTATTCCATCATGGCTGATTTATTATCCCTCTCAACCCTATTTTCCTCTCTTCTCCCTGTTATCTTTAACATCCTTACTAATCAAGAACCTATTGACTTCTGCTTTAAATATACCCGATAACTTGGCCTCCACGGCCACCTGTGACAATGAATTAAACAGATTGGAAATAACTTGGAAAATGTGTAGTTTAGCTGGTTGATGGTTGGGTTCAGTTGTTTTATCTTGGCAATCCATTGCAAATGTTTTGACGCCAGATGAGGAGACATCATCAGCGCACAATTCACTTGTGTGTCTTCCGAATGCTTGGCCTTTATATACTTATCAGTCAGTTGATAAACTCAATCATGACATTGTGGGGGGGGGGGGGGTTCGTCGCTGATTGGTTGCAACAAGACCCCCTTCCCATGTCGCAATTGAGTTTCCATAATGATGATCCATCAACTAATTGTTAAGTGTATAAAGACCAAGTATTCGAAGGATACACAGGTGAACAACACACTGATGTCTTCTCGTATGATAACAAAACATTTGCAAATGGATTGCCAAGATCAGAGAACAAATCAACCCAACCGTAGTACAGATTCACCAGCTCTGGCTAAAGAAATTCCTCCTCATCTCCATGTTAAATGGTTGTCCCCCTACTCTGAGATTCTGTCCTCTGGTCCTAGACTCCCCCCACTATAGGAAACATCCTCTCCATATCCGTGCTGTCTAGGCCTTTCAATACTCAATGTGCTTCAGTGAGATCCCCTCTCATTCTTCAAAACTACAGCAAGTACAGTCCCAGAGCCATCAAATGCTCCTTGTATGTTAACCCTTTCATTTTTGGAATCATTCTCATGATCCTCCTCTGGACCCTCTCCAATGCAAGCACGTCTTTCTGCTGGTCATGAGTTTGTGATTTACTGTGTTTGTGTGGGGGAAAACCATCGGTTCTGGTTTTCTTCCTTTTCCACAGTTGCAGTGTTGACTTTAATAATTTAGGGGATGTTTCATTGCAGACATGGCAAGCCCTGTGAAAGACAATTACAGAATGAGAAGCTACAAGAACAAAGCATTAAACACTCAAGAAATGCGAAGGCGACGTGAGGAAGAGGGAATTCAATTACGAAAACAGAAAAGGGAAGAGCAGGTGCGTAGTGAAGAAAGCTTTGAAAATACTAATGGATGATTAATCACATTTTATATCTAATAGTGTGTTTTTTCTTAATGCTCTAGTTGTTCAAACGCAGAAATGTGGCTGTACCTGGTGATGATGAAGTCATGTTTGAAAGCCCCATTCAGGATCCTGACATAAGTTCAACTGTGGTATCTATGCCTGGAGTAAGTGGAAGGAATTAAAATGTTGTCTTCAGTTTAAGATTAAACTAAAACTGTTAATTGGTTCAGCACAACATTATGGCTTGAAGGGGCTGTTCTCTTTATTCTGTTCTATTTAACTCTTGTACATCCATAGGAAGGTGTAATCACAGTAGAAATGGTACAGATGATATTTTCAGACGATCCAGATCAGCAGCTTGCAGCAACACAGAAGTTTCGGAAATTACTTTCGAAAGGTAAGAATCTGTTTTGTGAAGAAATCCTACTGTGGTTTGGATTTTGTAATGAGGAACATATATTTTACACCAATCCTTGAGGGAAAAAGTGTCTGCTTGCCTGCTACAGCTCCCAGAATCAGTTTTCTGTACAATTGATTCTATCCTCAAAGGAGAGGCATGGTGCTGCCAGAGAATCTTTTGGACACAAATCCCGGTAGTGACTTGGGTCATTTCACACCCAAGTCACAAACGTGTCCTCTGACACAGCTGGCTAACAAAATAGTGCTTTAGAATGAGTCAAATCTTCCATGAATGCACAATGCGTGGGTAATGCATTGAAGTGGATAGAAAATTGGATGGCTGACAGGAAACAGAATAGGCATAGTTGCATGTTTAACAAGATATGAGTTTTGTACCATGGGTCAACACTGGAGCTTTAACTTGTTATGATTAATCAAGGATCAAATTTATTTGCTGTATACACTCTGCCACTTTATTAGGTACCTCTCACACTAAATAAAGTGGTCACTGAGTGTAAATTCATGGTCCTCTACTGCTGTAGCCCATCCACTTCTTGGTTTGACGTGTGCTTCTGCACACCACTTGTAACACATTATTATTTGAATTTCTGTTATCTTCCTATCAGTTTGAACAATGTGTTTTTGCTCACAGAACTGTCACTCGCTGGATATTTTGTTTTTCCACACTATTCTCTATAAACTCTAGAGACTTGTGTGAGAAAATCTCAGGAGATCAGCAGTTTGAGATGCTCAAACTAATCTGTCTGGCACCAGCAATCATTCTGCAATCTCTTTGATCACATTTCTTCCCCATTCTGTTGTTTGGTTTGAACAACAACTGAACCTCTTGACCATGTCTGCACGTTTATATGTATTGAGTTGCTGCCGCATGATTGGCTGATTAGATATTTGCATTAACCAGAAGGAGTATCTAATAAAGTGGCCACCGAATGTACGTTTACATGTATTAGGAATTTGCTGATGTAAGTGATTTGGATGAAGGTGGTCATGTTACGAAGATGTGTGGAGGACATGCGGTTACAAGGTGATATAAAGTAGGAAGTGGATGAAGAATTGATTGGAATATAGTATGGGAACACAGCAGACTGCCCATTTTGCAGAAAAACTGCTATCTAAATGGTAGCTGGATATAGAGCTCTTGATGCAAGGGGATCTTTGATTTTGTTTTAAAAAAGGCTAGAATGAAAATATAACTAGTTCTCAAAGCTAACCATGTTATTCATTAGGAGAATTAAATACAGAAAGAAGATGTCATGCTGAAGATAAAACATGAGTGAGAGTACATTCTGAATACTGTAAATTGTTTACCTGAAAGTGTTGTAAACCTTGAAGGACTGTCTGGAATTGGAGATGGTAATCATGTGAGATAACACTGGACAGCTATGCCTTGTAACTGCTGGAGGTTGAGTTTTGAAGAGTGAGTTGACTCAAGTGATCAAGTTTTGGAGGGTGGTTATGGCAGATCATCAGTGTTCTCCATCATTTCACTATATAATTAACAGCCATTTGGGCATGTTTCGTAGTGTGATGGCAGCTGTAGGATTTCTGAAGTGTACCACAACAGCTGCAGATGTCCATGTACAGTTCAGCAATGCTTCCACTGACAGCTGGACTGCAGGTTATATTCTGACCTTGAATTCCTCCGTGAGGTTTAGGAATGGAGAGTGAATTTGAATTAATTACCCTACACTTGCAATGTCCATGTACTGCAGAATTCTGCATCAGATCACAAGTGGTGTTCCCTTGAATGGAAAAGAATTAATTTACTATTTAATTATATTTTAATTTAACCAATTCTTTCCTGCACTCTGATTTTTCACTTCACCTGCCTATCAGTTCCCTCTGGGGCCCCTCCTCCTCCCCTTTCTCCAATTGTCCATTCTTCTCTCCTATCAGATTCTTTCTTCTCCAGCCCTTGACTTTTCCCACCCACCTGGCTTCCTTATCACCTTCCAGCTAGCCTCCTTTCCTAACCGCCACCTTTTTATTCTGGCATCTTCCCCCCACCCTGTACTTCTCGGTCCTGAAGAAGGGTCTGTGCCTGAAACGTTGGCTGTTCACTCTTTTCAATAGATGCTGCCTGACCTGCTGAGTTCCTCCAGCATTGCTTTAGATTTCCTGCATCTGCAGACTTTCTCATGTTTGTATTTTTTTTAACTTGCTCAAAGCTTTTTCAGATTTTTGAGGTATTTGAAGCTTTGAAAATTCATTATAGATCTTTGGTTGTTTGGGGGGGTGGGTGAGAGTTATTTATCTGCATATCAGTACTTTTTCTTGAGTGATATGCATTTACATAGTATGAAAATCTTCCAAGTGGTTTCTGCATTTCCACTGGGGGGAGGATAACCAGAGTCATCTTGAGGTCTGTCACGAGCATCGCTGAATTGCTGTTGATGACAAAACCTGCCTCCGTGGGATTCTCCAGTTAATGTGAATGGTCGCCTAACCACTAGATGATGCTGTACAGCTGATTTTATAACCCTTATAGAATCCCACAGTATATCTGTCCTGAACTTCAACAATTGAAACATCAAGCCAGTTTATTTTTCTGACACCTTTCCCTCACAACTGTTCATTATTTTTCTTCAATATATATCCATCTATTTCCTTTTTAAGGTTCCTTTGCATTTTGATTCCATCACCCTTTCAGGAATTGAGTTCTAGGTTATTAACTTCTGTATGCATTAATTTCTTGCCCTTGGTGAATATTTTAAATTTGCAGTTTTTTGTAACAGACATAAGTGATAGAGCATATAAAGTAGGAAAAAGCTATTAACACCAAATTTGAATATCAGTACGGATTCTAAGTTGTGTAGTCTAAGAGCAGTTTCAGCTTCAATTTCTCCATACACAACATGGTATGTTTCTGATTTGTCTTAAAGGACAGTGGGTGATGATGATCTCATTGCAAGCCTGGGTGGAAGGTATGGAGATCCTGAGATGCCCAGCCATCAGGATCTCCCTCTCAGCCTCACCAGTGTAGTCCAAAGGAAGGCTTATAAAGCAATATCATCTTGGCAGCAGGAGCTGCCGGAAGGATGTTCAATGACATCCAGCTGCCTTAGGGGCTCCACTCTGGATTTTCTGTCTGGGTTTACTCCCGTAGCCCTAGTCTCTCCCGAGGCTGCCCACAAGGCAATGGGGCTGTCTACCCATAGTTGGGGATCTGGTTCACGAGCACCAGGGCATGTCCACATGCCAGTGGGCCTGCGTGCTGTGTGTTCAGGGGCCAGACCTCCTCCCCTTCCTCTGTAGTTCGGCCTAAATCCAAAATGGAGTTCCTTTTCCATGTATCACCAGCGAGGAGGCACTACACAAGGCTTGCTGTTGGAGAGGCTATATGCTGGCAGGCAGAGACTTACGCATTCAGCTCTCCTTTTCACAAGACTGCTAGCCAGTGGTGGAAGCTGAAAGTGCCAGAGCGATAAGCACCACCCACTACACTACCATACTCGGCACATCACAGCAACCATTTTGACACCTATTTCTGATTATTGCAGTTAAATCTCGTCAGTAACTTTTCTGTAACCTCGCTAGCCGTTCTTAATTGGAGGAGGTTCACAAAAATGATTCTGTGATTGAAAGGCTATCATGAGAAGCATTTGATGGCTCTGGGGCTCTACTTACTGGAATTCAGAAGAATGAAAGGGATCTCATTGAAACCTATTGAATTGAAAGGCCTCAATAGAATGGATGTGGAGAGGATGTTTCCTATGGTGGGCAAATCTGAAGACTAAAGGATGTAGCCTCAGAGTAGAGGGATGTCCATTTAGAACGGAGATGAGAAGGAATTTCTTTAGCCAGTGAGTGGTGAATCTGTGGAATTTGTTGCCCCCAGTGGCTGTGGAGGCCGAGTGTTAATATATTTAAGGCAGGGGTTGATATTCTTGTTTATTCAGACATGAGGGGATATGGGGAGAAGTTAGGAGATTGAGCCTGAGCCAGAAATAGATCAACAATGATGAAATGGCAGAGCAGACTCGATGGGCCAAAGGCCTAATTCTGCTCCTGTATCTTAATGGTGTTAATTTGACACCTGGAAGTATATGCAGTACTCCAACTTGAGGTCTTGCAGTTCATTTTAAAGGTTTCCAATGTTTTCGTTTTATGATCAATGCCTCTAATTTATAAAATATCCCATAGTTATTAAATTACCCCCTTAACTTCTGCCATCTGAAAGGATATGACATGTCTGTCCTCTGTTCACTTTTCTCTGGTACTCCGGTAGAAAGAGTAACCACTTAGATTGTGTTCTGTCTCTCTCCAATAAAAACAATGCTGGAGATAGTTGATGGATGGTAGACGAGTTTATGCTTCAAACTGTCTGCTCGAAAGATCAATCCCTTTACGGATGCTGTCTGACTTTTGACTTTAGCCTTTTCTGCTTTTATTTTATATTATCAGCTTTTGTAGTACTTTTAGATGCTCTCCATTCTGTGTTCCTGATTTGTATCAAATTTCAGTTACCACATGTATCACATTTTGTGTAAACTAGGGAAGTCAATGTTCTAAAATGAGTTTGGAGTACAGATTTAATGTACACTTTTGAAACAGTTCCTAGCATCAATATGAAGAACCAATCTGGGGAAGAGACTGACTTAATGTTGTGCATTGATAGGATTGGGTAGTAGCCTTATTATAAGAAATCGCTAAGAAAAGTGGTCATATTACAGGTTCCCATTGCAGTGACATTATTTATTCAAACCTTAGGACATAGGAGCAGAGTTAGGCCACTCATCCCATTGAGTCTCTTCCACTATTCTATCATGGCAGAGCAGTCTCATAATATGATCCTTTCACACCCCGGCTTCTGTTTTCCTACCTTCTCCCATAACCCTTGATGCCCTGATTAATCAAGAACCTATCAACTTCTGCCTTAAGTATGCCCGATCACTTGACCTGCACAGCCATCTCTGGCAATGAATTCACCACCCTCTGGCTAAAGAAAGTTTTCCTCATTTCTGTTCTAAATGGATGACCCGCTATTCTGAGGCTGTGCCTTCTGTTCCAAGACTCTGCCACGACAGGAAGCATACTCTCCACATCAAATTTATCTCGGTCTTTCAATATTCATAGGATTCAATGAGATTCCCCTTCATTCTTCTAAACTCCAGCAAGTACAGGCATAGAGCCCCTTCAATGCCTGCACTTTTTTTTTAGATAAAGGGCCCAAAACTACTCTCAATATGAATACAGCAGTGTGGTCTGACCAATGTCTCAACATTACATCCTTGATTTTGTATTCTAGTCCCTTCGAAATGAACGCTAACGTTGTATTTGCCTTCCTTGCCTCCGATTCAAACTGCAAGTTAACCTTTAAGGAATCCTTCATAGGGTCTTCCAAGTACCTTTGCACCTGAGTTTTTAAATTTTCTTCCCATTTAGAAAATAGTCTCTGCCTTTATTTCTTTTACCAAAGTGCATAACATGCACTTCCCTACACTGTTTCATCTGCCACTTCCTTGCCCATTCTCCCAGATCTGCAGACACGCTGCTTCCTCAACACCACCTGCCCCTCGGCGTATCTTCATATCATCTGCAGACTTGGACACCAAGCCATCAATTCATTCATCTAATTCATTGTGAAATGAAGTGGTCTGAACACCGACCTCTGTGAAACACCACTAGTCACCAGCAGCCAACGGAGAAGGCCTCCTTTATTCCCAGTCTTTGCCACCTAGCATTCACCTAATCTTCTATCTATGCCAGTAATTTTCCTGTAATACCTCTTATCTTGTTAAGCAGCCTCATGTGTGGCACCTTGTCAGAGGCCTTCTAAAAGTCCAAGCAAACAACATCGCTAAACAAATACTATGGGCATACAGGTCAAGAATTTTTTTTTAAATCGCTCGTTTATTTGCTTAAACCTGAGTGATCTAACTGTGTCTTGTCAGATTAAGATCTGGTTACCAACGTCTTTTGCCAACTTTATTTTCTGGACAACTTGAAATCTTACTTTCCCTTGCCATCCTACAATGCATCTGGGATCAGAAGATTATGAGTTTCCTTAAGAATTTATCTATTTCCTTTCCATCTATATTTTCCTAGTTCTTTTCCTGTCTCGATCCTTGTTCATGTCAGCTTCATCCTCATTAAGCATCTCAAACTGATTCTCTCCCTCCATTGTTTAAATTATTTTACTTCTCATATTTATAAAAGCCATTTTCTTTCCAAAACTAGCTACCTTATCATGCGCTGCCCTTTCCTAGTTGTATGCCTTTCCAGTTTTTCCTTTTTGTTTTTCCTGTTCTTCAGTACCTGACATTTGTCACAAACCTTCTCCATTTGTTAATGGAGGAAACGGCATTCTTCATAAGAATTGGCCAGTTGTCCCATACTCTGGATGGATTCTGCAAATTTAAATTATAACCCTAAATTTAGCAATGAAATCCTAACTTACATTTTGACATTGATGTTTTAGTCGTTTTTTCAAGATCTGCTGTTCGTGACAAAAGTAGCATTTTTGTCGATCCTTAGTTCTGTGACTTGTAAGAGCTTCTGCGTTTTCTTCAGCAACACTTGATTCACAGGTCTTATTACATACATTTTAATATGCATTCAGTATAGTATTGATTCCCATGTAATTGCATATCTTGTAATTACTTCAAGATTTTTTTTTTTGCTTAAAACATTGAGTAAGTTTCTCTGTTTACCCTACAGTCATTGGCCATTTTATTACGTACAGGGTTGGAACCTAGAGTGGTCTTATGTTGTAGCCCATCCACTTCAAGGTTCAACATGTGCATTCAGAGATGCACTTCTGCACACGTTGTGACACGCAGTTATTTGAGTTATTGTTGCTTTCCTGTCAGTTTGAACCAGTCTAGCCATTCTCCTCTGACCTCTCTGATTAACAAGGCATTCTCACCCACAGAACTGCCGCTCACTGGATTTTTTTTTAATCCTACTGTACCATTCCCTGTAAACTCTAGAGACTGTTGTGTGTGTGTGTGTGAATATCCCAGGAGATCCCACCCTATCTGACACTAACAGACAATGAAAGCCACTCAGATTATACTTCCCCATTCTGATGTTTGGTCTGAACAACACTGAACCTCTTGTCAATGTCTGCATGTTTTTATACATTGAGTCAATGATTGGCTGATTAGTTATTTGCATTAATGAGTGGGTGTACCCAATGAAGTGGCCACAGTGTACACTGTATATACATGTATATTTTTACAGTATACATTGGTATGTTTTTGACATTTGTGATCTATTGGTCATAAAACAATTGGAATGGTGGAGAGATTTTAATTTTTGGTTTTGCCATTTTTCTCTTTAGAGCCTAATCCTCCTATAGATGAGGTTATAAATACACCAGGCATTGTGCCAAGACTTGTGGAATTTTTGAAGCGTAACGAGAATTTTACCCTCCAAGTGAGTATATTTTGAAGTGTAGAATTTGTTTCCTTTACCAGTGTTTTTTTTGTGTCTTGCTGCTTTTCTGTGTAGCAGGGCAACTCTACAGCCACTGGCTCTGCAGGATGAGAGTGCATTTGTTAATATCAGAATAAATTTTGTAACAGTATTTGGCATACAACAGTTAGCCTTGTTTCCTATTTAATGTAGCAAATGTTTGCACGGAAAAATGTTGATGTATCCTTATCACATGCTACAATTGAACATATTGAGGAGATTTATTGTCTTGCTCTACTTCAAGACTTTGTTTTATCGTAGTACCTCCTACCAGTTCAGTGAGCTAATTATAAATCTGAAAATTTTTCCATCGCCTTCAAAACACAAATCAAAAACACGATTCACTTGCCTGTATATATGTAGCTTTGTTGAAGCTATATACTTGACAGCCATGTGAAGAAAATTGAATTCGTGCCTTGATGGAAAGATTTTAGGATGTTGGGAGGTGATGCCCAGACTGCAGAAAACCAGTTTTTGATGATCTTGGTGCTACTGGACCCATTGAGTTTCCAGTCATGGAGATCCCAAGATGTTGATGTGACAGACGTAAAGATACAGAGCTGTTGAATGTACTTGTCAGGTATCAGTCCTTGCCCAAGTGCTGTATAAATCTTGTCAAGTCAAGATTGTTGTCTTTTAACTATCTATGTGTGTATAACATATGTAACCATATAATGTATATAGAAACAAGACAATGTTTTCTCTGAACCAAGGTATAAAGCACGGTAGTAGACAAAACGCACAAACTTATGACGGTAAGGATAAAATCTACAGATGAATCACACAAGTAACAAACTGAAGTGCATTAATATTAAGTATTCAAGGTACATATTCGAGTATGGATTTGGATGTAGAAAGTAAAGAATTGGACAGCTATCCTGCAGTTTTCAGACTCTAGAATAGATTTTTCAAATGCTAGTGATGAATTTCTGATCTTCCAATCTAGTCATGGCCTTTACACTTTGTTTACCTACACTGCGCTTTCTCTATGGCTGCTATTCTATATATTGTGCATTGATTTCTTCCGCTACCTCAGTTTACTTGATGCTGCACTGCACCTCATTACATGTGACAGTAAAAGTGCACGAGTGAAAAGTTAGGAGAAAAACTGCTTGAAGGTATAGAAAAATGTATGCTTTTTCATGCTTCAGTTTAGCTACAAGCATTTTTTATGTTGCACTGACCTGAATTTTTCTTTCACATTTATTTTTCAATTTCATATGAGTTACTGCAGGAGGGAGGGCTTCAGAATTTTGGATCACTGGACTCTACCAGGAAGGCGGGACCTGTGCGCAGGTTTGCTAGATGGGGAGTATTTAAATTAATTTGCAGGTGCTGCATGGGCTTTTAAACTAGAGTTGCAGTGTGGTGGCAACCAGAGCGCCGGAACAGATGGTGGGGTGTTTGTTGAGAAATATGTGGTTGAGCCTTTTATACAAGGTTAGGAATCAAAAGGTTGAGCACGACAGGACTAATGTTCTGAGCTGAGTATACTTCAATGCAAGGAGTATTGTAGGAAAGACAGATGAGCTCGGGGCATGGATCAGCATGTGGAATTATGATGTTGTAGCCATTAGTGGGACTTGTTTGCAGGAGGGGTAGGACTGGCAGCTCAATGTTTTGGTGTTGTGTTGTTTAAGATATGATAGATTAAAAGGAAGAGGTGGCATTACTAGTCAGGGAAAATGTCACGGCAGTGGTCAGGACAGTGAAACTTTATGGGTAGAACTGATGATTAAGAAACGTATGACCACATAGTGGGATTATGTTATAGACCACTCAATAGTCCGCAGGATTTAGAGAAGCAAATTTGGGGAGAGATCACAGACTTGAAAGAAACAAGGTTGTGATAGGTGGTTGTAACTTTCCACATATTAACTAGGACTCCCAGACTGTAAATGGGCTGGATGGGAAAGAGTTTGTCAGATATTTTTAGGAAAACTTCCTTAATCAGTACGTAGAAGTCCCAACTAGAGAGAGTGCAATACTGGAATGAGAAAGAATGAGACAGGGCAGGAGACAGAAGTTTGTAGGAGATGCTTTGCAGCGAGTGATGGATAGGTCTGGTTCTCGGGCTGAGATTCCAAATTGAGAAAGTCCTATTTTAATGGTATCAGAAACGATCTTGGAGGTGTGGCAAGGTTGTTTTCTGGCAAAGGTGTACTTGGTAAATGGGAGGCCTTCAAAAATAAAATTTTGAGAATGCAGAGTTTGTATGTTCCTGTTGGAATAAAAGGCAAGCATAACAGATTTATGGAACATTGATATGAAAGGGACTGCGGTCCTGGTTAAGAAAAAGGTGCATAGCAGGTACAGGCAAGCAGGGACAAATGAGGTACCAGGGTATAAGAAATGCAAGAGAACACTAAAGAAGGAAGTCATGAGGGCTAAAAGAAGGCAGGAGATTGCTCTAGCAGACAAAAAGTGAAGGAGAGTCCTAGGGGTTTCTACAGATTAACAGCAAAAGGATAGCAAGGGACAAAATTGGTCCTCTGGAAAATCAGTGGTATTCTGTGTGTCAAGCCTAAAGAGTGCATCTGTATTTACTCAGGAGATGAACACTGAATTTATAGATGTGAGGCAAAGCAGCAACTAGGTCTTGGACCCTATAAAAAATTTCAGAGGAGGAGGTGTTTGCTGTCTTGTGACAGATTAGAGTGGATAAATCCCCAGGGCCCAACACAGTACTTCTTCAGACCCTGTGGGAGGCCGATGCAGAAATTTAAAACATTGTTAGCAGCCGGTGAGTGCTGGAGAATTGGACGATAGCTAATGTTGTTCTGTTGTTTAAGAAAGGCTCTAAGAATAAGTCAAGAAATTATAAGGCAGTGAGACTGACATCAGTTGTGGGGAAGTTATTGGAAGGTAGTATAAAGATCCAGGCATGAGCATTTGGATAGAAAGGGACTGGTATGGAAGTCACAGTGGCTTTGTGAGTGTTAAATAGTGTCTAACCAATCTTAGTTTTTCAAGGAAGTTACCAGGAAAGTAAATAAAGGCAAGGCAGTGGATGTTGTCCATGTGGATTTTAGCAAGGCACTTTTAACAAGGTCCTGCATGGGAGGTTGGTCAAGAAGGTTCAGTCGCTTGGTGTTCAAGATGAGGCAATAAGTTGGATTAGACATTGGCTTTGTGGGAGAAGCCAGAGAGTGGTAGTAGATGGTTGCCTCTCTGATTGGAGGCCTGTGACGAGTAGAGTACTGCAGAGGTTGGTTCTGGGTCCGTTGTTGTTTGTCCCCTGTATCAATGACCTGGATGATAATGTGGTAAACTTTTTCAGTAAATTTGCAGATGATACCGAGATTGGGGGTGTAGTGGATAGTGAAGAAGACTATCAAAGCTTGCAGTGGGATCTGGACCAGCTTAAAAAATAGCAGATGAAATGTAATGCAGATAAGTGTGAGGTGTTGTAGGACCAACCAGAGAAGGTCTGACATGCTGAGCAGTAGGGCAGTGAGGAGAATGGCAGAACAAAGGGATCTGGGAATGCAGATCTAAAATTCTTTTGAAGTGGTGGCACAGGTAGATAGTCAGAAGCTTTTGGCACATTGGCCTTCATAGATCAATGTACAGGATTTGGGGTGTCATGTGAGGCCTAACTTGGGGTACTGCGTACAGTTTTAAACACCTGAGAGGAAGGATGTAGATATGATGGAAGGAGTACAGAGAAAATTTACAAGGATGTTGTCAGGACATGAGGGCCTGAGTTATAGGGAAAGGTTGAATAGATTGGGAATGTAGGAGACTGAGGGGTGATTTGATAGAGGTATACAGAATTGAGTATAGATAGGGTAAATGCAAGCAGGCATTTTCCACTATGATTGGGCGGACTATAATTAGATGTTGCGTGTTAAGGGTGAAAGGTGAAATGTTTGAGGGGAATGTGAGGGGAGCTTTTTCATTCAGTGAGTGTGGAACAAGCTGCCAGTGCAAGTGGTGCGTGCCACTTTTCAGCATTTAAGAGAAATGTGGATGGGTACATGGATGAGAGGGGTATGGAGGGCTGTAGTCAAGGTGCAGGTCGATGGGAGTAGTCAGATTAGTGTTTCAGCACCAGCTATGTGTGCCAAAGGGCCTGATTCTGTGTTGTACTGTTCTATAATAGTTCAGCCCAAAATGTAGATCTGTAAAATGTTAGTACTCTAGAAATGCGTTTTCATGTAACTGATCTATTTTATATTCTTACAATTGCATTGTTTTGCAGATAATTCAAGTGTTTATATTATCCTGAACACCATGAATATGACCTCAAAGAAAGAGAAGCTTGTACCTTAAGATTCATGTAATAGAGAGAAAAATATCAAGATATTTCTATGGATTGTTAACCTGTATTATTTTATATCCTTAGTTTGAGGCTGCATGGGCTTTAACAAACATAGCCTCTGGAACATTTCTCCATACTAAGGTTGTTATCCAAGCTGATGCTGTACCAATCTTCATTCAGTTGCTTAATTCAGAATACGAGGATGTTCAGGAGCAGGTATTCCCTTTGTTCTAAATACTTATTCAGTGTTCCTCATTTTCAGATAAAGGTTTAGTTCTTTTGTTACCCCTATGAATATAATTAAACTTGAAGTGTAAACAGAAATAAAACTAAGTGCTTGTTTTTCTTATCTTATTATATAAAAATGCAGCTTGGTTATTGAAGGACTGAAATTTTCTGCTATGTAGAGTTTAAAATAGTTTTTCCAAATTATTAGTGGAAAAGTAAGATGTACCGGATGTGTTCTGCTTTTTGCATTGGGAAAACATACTGGAAAAAAGACAGACTAATAATCATGTTTATTTGTCCTTCTGTTGGTGCCCACTGGCTCAAGTTTTAAGCTTATTCTAGAAGAGTCTGTGTCACAAGTCGATACTTTAATGTAGCATTTAAAAAGAAAATGAGGCAATATAGCTTAATTATTCTAACCGAAATGTAACTGCCGATGTAATATTCATGCCTCTGTATTGTTTTCTAGGCAGTCTGGGCATTAGGCAATATTGCAGGTGACAATGCTGAATGCCGAAACTTTGTGCTAAACTGTGGAATTCTTCCGCCCCTTTTACAGTAAGTTTATAGAGGTTAGCCATCAAAACTACATGGCTATAAAGTGGCTTAAAGCTGTGAGCTTGCATCATGTTGTTGTAAAGTTCCAATGAATTTTAAGAGTATTTCTAAATCAGTTACTGCCGTAAATAATTACGTATGATATTCAAGTCAACTAATGAATTAATGTTGTTACTTAGTGTGACATTGAGTCCATTTTGTTCAAATGTACAATTACACAGTACTGTGCAAAAGACCTGGGTGCACATATAGCTAGGGTGCCTAAGACTTTTACATAGTACTGTATTTGTCAACGTGAAGTGGAGAGTTTGTAAATCCGGCAGATTAAAAGATGTCGGGAATGGTGAGGGTGGAGCACTGTGGGAAGGGTGTGGGACAGGTGGCAGAGGAGTACCAGTGGTGGGAGGTGGTGTGGGTGCAGACACACCCTGCCCTGAGACACCAGGCAAGGTCATTTGATTCCAAATAGTTTATTGATTACAGAATACATCTCTGGTGCTTCCCACTCCCTCCCCTCTCCCTGCTTTTCCCAATCATGATTTCCCTTTCCTTGCTTTCTTCTCACTCTCAGTCCACGGTAGAGAACCATATCAGGTTTATCATCACTTGTATCTGAACATTTCCAATGATCCCACCTGGTCCCTGAACTTCTCCATCCTAATCAAAAATGCACAACAGCGCCTTTATTTCCTGCGGAGTATCAAGGAAGCTCATTTCTGTCCCAGGATACTGACAGACTTAGGTGTACAAGATAATAAGAGGAATAGATAGAGTGGATAGCCAGCGCCTCTTCCACAGGGCAGCACTGCTCAATACAAGAGGACATGGCTTTAAGGTAAGGGGTGGGAAGTTCAAGGGGGATATTAGAGGAAGGTTTTTTACTCAGAGAGTAGTTGGTGCGTGGAATGCACTGCCTGAGTCAGTGGTGGAGGTAGATACACTAGTGAAGTTTAAGAGACTACTAGACAGGTATATGGAGGAATTTAAGGTGGGGGCTTATATGGGAGGCAGGGTTTAAGGGTCGGCACAACATTGTGGGCCGAAGGGCCTGTACTGTGCTGTACTATTCTATGTTCTATGTTTACTGCTGTACCATAGGGAGCATACTCACCAACTGCATCTCAGTATGGTATGGCAATTGTCCCGTATCAGACCCTAGCATTATATTAGTGCCTAAAACTTCCGCACAGTACTGTATATTGCTGTGGATCTTGCAAAACTGAATTGAGTACAAAGGTTTTTTTTCCAATTTAATACATCTTAGTTTTTACCTACAGGTTGTTAACCAAGTCTAATCGACTTACTACAACAAGGAATGCTGTTTGGGCTTTGTCAAACTTGTGCAGGGGCAAGAATCCACCCCCAGATTTTGAAAAGGTAGTATCTTTGCTTATTTATTATAATTATGTGAGCAAACAATGGTTTGGTAATTATCTGTAAAGCTGTTGTTATGTTCCCACAACAATGACAGCAATTTGCATTTCCATGCCCCAAATTAATTGTCGGGTGTACAGAAAAAAAATTTCGAACTTTTTTTTTGTCATCTGTACATCAAGGCAAATAGTGAAATATGCCATTTGTATCAGTGACCAACACGATCTGAGAACGTGATGGTTGTCGCTGCACTTCCAGGCTGACATAGAATACCCACAATTTACTTAACCCTACCTTGTACATCTAACACTTCAAACAGCTAACAGTTTCAAGTCCAGGATCCTGGATCTGAGTATAATGTTTTTCAGTTTGTGAATTTGTTTCTGTCTTTAATACTTTAATTATTTGAAATGGGTTTAGAATTCTAACACTCAGTGTTAGTTTTGTGGCAAGGGTTATACTGCACTCCGCAAAACTGCCCTGGATCTGTGCCATCCGGAGGTTCAAGAATGAGGCATGAAACTTGTTGCTTACAGTCATCTTGTTAAGTATTTCAAGAGCAAAGAACAAGAAGCATCAAGAGAACAAAGAAAACAGACTAAAAAGTGGTCATGGTCTTCTCACACTCAGACTAAAGATAACAAAATTCCAGTGATAGCAATTGCCAATAAATAGCTGGATCCAAGTAGCATGATACTTGCTACTGAAAACCAAAATGTTTTTAGAAAAATACAGAAGCAGCTGCAGCATAATTAATAGAAAATTCACTGAACAATTACATATATATAGGTGATTATATAAAAATACAAGCAAGCGTAGGAAAGTTAAAACTACAAGAAAGATGACAGTTCTATACTCCAATCGAACAATGCCTGTGAGACTTTGAGGATTGGGCTGATTTGGAGGTCGAAGTTAATTTCAGAATGGTATACGTTGTGATGTGCACCAGCTGCTCATACAACCATTCACCACCTACTCCCATGGCTTCTCATGACCTTGATTTGGGGGTGGGGGGTGTGGGTGTTTAGCTAAGCAGGTGCTGCACCTTGCCCAAGGGTCACCTGCGGGCTGGCGGAGCGATGGAGCGCCTTGCACCTCCTTTGGTAGAGGCGTATCTCCACACAGTCTCTAGCCTGCTGGTGCATATCACAAGCACTGATTATACGACCACTGACACCAGAAACCTCTGAAGAATAGTGATGATCGCTGCTGTCACCCATCTTGTAAAGACTCTGCGCAGAAGTCAATGGCAAACCACTTCACGCACACACACAAAAGCAAAGCCCAAGAGCAACCGTGATCGCCCATGTCATTAGGCGCAGCACATAATGAATGAGCAATACAGTGTGTCTTGAAGTAGCTTACTGAAAGCTCTGGGTTTCTGTACAAAGGCTGCCTGACTAACATGAACTGACTTGAGGAAACCGGACTTTCTGAAATTGCGGCTTTTTTCAAGATGGTAATAGTGGTGGTATTTTTAATGACTGAGTACAGTGTAGTGGTTAGCCCAGGGTTCTACTGTACAGGTCACCCAGCTTCAATTCCTGCCGCTGTCTGTAAGGTGTTTGTCCGTCCTCCCTGTGACGGTGTGGGTATTAGTGTTACTAGGCGGTTCGGCTTGAAGGGCCCATTGCCCATTATATCTCAATAAATAAATATCCATTAGTTTAATTATGGGCTGTATTCAGGTGAATATTCAAGCATTTAAAATAATTATCGTAACTGTACTTGGGGCAATGTGGTATAAATAGCTAAAGAAAACAGACTTTTGATTTGTGGAGAAATCAGTTCATGTTCAGTTCTCAGGAAAGGCATCATTGCATAAGCAACTCTTGGGCAAAATAACAGAAAAATGGATGCTGTAATATTCTATGTTCTAATTTGGGTTCTGGGTTTACATTTTGACTGATATTTTTCAAAGGTGAAGGCAGCATATTTTTCCAGAAATAATCCGTTTCTTCAAAGTTCATATGCTATTTCTTCATTCTACTGCACGTCCTTTAGATCCAAATTGGTCAAGGCACCGGTTGGTAGGTTAATTGTTTATTGTAAATTGTCCCATGATTAGGCTGTGACTAAATTTGGGAATTGCTGGGTGGTGGGGCTCAAAGGGTGGGAAGGGCCTATTTTGTACTGTATCTCAAATAATTAGTTTCAATCTCTTCGGTAATCCATTGTGTTGTTGCTTAATGAGTATATCTCTCACTGATCATTTGTGTTACCTGTTTTAGGTATCACCTTGTTTGAACGTGTTATCAAGACTCTTATTTAGCAGTGATCCTGATGTTTTGGCCGATGCCTGCTGGGCCCTTTCTTATCTTTCTGATGGACCCAATGAGAAAATACAAATAGTCATTGATTCGGGAGTTTGTAGGAGATTAGTGGAGCTTTTGATGTAAGCAACTGGATTTTCTGTCTTGAATTGTCTTGGCTCATTTTTGCTGACTTAATCCTTTCATTAGCTTTGATTTTCTATCTAAAATATATTTTTATCTAAAATTTAAAATTTGTGGTTTTTCATTGGGGGGGGGGGAGTGTGCTTCTTCCCACATCCTATTCCCAATCAAAATCTCCAATTTCTTGAATTACATGCAGTTAATTGTGAACTTGTGATCCTAGGTGACAGATGCAGTAATCATGAGGCAAAGCTATGTTTCTCTTGTGTAAATGTTATACTCTGTGGCGGTTGTCCGTCGTGTCCAACGATGACGGGAAACCTGTGCAGGAGAGTTTTAAAAAGTGGAAAAGCCGTTGCACTGGGGCAGTTCCACTCTCAACCTCAGGAGTCCGGGTCCAGTGGTACAAACAAGTGTCACAAACTCGGGTCTTTCCTGGTAGCATTGGCTGACCATGACGTCTTCTGTGCCTTGTCATGCCCTTCGCTCTCCACGGAGCGTTGCAATACGTGCTTTGGCCCTTGGATCTCACTGTAGATCTCGTCCGCCCAGTCTGTTGAAGCTTCCTTCGCATGCTAGGGCAGATATGGGGTACGAGGCTACCGGCTACCGTCATCTGGTTTAGCCCGCCTGTTAAAGTGGTGTACTTGGAGCCATGGGTTAGAGCTGAGTTTCCGGTGGGGATCAAAGGTGAGTATGCTTCCCCAGATTGGGTAATATATGCTCCTTCATCAGCTACCCCTCCCAGGAAACCCCAATACATTGTATAGTTTACTATAAATGTTCATTATGTTATCTAAATTACTTAGACTTGAAATATTTTAATATTTGTTTATGTATGCATTCCTGCTGAACGCAACTGTTTTTAACTATATTTTGCTTTTGGATGTGGAGATGAATGTTGTGCAAATTTGTGCTGTTTGTTTAATAGGCATAATGATTATAAGGTGGTGTCGCCTGCACTGAGAGCCGTAGGAAATATAGTTACCGGAGATGACATCCAGACACAGGTGAGAGAGATCGGTCCTGTTGGGTGCTATTATTTATTTAGCTCTTTCATTTTTTTTTTACCTTTAAGTCAAATGTGCAAAAAGAAATAGTAAAAGCTAAAATAGTGGGGGATCATCTGAATTAATGCTTTAAAGTGACAGGACATGTTGAGAGATTAGTAAATCTTTAAGATTCCTAGAGGCAGAGTACAGGATTGAAGAGTTTATACTAAACTTTAACCTGTTGAAGCAAAGGAGGGTGAGAAGGAGACTTGATGTAGAAGATCGTGATTTGATTAGAAATAGTAAATTAAGAATTTCCCATGAGTGATTGGTTTGCAATTAAAGCTAGTTTTTCTGCCAAAAGAAGTATTATAAAATCCCATTTGGTTCAATAATGGCCTTCAGGGAAGGAAAATCTGTCATCCAGCCTGATCTTGTTTAACCTGCTATCACCTCCCCTGGGTCCCTCTTCCTTCCCTTTCTCCTATGGTGCCCTCTTTTCTCATATCAGATTCCTTCCTCTCCAGCCTTTAGATTTCCCACCCACCTGACTTCACCTATCATCTTCCAGCTGTCCCCCTTCCCTTACCCCCACATTTTTAATCTGGCATCTCTCCCCTTCCTTTCCAGTCCTGAAGAAGGGTCTCGGCCCGAAACGTCGACTGCTTATTAATTTCCAGAATCCTGACCCGAGTTCCTCCAGCATTGTGTTTCTTTGGATTTCCAGCATCTGGTTATGATCTTGTCTGTGTCCTCTTAACTGCCACATCAATTCCACAGACATTTCTAGCTTGAAAAAGAATGCATCATCTTTAAAAGAAACACAAAGATCTGGACTGATGTATCTGTTTAAGGGAGCTCTTATTTGCTTCAGTTGAAATATTAAGCCAATGTCTGCCTTTTTGTTTAAGAATGGGCTTTTGCCCTGGTGTACTAGTCTAGTAGTTCGTCTTCTCAACCAATGTCATACAAATAAATTTATGTACTTATTCAGTTGAATTTGGTGCAAAATGGCTGCCTGGTTTCCAAACATAAATAGTTTTACATTTTATAATGAATAAATAGTTACACTTCAAAATCTATTGTACAATATGTGGTTTGAGATGAGTAAGAAGCATAACTTATGGGATTTGACTTTTTATGGAGAGGATTTCCTGCTTCTGTTAATTTTATCGATAATAAAACCTCATTATTCCTGAATTTCAAACAATTTTGATGTTAGTAACGAAAAGCAAATACCATTGCAAGTTCTGCATCCGGTAAGGGACACACTTGTGCAGGTGAGCTGTCATGTTTGACACTGAAAATAGAAATTAATAGTATCTTTTGCATGAGGACTAAATAATTTTGTACGTGTTTCTTTCTCTGCCTAGTTGGAGTTAATAGGTTTTGGGTAATTTTATTTACGTGCTTCACAAGTAATTAGATTATTGCTTTCCGTAGGTAATTTTGAACTGTTCTGCGTTGCCCTGTCTCCTTCATTTGTTAAGCAGTCCTAAAGAATCTATAAGGAAGGAAGCTTGTTGGACAGTTTCAAACATCACTGCAGGAAACAGAGCACAAATCCAGGTATTTTACTTTTACTTTTATTTTGTATTTGCAAAGGTAATGCAAAGCCTGTTAACATGTTGTCTTAATTTAGAGCCTTTAAGAACACTTCAACACAGGAACAGGCCCTGTAGAAGGTTACTAAAGGTCATTCTATATTGTGACTGCAACAGGTTCAGTGGTAGATTGGCCAGCTCCAGTTATAATGGGCAGTGTAACTTGATCCACTCATAATTTAATCTGTTTAGAACAGAATAATTGACAGATAAGGATCAAAATAACACTTATTTTGGTGCTAGAATTACTTTGTGGTACTTAATAGCTAATAAGTTACTTAAATGCAGGCTTTAGTTTGTGTACACTAAACTGTCACAAATAGTAAAGTTGATATTATTAAAACTGGTTTAGTAGCGTTGATTGAAAGGCACGCAGTGGCATCAGATATTGGCGTGATCCAGTTCTGCAGAGGCGCAAGGCATCTTTCGCACCATTCAGTTTAATGTTTTGATCTTCAGTTCAACATTGCTACTCAAGTATCTACTGAGGTTTTTGTGCTTTTTGAAAACTCAGCTTTCCAAATTCAAACTCCCTACATACAGTACTGTGCAAATCTGTAAAGTGAAGATGCTTTCAAAATAATGAAATGAAAAACTTCTAAATAACAAATTATTATAAAGAGCAGGAAACAGTTTTTAAAAATCTGAAATCCATATTTGGTGTGACCCCTCCTTTGTCTTTTAAAACTGCAGATCTCTTGGGTACACTGTCATGCATTTTTACTAGACTGTTCCAAGCATTTTAGAGAGCTTGCCACAGTTCTTCTACAGACTTTGGCTCTGACTCTCCAGGTTATCCCAGACAGCCTCTGTTGAGAACAGGACTCTGGAGGCAGTACCATCTGAAACCATAAAAAAATCTTGGGGGCCTATGACTTTTGCAGTACTGTGGCTGCATCTCACTAGCTCGCAACTTGTTTTGCAACATGCGGCTGTGTCTTACAAATTTCATTGTTCAAAGAAAAACATTTATAAATATACCTCAAAAGAAACTTGTGCTTTATTTTTTAAATACAAAAGGTAAAACAAACACAAATATTATCAAGCAGACTTTGAAACTAGTCTGGACACAAAGCCCTTAATTAGTTGGGAAAAATACTGCGTAGACTACTAGTCAGTCACTACTCTTGGGCAGTTAAGGAAATGGGGAAAATTGTTTTCATGTCTTTCATGTCAGTTAGGAGATGAGCAATGCTGGAGGACCTCAGCAGATATCTATCTGCCAACATAAAGTAGCTCTGTAGAGTAGATATTTCCAACGAAAGATGAACATGTTATAAACATGAGATTCTGCAGATGCTGGAAATCCAGAGTAACACGCACAATGCTGGAGGAACTCAGCAGGTCAGGCAGCATGTGTGAAAAGCAGGAGTTTGCAACCTGGGGTCCATAAACTCCTTGCTTAATGGTATTGGTCCATGTCATTTTAAAAAGAAAAGGTTGGGAACCCCCGATGGAAAGGAAAAGTAGTCAACATTTCAGTTCCAGACCTTTCATCAGGACTGTTTTCATCCTTGTGAAAACTTCTGATTGCAAACAAAATGTTGGCATTTGCAAAGGTCACCTTTAATAAGGAGTGATGAGACCGGACAGAATTTTGCTTTGAGCAAGCATTTCTTTAACCATTTATGTTGAGTCCTAATTAACATTTCTATTCTGTTTTATACTTAACAGGCAGTAATAGATGCAAATATTTTCCCAGTGCTAATTGATGTCCTTCAGAAGGCTGAATTCCGCACCAGAAAGGAGGCTGCTTGGGCTATCACAAATGCAACTTCTGGTGGAACTCCAGAACAGATCAGGTAATTCTAACAACAGATGATAAGTGTGCATACTTTTTCCAACAATTTAAGTTTTTAGTGTAATCATATGAAAAATTGTTTTGTTTTTTGGCTATTTGTAACACTAGTTTTACAGTTTCTGGAAGTTGCTGCAGAATTGAACTTGTAGTCTGGCTAGTACCAAGATTTCCAGAAGGTACTTAAGTACTTTGTCCAAAGATTCTAGCATGGATAAAGCAGTGGCTGATTGGCAGGAGGCAAAGAGTGGGAATAAAGGGAGCCTTTTCTGGCTGGCTCCGGCGTCTGGGAGTCTGTGTTGGTACTGATTCTTTTTATATTATATGTCAAAGATTTGGATGATGGAATTGATGGCTTTGTTGCAAAGTGTGCTGACTGTATGAAGATGAGTGGAAGAGCAGGTAGTTTTGAGGAAGTAGAGGCTACAGTGGACAGATTACGAGAATGGGCAAAGAAAGGACAGGTGCAACACAGTGTTGGGAAGTGTATGGTAAGGCACTTTGGTAGAAGAAATGAAACAGTGGGGACTGTTTTCTAAATGGAGAGAAAATACAAAAAAATTGAGGTGCAAGGGGACTTGGGAGTCCATAAGACAGGAGAAGAATTAGGCCATTCAGCCCGTCAAGACTGCTGCCCCATTCCGTCATGGCTGATCCCGGATCCCACTCAACGCCATACCCCTGCCTTCTCGCCATATCCTTTGATGCCCTGACTAATCAGGAACCTATCAAATTTTGCTTTAAATATACACACAGACTTGGCCTCCACTGCAGTCTTTGACAGAGCATTTCACAGATTCACTACTCCCTGACTAAGAAAAGTTCCTCCTTACCTCTGTTCTAAAAGGTTGCCCCTCAGTTTTGAGGCAATACCCCTCTAGTTCTGGATATCCCCACCAAAGGAAACATAGGAGTCCTTTTGCAGGATTCCCTAAAGGTTAATTTGCAGGTTGAGTCAGTGGTGAGGAAGGCAAATCTGATGTTAGCATTCATTTCAAAGGGACTAGAATATAAAAGTAAGGATGTAATGAGACTTTATACAGCAGTGGTATGGTCTCACTTGGAGTACTGTGATCAGTTTTGGGCCGCTTATATTAGAAATGGATGTGCTGAAACTGGAGAGGGTTCAAAGGAGTTTCACAAATTATTCCAGGATTAAATGGCTTGCTATTTGAAGAACGTTTGATGTCTCTTGGCCTGTATTCACTGCAATTTAGAAGAATGAAGGATGACCTCATTGAAACCTATTAAATGGTATAAGGTCTTGATGGAGTGTATGTGGAGAGGATGCTTCCTATGCTGGGAGTGTCTAATACCAGAGGAGACAGATTCAGAATAAAGGGGTGTGTTTTTACAATGGAGATTTGGAGAAATTTCCTTAGCCAGACAGTGGTGAATCTGTGGAATTCTTTGCTACAGGCAGCCGTAGAGGTGAAGTTTTTATGTATATTTAAGGCAGAGTTTGATAGATTCTGGATTGGTCAGGGCATGAAGGGATATGGTGGGGTGGAGGCAGGAGACTGGGGCTGAGAGGGAAAATGGATTAGCCATAATGTAATGGCAGAGCAGACTCGATGGGCCAAATGGCCTAATTCTGCTCCTATATCTTCTAAGTCCGTTATCAAAGGTTATATAACATATCAGTAACATCTCATCTCCTAGAAGGTTTGAATAGAACAAAAATGTAAAGTTCAAAGTGAGCTTACTATCAATGTACATATGTCACCATATGTAACCCTGAGATTCATTTTCTGTTAGGCATACTCATAAACCTATAGAGTAAAAACCATAACAGAATCAGTGAAAGACCACCCAACTTGGGTCTTCAATCAGAAGTGCAGAAGGCAAGCTTTAAATACAAAAATAAAGAAATAATAATAAATAAACACTGAGAGCATGAGATGAAGAGTCCTGGAAAATGAATCCATTGGTTGATGGGGCAAGTGAAGTTGGGTGGAATTATCCCCTTTGGTTCAAGAGCCTGATGGTTGACGGGTAGTAACTGTTCCTGAACCTTGTTGTGTGGGAGCTGAGACTACTGCAGCAGTGAGAAGAGAGCTTGTCCTGGTCTGCTGAGGTGATGGGGGAAATAATTTGTGAAGAGCACGAGTCTGCCTAGTGACCTAGAGTTAGTTCAGAATTGGCTTGTCTACATAGGACAGGTGGAGGGATGATATCCCAGCTGGAGGTCTGTGACCACTGGTGTTCTGCAGGCATCAGTATTGGGATAACTTGGACAAATGTTGAGGGGCTGGTTACTAAATTTGCAGATGACAAAGACACTAGTGGAATTGTAGACAATGAAGAAGGTTGTCAAAGGATAAATGAGAAAATCTGATAAAGGGTCTCGACCCATCATTCTGTGTGTGTTGTCAAAGGTTAAGAGCAGGATATAGATAAGTTAGATATTGTCAGAGAAATGAAAGATGGAGTTTAATCTGAAGTTTCTCTTTGGGAGATCCCATGTAAGGAGAAAGTACACAGTAAATGGCAGGACACCTAATGTCAGAGATGTACAGACAGGCCCAAGTCCACACCTCTCCTGAACATCTAACTCATGCAGACAGCTCCAAGTCCACACATGAACATCTAACACAAGTAGATGGGTCCAAATCCACACCTCTCCTGAAAGTGGAAACAAGTAAACAGGTATTAGCTAGCACTGTTTGCCTTTTGCACACTGATTGTCCGCCCTGTTGGTGTGATTCTGTTATGGTTATTGGATTTATTGAGTATGCCCACAAGAAAATGAACCTCAGGATTGTATGTGATGACATACAAGCACTTTGATAATAACGTTTGCTTTGAACTTTATTTTTTACACTGAGTAGTATGTGCCTGGACCATCTTTCCGGGGTGCTGGTGAAAGCAGATACGACAGTGACGTTTCAGAGACTTTTAGATACAGTCCATATGTGAATAAGGGATATGGAACAAGTGCAGGCAGAAGAGATTATTCTAATTGTCATGACGTTTGGCACAGGTTTTGTGCGCTGAAGGGTTTGTTCTGTGCTATATTGATGTATACGTGTTTTTTTTTTTGCCATAGAGCCTTACTATTAACCGAGGTTGGGAACCTCTGCTCTTGCAACTCAATGCACATAAATACGTGTGTGTGTGCTCGTTCTCCTATCAAATTCCTATTAAATACTCCTGTTGGCATGTAATCCAATGCCCTTTAGTTCTTAATTCTCCAACCTTGGGGGAGGGGTGGAGGGAGGAACTGCACATTCGCCTATCTATATCTCTCATCATTTTATACATTTAAATGGTCTCTTGCGATAAAACTGACTTCCACGGTTTGGGAACTCCATGGTAGCTGCATTATAACCAATGCAAATAGTGCTAATTCGTCAATTGCTTTATGTAGGAGCCATGTATCTGTATTTTGTCTATATTGTGTGTTGCATGTTTATTATGGTAGTTAGTCATGTGGGTTGGGGTGTAGTAGATGCAAAAAGCTTACTGACATATTCACGCTTTGTCTTTAGTTCAGTCTAGTTTGCGTAGAGATGGGGAGTGGGCAGGGGGTAATATCTTTTTTTGTTGACTGCTTAAAATCACTTAAATTCATTTGAATATTTCTGAATACCTTTAGAAATGCTTGACTTAAGTACGTTTAATACGCTAAGACTGTTCATATCACTAGTTTTAGTTTCATTAGCGTTTATCGCTTCAAGATATTTTGTTTTGGTAGTTTAATAAAAGATGGAACATATTCTTTGACTTTGAAGTCTTGTTATTGGATAGCACATCATACAATATCAAACCCACCCCCCGTACTTATCTCTAAGTGGTTTTGATTTGTTCAAGTAACTGCTATACGTGATACCCAATTTGCATTATACAAATGATCTATGGAGAACTACCCGTACTGTGTGTCCATTTCTGAATTGTTTTATTCACTGTTGAGCAATATTTGGGAACTGTTTTCAGGTCGCAATGTTTCATCTTGCCATCAGGAGTGGAGCTGGTTTAATTTGGCTTTGATGTTGGGAGCATGGGCTGTTGCTTAAAACCTTAGCACAGACTGCAAAATTTAGTTACTGTCTAGTCAGTAATTTTAGGTAATTTAATCTTCAATTGTGTTTCAGTGGCATCAAGTTCAAATTGACACTGATCAAATTTCACATATAAAATAAAATTCATGAATACAAAACTGTTCCTTCTACTCTGTTAATTATCTAACATTTCTTTGTCTACCTTAACAAAAATTGAATGAAGTAGGATAATATTTTTTTCAGATCTGAGCTTCATATTATTGCTAGAAAGGAGTGTTGTGAATGCTTGTTATGAATGACTGAATTTGTATTTAACATGTTTAGTTGACTAGTAAATTTGGAACTTTAAGCCGTCTGGTAGTGCAGTAGCATCAGCAACGGACTTCGAGGCAAATGGTCCCAGGTTCTAATCGGGCCAGCTCCTTGCACACTTTTCATCCCTGATGGGTTGAGCGTCGAGCTAGCAAGTCAGCCACATTTTAAAAAAAACAAATGCTAAAGAAACAACAAGGTTGCTGCCCAATGTGCCACAAGGGGGATGCAGGGAGAAACAACAAATTTGGAACTTTACTAGGTGGGACAGGAGAACTCTATTTAAATAAAGGTGCTAAGTAGCTCGTCTTTGAAAGTAATGTTTGCCTTGCAGTGCTCAGTTTGAGAATATTCAGATTTGCTTAAGTGATTTGTTGCTGAAAGCATTTAACTGGAACTTTTTTGTTTTCTTCAAAGGTATTTGGTGGAACTGGGCTGTATCAAACCTTTGTGTGACTTACTCACAGTCATGGACTCCAAAATTGTCCAGGTTGCTTTGAATGGATTGGAAAATATTCTCCGGTTAGGAGAACAAGAGGCCAAGCAGAATGGAACCGGTATCAATCCGTATTGTGCTCTCATTGAGGAAGCCTATGGTGAGAAAATTACTGAAATGTCAAGTAGAAGAGAAAATGAATATCTCATCAGATAATCTTGTTGATGTTGGATGTAAACCAAAAATTTGAGTGTTCCTTTGACCTTTCTTAGCTTGATATGTTTCTGAGCATTTGTTGAATTAGCTGTATTCAAATCTTGAATCTTATTTTCAACCACAGACTGGTGTGTTATAAGTTCTTCCAGCCACGTGGAAAGGGAAAGAAACTTTGGCCAGTAACAAATTAAGATAAAGGGCCTAACTGAATATTTTTTAAAATATTGTTTATCTAATGTAATTGTACTTTGCTTAATGTCATTCATGTTTCTCAATGTCAGGAACAGCTGTAATGTTTCAATGGCATATGAAAACATGACTGAATCAATTTCTATTCATCTGACAGTTGATGCATTAGTATGACCACTTTCTAACCAAAGGTAACCTGTTGTACTGTGAAGCTATTATCAATGCCTTTGCCTCCTCGCATTAAATCAGAGGTTCCCAACCTGGGGTCCATGGACCTGTTGGTTAAAGGTAAGGCTCCATGGTATAAAACAGGTGGGATCCCCTGCCTTAACCTATGCCCTCTAATTCTTGATTTCCCCAACCCTGGCAAAAAAACTGAATGCATTCACTCTGTATACCCTTGATGATTTTATACATCCTTATAAGATCACCTCTGTCTCCTGTGCTCTAAGGAATAAAGTTCTAGCTTGTCCAACTTCTCTCTATAACATTCTCGTAAATTTTTCTGATTAGACCCTTCCGATTTACTAACACCTTTCTTATAGCAGGGAGACTAAAACTGAACTCAGTACATGGTCCTGATGAAGAGTCTCAGCCCAAAACATTGACTCTTTATTCCCATCCATAGATCCATAGAGGCTGCCTGACCTGCTGAGCTCCTCCAGCACATTGTGTGTATTGCTACAGCACCCCAAGTGCAGCTTCAGCCCGCTGTACAATGTCACCATGACCTCAGTGCCCTGGATACTGAAGGCCAGCATACCAAAAGACCACGCTGTCTACCTGTGACTCCACTTTAAGTGAACCATGTACTTGTCTTCCAAGATCCCTCTGTTCTACAACACTCCTTGGATTCCAGGCATATACAGCCTACTACAGCCACTTTCCTTTAATCATGACAGTTGAGGAATAGCGGGATTGTGCTTTGAGAACATTGCAGGCAAATCCAGTCTTGGCATAGTGCCATCAATCTTTACATCTAGAAAGAGCTGAGATGCTGACGCCTCCAGTATTAGAATGCTCCAGTAATGTCCTGGAGTGCCACCTAGATTTTTGTACTCCGAAACGCTCTTGTTCAAATTAATTTCCCTTTTTCCTTATTTCAGGGGAGGGAACGTCGACTTAGACCATGAGAGGCCTGTGTTGGGCATTTTCATGCCTTACAAGGTGCAGATTGGAAGTCTGTGTGGGGCGCCACTCCTCGCACAGACTGCCACAGCTGAGGCATGAACTAGCAACCTTGAGATCACTAGATGAATGCCTTATCCACTTGGCCACATGCCTTATTTCAGAAAGGCCATTACATTAGCAGTGAAACCTTCCCCAGGGTGTTACACTTATATCCCTGCAATGTAATGTCTTATGTCCATCAATTTCTCCTTGGCCTCCATTTACAATGAGGGGTAATTAACAATGGGTGAAAAAGGACTAGTGCTTTCCTGGCATATATGATGAATCAGAATCCAGCCGTATCAATTATAACTGATGTCTTAATGACAAATTCCACCATTCCTTGTGAAGGTGGCGGGTTTGTCGTCAAAGCACCGGTTGTAAGTGATACCTGTATCTGGCTGGAAGCCAGAGAAGAGTTTATTTAACAATGGTCAGATAACCCAGTTGCACAGTACCAAGTCCCAAGTCAGCACAAGTTATTTGGTAAGCACAAGAAATTTTGCAGATTCTGGAAACCTTGAGCAACACACACAAGATGAAGGATCTCAGCAAGTCAGGTGGCATCTGTGGAGGGGAATAATCTGTCAACACTTCTTCAGACCTTTACCTCTTCTACCTATCCCCTCCCAGTTTCTTGCTTCATTCTCGACCCCCTCCCACTCAGTTGGTCTCACCTATCGCCTGCCAACTTGTACTCTTCCTCTCCCCCTCCATACACCCCCACCTCTTATTTTGGCTTCTGCCCCTTCCTTTCTGATCCTGATTGAGGGTCTCAGCCTGAAATGTTGACTGCTTTTTCTCCTCCATAGATGCTGCCTATCTTGCTGAGTTTCTCCAGCATGCTTGTTCAAAATTCATTCTTTCCTGGGATTGCCAGAGTGAAGATTTGACCCTGAACTTGGTTATTGCTGTCCCTTATAGAGGAAGTACTACTTAATAAAAAATTTTCGGAAATAAATTATGTCTTATGATACTTCTCTGGTTTGGATGTGACAGACCAATTGCATTGCCCATGTTGACTGGAATCCAGTAGAGTGGTCTCTGCTTACAGGACCTCCAGCTGTCCAGTGTAACTTTAACCCTAATCTCTTGAAATGCCCTTAAGAATTAGCAAAGCCCTACTCCTGCTTTTAAATATGACTGGCTTTAGAATTTTAAGTATCTGATATTCAGATATTTAAATGTTAAATGATTTTTAGAAATGTTGAATCAAACTATGAACCAAAATACATGAAGAAATATTAAAGGGAAGTGAAAGGATGCGCAGAAATTTGTATTCTGTTATGCCTCCCAATGCTTTTATCTTCAATCCCCATTGAAATTGGGTGAGTTTGATATCTTGTAAGTCTAACCTGGCAGAGATAAAGTAATATTTAAAAACTGCTGTGATGTATACCGACAAGGTGGGCATTTACCACAGTTTGACAGGCACAATGATTGAATGAACTGGCATATCCGGCCTTTTGAATCTTGATGCGAATTTTGTTTAAAGCCAATGTTAGTGACGTGTGAGATCTGGTTCATGAAAATCGTTTGAAACAATGGTTGCTACTTGTAAATGACAGTGTGATCTCTGTGATTTCAGGGCTGGATAAAATTGAGTTTCTTCAAAGTCATGAAAACCAGGAGATTTATCAGAAAGCCTTTGACCTGATTGAGCATTATTTTGGTATAGAAGAGGAGGACTCGAGCATTGCACCGCAGGTAGATGAGAGCCAACAGCAGTTCATTTTCCAGCAACAAGAGGCCCCGATGGAAGGTTTCCAGTTGTAAATGCATGATTGGAGAAATTGCCCACGATGCCACCATATTCATAACTACAAAATCCTCAGAGCCAAAATTAAAGAAGCTGTTGTAGTTGAGTTTAAAAAAAAAATTAGGAACGTTTTTGAAAGAGCAAAAATGTGTGACAGCTTATGCACTTTTCTATTTGCAGTTTAAGGTGTAATTTAAACTGCGGCTGTTGATTTCATGTTGCATATTTAATGTTCATTTAGGTATCTTGTCATATGATTTGGATCATGCATCTGAATTTCTCTGAAGAAAAGATGTTGGAGTGGCAGATACATCAATATTTAAGCTGAAATTACAGCCATCCAAATAGTTCTATTTCATTTAACTGTTTACAGCCCTAATTTAAGCAGAATACTTATTTATTCTTTGTTTCTAGAGCCTCAAAATACTGTTACAGGGTGTGGTTTCCTTTGTGTTGAATAATGGAATTGAACTCCAAAACTACTTGACCAAAATTCTTTCTAAAGTCCAAAAAGTGTATTCTCTCACTTCCATTAATAAAATGCATGGTTTGAGCAAATTGAACTTATCTCAGCCACTTTCAACACTAGTGTATGTAAGCAGTTTATAGGTACCCCCCTGCTGATAAATCTACCTCTTTAAATTAGGACGCAATTGTTTAAAAGTCATTGACTTAACGTATTTGTTAACAGTACAAGTTAATGTGAAAAACAGTAATTATCAGCATTTGCTAGTTTATATTTCAATATGAAAACCTGTAAATGTATTTATACTTTCTAGAAAAGAAAACTAATAATTGCACTCTGAACAGGAGACTTGAAATTGTAGCACTGCTGACTATACATTATGTTGTTATTTTAATTAGGTGTGTGTAGAATTCCCTGGTAGATTCACCCAATAAGAAATACCTGATCAGAAGCAATATGTGAGCTTTCTCCTCCCCTTCCTCTCTCGTCCTGCTCCCTCTTCCCACTCTTTTGCATTTTCCATCCCCTTGCCTTCCAGGAAAAGTGGATTGAACTGAGGGGAGATGTAATCCTTCACCAATTTGTGAAATTAATTTCTTAAGTATTAACATAAGGTTTTTTGATAACCAGATAAGTGCTGATTACTAATTAATAATGCATAAATGGAACTTCACAACTAAGCTATTTGGTCATGTGATTCACTTCATATTTCCTCTCAAGTAGCACTGCTACTGATGGTCCCTTGAGGTGATATTTCTGTGTACTCCATACAGTTCATTTAAAGAACTAGTTATGTACAAAAATAGTACAGAATAACTTATTTTCATCACTAAATTGGTTAGTAGGTACCTGATATTAAAGTTTTAAAATAATGCTGATTAGAAAATAAGGTCATGTCACCACATTAACATTAAAGAATGGAAATGGTGGCAAAAGTGATCCTTTGGAATCTTTTACTTGTATTCTGCAATTTAAAATCACAGCCACAGTTTCAGATGCTATTTCTTCAGTGTTGCAGCAGCATTAAAAGAAAATTCTTTATCAGATAGTTAGGGCCTGCAATCGAGAACCTTTGGTGTGAAGAATGTTGTACAGTGATTTTGATTTTTTTGTAAAGAAAATTTTGAATTGTGCTCTTGCAGGTTCAGTGTAAATATGCAAACGTCACTACTTTCACAATACTTCCCTACTAAAAATCCATTTTTTAAAATGGGCGACTCCATTGTTTAATGATTCAGAAAACAGTTTTAGTTAAATATTAAGTTAATGACTTAGTTCTATCCTGTACTCAACACAGATTTTGATTTAGAAAATCTCACTATTATGTATTTTATTGATTATCAAAATGTAAAGCTAATTTTTCTGTTGTACCATCTTGGATCTGAAATAGGAAGGAATGGCTTAAACATGATTAATGATATAGCAGATAAGTGCTGAACATGCTAATAGACCACCCTTGTTTTGTTATTTTAAAGGAAGCCCACCTGTCGTAAGTGTGTTATTGGTTATTTACTAATGTTGCCATAAGTAATTCTAAAGAGAAAGGGAACAGATTGTTAATCTGTGTGGTTTGAAAGTATAAAAAAATGCCAAATTTGCATTATAATTAAATGTAACTGCTGTACAGTGGCAAGTGTGTATATAAAGAAATAATTATTTGGAAAAACTTAAAATACTCCTTGCTCCATCACTAAAATACATAGTTCTAATTAGTATTATGTCTGTATTGAAATGAGTTTATTGTAAATGTCCTGATTTCTTTGCATTATATCGTTGTTCACTACAGCTGATGCTTTTCAGTGAAAAGTATCGACTGTAATACATGCCACTTCATTGGTTGAGGGATTTTTTTTTTTAATTACCATTATAGCTGAAAGCTTGAACTCAGCTAAAGTCTTGAAACTTGTAGAACAGCAATACAAAATTGCAGTGTGAAAAACTGTTTTATGCATGACTGTTTCAATAGTTACAGGTCACCAATGCTCCACGTGTAAAGTTGATCACAGTCGTGTCACTGCTTTTTGAAAGATGACTCAGATGTTTCATTTGCACAGTATTTAACATGACCAAATATTAGCTAAAAATCTCAACAGTATTATTTAAAAATATTTTTGCCCCAAGATATTTAACAGTAAACTTCATGAGGAATAAATCTGATAGGGATAAAGCAAAGCATATAAACATTCTATAAAGGGATACTTTCTATTTTGTCTTAACTGAAATGTTCTCTTGCCTCAAATTTATAAAGCTGTTTTTGTTTAGGTCCCTCAGTCAGTATCCCTGCTATAGAATTAAGAAGTCACAATGCAAGTGCTATTTGGCACTAGCCAAATAACAAAAGTAGCACTGTGTTGTAGCTTCTGTTTGCTACATTAGCCACATGAAAAAACACAATGCCTCATTTTTTGAGTTAAACTTTGTATTAGCTCTCATGCTGCATCTTGCAGTACTTATGTTGTCATACAAAATAATGTGAATCTGAAAACTACTAATACTGTGCTAGATGTATCAGCAGACATGTTTAAGCTGCATTTAAGTGACAATTACAATACATATATACTAGCAATAGTTGCATAAATCATAATTTCTAAAGAATTGAAAAACCTGTGCTCTAAATTAACATATCTGCATCATTAAAGCTAATGTTTTTGTGTGTGTGTATATATTTTTTTACAATGACCAGAGCTGTACAATTTGACATGAGTAAATTCATTCTTTATTGGATCTATTTTCTTTCATTTGGAATTACTACTTTCTCTACTGTTGCTGGCAACAGCCTTGGAATCAACAGTCCCAAAATCCTGCTCCCCTTGTTCCGAAACTTTCCCTTCTCCAGTTTGGATTTTTGAAAATTGTGTTTGAATAGAATTAGGAACATTGAGCCAAGATCAGCAAGGGTAAAATACCATGCAGAAGATTTCCAATCTGTTTCGTGCATTTTGTATATGTGCAAAGAATGTTGCATTTTTTCCTTCCACTTTTGGACTGGGGAATAGTTTTCTAGTGAATATCTTGTGAGCGTACACAAGCTAATTGATTATTCAGTTGCATTGAAGTGTATTGGATTTGGAAATATCTGGAAAGCAAAAATAAAAAATCCATTCACATGATTTTGATTTGCTGTTTTAACTCCATTGTTTTCAGTTGTGTGTCTGCTTTTGTGTTATGTTGCTTTAATCTTTTAAAGAAATGCTAAGACTAATGTCTTCAGAGGGACATGGAAATACCAAAAGGTTGTTTGTTATTAGGGAGATTAGGGATTTGAGGAAAAATGGATCAGCCATGATGAAATGGTGGAGCAGACTCGATGGGCCAAATGGCCTAATTCTGCTCCTATATCTTATTGTTGACTTGATCCATGCACTAAAGCAATTTATTTTTAAAAAGAGATTAATTATGCATTTGTAACTGGTTGTCTATCTTTTAGTCTATGAAGAGCCTTTGTACGATATCTTTATTGAATTCTTTTGATATCAGTTACCTTGATTATATGGCAAGTTAATTGCAGTTTTGATTAGTCAGGGCATGAAGGGATATAGGGTGAAGGCAAGAGATTGGGGCTGAGAGGGAAATGGATCACCCATAATGAAATGGCAGAGCAGACTCAATGGGCCAAATGGCCTAATTCTGCTCCTATAATCTTAATAGTCTTTATACAATGGAGTAGCCGGATTTTGCACTAATGTCCCAAACAACAGAGAAAGTAGTTGCCTGGCTTCTGATAGTTCAGGAAGGAGTGATAACTGGAAATATAGGGAGAATCTTGCTCTTGAACTTGGGGGTTGAGTCAGTGGTAAGGAAGGCAAATGCAATGTTAGCGCCCATTTTGAGAAGGCATTTTGAACAGTTCCCTTAAAGGATGAGCTGGCACTGGAGAAAGTCCAGAGGTGTTCACAAGAATGATCCCAGGAATGAAAGGGTATGAGGAGCATTTGATGGCTTTGGCTCTGTACTCACTGAAGTTTAGAGAATGAAGAGGGGAATCTCATTGAAACCTATTGAATGTTGGAAAGCCTAGACAGAGTGGACATGGAGCAGATGTTTCCTCTTGTGGGGGAGTCTACGACTAGAGGGCACAGCCCCAGAATATGAGGATGTCCCTTTAGAACAGAGATGAGGAATTTCTTAGCCAGAGGGTGGTGAATCTGGAATTCATTGAGAGAGATGGCTGGGAAGGCCAAATCATTGGGTATATTTAAGGACGTCAAAGATAATGGATGGGGTTGAGAGGGGTAATGGAATACCAGAGCAGACTTGTGAGGTGAATGGTCTAATTTTGCTCCTGTATCTTATGGTCTTTAATTCCATCATCTTTAATGTGTCATCCAAGGAGTTAACTCCTTTACTGAGTGGATCTATGTTCATAATGCATATTACAGTATGTCTTCATAGGTTATGTGCTCAACTTGTAAAGTAAGGTTTGAATCTATTAATTGTTGCACAACAAAAACTATTTTCTTGGGATTTTGCATTGGTTGTTAATCTCTACATACACTATTTATTCCCAATTGATCCAACCATTATTTTTTTTATAAAAGACTAGAAAAATCTTAAAAATTATAACTGATAGGAACTTTTGTTTTAATCCTGTATTTAAAGAGTATTTGATTTATGGACAGTATATTAGTGAAGGGTTCTTTTAAGATTTGAAAATCTTGAAGGTAAATTTAAAATCATGTGTGGAAGGAAAAAATAGCTATCAAATTAAAATTCACCTCCGTGGATTAGCAGTTTTTTTATGGTGGGGGATAATGTGACAGTATAATATGGCTATAGAATATATAAATGTGGGTTATACATTTAAGTCTTGAGTTAATCATTTTTGGAAGTTTCTACCTTGCATGAATTAAGAACATCTGTATGACTTTTACGGTTTCTTTGCATAAGGTTATCAGGATTTAGCCGCAGAAATGGCCGTTGAGGTTTGCTGCTCCTTTTGAGCTTCTTCTTTCCATTTTGCCTTTTTTGCTTGATTCCAGCTGGCAAGTGATTCGTGTCGTTTAGCAGCCTGGGATATGGAAAGAATGCAAGATGAACAAACGCACAATTCATATTCACTGGAGTAAAAAATAACTGCAGCTGCTGGAAATCTGAAACACAATCACAATGTTGAAAAACCTGGGTTTTCTTTGGAGTGTCGGAGGATGAGGGCAGATCTGAATGAGGTTTATAAGATTGAGGGGCGTGGATAGAGTAGACAGGAAGTATCTTTTTCCCAGAATAGAAATGTCAAATACCAGAGGTTGAGGGGCTGTTTTATTTTTACTGTGTGATGGACGTATGGAATGTGCTGCCTGGTATAGTGGTAGAGGTAAATACCTTAGATAAATGTAAGGAAGATGGAGGGATATGGACATTGCGTAGTTAGGCGAGATTAGTTTGATGGCTTTTTGATTTCCTTTTTAGCTGGTTTGGCACAACATTGTGGGCTGAAAGGCCTGTGCTGTACTGTTCTGTTTTGTTCTATAGATCAGGTAACAGCAAGGAATCAGTTGGTACTGAAGGTCAATGATCCATTATCAGAACTGGTACACAAAACACCGGTGGGGGAGGGGTGAGCACGTTTGAGAGGACACATAGAATATCTGTGTTCAAAGTAAATTTATTATCTAAGTGTATGTCCGGATCTACTACCAGAAATTCATTTTCATATTGGCATTCAACACAAAATGGAATCAGTGCAAAGCTACAGACGTACAAACAACCAATACAAACTGCACATACAAACAAAAATAATACTGAGAACATGAGCTGTAGAGCCCTTGAAAGTGAGTCAGTAGGTTGTGGAATCAGTTCAGAGTTGAGGTGAGTGAAGATGTCCACACTGGGTTCAGGAACCTGTTGGTTGAGGGGGGAAAATTGTTCCTTAGTGAAGACAAGTTCTCAACATAGCCATTAATTCATAATTTAAAAATAAAGAAATGCAAAAAATAAGCGTACACCAGTGGGGAAAGAAATTGTTCAGTGTTTAATTTTCATGATAGCCATCGTGAGAATCTTTAAATCCAACATGTAAATACTATGATTCATCTCCCATAAAGATATGACGGACTGTACATCTATAGAATAGTTTTAAGGATTAGTCCAGAGATGTTTAGTGGGTGTGGAGAAATTCCTTGATTTTTAAACGTAAGCAATTATTTAATTTTTGTTAATTTTTAGCATACATAGGGAGCTTGGGCTCTTTGGAGAGAAGGAGGATGAGAGGAGACATGATAGAGGTGTACAAGATAATAAGAGGAATAGCTAGAGTGGATAGCCAGCGCCTCTTCCCCAGGGCACCACTGCTCAATACAAGGGGACATGGCTTTAAGGTAAGGGGTGGGAAGTTCAAGGGGGATATTAGAGGAAGGTTTTTTACTCAGAGAGTGGTTGGTGCGTGGAATGAGCTGCCTGAGTCAGTGGTGGAGGCAGATACACTAGTGAAGTTTAAGAGACTACTAGACAGGTATATGGAGGAATTTAAGGTGGGGGCTTATATGGGAGGCAGGGTTTGAGGGTCGGCACAACATTGTGGGTCGAAGGGCTTGTAATGTGCTGTACTATTCTATGTTATAAATCTACACATTCTTAATGCCTTTGTACTTGGGTGTACAAAAACGCGAGACCAACCTGAATGTTGCTGTTCAGTAGTTGTCTTCGAAAGGAGTTTGTGTATAAATTTAAAACTGTTTCACCGCTGCCGCAGTGCATGCACATGCGCGCTGAGTGATGGAGTAAATCGAGTAGATAGCATTTAGAATGCGTAATAAACTATATCCAGAAATAGGTATTAAGCACGGTGACGGAATAAGTGCAAACAAGTGAGAAATGAACGTAAAAGATCCTTTAAACTTAGCAGCTTCGACAAAAACAGGAAATTGCTGACTGAACAGAAAATGGGTTACATCCAAGGATGTCTGCAACAAAGACAGTTCCTCGTATTCCATTAAAATTCAGAAATATGATCCAAATTATTTGAAGGATGCCAGGTGAGTTTAGGAAAAATAAGATGTTTAAAAAGGTGGCGGGAAGAGAGAATAATGACGGAAATTTTTGGCTAATCTATTGGCATAAAATGATAAACAGTATAACTTCAGTTCTCCACCAAGATCACCAGAATTTCATGCATAATTCAGCATGCCTATTTTAAACGATGTTTTGCATACCTGTTTTCCAGATGCAATCATAGTAAAGCAGCCCAAAATGGTCAAACCAATCATGATGTAGCAAGTCTTTATTCGAGCCCTGTTTCTCGCAGCATTTAGTATCTGAAATCTAATGAGATCAAAGTGAGACTGTGTGAAATTTACACTGATTCAAAGGAATGCACCGTACTATCTTGAAGTTACTTTTGTAGTTTCCCACCCATCCGAGAACACCACTCTGTGGGTGATCCATTGTCATAACAAGTAAAGAATGTTAGACGCCTGGACATCTCGGTCAATCCAACTGGTATATTACCTACTCGAATGAATGAAACAGAGGCTGTAAGTCATGTGATAATGTGCAGCCTTGCTCATTCTCCAAAAACTACTTAAGTTTATTACTGAATTGGATTTCAACAATTGCAAAACAAGATCTAGACATTGTTGCCACAAGAGGGTGGTAAATGTAGTATTAGACCTTAAGACATAATTACAGAATTATGCCATTCAGCCCATCAAGTCTGTGCTGCCATTTGATCAGGGCTGATACATATTCCCCTCAACCTCTTTCTTCTGCCTTCTCCCCATAATCTTTCATGCCCTTACTAATCAAGAATCTATCAACCTCCACCTTAAATACACCCAATGACTTGGCCTCTACAGCCGCCTGTCACGATGAATTCCGAAAATGCACCACCCACCTCCGGCTAAAGAAATTCCACCTCATCTCCATTGTAAATGGATGTCACTCTATTCTGAGGTTGTGCTCTCTGGTCCTAGACTCCCTCAATCCCCCTCTCAACATCCACTCTAACATTGGATAGTATTCTAGAAGAGACAACTGGTTTTGATAGTATACAGCAGAATTATTTGAGCCAAGTATCTCCTAGACATGATCCAAAGCCATCCCTGTGATGTTTGATTGTGGAGCAGTACATATGCTGCTATTTATCAAAGTTAGCCAATATCGTTTTTCAAGATTACATTGCTATGTTGGCTTCTTATAGACCATAAGATATAGGAGCAGAAGTAGGCCATTTGGCCCATCGAGTCTGCTCCACTATTCAATCATGGGCAGATCCAATTCTTCCAGTCATCCCCACTCCCCTGCTTTCTCCCCATACCCTTTGATGCTCTGGCTAATCAAGAACCTGTCTATCTCTGCCTTAAATACACCCAGTGACTTGGCCTCCACAGTCGCTCGTGGCAACAGATTCCACAGATTTACCACCCTCTGACTAAAGTAATTTCTCCGCATCTCAGTTCTAAATGGACGTCCTTCAATCCTGAAGTCGTGCCCTCGTGTCCTAGAACCACCACTGCCCCCCCCCCCCACCATGGGAAATACTTTGCCATATCTAATCTGTTTAAACCCTTTAACATTCGGAATGTTTCTACGAGATCCCCCCCTTATTCTCCTGAACTCCAGGGAATACAGCCCAAGAGCTGCCAGACGTTCCTCATATGGTAACCCTTTCATTCCTGGAATCATTCTCGTGAATCTTCTCTGAACCCTCTCCAATGGCAGTATATCCTTTCTAAAATAAGGAGCCCAAAATGGCACACAATACTCTAAGTGATTATGGTGTATATATTCTAGCAAATGTATACTTTTAAATGATGCCAGCCATTTAAGTGTGGTAGCAAGTTGCTTTTCTCCATTTTGAATAAAGTCGACAAAGTTGAGATATTCTTTGAGTTAAAGCTTGGATTTAAACCCTATGTGACTCGTGTTTGTGATATTTTTCTTGAATTCAAGGGATTTCCATTTAAGTTCTTTCCTCGCTCATTAATTTTGTAAAAAACTATGAAACTGGCTTCTATTGTTATGGTAGAGTGTCCTATCAACCCAACACTGTAATAATTATGTTAACATTGCCATCTGTCGGAGCAGTGCTGCCAGGATAATCAAGGACACGACCCACCCAGCCAACACACTTTTCATCCCTCTTCCCTCCGGGAGAAGGCTCAGGAGCTTGAAGACTCGTACGGCCAGATTTGGGAACAGCTTCTTTCCAACTGCGATAAGACTGCTGAACGGATCCTGCCCCAGATCTGGGCCGTACCCTTCAAATATCCAGACCTGCCTCTTGGTTTTTTTGCACTTCCTTACTTTCCATTTTTCTATTTTCTATTTATGATTTATAATTTAAATGTTTAATTTTTACTATTTTTAATATTTAATATTTGTAATCCAGGGAGTGGGAAGTGCAGAATCAAATATTGCTGTGAGGATTGTACGTTCTAGTATCAATTGTTTTGGCGACAATGAAGTGTAAAGTACTTGCCAACCAGCTGAAATAGTTTCTTTTCTGATCTACTTCCAAAACCCTTTATAGGGTCATAGACCATATAGCCTCTTTAATCAATAAAGCAGAGCAGTGTCGCCACTTGCTGAGGAGACTGAAGCTCCATTCTAACCAATTTGTACAGGAGCCCCAGCGAGAGTGTCCTGACTAGCTACATCACTGTCTGGTATGAGAACTGCAAAGCATCAGACTGCAAGACCCGACAAAGGATTGAGAGAACTGTTGAGAGGATTATCAGGAGTGCTGCATACACGGGGCCTTAGCATTGCCAATGAACCCTCCCAACTATGCAACAATCTCTTTGGCCCCCTACCATTAGGTGGGAGATACATTAACAATAGGACAAGGACTGTTCGGCTGGCAAACAGCTTCTTCCTCCAGGCTGGGAGACCACCACCACCCAGGTCTCATGTATTAAGTGCCAGAAGCACCATAAGACACAGTACATAATGAATGAATGGTAACTTCAATGTAGATTAAAATTAAATGCTCTTGGCCATCATACAGTAGTGTTCGACTGTTTACTTTTGAACTTGTGTCATAAATGCACCTAATGTTACTTATCAATCTTCTGGAATATATTTTAGTATTTAAGTTACTTGTGCTAATATTACTTCATGTGTTGTGTGAGAGTTAAATCTACTGTGTTGTGCACCTTGGTCGGGAGGAACATTGTTTCATTTGGCCGTATACCTGTGTGCAGTTGAATGACAATAATCGTGAGCTGGATTCCTCAGTCTGTGTATCCTTTTTGCCCATCTGCACTAATCCCTTTGCTCAGATTAATACCTTACTTATTTAGTGTCCTTCTAAATGGCATCCAAAACATGGTAATGTTTTAGAAATAAAATCTTGCCAATCCAATCCTCTATAATTATCTCTCACCTTAAACCAATGCTCTTTTGTTGTTAACTTGCAATGCCAGGGGGAAAAAAAATAACTATCTACCTGATTCATTGCCTCTCTTAATTTTATAATTCTATCACCACCTCATCCCCCTCCCCGTCATTCCAGAGAAAACAAGCCCAGCTTATACAATCTCTTCCCCCTGTTCCCCCGCCACCCCGTGTAATGTCCTACCAGCACAATAATGTCTTTATTATTGCAAACACCAGGAAATTTGAAGATGCTGGAAATTCAATCAACACACATAAAATGCTGGTGGAGCGCAGCAGGCCAGGCAGCATCTATAGGAAGAGGTACAGTGGACGTTTTGGGTCGAGACCCTTTGTCAGGACTAACTGAAAGAAGAGCTAGTAAGAGATTTGAAAGTGGGAGGGGGAGATCCGAAACGATAGGAGAAGACAGGAGGGGGAGGGAGACTGTACCTCTTCCTGTAGATTCTACCTGGCCTGCTGCATTCCACCAGCATTTTGTGTGTGGCATATCTTTATTATACTGTGTTGGGTGGCAGTTGGAGATACCTCTCGACCAAAGGAGGTATAAGGCGCTCCTTCCCTCCGCTAGCCTACAGATCACTCTCGGGGCAGGGCGCAACACCTGCTCAGACCCTGATCAGGGTCACATGAAGCCATGGGAGCAGGTGATGGACGTTTGTATAAGCAGTTGGTACAAGTAAGAGAAAATCTGCAGGTGCTGGAAACCCAAGCAACACACACACACAAAATGCTGCAGGGACACAGCAGGCCAGGCAGCAACTATGGAAAAGAGTAAACAGTCGACCTTTCAGGCCAAGACCATTCATCAGGACTGGTATGTGACCATATTTGGCATAAGGTGCATATCACAAGTCCTGGTTATGTGACCTCTGATGCCAGGCAGACAATCTCTGAAGAGATAATGGCTGGGATCACCTGTCTTGTAAAGACACTCTCAGTCCTGAAAAAGGATCTCTGCTAGAAACATCAGCAATTATTTCCATAGGTGCTGTTGGACCTCTTTTGTAAAGACACTGCCCAAAGAAGGCAACGGCAAACCACTCCTCTGGAAAAACGTGCTAAGAACAATCATGGTTGTGGATAGAGAAAATAATGAAGGGAGAAAAACAGATGGAAGACCATGATGCCCACATCATACAGCATAGCACAGCCTGGCACATAAGGATGATGCATAGAAACATAGAAAATAGGTGCAGGAGTAGGCCATTCGGCCCTTCGAGCCTGCACCGCCATTCAGTATGATCATGGCTGATCATCCAACTCAGAACCCTGTACCAGCCTTCCCTCCATACCCCCTGATCCCTTTAGCCACAAGGGCCATATCTAACTCGCTCTTAAATATAGCCAATGAACTGGCCTCAACTGTTTCCTGTGGCAGAGACTTTCACAGATTCACCACTCGCTGTGTGAAGAAGTTTTTCCTCATCTCGGTCCTAAAAGGCTTCCCCTTTATCCTTAAACTGTGACCCCTCGTTCTGGACTTCCCCAACATCGGGAACAATCTTCCTGCATCTAGCCTGTCCAATCCCTTTAGGATTTTATATGTTTCCATAAGATCCCCCCTCAATCTTCTAAATTTCAACGAATATAAGCCTAGTTGATCCAGTCTTTCATCATATGAAAGTCCTGCCATCCCAGGAATCAATCTGCTGAACCTTCTTTGTACTCCCTCTATGGCAAGGATGTCTTTCCTCAGATTAGGGGACCAAAACTGCACACAATACTCCAGGTGTGGTCTCACCAAGGCCTTGTACAACTGCAGTAGTACCTCCCTGCTCCTGTACTCGAATCCTCTTGCTATGAATGCCAGCATACCATTCGCCTTTTTCACTGCCTGCTGTACCTGCATGCCCACTTTCAATGACTGGTGTATAATGACACCCAGGTCTCATTGCACCTCCCCTTTTCCTAATCAGCCACCATTCAGATAATAATCTGTTTTCCTGTTTTTGCCACCAAAGTGGATAACCTCACATTTATCCACATTAAATTGCATCTGCCATGAATTTGCCCACTCACCTAACCTATCCAAGTCACCCTGCATACTCTTAGCATCCTCCTCACAGCTAACACTGCTGCCCAGCTTCGTGTCATCCGCAAACTTGGAGATGCTGCATTTAATTCCCTCATCCAAGTCATTAATATATATTGTAAACAACTGGGGTCCCAGCACTGAGCCTTGCAGTACCCCACTAGTCACTGCCTGCCATTCTGAAAAGGTTCCGTTTATTCCAACTCTGCTTCCTGTCTGCCAACCAACTCTCTATCCATATCAATAGAGAATTGGTTGGCAGACAGGAAGCAAGGAGTGGGAATAATGTAGCAATCAGAGTTGCACAATTATCAGCCTAACCAAGATTTTATAAAGCTGCAACATAATGGCAAGCTCTTGTACTTTATGCCTGGACCTATGAGGCAGGTAGGCCACATGCCTTCTTCACAAACCAATTGACGTGCGTTGCCAATTTCAGGGAACAATGAACTTGGTCCCTTAACTTGGTTTGCTTTTTAACATTATGCTTTACTGTATATGCCCTAATCCCTTTTTGATCTCTTATTTCAAAATCTATCACCTCACACTTGTCCAATTTGCCAACAGATCTATATACTGCTGTAACCCTAATCTTCCTCACTATCCAAAACATAAAAATTTCTTTTTGTCTTTTAGTCATTTGTATTCCACATACATTTGTAATTCATAACATGTGATCAGAATCAGGGTTAATATCAATGACGTACAGTTTGTTGCAAAAGTTGTCGTCTATGCGGCAGCAGTACATTGTAATATATTGAGAGAGAAAAAACATGGATTACAGTAAGTGTATGTATTTATGTGTGTGTGTGTGTGTGTATATGTGTGTATATACATGGTTAAATTAAATAACAAGTGCAAAAATAGAAATTTTAAGAAGTGATGAGGTAGTGTTCATGGGTTCAATGTCCATTAAGGAATCATGGCAGAGGGGAAGAAGCTGTTCCTGAATCGCTGAGTGTGTGCCTTCAGGCTTCTGTATCTCCTACCTGATGGTAACAAAGAATCCTTCTTTGAATGAAAAGAACCCTAGATTTTCTAATCCATCTTCCTGCCTCTCATTGTGATGGTATCGTGAAGGATCTTTGCTACTTCCTGACCTAGTTATAAGCAATCAGAAATGAATAAATATTTGGTCTTTTCCATAGCTTACAGGCATTATTAATCGAAGACTTGTGATCCAATTGATTTCTGTAATAGTAAATGAATGGACAGATGGAGTTTCTGGCCTGGCTTGCTTGGCAAGCATCGAAAGCAGACAGATTGCAGACCAAGCTCTAATGTTCTGTTACTGAGTGAGATAAAGGCAGGCAAATGCAATTTAATTTGTTTGCAATACAACATTCTAGGATAATTTAGATTTAGTGAGACAGCAGGGTAACAGGCCCTCCAGTCCAGTGAGCCCTCGCCACCCAATTTCACCCATTTGACCAATTGACCTACTAACCCGTACGCCTTTGGAGTGTGGGAGGAAACCCACTCAAGTCAAGTCAAGTTGCTTTTATTGTCATTTCAACCATGTGCTGGTACAGTGCACAGTAAAAACAAAACAATGATCCTCCAGGCCCATGGTGCTACCTGAAACAACACAAAACTACACTAGATTTCAGACCTACATGGGACTACATAAAGTGCACAAAACAGTGCAAGGCAGTACAATAATTAATAAACAAGACAATAGGCACAGTAAAGGACAAATTACAATATAATAATAAATGATGTAAATGTAAATGTAAACAATGTTTTAGCTTTGTCAGAGGAGTACAAACTCCTTACAGTCAGTGACAGAACTGAACCGGGATCGCTGGCCCCATAATAACATTACACTGACTACTACCCTGTGATAGTGCCACACTGCCCACTACCCCATAATAGCATTACACTGACTGCTACCCTGTAATAGTGTTAGATAGGTAGATAGAATAGTACAGCACAGTACAGGCCCTTCGGCCCACAATGTTGTGCCCACCCTCAAACCCTGCCTCCCATATAAGCCCCCCCCTTCAATTCCTCCATTATCCTGTCTAGTTGTCTCTCAAACTTCACTAGTGTATCTGCCTCCACCACTGACTCAGGCAGTGCATTCCACGCACCAACCACTCGCTGAGTAAAAAACCTTCCTCTAATATCCCCCTTGAACTTCCCACCCCTTACCTTAAAGCCATGTCCTCTTGTATTGAGCAGTGGCGCCCTGGGGAAGAGGCGCTGGCTATCCACTCTATCTATTCCTCTTATTATTTTGTACACCTCTATCATGTCTCCTCTCATCCTCCTTCTCTCCAAAGAGTAAAGCCCTAGCTCCCTTAATCTTTGATCATAATGCATACTTTCTAAACCAGGCAGCATCCTGGTAAATCTCCTCTGTACCCTTTCCAATGCTTCCACATCCTTCCTATAGTGAGGTGACCGGAACTGGACACAGTACTCCAAGTGTGGCCTAACCAGAGTTTTATAGAGCTGCATCATTACATCGCGACTCTTAAACTTCGTCCCTCGACTTATGAAAGCTAACACCCCATAAGCTTTCTTAACTACCCTATCCACCTGTGAGGCAACTTTCAGGGATTTGTGGACATGTACCCTGAGATCTCTCTGCTCCTCCACACTACCAAGTATCCTGCCATTTACTTTGTACTCTGCCTTGGAGTTTGTTCTTCAAAAGTGTACCACATCACATGTCTCCGGGTTGAAGTCCATCTGCCACTTCTCAGCCCACTTCTGCATCCTATCAATGTCTCTCTGCAATCTTTGACAATCCTCTACACTATCTACAACACCACCAACCTTTGTGTCATCTGCAAACTTGCCAACCCACCCTTCTACCCCCACATCCAGGTCGTTAATAAAAATCACGAAAAGTAGAGGTCCCAGAACAGATCCTTGTGGGACACCACCAGTCACAATCCTCCAATCTGAATGTACTCCCTCCACCACCTCCCACTTCCTTCTGCAGGCAACCCAATTCTGAATCCACCTGGCCAAATTTCCCTGGATCCCATGCCTTCTAACTTTCTGAATAAGCCTACCGTGTGGAACCTTGTCAAATGCCTTACTAAAATCCATATAGATCACATCCACTGCACTACCCTCATCTATATGCCTGGTCACCTCCTCAAAGAACTCTATCAGGCTTTTTAGACACGATCTGCCCTTCACAAAGCCATGCTGACTGTCCCTGATCAGACCATGATTCTCTAAATGCCTATAGATCCTATCTCTAAGAATCTTTTCCAACAGCTTTCCCACCACAGACGTAAGGCTCACTGGTCTATAATTACCCGGACTATCCCTACTACCTTTTTTGAACAAGGGGACAACATTCGCCTCCCTCCAGTCCTCCGGGACCATTCCCGTGGACAATGAGGACATAAAGATCCTAGCCAGAGGCTCAGCAATCTCTTCTCTCGCCTCATGGAGCAGCCTGGGGAATATTCCGTCAGGCCCTGGGGACTTATCCGTCCTAATATATTTTAACAACTCCAACACCTCCTCTCCCTTAATATCAACATGCTCCAGAACATCAACCTCACTCATATTGTCCTCACCATCATCAAGTTCCCTCTCATTGGTGAATACCGAAGAGAAGTATTCACTGAGGACCTCGCTCACTTCCACAGCCTCCAGGCACATCTTCCCACCTTTATCTCTAATCGGTCCTACCTTCACTCCTGTCAACCTTTTGTTCTTCACATAACTGAAGAATGCCTTGGGGTTTTCCTTTACCCTACTCGCCAAGGCCTTCTCATGCCCCCTTCTTGCTCTTGTCAGCCCCCTAAGCTCCTTTCTTGCTTCCCTATATTCCTCAATAGACCCATCTGATCCTTGCTTCCTAAACCTCATGTATGCTGCCTTCTTCCACCTGACTAGATTTTCCACCTCACTTGTCACCCATGGTTCCTTCACCCTACCATTCTTTATCTTCCTCACCGGGACAAATTTATCCCTAACATCCCGCAAGAGATCTCTAAACATCGACCACATGTCCATAGTACATTTCCCTGCAAAAACATCATCCCAATTCCCACCCGCAAGTTCTAGCCTTACAGCCTCATAATTTGCCTTTCCCCAATTAAAAATTTTCCTGTCCTCTCTGATTCTATCCTTTTCCATAATAATGCTAAAGGCCAGGGAGTGGTGGTTACTGTCCCCCAGATGGTCACCCACTGACAGATCTGTGACCTGACCCAGTTCATTACCTAGTACTAGACCTAGAATGGCATTCCCCCTGGTCGGCCTGTCCACATACTGTGACAGGAATCTGTCCTGGACACACTTAACAAACTCTGCCCCATCTAAACCCTTGGAACTAATCAGGTGCCAATCAATATTAGGGAAGTTAAAGTCACCCATGATAACAACCCTGTTATTTTTGCACCTTTCCAAAATCTGCCTCCCAATCTGCTCCTCTGTATCTCTGCTGCTACCAGGGGGCCTATAGAATACCCCCAATAGAGTAACTGCTCCCTTCCTATTCCTGACTTCCACCCATATTGACTCAAAAGAGGATCCTGCTACATTACCCACCCTTTCTGTAGCTGTAATAGTATCCCTGACCAGTAATGCCACCCCTCCTCCCCTTTTCCCCCCTCTCTATCCCTGTTAAAGCACTGAAATCCTGGAATATTGAGAATCCATTCCTGTCCTGGTGCCAGCCAAGTCTCTGTAAAGCCACTACATCATAATTCCATCTATGTATCCAAGCTCTCAGTTCATCACCTTTGTTCCTGATGCTTCTTTCATTGACGTACACACATTTCAGCCCTTCTACCTTACTGTCTTTACACCATTTATTCTGCTTCTCTTTCCTCAAAGCCTCTCTGTATGTTAGATCTGGCTTTACTCCATGCACTTTTTTCACTGCTCTATCGCTCTGGGTCCCATCCCCCTCACAAATTAGTTTAAACCCTCCCGAACCACGCTAGCAAACCTACCTGCAAGGATATTGCTCCCCCTCGAGTTCAGGTGCGACCCATCCAATCTGTACAAGTCTCCCCTTCCCCAACCACTACCCCGTAACAGCGTTACACTGACCACTATCTGATGGAAAGCCAGACATTCACAGAGAGAACGTGCAAACTCCTTTCAGATGACGCTGGCAATGAACTCTGAGCTCTGATGCCCCGAGATGTCATAGTGTGGTGCTAACCGCTAGCTACACTCTGGTGTAAGATGTACCTGATATAGGATCCCAGCTGACGTACAGGAGCAAGGACATCATGATGAACCTTTATAAAATGCTGGTGTGATTCTCTGGCCTCCATCAGTTAGAGGTGACCAGGGATATTGCATCCTAGCTGCCCGGATACGCGAGCCTGGGCAGTATGATTATGGAGAGGAAGCCCGTGCAGAAAGATTCCCCTCTCCATGCATCTGATAAATCCAAAGGAATGGCTGAGACCGACACAATTTGGTATGAGCAGCATCGCAGGAGTTGCCAGTCAGCATTGAACTCAATGCAGAACTGCCTCAAGGACTCCAGTTCAGGATTTTACCCTTGGAATTTACTTTTGAAGCCTTCCCCATCAGTGGGTTTAGCCACAAGGTTTGAGGTCAGAGTTCCTTCTCCTAGATGAGCTGCCAACCATGGCTGACGAGCCCCATCTGCCCGAAGCAACTGGTTTTAAGGTACCAGTAACCCACCTTTGCCCCTTCTCCTGTCAGTAGAAATTGTTCCACCGGGATTAGTAGCTAAGCCACATATGAAGGCCAGGAGCCTGACTTGCTTGTCAGAGGCTAATTGAGGAACATGTCATTGGGAGCATTTAATAGCTTTAATAGCTTTAATAGGTGGTGGGAGCTTGACCCCAATACCTGCCCCAACCTTAAGGATTACAACTGAAGAAATGTATCCAGTTGTGTATGATACTTGAAGATTAACTGTATGAATTAAGATTTGAGAGGGTCCAGAGAAGGTTCACGAGAATGATCCTGGGCATGAAAGGGTTAATGTAATGGATGAGTCTCGGACCAGAGGGCACAGCCTCAGAATAGAGGTATTCTATTTAGAACAGAAAAGAAGAGGAATTTCTTTACACAGAGTTGGTGAAACTGTGGAATTCATTGCCATTAACCCAATTGTCATTGTGTATATTTAAAGAGGATGATAGGTTCTTGATTATTAAGGTGTGAAAGGTTTTGGGAGAAGAGAGGAAGTTGCAGTTGAAAGCAATAATAAATCAGCTATGATAGAATGGCGGAGCAGACTCAATGGGCTGAATGGCCTAATTCTGCACCTATGTCTTATGGTCTTACGGAAATCAAGTTATTCAAGAGCCAGGGTAGCACAGAGTTTAGCGTGACGCTGTTACAAGTTGGGTGTGTTCCGGAGTTCGGAGTTCATTTCCGGCTCCGTTCTGTACGTCCCCTCCGTGGAATGCATGGGTTTCCTCCGGGTGCTCCAGTTTCCATCCACGGTCCAAAGATGTACCAGGTAGGTTAACTGGTCACTGTAAGTTGTCCCGTGATTAGGTTAGGGTTAATATGGTTTGTTGGGGGTTGCTGGGGCAGCACAGCTCGAAGGGCCAGAAGGGCTACTCAGCGCTGTATCTCTAAATAAATAACAATAAATAAGCTATTAATTAAGATGAAACAAATCTAATCTGCCAGGAGGAAAGTATTTGTTTACACAGTGAGAGAATAGTCGTTGCAATGGCTTCTAGGGTAAAAGCAGAGGTAGATTCAAGTTGTTGTTCAAAAGGGAGCTTGATTGTTACCTAAAGGGAAAGGATCTTCATAAGTTATGCCTTCATAGCTGTGTGTCAGACGTGAGGCCCCACGGAGAACTGTATTGGCTCCCTACCTGTTTCCCCGGTATACCTTGGACTTTATATACAACACTGAGTCATGTCATCTGTAGAATTTCTCTGATGACTCATCAATTGTTGGGTGTATAAAAGGAGGGCGGGAGGATGAATACAGGGCCCTGTTGGAGGACTTGGTCAAAAGGTGCAAGCTGAATCATCTGCAGCTCAACATCAGTAAGACAAGTGAGATGGTGACGGACTTTATGAAGACTAAACCAGCACTGATCCCTGTTACTATTGATGGTGAGGATGTGGATGTGGTGAGGATCTACAAGTACCTGGGGGTGCACCTGGACAACAGACTTGAGTGAAGCACTAACACAGAGGCTGTGTACAAGAACGGCCAGAGTCTCCTCTGCTTCCTGAGGAGACTGAGATCCTTTGGAGTATGCAGGCCTCTCTCTCACATGTTCCACCAGTTTGTTGTCGCCAGTATAATCTCCTGTGTGGTAGTGTGCTGGGACAATAACACAGGTGATGCCAACAGGCTCAATAGACTGATTAGAAAGGCAGGCTCTGTTATAGGAGTCAAACCGGACACACTGGGGGTTGTGGTAGAAACATTGACTGTACTCTTGTCCATAGACGCTGTCTGGTCTGCTGAGTTCCTCCAGCATTTTGTGTGTGTTATTATCACACTCGATCATTTCAAAGCTTCTAATAAGACCAGGACTATCTGACGTAAGTATGACCGAACAAGAGAGCCCATTGGAAATCACACCTACACTCAGTGGCCACTTTATTAGGTACACCTGTACACATGCTCGTTAATGCAAATATCTAATCAGCCAATCATTGGCAGCAACTCAATGCATAAAAACATGCAGACATGGTCCAGTTGTTCTTCAGACCAAACATCAGAATGGGGAAGAAGTGTAATCTAAGTGCCTTTCAGTGTGGAAAGTCTGCTAGTGCCAGACAGGGTGGTTTGAGTATCTCAGAAACTGCTGATCTCCTGGGCTTTTCACACACAGCAGTCTCTAGAGTTTACAGAGAATGGTACAAAAATCATCCAGTGAGTGGCTGTTCTGTGGGAAAAGGCACCTTGTTGATGACAGAGGTCAGTGGAGAATGGCCAGACTAGGGCAAGCTGATGGGAAGGTGACAATAACTCAATAACCTAACAACAGTGGTGTGCAGAAGAGCATCTCTGAACACACAGCACATCGAACCTTGGAGAGGATGGGTTACAGCAGAAAACAACAAACATACACTCTGCGGCCACTTAAATATTAAGTGTAGGATGTACAGTACTGTGGACAAGACAGGCACATATATGTAGCTAGGGTGCCTAAGAGCTTTGAACAATACTGTATACTATGTCTTTCCAGTTACTAACACTTAATACTACTGAGCTAATACAAAGCTAAATACTCTTACTTCTGTTTCCCAACCACCTTTCTAATTTAACCGATGTACAGTACTGTGCAAGGGTCTTCGGCACCCTAGTCACATATATACATGCCTGTGACTTTTGAACAGTTCTGAATATAAAGTGACCACTGAATGTATTATGACAGAAGTTGGAAGATGATTATTGTGGCCTCTAATAGTTACCACACACAAACAGTTTTAATAAATAACATGTGAATCTTCCCTAAACTCTCAAAGGAAATTTTAATTATAAATACAGATGTGAACTCAGTGTCATGACAATAGTTTCCAAATCCCTTGTTTCGACTGCACTCCAGCTGACAGTGATCTAATGGAAACTAAAATGCACAAGAGCATGGACTCGAGGTGGGACACTCGCGACTGGCTCGATTAAAAATATGGAATATCATGACACTGACAGATGCAGTTTTAATGTGTTACTAGAAATACTTGAAGTTGAGTTGTGCACTGACGGAGAAGAATATTTATTTATTCAAAATCAGAATCAGCTTTAATATCACAGGTCTATGTCATGAAATTTGTTAACTTAACGGCAGCAATACAATGCAATACTTGATAATATAGAGAAAAACAAGTAAATCAATTAATGTATATTGGATAGTTAAATTAAAAAGTGCAAAAACAGAAATAATAGTTTTTAAAAAATAAGGTAGTGTTCATGGGCTCAATGTCCATTCAGAAACTGGGTGTCAGAGGGGAAGAATTTGTTCCTTCAGGTTCCTGTACCTCCTCCCTGATGGTAACAATGACAAGAGGGCACATATCCTTGGTGATGGGGGTCTTTAATGATGCTACCTTTTTGACGCATCACTCCTTGAAGGTGTTTTGGATACTACGGAGGTTAGTACCCAAGATGGAGCTGACTAATTTTACAACTTTCTGTAGCTTCTTTCGGTCCTATGCAGTAGTCTCCCCCCACCAGATGGTGATGCAGACTGTCCGAATGCTCTCCACAGTACATCTGTAGAAGTTTGAGTGCTTTGGTTGACAAACCAAATCTCTTCAAACTCCTAATAAACTATAGCCACTGTCTTGCCTTCTTTATAGCTGCATTGATATGTTGGGACCAGGTTAGATCCTCAGAGATCTTGACACCCAGAACTTGAAATTGCTCACTCTCTCCACTTCTGATCCCTTGATGAGGACTGGCTCATGTTCCCTTGTCTTACCCTTTCTGAAGTCCACAATCAGCTCCTTGGTCTTACTGAACATTGACTTCTCAAACTTCTGCTAATGCCCCACCTCCCCCTCGTACCCCATCTGTTATTTATTTATTCATATACACACACATTCTTTCTCTCGCTCTCTCCTTTTTCTCCTCTGTCCCTCTCACCTTTCCCCTTGCCCATCCTCTGGGCTTTCCCCCTTCCTTCTCCATGGGCCTCCTGTCCCATGATCCTCTCATATCCCTTTTGTCAATCACCTGTCTAGCTCTTGGCTCCATCCCTCCCCCTCCTGTCTTCTCCTATCATTTTGAATCTTCCCCTCTCCCTCCCCCTCTCAAATCTCTTACCAGCTCTTCTTTCAGTTAGTCCTGACGAAGGGTCTCGGCCCGAAACGTCGACTGTACCTCTTCCTAGAGATGCTTCCTGGCCTGCTGCGTTCACCAGCAACTTTTATGTGTGTTGCTTGAATTTCCAGCATCTGCAGATCTCCTCGTGTTTGTGGTCTTACTGATGTTGAGTGGAAGGTTGTTGCTGGGACATCGCTCTATATTTATTTATTGAGGTACAGCGCGGAATACGCACTCTCGGCATTTTTGAGCCACACCTCCCAGCAACCCCCGATTTTACCCTAGCCTAATCATGGGACAATTTGCAATGACCAATTAACCTACCAACCGGTAGCCTTTCGACTGTGGGAGGAAACTGGAACGTCCGGAGGAAACCCACACGGTCACAGGGAGAACGTACAAACTCCTCACAGGCAACAGTGGGAATTGAACACCCGTCACTGGTACTATAAAGCAGGGGTCCCCAACCTTTTTTGCATTGCGGACCGGTTTAATATGGACAATATTCTTGCCGACCGGCCGACCGGGGGGGGGGGGGGGGGGGTAGGGTTGCCAACGGACAAGAGTAGCAGTCAAATACCTTTACCCAGAGACTACAATGACCATGAAGCCTTGCGCGGGCACTAGTGCGCATGCGCGTCATGACCTGCCGATTTCTTCCCCCTTCCCTTGAAGCGCTTGAAATGTTGAACGAACTTCCAGTAGAAGTGGTAGAAGCAGGTTCGATATTATCATTTAAAGAAAAATTGGATCGGTATATGGACAGGAAAGGAATGGAGGGTTATGGGCTGAGAGCAGGGCGGTGGGACTAGGTGAGAGTAAGCCTTTGACACAGACTAGAAGGGCCGAGATGGCCTGTTTCCGTGCTGTAATTCTTATATGGTTATATAAGTAAGTCAATAGCATCATAACATTTTAAGTAACATTTGGATATTAAACACACAGCACATATTTTCCCCGTATAATTATATAAAATCATTGCAACACACCCAATATCGCTGAATCAGTGGGAGCCCTGGGCTTGTTTCCCTGCAACAAGACGGTGCCATCGAGGGGTGACGGGAGACAGCGATACTCGAAGGGGGTTCCTCATGTCCAGTCTATTCCGCAATTCAAGTTTCGTTGCCTTCATTGCAGAAAAATGTTGGAAATGGAAGCAACGTTTTCAGTGCTTTCGTGGCTATCGCAGGATACTTAGCCTTGACTTTGATCCGGAATGCCGGCAGAGATGTTATGTCAAACATACTTTTCAGCCCGTCGTCATTTACAAGCTCGAGGAGTTGATCTCCTTCCCGCCCTGACACGGATGACGCGCGGGTCATGACCTCACGTGCGTAATGGCTGATCAGTGCACGTGACAGGGAATGAGGAAAGGTGCAGCTGACTCCTATCGCCAAATCATATGGCTTCCTCGCGGCCCGGTAGCGCATGCTCCGCGGCCCGGTGGTTGGGGACCACTGCTGTAAAGCACGTGCTAACTGCCCCGCAGAAGTTTCAAGATATTCTTCAGCACATACTAATATTATAGAAATAATAGTACAGCACATTTGGCCCATCAAATCCATATTGGCTATTTGAAAGATCCACCTAATTTATCATTTCCCAATATTCTTGCAGCTGTTTACCTCATTCTGTTTTACATAGAACTGTACAGTACAGGTTATTCGTCCCACAATGTTCTGCTAACCTTTTAACTTACTCCAATATCAAGCTAACACCCTCCATTTTTCTTTTATCCATGTATTTGTCTTACCTAGGAGTCATTTAAACATCCATAAAGTATCTGTCTCTACCACTACCCACTGGCAACACGTTCCACACACCCACCACTCTCGGTGTAAAGAAAAATGACCTTTGACGTCCCCCCCCCCCCCAGTACTCTCCTCCAGTCACCCTTATAATTTATAAACACAAGAGATTCTGCAGATGTTGGAAATCCAAAGCAACACACACAAAATGCTGGCAGGTAGCAGCTTTGGAAATGAATGAACAGTCAATGTTTTGGGCCAAGACCTTTCTTTACAACTGAGAAGGAAGAGGGGGGATGCCAGAATTAGAAGGTGGGGGGAGGGGAAGGAGGCTAGCTGGAGGCTAGCTGGAAGGTGATAGGTGAAGCCAGGTGGGTGGGAAAGGTCAATGGCTGGAGAGGAAGGAATCTGATCGGTGAGCAGAGTGGACCATGGGAGAAAGGGAACCTAGGAGGGGGTCCAGGGGAAGTAACAGGCAGGTGAGAAGGAGTGAAAGGTCAGAGTGTGGAATAGGGGAGGGGGCAGGGGAGAGCTTGGTTACTGGAAGGAGAAATCAATATTCATGCCACCAGGATGGAGGCTACCCAGATGGAATAAGGCTTTGCTCCTCCATGCTAAGGGTGGCCTCATCTTGGTACAAAATTAGGCCTTAAAATTATGTTCTCTCATATTGGCTATTTCCACCCTGGGAGAAAGAGTAGACAGCCAGTGCCTATCTATATCTTTTATAATCTTATAACATCTATCACGTTCTCTCTCATCCTCCTTTGCTCCAGGTAATTGTCCCAGAATTGGCCATTAGTTAAGCCTCCTTTACAAAATGAAGGATCAAAGTCAAATGATGAGCCTTCAGTACTACTGGGAACAGGTTGAGAGAAGAACCTTGCATGGCAGAAAATCCTTCTACAGTGCAAACTTCCTGTGGATATGGTAGAGGGAGGGGGAATGAGGAGGGACAATTGTTTAGAACAAGCCACATTGTGAAAAAACAAAACTGAAACTGTGTCAGGTTTCAGGCCTTGTCACCAAAAGTTCAAAAGTTAAAGCAAATTTGTTATCAAAGTACATATTCAAATATACAAAGACCCCCTTCCCCTCCAAGGAGCGCTGTCACTATGTAGAAGCCTGAGATTCATTTTCTTGTGGGCATCATTAGTATCTACAAAGAAACACAACAGAATCAATAAAAAATGTGTACAACAAAATGGGCAAACAACCACCTCCAACTCTTTGAATATTTCTGATAATCATTTACTGTATATGTTATTTAAATTAGTCTTTTAAGAAATACTAAATGGATAAAATTGTGTAAAGTCAGACAGAATCAGATACAAAATACAGATAGGTTTGGTCTGCAGGTTGAGATTCTAAATTGGAGAAAGGCCAGTTTTGATGGTATCAGAAAGGATCTGGCAAGTGTGGATTGGGACAGGTTGTTTTCTGGCAAAGGTGTACTTGGAAAGTGGAAGGCCTTTTGAGAGTACATAGCCTGTACGTGCCTGTCAGAATAAAAGGGAAAGATAGCAAGTGTAGAGAACCTTGGTTTTCAAGAGATATTGAGGCCCTGGTTAACAGAAAAAAAGGTGCATAGCAGATCTAGGCAGGTAGGAACAAATAAGGTACTAATGGAGTACAAGAAATGCAAGAGAACACCTAAGAAATCAGGAGGACTAAAAGGCAGCATGAGGTTGCTTTAGCAGACAAGGTGAAGGAGAATCCTAAGGAACTCTACAGATATATTAAGAGCAAAAGGATTGCAAGGGACAAAATTGGTCCTCTGGAAGACAAGAATGGCAATCATGTGGAGCCAAAACAGATGGGAAGATCTTAGATGTCATTTACTCAAATGACAGATACGGAGTCTGCAGAAGTGAGGCAAAGTGGCATCAATTTCTTGGACCCTGTACAGATTACAGAGGAAGAGGTGTTTGCTACCCTGAGGCAAATCAGGGTGGATAAATCCCCAGGGACTGACAAGGTGTTCCCTCGGACCCTGTGGAAGGCAGGTGCAGAAATTGCTGGGGCCCTAGCAGAGATATTTAAACATCCTTAGTGGTAGGTGAAGTACCAGAGGATTGGAAACTAGCCAATGTTCTTCTACTGTTTAAAAAAGGCTCTAAATGTAAACCAGGACATTATACACCAGTGAGTCAACATGTGTTCTGGGAAAGTTATTGGAAGGTATTTTAAGGGACCAGATATATGTACATTTGTAGAGACATGGACTGATTAAGGATAGTCAACGTGGCTTTGTGCTTGGTAGGTCATGTCTAACCAATCTTATAGAGTTTTCTGAGGAAGTTACCAGGAAAGTGGATGAAGGCAAGGCAATGGATTTTGTCTACATGGACTTTAGTAAGGCATTTGACAAGGTCCCGCTTGGTAGGCTGGTGAAGAAGGTCCAATCGCTCGGCATGCAGGATGAGATAGTAAATTGGATTAAACATTGGCTTTGGGGAAGAAGCCAGGGAGGGTAGCAGATGGTTGCCTCTCTGAATGGAGGCCTGTGACTAGTGGAGAGTCACAGGGATCATTGCTGGGTCCTTTGTTTGTCATCTATATTGATGATCTGGAGGATAATGTGGTTAACTGGATCAGCAAATTTGTGGATGACACCAAGATTGGGTTGTAGTGGACAGTGAGGAAGGCCATCATGGCTTGCAGAGGGATCTGCATCACTGAAAAAATGGGCTGAAAAATGGCAGATGGATTTTAATGCAGACAAGAGGGACTTTGTCGCACTTTGATAGGACCAACCAGGGTAGGTGTTACACAGTGAACGGTAGGGCATTGAGGAGTGTGGTAGAGAAAAGGGATCTGGGAACACAGGTACATAATTCATTGAAAGTGGTGTCACAGGTAAACAAGGCTGTAAAGAAAGCTTTGTCACATTGCCTTCACAAATCGAAGTATTGATTACAGGACATGAGATGTTATGTTGAAAATGTATAAGACATTGGTGAGGCCTAATTTTGAGTATTGTGTGCAATGTTGGTCACTTGCCCACAGAAAAGATGTAAATAAGGGTGAAAGAGTGCAGAGAAAATTTACAAGGATGTTGCTGGGACTGGAGAATCTGAGTTATAAGTTGCAATAGGTTAGGTCTGTATTCCTTAGGGTGTAGAATACTGAGTGGAGAGTTGATAGAGTTATACAAAATAATGAGGGACATTAGTAGGGTAACTGCAAGCAGGCTTTTTCCACTGAGGTTGGGTGGGACTATGACCAGCGGTCATGAGTTAAGGGTGAAAGTGACATATCCAAAGGGAACAAAAGGGGACAATTCACTCAGAAGGTGGTGAGAGTGTGGAACGAGCTGCCAGCACAAATGGTGCATGCAAGCATGATATCAACGTTTAAAAGTCGTCTGGATAGGTACACGGATGGTAGGGATATGGAGGGCTATGGTCCCAGTGCAGGTCAGTGGGAGTAGGCAGTTTAAATGGCTTTGGTATGGACTAGAACCACAAAACCTAATTGATATAATTGTTGAAGAAAGTGCAAAAATGGGTCTATCTATCATTTGCAAAAGGACAGAATGTATGGTGATATCCAAAAAGGAGGAGAATCCTATCTGCAGGCTGAGAATAAATGAGGAAGACATAAAACAAGTACAGAACTTTTGCTACTTAGGAAGCTGGGTGACATCAGATGGCAGGTGCGACTTGGACATCAAAAGAAGAATAGGGATGGCAAAAGACACCTTTACGAGAATGAAGAGTATACTGACCAATACCAAACTAGACATGACAACCCGCCTCAGAGTACAGAAATGTTACGTTTATCCAGTTATGTTATATGGCTCAGAATGCTGGACAATATCTAGTGGCATGAGGAAATGAATTGTAGCAGCAGAGATGTGGTTTTTGAAGAAGATGCAAAGAATATCATAAATGAAATTAATATCTAACAAGGATATCATAAACAGAACAAACACAAAAAGAGAAATAATGTATGAGATCATGAAAAGGCAATGTAACTTCATTGGACATGTGATTAGGAAAGAGGAGTTAGAATGCACAGTAATTATGGGAAAGTTTGAAGGGAAGAAAGCAAGAGGAAGACAAAGACAAATGATGATGGAGACAGCAGCCAGAGAACTGGAAATGAATACCAATGAATTGATCCACTTGACCCGAAACAGGAGTGTGTGGGCCATGGCAGTCAAAGCTCAAACTAGGCATGGCACCTGATGATGATGATGATGATGATGGACTAGATGGGCCAAGGGGCCTGTTTCTGTGCTGTACTTAGAAACATAGAAAACAGAGAGCACAATACAGGGCCGAACATGTACTTACTTTAGAAATTACCTAGGGTTACCCATTGCCCTCTATTTTTCCAAGTTCCATTTACCTATCCAGGAACCTCTTAAAAGATCCTATCGTATCTGCCTCCACCATCAACTCTCTGTGTAAAAAAACTTACCCCAGACATCTCCTCTGTGACCTACTTCCAAGCACCTTAAAAATTGCCCTCTTGTGTTAGTCATTTCAGCCCTGGGAAAAAGCCTCTGACCATCCACATGATCAATGCCTCTATCTTATACATCTCTATCTGGTCACCTCTCATCCTCCGCTGCTCCAAGGAGAAAAGGCCGAGTTCACTCAACCTATTCACATAAGGCATGCTCCCCAATCCAGGCAACATCCTTGTAAATCTCCTCTGCACCCTTTCTATAGTTTCCATACCCTTCCTGTAGTGAGGTGACCAGAAATGAGTGCAGTACTCCAAGTGGGGTCTGACCAGGCTCCTATATAGCTGTAACATTACTTCTCGGTTCTTAAACTCAATCACATGGTTGATGAAGGCCAATGCACCATATGCCTTCTTCACCACAGAGTCAACCTGCGCAGCAGCTTTGAGTGTCCTATGGACTCGAACCCCAAGATCCCTCTGTTCCTCCACACTGCCAAGAGTCTTACCATTAATACTATATTCTGCCATCATACTTGACCTACCAAAATGAACCACTTCACTGGGTTGAACCCATCTGCCACTTCTCAGCCCAGTTTTGCATCCTATCAATGTCCCATTGTAACCTCTGACAGCCCTCCACACCATCCACAACACCCCCAACCTTTGTGTCATCAGCAAATTTACTAACCCATCCCTCCACTTCCTCATCCAGATCATTTATAAAAATCACAAAGAGTAGGGGTCCCAGAACAGATCCCTGAGGCACACCACTGGTCACCGACCTCCATGCAGAATATGATCCTTCTACAACCACTCTTTGCCTTCTGTGACAAGCCAGTTCTGGATCCACAAAGCAAGGTCCCCTTGGATCCTATGCCTCCTTACTTTCTCAATAAGCCTTGCATGGGGTACCTTATCAAATACCTTGCTGAAATCCACATACACTACATCTACAGCTCTACCTTCATCAACGTCTTTAGTCACATCCACAACAAAGGTGCCATCTTGACACCTGACCAGGTTCATTTCCCAATACCAGATCAAGTACGGTCTCTAATCTTGTAGGCTTATCTACATATTGTGTCAAGAAACCTTCCTGAACGCACCTAACAACCTTCACGCCATCTAAACCCCTTGCTCTAGGGAGAAGCCGATCAATATTTGGACAATTAAAATCTCCCACCATGACAACCCTGTTATTATTGCACCATTCAAGAATCTGTCTGTCTATCTGCTCTTCGATGTCCCTGTTACTATTCGGTGGTCTACAAAAAACACCCAGTAGAGTTATTGACCCCTTCCTCTTTTTAACGTCAACCCACAGAGACTCCATAGACAATCCCTCCATGAATTCCTCCTTTTCTGCAGCCGTGACACTATCTCTGAGCAGCAGTGCCATGCCCCCAACTCTTTTGCCTCCCTCCCTATCCTTTCTGAAACATCTAAAGCTTGGCACTCTAAGTAACCATTCCTGCCCCTGAGCCATCCTAGTCTCTGTAATGGCCACAACATCATAGCTCCAAGTACTGATTCACGCTCTAAGCTCATCCGCTTTGTTCATAATACTCCTCACATTAAAATAGACACATCTCAAACCATCGGTCTGAGCACCTCCCTTCTCTATCACCTGCCTATCCTCCTCCTTGCACGGTCTTCAAGCTTTCTCTACTTGTGAGCCAACCACCCCTTCCTCCATCTCTTCAGTTTGGTTCCTATCCTCCAGCAATTCTAGTTTAAACTCTCCCCAATAGCCTTTGCAAACCTCCCTGCCAGGATATTGGACCCCTCGGATTCAAGTGCAACCCATCCTTTTTGTACAGGTCACGCCTGCCCCAAGAGAGGTCCCAATGATCCAGAAATCTGAATCCCTGCCCCTTGCTCCAATCCCTCAGCCACGCATTTATCCTGTACCTCACTCTATTCCTATACTCACTGTCACGTGGCACAGGCAGTAATCTCAAGATTACTACCTTTGAGGTCCTGCTTCTCAACTTCCTTCCTAAATCCCTGTAGTCTGATTTCAGGACCTTCTCTCTTTTTCTACCTATGTAGTTGGTACCAATATGTACAACGACCTCTGGCCATTCACCTTCCCACTTCAGGATATCATGTATGTGACCAGAAACATCCAGGACCCTAGCACCTGGGAGACAAACTACCATCCGCGTTTTTTTCCTGCGTCCACAGAATCACCTGTCTGACCCCCTAACTATAGAGTCCCCTATTACAGCTGCCATCCTCTTCCTTTCTCTACCCTTCAGAGCCACAGGGCCAGACCCTGTGCCAGAGATGTGGCCACTGCTGCTTACCCCAGGTAGGCTGTCCCCCCCAACAGTATTCAAACAGGAGTACTTATTGTTAAGGGGGACAGCCACAGGGGTACTCCCTAGTAACGTACTCTTGCCCTTCCCTCTCCTGACTTCTCTATGACTACGACAAAAACTTAAATCACTGTTCCAGAATTCCTTGTAGCCGCTTATTTCAGTGGTAAAGAGCACTCTGTGGCAAGTCTAGTTATGTGCATGGAAATCCCAGATTTACTAACTCTTATACATGGAAATACCAGCAGTCTGGAACCAGCTATTTACACCTGCATTTCTGTCTATCAACTTTCATATCCAGCAGCTCAGGGCAAAAGCACCTTCCCTCATCTTCTTTGTGAACCTTTTACTGAATTTGTTACATCTGTGTTCCCGACCCTGCTCCATAACAGGAATTTTCCATTTATCTCTACTTTCAAAGGCATTCATAATTTTGGAGCCTTCCATTAAATCTCCCTTAAAACTTACTGTTACACAAACACCACCAGATCTCCCAGCCTTTCCATATAAGACCATAAAGAACATAAGATATAGGAGCAGAAGTAGGCCATTTGGCCCATTGAGTCTGCTCCACCATTCAATCATGGGCTGATACAATTCCTCCAGTCATCCCCATTCCCCTACTTTCACCCCATACCCTTTGATGCCCTGGCTAATCAAGAACCTATCTACAGGTATCTCTGCCTTAAATGCACCCAATGACTTGGCCTCCACAGCCACTCATGGCAACAAATTCCACAGATTTACCACCCTCTGACTAAAGTAATGTCTCCGCATCTCTGTTCTAAGTGGATGTCCTTTAATCCTGAAGTCATGCCCTGGACTTCCATACCATGGGAAATAACTTTGCCTTATTTAATCTTTTCAGGCCTTTTAACACTCGGAATGTTTCTATGAGATCCCCCCCTCATTCTCCTGAACTCCAGGGAATACAGCCCAAGAGCTGCCAGACTTTCTTCATTAGATAACCCTTTCATTCCTGGAATCATTCTCGTGAATCTTCTCTGAACCCTCTCCAATGTCAGTATATCCTTGCTAAAATAAGGAGCCCAAAACTGCACACGATACTCCAAGTGTGGTCTCACGAGTGCCTGACAGAGCCTCAACATCACATCCCTGTTCTTATATTCTATATCCCTAGAAATGAATGCCAACATTGCATTCGCCTTCTGCACCACCAACTCAACCTGGAGGTTAGCCTTTAGGGCATTGTGCACAAGGACTCCCAAGTCCCTTTGCATCTCTGCATTTTGAATTCTCTCCCCATCTAAATAATAGTCTGCCCATTTATTTCTTCCACCAAAATGCATGACCATACACTTTCCGACATTGTGTTTCATTTGCCACTTCTTTGCCCATTCCTCTAAACTATTTAAGTCTCTCTGTAGGCTCTCTGTTTCCTCAACACTACCCGCTCCGCCACCTATCTTTGTATCATCGGCAAATTTAGCCACAAATCCATTAATACCATATTCCAAATCATTGACGTGCATCGTAAAAAGCAGTGGTCCCCAACACCGACCCCTGTGGGACCAGCAGCTAGCCAGAATAGGATCCCTTTATTCCTACTCTCTGCTTTCTGCTGACCAGCTAATGCTTCACCTACACTAGTAACTTCCCTGTAATTTCATGGGCTCTTATAGAAAACATAGAAAATAGGTGCAGGAGTAGGCCATTCGGCCCTTCAAGCCTGCACCACCATTCAGTATGATCATGGCTGATCATCCAACTCAGAACCCTGTACCAGCCTTCCCCCCATACCCCCTGATCCCTTTAGCCACAAGAGCCATATCTAGCTCCCTCTTAAATATAGCCAATGAACTGGCCTCAACTGTTTCCTGTGGCAGAGAATTCCACAGATTCGCCACTTCTGTGTGAAGAAGTTTTTCCTCATCTCAGTCCTAAAAGGCTTCCCCTTTATCCTCAAACTGTGACCCCTCATTCTGGACTTCCCCAACATCAGGAACAATCTTCCTGCATCTAGCCTGTCCAATCCCTTTAGGATTTTATATGTTTCCATAAGATCCCCCCTCAATCTTCTAAATTTCAACGAATATAAGCCTAGTCGATCCAGTCTTTCATCATATGAAAGTCCTGCCATCCCAGGAATCAATCTGGTGAACCTTCTTTGTACTCCCTCTATGGCAAGGATGGCTTTCCTCAGATTAGGGGACCAAAACTGCACACAATACTTCAGGTGTGGTCTCACCAAGGCCTTGTACAACTGCAGTAGTACCTCCCTGCTCCTGTACTTGAATCCTCTCGCTATAAATGCCAGCATACCATTCGCCTTTTTCACCGCCTGCTGTACCTGCATGCCCACTTTCAATGACTGGTGTATAATGACACCCAGGTCTCATTGCACCTCCCCTTTTCCTAATCGGCCACCATTCAGATAATGATTTTTTCCTGTTCTTGCCACCAAAGTGGATAACCTCACATTTATCCACATTAAATTGCATCTGCCATGAATTTTCCCACTCACCTAACCTATCCAAGTCACCCTGCATCCTCTTAGCATCCTCCTCACAGCTAACACTGCCGCCCAGCTTCATGTCATCCGCAAACTTGGAGATGCTGCATTTAATTCTCTCATCCAAGTCATTAATATATATTGTAAACAAATGGGATCCCAGCACTGAGCCTTGCGGTACCCCACGAGTCACTGCCTGCCATTCTGAAAAAGTCCTGTTTATTCCCAGTCTTTGCTTCCTGTCTGCCAACCAATTCTCTATCCACATCAATACCTTACCCCCAATACCGTGTGCTTTAAGTTTACACACTAATCTCCTGTGTGGGACCTTGTCAAAAGCCTTTTGAAAATCCAAATATACCACATCCACTGGTTCTCCCCTATCCACTCTACTAGTTACATCCTCAAAAAAATTCTATGAGATTCGTCAGATATGATTTTCCTTTCACAAATCCATGCTGACTTTGTCCGATGATTTCACTGCTTTCCAAATGTGCTGTTATCACATCTTTGATAACTGACTCTGGCATTTTCCCTACCACCGACGTTAGGCTAACCAGTCTATAATTCCCTGGTTTCTCTCTCCCTCCTTTTTTAAAAAGTGGGGTTACATTAGCCACTCTCCAATCCTCAGGAACTAGTCCAGAATCTAACGAGTTTTGAAAAATTATCACTAATGCATCCATTATTTCTTGGGCTACTTCCTTAAGCACTCTGGGATGCAGACCATCTGGCCCTGGGGATTTATCTGCCTTTAATCCCTTCAATTTACCTAACACCACTTCCCTACTAACATGTATTTCCCTCAGTTCCTCCATCTCACGGGACCCTCTGTCCCCTACTATTTCCGGAAGATTATTTATGTCCTGCTTAGTGAAGACAGAACCAAAGTAGTTATTCAATTGGTCTGCCATGTCCTTGCTCCCCATAATCAATTCACCTGTTTCTGTCTTGTTAATTAGCCTCATGTTTGGCACCTTATCAAAGGGCTTCTGAAAATCCAAGTACACCATGTCTACTGCATCTCTTTTTTTCACCCTGCTTGTAATTTCCTAAAAGAATTGCAGTAGATTTGTCAGGCAGGATTTTTATTTCAGGAAACCATGCTGGCTTTTGCCGACCTTGTCACGTGCCTGTGTAATCTCATCCCTAACAATCGATTCCAACAACTTCCCAATCACTGATGTCAGGCATACAGGTCTATAGTTTCCTTTCTGCTGCCTCCCACCTTTCTTAAATAGTGGAGTAACATTTGCATTTTTCCAGTCTTCTGGTACAATGCCAGAATCTATCGATTCTTGAAAGATCATCGTTACTGACTCCGCAATCTCTCCAGTTACTTCCTTCAGAACCCAAGGGTGCATTCCATCAGGTCCAGGAGATTTATCCACCAGATCATTAAGCTCCCTGAGCACCTTCTCAGTCGTAATTTTCACTGCACAAACTTCACTTCCCTGACACTCTTGAATGTCCGGTATACTGCAGATGTCTTCCATTGTGAAGACTGAAGCAAAATATGCATTCAGTTCCTCTGCCATCTCTGTGTCTCTCATTATAATACCTCCAGCATCATTTTGTATTGGTTCTATATCTATCCTCAACTCTCTTTTATCCTTTATATACTTTAAAAGCTTTCAGTATCTTCTTTGATATTAGTCACCAGCTTCTGCTCATAATTCATCTTTTCCTTCCTGATGACCTTCTTAGTTTCCTCCTGAAAGTTTTTAAAAGCTTCCCAATCCTCCATCTTCCCACTAGTTCTGGCTTCCTTGTATGTCCTCTCCTTTGCTTTTACTTTGGCTCTTACTTCACTTGTCAGCCATGGTAGTGTCCTTCTTCCCATTGGAAATTTCTTCTTGTTTGGAATATATCTATCTTGCACTTCCCTCATTTTTCGTAGAAACTCCAGCCATTGCTGCTCTGCTGTCCTTCCTGCAAATGCCCCTTTCCAGTCAACTCCGGCCAGTTCCCCTCTCATGCCATTGTTATTTCCTTTATACCACTGAAATACTGACACATTGTATTTTATTTTTTCCCCTCTTAAATTTCAAGGTGAACTCAATCTTATTGTGATCACTGTTCCCTACGGGTTCCTTAACCTCAAGCTCTACTATAACCTCCGGATCATTGTACAACACTCAATCCAACACATCCAATCCCCTAGTGGGCTCAACAACTAGCTGTTCTAAAAAGTCATCCCTTAGACATTCTACAAGTTCTCTCTCTTGAGGTCCAGTTCTGACCTGGTTTTCCCAATCCACTTTCATGTTAAAATCCCCAATGATTATCATGACATTGCCCTTCTGCCACACCTTTTCTATCTCCTGCTGTAATTTGTAATCCACATCCCTGCTGCTGTTTGGAGGCCTGTATACAACTGCCATTAGGGTCATTTTACCCTTGCCATTCCTTAACTCAACCCATAGAGATTCTACACCTTCCAATCCTACGTCATCACTTTCCAATGATTTAATATTATTTCTTATGTACAGAGCAACACCACCCCCTCTGCCTACTAACCTATCTTTCTGATGCACTGTATAACTAATGACCAATTCCCCTTGTAATGTCAAAGTTCAATGTAAATTCATTATCAAAGTACATATATTTCATTTTCTTGCAGGCACTCACAGTAGAACAAAGAAATAAAATAGAATCAATGAAAAACTACACACAAAGACTGACAAGCAAACAATGTATAAAAGATGACAAACTGAGCAAAGACAATCATCATCACCATCATGATGTGCCATGTTGGATGATGTGGGCAATCATGGTCTCCCATCTGTCTTTTCTCTTTCCATGACCATGATTGCTCTTGGTAAATTTTTCTGCAGAAGTGGTTTGCCATTGCCTTCTTCTGGGCAGTGTCTTTACAAGACGGGTGACCCCAGCCATTACCAATACTCTTCAGACTGTCTGCCTGGTGTCAGTGGTCACATAACCAGGATTTGTGATATACACCGGCTGCTCACACGACCATCCACCATCTGCTCCGGTGGCTTCACCCCTCCCTCTGGTTCCTGTCTTCCTTCCTTTTCTTCTATGTTCTCTCCTATTAAATTCCTTCATTTTCAACCCTTTACCTTTTCCATCGGCAGGCACGACAGGCATTGAGATCTGTAGATTGTCTCCCAGTCCGGTAGTTGAGTGCCAATGATGCGCTGAACCATCCTAATCTCCTGTTTGGAGAACTTTGTGATCTGTCTTGCTGCTGCTGAAGTACCACACTGTCATTACGTACGTCAGTGTTCTCTATTGCACATCAACAAAAGTTGGCCAGTTATTTTTGGGGCAGATTAGCTCTCCTTAAGCATCTCAGGTAGCATAATCACTGTTGTGCCTTTCCAACTATCAAGGTTGTGCTGATGGACCAAGGGAGTTCCTCGGTCAAGTTCATCCCCAAAAACTTGAAAAGTTCAAACTGGAGTCCAACACCAGCAGATTCCAGAATAGTTACTTCCCAAGTTGTTTCCCATGATGGGGGAGTCTAGTACGAGAGGGCATGACTTAAGGATTGAAGGGTGCCCTTTCAGAACAGAAATGCAAAGAAATTTTTTTAGTCGGGGTGGTGAATCTATGGAATTTGTTGCCACAGGCAGCAGTGGAGGCCAAGTCATTGGGTGTATTTAAGGCAGAGATTGATAGGTATCTGATTGAAAGGTATCTGAGTAGCCAGGGCATCAAAGGTTATGGTGAGAAGGCAGGGGAGTGGAACTAAATAGGAGAAAATGGATCAGCTCATGATAAAATGGCAGAGCAGACTCGATGGGCCAAATGGCCTACTTCTGCTCCTTTGTCTTATGGTCTTATTTAGTTCTAAAACCAACTTACACAACCCCAAGTACCTCACTATAGCAAGAGTCTGACCACATTGACCACTCTGCACTAAAATAGATTTCTTTTTCAGAGATTAAAGATTAGCTTTATATGTTACATGTACATCAAAAATTCACTGAAATGAGTCTTCATATCAAATCAAGTCTTCAAGGATTATCCAGGGGCTGCCCACAATTACTGCCACACTTCTGGTGACAACACTGGATGTCCCCAACTCACTAACTCTAGTATGTCTCACAACACGCTGGAGGAACTCAGCAGGTCGGGCAGCATCCGTGGAAAAGATTGGTTGACGTTGTCCTTGGGATGTGGAAGGAAACTGGAGCCACCGGAAGAAACCCATGTGATCACAAGGAGAACGTACAAACTACTAACAGTCATCAGTGGGAATAGAACCCAAATCTTATCGTGGGCTCCCAAGATCCTTTGCGACTCAGTTTTTTTTTTTAATTTTCTCTCCATTTAGAAAATAGTCAACCCTTTTATTTCTTCTACCAAAGTTCATGACCGTACACTTTCCAATACTATATTCCATCTGCCATTTCTTTGCCCATTTTGATAATCTGTTTAATTCCATCTGTAGCCTCTCTACTTCCTCAAAACTACCTACCCCTCCACCTATCTTCATATTGTCTGCAAACTTTGCAACAAAGCCATCAATTCCATCATCCAAATCATTGATGTATAACGTGAAAAGGATCGGTCCCAACACAGACCCCTGTGGAACACCACTAGTCACCGGCAGCCAACCAGAAAAAGCTCCCTTTATTCCCACTGTATCTCCTGTCAATCAGCCACTGCTTTATCCATGTTAGAATCTTTCCAGTAATATCATGGGCTCATAGCTTGTTGAACAGCCTCATATGTTGCACCTTGTCAAAGGCCTTCTGAAAATCCAAATACACATCAACTGATTTTCCTTTGTCGATCCTGCTTGTTAGTTCTTTCAGAATTCCAACAGATTTGTCAGGCAAGACTTTCCCTTGAGGAAACCATGCTGACTACGGCCTATTTTATCATGTCACTCCAAGTACCCAGAGTACCTTTCAGTTTCGCAAGAACCTTCTATCTATTTATGGTAACTAGTGGAAAACACTAGCAGTATGGTGGAATTTCCATGTCTCAGGGGTTATGAAGTGTGTGAAGACTGATATAAAATACTTATTCAGTTCATCTGCTCTTTCGTTGTCCCTCATTACTACATCTCCAGCATCATTTTCAATATCTACTCTCGCCTCTCCTTTACAATATACTCTGTCTTGCCACTGGACCCAGATGGGAATTGGGAAGAGAGAGTGAGGCTGACGCTGCGCACCTCTCCCTCACTTAAATCCAAATCACGCGCTAGTCTCGACACCATCATATGGTGTCGAGGTCCTCATCGACGTCATTGATGGACGAACAACATATGCAAAGAAACTTCTGGTATCCTCTTTTAATATTATTAGCTAGCTTACTTTCATATTCCATCTTTACCCTCTTAATGACTTTAGTTGCCTTCTGTTGGTCCCAATCCTCTAACTTCCCACTAATCTTTGCTCTGTTATATGTGGCTTTTATGTTGGCTTTGACTTCTCTTGTTAGCCAGGGTTGTGTCACGTTTCCTTTAGAATACTTCTTCCTCTTTGGGATATATATACCTAGAGCCTTCCTAACTGCTTCCAGGAATTCCAGCCATTGTTGCTCTGCCATCATCCCTGCCAGTGTTCTTTTCCAATCAATTCTAGCCAACTCCCCCTCTCCTCCCCCCCCCCCGTATCTCTAATTCCCTTTACTTCACTGTAATATTGATACATCTGGCTTTAGCTTCTCCTTCTCAGATTTCCGGCTGAATTCAATCACATTATGATCACTCACTCCTACTGGTCCTTTACCGTAAGCTCTCTGATCAAATCTGGCTTATTGTACAACATCCAATCCAGAATAGTTGGTTCTCCAGTGGGCTCAACCACGAGCTGTTCTAAAAAGCCATCTCATAGGTGCTATAGGAATCCCCCCTCCTGTAACCCAGAACCAACCTGATTTTCCCAAACTACCTGGCATATAGATTTTTTTCTCTATTGTTATGTATCGCATTGTACGACTGTCACAAAGTTACCAAATTTCATGGCACATACTAAACCCGATTCTGATTCTTACAGCAGGCTACCAGAAAGAGTTGTTCTAGCCATTACATTTTTAAAATTTTAGCTCTAAATGTGTTCATTCTTGTAAAACTTGTTCATAATTTATATTTAATTTATGCTTTTCTCATGAATATTGTGTATCTGATGCTACGTGATTCATTTGCAAGTTTTTTTTTTATTGCATCTGTGTTTACCTGTACTTGTGCAGATGACAATAAACTCAACTTTGATTTGATTTTACTGACCATGCTAACGTTCTTAGTTTGGCCCTTTTATTAACATTCTACTGATCAGGACATTTTAATGGTGGCCAACCACTTGAGGATACAGTTTACACTCTTGAAAATAAGTACACTTAGTGGTTGCTTTCTTAGGTACACCTGCGCATCTGTCCTCATTAATGCAAATACCCAATCATCAGCAGTGTGGTAGCAACAGTACATAAAATCATATATAACCATGTAACCATATAACAATTACAGCACAGAAACAGGCCATCTCAGCCCTCCTAGTCCGTGCCGAAGGCTTACTCTCACCTAGTCCCACCGACCTGCACTCAGCCCATAACCCTCCATTCCTTTCCTGTCCGTATAGCTGTCTAATTTAACTTCAAATGACATAGAACTTGCCTCAACCACTTCTGCTGGAAGCTCGTTCCACACAGCTACCACTCTCTGAGTAAAGAAGTTCCCCCTTATGTTACTCCTAAACTTTTGCCCTTTAACTCTCAACTCATGTCCTCTTGTTTGAATCTCCCCCACTCTCAATGGAAAAAGCCTATCCACGTCAACTCTATCTATCCCCTCATAATTTTAAACACCTCTATCAAGTCCCCCCTCAACCTTCTGCACTCCAAAGAATAAAAACCCAACTTGTTCAACCTTTCTCTGTAACTTAGGTGAAGAAATCCTAAAAGGTTCAGTTGACCAAACATCAGAATGGAAAAGAAACATGATCTAAGTGACGTTGACTGTGGAAATGATGGCCAGTGCCAGATGGAGTATCATAGAAACTGCTGACGTCCTGGAGCTTTCACGCTCAACGGTCTCTGGAGTTTACCGAAAATCATGCGAGAAACAAAAAGCATCCAGCACTTCGGTAGCCAAAAAAGCTTGTCAGTGAGAGATCAGAGGAGAATGGCCAGACCATTTCACGCTTACAGGAAGGCGACCGTAACTCAAATAGTTATGCTTTACAGCACGAACACACAACACATCAAACTTTGAAGCTGGTGAGCCACAGCAGCAGAAAACCACAAGCACAGCCATACTCAGTGGCCACTTCATTAGGTACAGGAGGTGCCGAATAAAGTGGCCACAGCGTGTATTTTGTATCTTGCACTTATGCACAATTTGATTTGGTGATTAGAGTTAGGAAAGAATCAGACAGCAATCTCTGTTTTAGTACTGTATAAATAATTACATTTTTCTCTGTTCAAAGCAATTTAAACAAGAAAACAGATTTCTATTCACCAGCCAGCAATCCTAGCTTAATGCACAATCCACCCATTATCACCTCAAAATGCTTTTAAGTGAAATCACATCAAAGCCTTAAACCTCTGAAATTGTATTTTGTGATAGACAGTCTTGGCAGGAAGATATTATTTTTGAGTAGTTGATTTACTGAAGGAATATTAGTGCTTCTTATAACAGCAGGTTTTTTGTAATAAAGATAATCTTGTCAAATTACAGACTCTAATTGGTTAAAAAAAATGTAGTTGTGATTAATGGCCTTTGCAGAACAGTGAGTTCAGAAATTAATGACTTGCCTAGGGCAAGCATTACTGATGTCACAGACTACGGGTACAGAAAGTTCATCATTTTAATTCAAGATTTCTGATTCAAGATTGTTTAATATCATTTCCAGTACACAAGTGTAAAGGAGCATGAAATAATTGTTACTCCTGATACATGCAGTGCAAAATAACCCAGTAAGATAAAGGACACAATGATAAATAAATACAATAAATATAAATCAACCTGGAAAAGTGTGAGGTGGTACACTTTGGAAGGACAAACTCCAAGGCAGAGTACAAACTAAATGGCAGGATACTTGGTAGTGTGGAGGAGCAGAGGGATCTCAGGGTACATGTCCACAGATCCCTGAAAGTTACCTCACAGGTAGATAGGGTAGTTAAGAAAGCTTATGGGGTGTTAGCTTTCATAAGTCGAGGGATAGAGTTTAAGAGTCGCGAGGTAGTGATGCAGCTCTATAAAACTCTGGTTAGGCCACACTTGGAGTACTATGTCCAGTTCTGGTTCCCTCACTATAGGAAGGATGTGGAAGCATTGGAAAGGGAACAGAGGAGATTTACCAGGATGCTGCCTGGTTTAGAGAGCATGCATTATGATCAGAGATTAAGGGAGCTAGGGCTTTACTCTCTGGAGAGAAGGAGGATGAGAGGAGACATGATAGAGGTGTACAAGATAATAAGAGGAATAGATAGAGTGGATAGCCAGCACCTCTTCCCCAGGTCACCACTGCTCAGTACAAGAGGACATGGCTTTAAGGTAAGGGGTGGGAAGTTCAAGGGGGATATTAGAGGAAGTATTTTACTCAGCAAGTGGTTGGTGCATGGAATGCACTGCCTGAGTCAGTGGTGGAGGCAGATACACTAGTGAAATTTAAGAGGCTACTAGACAGGTATATGGAGGAATCTAAGGTGGGGGGTTATATGGGAGGCAGGGTTTAAGGGTCGGCACAACATTGTGGGCTGAAGGGCCTGTACTGTACTATTCTATGTCTAAATACATAAGATATATATATATATATATATATATATATATATATATATATAGATTATTTGTCCATAAAATAACACTAGGCTCAAGAGTATCTGTACATAAGATGACTCTAACAGGAAATAATGAAGGTATTGTTGTGGGCTGGATTAGTAGGTGGAGGTGTTGTTCAGCCTTACTGCTTGGGAAAAGTAAATTTTTCAGTCTGGTGATCCTGGCGTGATGCCACATGGCATCCCCCGTTGGGAGTGGATGGAAGTCAATAAGCAGGAGTCAATATTATAAATTTATATTGTGAAGTATAATATAAACACATGCTTCAAACACACTGATTGCTTATTAATCTGATATGCTCAAATAATCTTAACAGTCACATTTGAAATGTCATTTGCAGTTTACGATTTTTGTTACCTTTTATCTCTTTATGGTTCTTTTATAATTCTCAGAACTTTTTGTTTGTTTATACTGAATTTTTTTTTCAGCTGTTCTCTACAAAACACTGGCTCATACAGTATATATCACAAGTGATTCCAGGCCTCTATGGCCATTCCTTCAGCCCCAGTAGTTGTCCATCCTTTGTGTTTTGTTTTAGACTGCAAGCGCTGGCAAGTTAATCATGCTTTGAGGCTATTATAGCAAATCCTGTTCTCGTAGAACCAACTGGCACCTGCGTTATCAATGTCAAAGGCCAAACCGGCTTTTGTTCCTATTCAGTACCACTGTGCCCATTTTTCCTGGATCTGGGGATTGCTGGCAAGGCCATCATCTGTTGGCCATCCCTATTACGCTTGAGGAGGTGACGGTGAGAAATATTTTAGAATTCCTGCTATTCTTCCAGTAGAGATGTTCCTGTAATTCTGTTGGGGAGGGAGTTTCAGGATTTGGACCCAATGGGAACCAGTAACATAGTTTCAAATCAGAGTGGTGTACAATTAGGGAGGGAGATCCAGAGAGTCAGAGAGCACTACAAATGGATATTGTGTAAGCAGATAGGAGGAGTGTAGTTGGCCATTTGAATAACTTAATTGGTTCAGCACAACGTTGTGGGCCAAAGGGCCTGTACCTGTGCTGTACTGGTCTATGTGCCCTGTATTACCTTTGGCCCATCTGATCTGTGCCAGAAATGCCACAGTGGGTGGTTTTTCCACACACCTGTTGTCTTTATCTTCACGTGGTAGAGCTCATGCATTTGGGAGGCCTATTAGCAATTCTTGAACTTAGCTTAACCCAGGATTGAATAAGCAATATGTTATTAGCTAATATTATCAATTATTAATTGACAGTATTATTAATTAACAAAGTATTGATTAAAGGACCCCCATCACCCAGGACATGTCCTCTTCTCATTGCTACCATCAGGAAGGAGGTACAGGAGCCTAAGGACACACTCTCAACGATTCAGGAACAGCTCCTTCCCTTCTGCCATCAGAGTTCTGAATGGACATTGAACCCATGAGCACTACCTCACTACTTTTTATTCTCTCCTTTTGCATGTCTTATTTCAATATATATATTTTATAATCTCATTGTAATTTATAAATTTTATTACTACTTATCGCAATGTACTGCTGCCATAAAACAGCAAATTTCAATTTGCATGTCAATATACTAAATGATTCTGATAATAAAGTATTAATACTACAGTACTGCACATTGTTGTTAAGTATTTCATAATATTTAATATTATCACTATTAATACTGATTAAATATAATTGATTAATCATCATCGTCATGGCTATCCCTCGGGTGCGAGGATGATGGTCTTCGTTCTGTTGATCTACTTATGGGCTCTCAAGTAGCTTATGAGTCCAATCTTGGCTTTGAAAGTTCTTCCACATTCAGGACAGGTAGTTCCAGATGGCAGATCGGGCTTTGGCTGTTGCTGCCTCTCTTTCCATTTTCTTCTCTTTACTTCTAATTCTGCGCATCTGTTGTTGCTCCGTCTCAGATGATGGCTTACCAGAGCTTCCTGTCCTTGGCATTGGTTTCCCAATTGTTGATGTCGATATTACATTTCTTCATGTTGGCTTTCAAGACATCTTTGAATCTCTTCTGTTGTCCGCCTCTTTTATGTTTACTTTCTCTAAGCTGGGAGTAGAAGATTTGTTTCGGCAGATGCTCGTCTTTCATCCGAACAACATAACCGTAATTATTAATGTATTGATTAGTAAATCCTGTATATATTATCCTTACTGTCCAATGAAATAAAGTGGTCTTAAAGTATGAATAGTCACACATACCCTAAATAATGCCCTGTGCAAGTCATATGGATCAAATTCATAATTGAATATCCATATTAATTTTGAATATGGACATTAACAGATCTGAGGAAAACTCATTGAAAATGTCATCACAGGTAGATAGGGTCGTGAAGAAAGCTTTTGGCACAATGGCCTTCATAAATCAAAGTATTGAATACAGCAGATGGGATGTTATGTTGAAATTGTGTGCTGTTTTGGTCACCCACCGAACAGGAAAGATGTAGATATGGTTGAAAGAGTACAGACAAAGTTGAGAAGGATGTTGTGGGTTTGGAGGACCTGATTGAATAGGTTAGGACTTCATTCCTTGGAACGTAGAACACTGAGAGGAGATTTGACTGAGGTGCACAAAATTATGAGATTTAAAGATCGGTTAAATGCAAGTAGGCTTTGCTCACTGAGGTTGGGCAGGACTACAACTAGAGGTCATGGCTTGAGGGTGGAAGGTGAAAAGTGTAAGGGGAACATGAAGGGAAACTCTTCTGTCAGAGGGCAGTGAGAGTGTGGAACGAGCTGCCAGCCAAGTGGTGCAAGTGAGACTGATTTCAATGTTTGAGAAGTTTGGGTAGGTACATGGATGGTTGGAGTACGGAGGGCTATGGCTTATTTGCATGTCAATAGAGTAGGCAGTTTAAATGGTTTGGCATAGACTAGATGGGCTGAAGGGCTTGTTTGTGCTTTATTTCTCTCTGACTCTAGGTGTCAGAGTCAGTTACAGTTGCAAGTGTGTGAAGGGAAATACAGGTAATACAATAAAAGATTATTTTCCAATTCCTACTAAGTATACAGAATGAAGAAATGTATGTATTTATTTATTTTATTTGTTTATTTATTTAGGGTTACAACATGGAACAGATGCTTCTGGCCCAACAAGGCGCCCTCAATGAATACTATTGTAATAAATAAATAGCTGGTTAATAGTATCCAGGATCTCTGGTAGCCATCAGTTTGCAAGACAAACCATGAGAAAAACTTCAAAATATTTCTAAAAGTCAAGGTTAATAGACAAAAAAATGATTTAAAATCTAGGGTCCTGGACTTCTGTACCACAGAAAGGAGACATGGGATTCACTGTGTCTCTGCTGGATCTTTGCAAAGCAATCCAAAACTAATCCAACTGCCCTAGGCATTGTCCAAGGTCAGATTCAACCACAGGACGTGGAAAGATGCATTTAGTAACTAAGACGTTCTTGGGAACATTGCTTTTGACAATCTCCGATCATTTCCAGTGAAAAATGTCAACGTCAAGCTGATAGAAAATACAATATTGGAACATCTGCTGCACAGATACAGGGTCACGTAGCCAACAATCCAAAGACACAAATGACACATTTTAATGTGAAGTAAACTTTTAAATGAGTATGAGTAATAGATCTATTCCTATGCTAATTCAATCCACTCATTTTGCCAGCCAGCTGAATTTTTTTTGATAAACATAACTAGAGGTTTATTCACTCACAAAATCCAAACATCAGGGATTTACAAACTGTTAATAATTTTTATTTTACAGTATTTAGAGATAGTGCAGAACAGGCCTTTCCAGTCCAACAAGCCGCAGCACCCAGCATCTCACCGATTTAACCCCAGCCTAATCACAGGACAATTTACAATGACCAATTAACCTACTAACCGGCACATCTTTGAACTGCAACAGGAATCCAGAGACAATCCACACGCACACCACGAAGAACGTACAAACTTTCAAATTATTTCAAATTTACTTACAAATTAAAATATCTACAAATCACTCAATTCCACAGGGTGGGGTCATCATCCCAGAAATCCCCCAGAGTAACCACATGCTCCCTCTCTAAGGATGCCTGGGTGCGAAGGTAGCCCTGGAAGAGGGGCAGGCACTTGGCTCGGGCAGAGCCCTCGACCGCCCGCCACCTGGAGCCATGAATGGCCATCTTGGCTAGGCCTAGGAGCAAACCCAGCGGTTGATCCTTCAAGTGACCCGCTGCTCTCATACCAGGTATCAGGAGCGCGGGGCTGAAGTTCGACCAAAACCTGAGGGGCAGCCCCTTCACATACTCAAGCAGGGGCTGCAACCTGCAACATTAAAATGGTCCGACTCTGTCGAAGTATTCCAATCATTTTATATGGGCACAAGTAACACAAGTTTACGTGAATTATAATGCAAGACATTGCTGTTAAAATATAAAGTTGCTTGGTCTCGTACGGGTTAGCAGGTAAATCCATTTCATGGGATGACACCAGTGCATTGGCCCAGATGAGACTGTTACCATGCCTGATCTCCAGATTAAATTAAATTTGGATGGTGATCTCACAATACAAAAAAAATTGACCCAGGAATTTCAAAGAGTGATTCTGGGTTCTTGTAACCCTACAGATGCACTTTGACTATTTGTACATCATTAGATGAGTATTAATACCGTATTCTAGATGGGACCCCTTTCTTACAGAGGAATACTAGATGCAGGGCAGAGGCTGCATGGTGACTAGGTTTACGAAAGTTCCGTTCTCATGCTTGGCTCAGGTCAGGCCAGGCAGTGTATATTATATGTGCGAATGCTCTAGACTTTACATTCAGTGGCCACTTTATTAGGTACACCTGCTCATTAATGCAAGTATATAATCATCCAATCACATGGCAGCAGCTTATTGCATAAAAGCATGCAGGCATGGGCAAGAGGTTCAGATGTTGTTTAGACCAAATATCAGAATGGGGAAGAAATGTGATCTAAGTGACTGACCGTGGAACGATTGTTGGTGCCAGACAAGGTGGTTTGAGTACCTCAGAAACCGGTGATCTCTTAAGATTTTCACACACAATAGACTCTAGAGTTTACAGGGAATGGTATGAAAAACAATAGTGGTGTGCAGAAGAGCATCTCTGAACACGCAACACATTGAACCTTGAAGTGGATGGGCTACAGCAGCAGAAGACCACAAACATACACGCAGTGATCTCTTGATTAAGTACAGGAGATACCTAATGAAGTGCCCACAGAGGGTCTAAAAAAATGTACCACTACTTAACAGTGGAAGCCATTTGAGGCCCTTCCCTCATGATACTGAATTGAAGTGTGTCATATTCTGCCTGCATCGACTGGAGTCAGTGTCCAGATACTAATGCTTGGGACATACAAAATATTGAAGGATGCTATGTCCTAGGGCTCAGGCTTGCTTTGACTTTGTTAAGTAACCTTGGGTGCAGATAGGAGCAATATAATTTCCAATTAGGATTCTAAGAGAAGAGTAAGGGGTTTTATTGGAAGACTTTATCAGAGAGTATTGATGGAAGTGCCACAGTCTAGCTTAAATAGTCATACTTTACTGATCCCGGGGGAAACTGTTTTTCGTTACAGTTGCACCATAAATAATAAAATAGTTAAATAGTAATATGTAAATTATGCCAGTAAATTATGAAGTAAGTCCAGGACCAGCCTATTGGCTCAGGGTGTCTGACCCTGCAAGGGAGTAAATTATCTTTCATGCTCAATGTTCAAAGTTCAAAGCAAATGTTTTATCAAAGTACATATCTTTCACTAAATACTATACTGAGATTCATTTTCTTGCAGGCAATACAATAGAATTTAAGAAAAACTACAAATAACAAAGGCGGACAAAAAAACCAATGTGCAAGAGAAGATGAATCGTACAAATACTAAAATAGAGGTAAATGAATAATATTGGATTGTAGAACACTTTTCTCACTGTTACCATCAGGTAGGAGGTACAGAAGCCTGAAGACACACACTCAGCGATTCAGGACCAGCTTTTTCCCCTCTGCCATCTGATTCCTAAATGGAGATTGAACCCTTGGACACCACCTCACTTTTTTTTTTTTTTTTTTTTTTTTAAATATATAGTATTTTTTTTTTTTGCACGATTTTGTATCTATTCAACATACATACACTGTATAAAGTATATTGAATAAGATTTATTTGTTTATTATTTGTTGCCTACACATTTTAATTATAAGTTAATTAATAACATTATACATGAATACCAGAAGATGGATCCACTGAGAGTTAATTTCTGCCTCTTCCTCTCCCACCAACCCAATTAAATTAAGCAATCATTTGGATACCAGATACTTAAGGGAGGTGTGAAGATTGAGTTCTGTCTACGAGAGGATACGCTGACATTGGAGCGGGTTCGGACAAAAATGATTCCAGGATCGAAAGGCTTGTCACATGAGGAGTGCTTGATGGCTCTGGGCCTCTCCTTACTGAAATTCAGAGGAATGAGGGGGGCGAGGATCTCGCTGAAACCTATCGAATGTTGAAAGGCCTCAATAGAGTGGATGTTTTCTTTGGTGGGGGAGTCTAGGAGCAGAGAATAGAGGGATGTATCCTTAGAATGTAGATGAGGAGGAACTTCTTTAGCCCGAGAGTGGTGAGTCTGTGGAATTCATTGCCACAGATGGTTGTGCAGGCCAAGTCATTGGGTGTACTGAAGGCAGAGGTTGATAGATTATTGATAAGACGGGGCATGAGGGGAGGAGATGAGAGGGAAGAGAGATGGGAGGGGATAGGGGCTGAGGGGGAAAATGGATCAGCCGTGATGAAATGGTGGAACGGACTCGATGGGCAAATCATCTAATTCTGTTCCTATGTCTTGTGGTCTAATTCCTGAAGAAAGAGCTGAAGTTGAGAGGAAGGTTGGCAATATTAAGGACTGAAGCAGGTTGTTCACTGTTTAAGTATCTAGTTCATTATATGACAGGGTTTCTGGTATCATGCATCATACCTGTCAGTATACTGGTATGAGCCCTAAGCAATAGATGTTTCATTGCTGTTTCAGTGATGGCACAGTTAATTGTGAAAAATATTGCTAGAGATTCGGTTTCAATATTCAAAATTTTAACCATTGAAATAGAAGAACATACGAAACTACGGCAGGAATGTCCTCCTCTTTCTTGAACCGGCCAGACCAGAGAAGAATCATTCTGTCAAATTTTGAGGGTCTGTGGCCTGGAATTTCCTGGGTTGCACGAACCTCTGCTAAAGAACAAAGCGTAGTGTGTAAGTGTGATATTTTCAAAGAAAACAAATGTCTCAGGCATCAGAATCAGATTTATTATCACCAACTTACATTGTGGCAGCAATGACATAAAAATCTACTTAAAAAAATAATGATGCCTTCCTCCTTTCCTAAACAGTAGAACAAAAAAAAATTTGCAATTTTCCAGTTCTCTGGCACTATGCCAGAGTCCAATGATTTTTGAAAGATCTTTGCTATTGCATCCATAATCTCTACCACTACCTCTTACAGAACCCTAGGGTTCACAACCCTTAGGTCTTTCTGCTTACTGAGCACCTTCTCCCTTGTAATAGTAACTGCATTGACTTCTCTTCCCTCACACCCTTTCTCTTGTATTTCGTCTTTTCCCTCTTAATGACTCTTGTTGCTCTCTATAGGTTTTTAAAAAGCTTCCCATTCCTTTGTCTTCCCACGAATTTTTGCTTTGTCGTATGCCCGCTCTTTTGCTCTTACATTAGCTCTGACTTCCCTTGTCAGCCACTGCTGTACTATTTTGCCATTTGAGTATTTCTTCATTTTTGGAATACATCTATCCTGCATTTTTCCCAAAAACTCAACCCATTGCTGCTCTGCTCTGAATCACCTCAGCACTGACCTGATTCTAGAACCCATGGATTCAATTTCAAGGTCACTACAACACATGTTGTCAGTTTTACTTATTTAGTTATTTGCTTAGGAACATAGAAACTAGGTTCAGGAGTAGGCCATTCGACCCTTCGAGCCTGCACCGCCATTCATTACGATCAAGGCTGATCATCCAACTCAGAACCCTGTACCTGCCTTCTCTTCGTACCCCCTGATTCCTTTAGCCACAAGGGCCTTATCTAACCCTCTTTTAAATATAGCCAATGAACTGGCCTCAACTGTTTTCTGTGGCAGAGAATTCCACAGATTCACCACTCTGTGTGAAGAAGTTTTTCCTCATCTCGGTCCTAAAAGGCTTCCCCTTTATCCTCAAACTATGATCCCTTGTTCTGGACTTCCCCAACATCAGGAACAATCTTCCTGCATCTAGCCTGTCCAATCCCTTTAGAATTTTATACGTTTCAATAAGATCCCCCCTTCAATCTTCTAAATTTCAGAGTATAAGCCTAGTCGATCCAGTCTTTCATCATATGAAAGTTCTGCCACCCCAGGAATCAATCTGGTGAACCTTCTTTGTACCCCCTCTATAGTAAGAATGTCTTTCCTCAGGTTAGGGGACCAAAACTGCTTATTTGTGTATTTGTCATCCCTTCCAGCCTCTCCTTCAAATTTACTTTGGTCAACTCCTCTTTCACACCACTACAATTTCCTTTACTCCACTGAAACTCTGCTATGTCAACCTTTACTTTTTCCCTATCAAATTTCAAGCTGAATTCAATCATATTGTGATCACTGACTCCCAAGGGTTCTTTTACCTTAAGCTCCCTAATTGCCTCCAGTTCATTATATAACACCCAACCCAGTATAACTGATCCCCAACTGGGCTCAATGACAAACTGCTCTAAAAAGCAATCTTGTAGACATTCAACAAACTCACTTTTGAGATCCGCTACCAACCTGATTTTCCCCAATCGATGTGAATGTTGAAATCTCCCATGACTATATCATTTCCCTTTTGACACGTCTTTTCTATTTCCTACTGTAATCTGTAGTCCATATGCCAGCTACTGTTGGGAGGTCTGTATATAACTGCCATCAGGGTCCTTTTACCCTTGCAGTTTCTTAACTCAACCAGAAGGATTCAACATCTTCTGGTCCTATGTCACATCTTTCTACTGATTTGATGCCATTCTTTATCAGCAGAGCCACACCACTCCCTCTGTCTACCTTCCTATCCCTGCGATTCAATGTGCAGGGCAACATCAACAGTCAGACCTCATCTGCAGATTCACAACCTAACTTAAGATCCAAATTAAAGGATAAAGTTGGTACTGGTTATTAAACACACTGAAATACTTTTTCTAGCAGCCTCCAATCACCTTAAGAGTTTTAAAAAGTAAATATAAGTTACTGAATTCTAATTTTTGATATGAAATGGAAATTTTAAAATCATTTGTTCCATGTCATTAATCAATTGACTATCTGCTGGCCATTAAGGTACAAGAACCTTAGGTCCCACACCAGAAGGTTCAGGGACAGTTATTACCTTTCGACCATCAGTCTCCTGAACTGTCAGGGATAACTTCACTCACCTCAGCACTGACCTGATTCCAGAACCCATGGATTCACTTTCAAGGTCTCTACAACACATGTTGTCAGTATCACTTATTTAGTTATTTGCTTATTTGTGTATTTGTCCTCTTGCTGCTGACACCTTGAAGGATCTGCAACTCTCTGTATTATTTATTTAATTATTTACTATTATAATCTTTTTTATATTTGCATAGTACACCTTTTGTTCTTTGGTTGCTTCTCAGTGATTAGGTGCAGTTTTGCATGGATGTGGTTATATTTCTTTGTTCTACTGTGAATGCCTCTTGGAGAATGAGTCCCAGGGTTGTATATGGTGCCTTTGATAATAAATTTACTTTAACTGCAAATTTTGAATCAATGCCTCTAGTTTACAAAATTTATTTTTACCACTACTTCATTTGATCATGATGTGCTGTGTTGTATGACATGAGCATTCATGGTCTTTCCATGACCATGATTATTCTTAGCAAATTTTTCCAAAGAAGAGGTTTGCCATTGCCTTCTTCTGGGCAGGGTCTTTACAAGACCGGTGCTCCCAGTCATTATCAGTACTCTTCAGAGATTGTCTGTCTGGTGTCAGTGGTTGTATAACTAGGACTTGTGATATGCAGCAGCTGTTCATACGACCATCCACCACCTGCTCCCATGGCTTCACATGACCCTGATCGGGGGCTAAGCAGGTGCTACTCCTTGCCCAAGGGTGACCTGCAGGCTGGCAGAGAGTAGGAGCACCTTACACCTCCACCCTGTCATTCGACCATACACGTGCATACTGAAAAATATTACCACTAATAATATATCAGGTATTACCATTTACAGTAGTTCATAGCCAACTAAATATTCCAGTAATTTAGATGAACAAATATACAAGAATTCTTTTTAGATTAAAACCACATTTCTGTTCTTTGTGGACAGAGATGAATGCCCAGGGAGGTAGAACAGCATCATTTCAAAAGCACTTCATTAAGTGCATGAAGGAACGGGGCTGAGACGCCCAAGGCATGAAAATGGGACAGGTTGGGTGGGCACCGCGGTCGGCGCGGACTGGCTGGGTTGAAAGGTCTCTCATTGCCGTATTCCTCCAAGTTGTAACGTTGCTTACGTAATGGGCAGAAGATACAACATCGCCTATGGGTAATTATTTTAAAGTTGCAAATTGTTTTACGAAATGCTTTTGCTGCGTGTAGTTATTTCGTAGAAGAGAGCAAGATAAGAAAACATTTAAAAAAAACCCATGTTTTGTTCTCTTTGGCCCATTTCTATATTGTAATATTCTGTCCATAAATGTAGGATTGATAATCATTGGGCGAGGGAATGGGTTTAAAATTCGTTCCTATCCCAGTGGCGCTGGACTCTACTGTCTCAAACTTCAGCACTTCTTCAGAAAATCCTTCCAACTTCGCGGATAGCGGAGTGCAGGGTACTTTCTTTCAGTGAATGCTTAACGTCTGTAGCAAACATTCGGATTAGTCAAGGAATTACATATTAAATTAATTCAAAATCGGTCTGTAAATGTACCCGGAGTGTATAAACAACTCTCTGGGCATTTCAACCAAGTTAAATCAGACGGTGTATCTTACCCTGTCCAAATACACCCCCCTCCCAAACTCCGCTGCCCCGCGAAACCTTCGCCGAAACGCGTTTCACCCAACTTCAATTTTTAATCCTTTTACTTTTCCCCGAGTTGAAACTGGCTGAAATCAGCCGGCGTGCAAGAGAACATTTCGTGCGCGAAGTGAAAAACTTCGAAACTTTTAAAACATTTTGAAGGAAAAGATTTGAGTCATTTAGAACGGACTGCTATGGTGTGGAAAAAATGTCAGTGGACAAGAAACTGATAAGCGAAATGGATTGGATTATGCACAGATTCTCAGTAGGGTAGATATTAAACTATACTTACCGGTGCGAATTCCTCTCAGAGTCATGATCTGTAAATTAGGCGTGAAAGTCTTTCCAAGAGTCCCCAGACTTTTAACGAGCGGAGCCTGCCTGCCTATTGTGGTCCGGTACAGCCCGCACAGCACCGAATTTATTTTCATCTGGCCTGCTAGGGCGCGAATCATCTTCACTGTCCCTCAGCTCGCACCACACACCGGAGTGGACCGCATAAATAGATTCCCGGCTGCTAATCACGCATCCCACTCCCGAGTAATTAGTCTCCAGTAGAGATGTGCATCACGTCTCGGCAGCTGGTTAGACTCATCGGAAAACATGTGCCAAGATAATTAGTAATCAATCACTGTTCTTCAACAGCGGCAACTAATTCAGATCTGTTCAGATGCTGTCATGGTAAATAGATTTTGTGAGCTGCTGGCCGAGTACATTGTACAGAATGTTATAAAAAGGTAAGGCTACTCACAGAAAACCTTCCTTCCGTCCACCACAGAAGGCGGGAATTCCCGATAGCCACCCATTTTAATTCTGTTCCCGTTCCCATTCCGACATGTCGGTCCATGCCTCCTCTTCTGCCGCAATGAGCCCATTCTCAGGTTGGAGGAGCAACATCTTATATTCTGTCTGGGTAGCCTCCAGCTTGATGGCACGAACTTCGATTTCTCTAACTTCCCGTAATTGCCCCCCTCCAATACTGTTCACGCTTCCCTATTCTTATTTCCTTCTCTCAACTTCGTTCTCACCTGCCCATCACTTCCCTCTAGTTCTCCCCCTCCTCTTCCCTTTCTCCCATGGTCTCCTGCTCCCTCCTATCGGATTCCCTCTCCTCCGGACCTTTATCTGTGCATTAGCTCCCCTCCCCCCGCCATGCCATACGGTGATTCAGCCAGTTAGAATACTCTTCACAGTACATCTGTAGCAATTTGTGTGTGTCTTCCGTGACATACCAAATCTCCTCAAACTTCCTGATGAAAGATAGCCTCTAATGCAATATACTCCAAACGAAATATGTCATGGTGGAGGTGCTTGCTGCCTATCCTTACAGATTGTGGTCTTTTGGTCAGAAGTCAAGGATCCAGTTGCAAAAAGTGGTGCTCAATCCCAAATCCAGGATTGAGATGAGTTTGCTTTGAATTATGGTATTGAAAATGGAGCTGTTGTCCATAAACAATAGTCTAAGTTGGTGTCTTTACTGTCCAGACGTTCCACAGATAAAGGTAGGGCCAGGAAGATGATGATTTTCATTACAAAACAATTAACAGCATAAAATTAATTGGAAATATTATACTATTACTCAAATGAGAAGAAGGCATAGCATGTTTGAAATGTCAGATAAATTGTTAAATTATGAGTGTAAGATATAGGAGCAGAATTAGGCCATTCAGCCCATCAAGTCTGCTCTACCATTCAACCATGGCAGATCCATTTTCCCTCTTAGTCCCACTCTCCTGCCTTCTCCCGATAACCCTTCATGCCCCGACTAATCGAGAATCTATCAACCTCTGCTTTGAATATACTCAATGATTTGGCCTCCACAGCTGTCTGTGGCAATGAATTCCACAGTTTCACCACCTTCTGGTGAAAGAAATTCCTCCTAACCTCCATTCTAATGGCAGTTCCTCTATTCTGAGACTTCCCCTCTGGTCCCAGACTCCCCCACCATAGGAAACATCCTCTCCACATCTACTGTCAGGACCTTCCAACATTCCATAGGTACGAATGGACTCCCCCCACCCCACCCCCATTACTCCAAATTCCAGTGACTACAGAGGTGAAAACTTAGAAAAGTATATGTAATCAGGAGATAAAGTGAATTGTTTTATGCAAGAGCTGCTTTATAAATGTAAATTCATGCTTGATTATCTAGAAGAATTAAAATGAGTATAAATAACTAACTTGGGCTTCCACCCATAGAACCATAGAACATTACAGCACAGAAACAGGCCTTTTGGCCCCTCTTGGCTGTGCCAAACCATTTTCTGCCTAGTCCCACTGACCTGCACCGGGACCATATCCCGCCATACACCTCTCATCCAAGTTTTTCTTAAATGTTAAGTGAGCCCGCACTTACCACTTCATTTGGCAGCTCATTCCACACTCCCACCACTCTGTGTGAAGAAGCCCCCCACCCAATGTTCTCTTTAAACTTTTCTCCCTTCACCCTTAACCCACATCCTCTGATTTTTTTCTCTCTCAGCCTCAGTGGAAAAAGCCTGCTTGCATTCACTTTATCTATACCCATCATAATTTTATATACCTCTATCAAATCTCCCCTCATTCTCCAGGGAATAAAGTCCTAACCTATTCAACCTTTCTCTGTAACTCAGTTTCTCAAGTCTTGGCAACATCCTTGTAAACCTTCTCAGCACTCTTTCAACCTTATTAATATCCTTCCTGTAATTTGGTGACCAAAACTGCACACAATACTCCAAATCTGGCCTCACCAATGCCTTATACAACCTTGTCATAACATTCCAACTCTTATACACAATATTTTGATTTATAAAGGCCAACGTAGCAAAAGCTTTCCTTACAACTATCTTCCTGTGACGCCACTTTTAGGGAATTTTGTATCTGTATTCCCAGATCCCTCTGTTCTACTGCACTCCTCAGTGCCCTACCATTTGCCTTGTATGTTCTACCTTGGTTTGTCCTTCCAAAGTGCAATACCTCACACTTGTCTGTATTAAGCGCCATCTGCCATTTTTCAGCCCATTTTTCCAGCTGGTCCAGATCCCTCTGCAAGCTTTGAAAACCATCCTCACTGTCCACTACACCTCCAGTCTTTGTATGATCAGCAAATTTGCTGATCCAGATCATTGATATAGATGACAAATAACAATGGACCCAACACTGATCCCTGTGGCACACCACTAGTCACAGGCCTCCACTCTGAGAAGCAATCCTCCACTACCACTCTCTGGCTTCTTCCATTGAGCCAATGTCTAATCCAATTTACTACCTCTCCATGTATACCTAGCAACTGAATCTTCCTAACTAACCTCCCATGCGGGACCTTGTCAAAGGTCTTACTGAAATCTATGTAGACAACATCCACTGCCTTCCCTTCATCCACTTTCCTGGTAACCTCCTCAAAAAACTCCATTAGATTTGTTAAACATGACCTACCACACACAAAGCCATATTGACTCTCCCTAATAAGTCCCTATCCATCCAAATACTTGTTGATCCTATCTCTTAGTACTCCTTCCAATAATTTACCTACTACCAACGTCAAACTTACCGGCCTATAATTTCCCAGGTTACTTTTAACATAGAAACATAGAAAATAGGTGCAGGAGTAGGCCATTCAGCCCTTCGAGCCTGTACTGCCATTCAGTATGATCATGGCTGATCATCCAACTCAGAACCCTGCACCAGCCTTCCCTCCATACCCCTTGATCCCTTTAGCCACAAGGGCCATATCTAACTCCCTCTTAAATATAACCAATGAACTGGCTTCAACTGTTTCCTGTGACAGAGAATTCCACGGATTCACCACTCTCTGTGTGAAGAAGTTTCTCCTAATCTCGGTCCTAAAAGGCTTCCCCTTTATCCTCAAACTGTGACCCCTCGTTCTGGACTTCCCCAACATCGGGAACAATCTTCCTGCATCTAGCCTGTCCAATCCCTTTAGGATTTTATACGTTTCAATCAGATCCCCCCTCAATCTTCTAAATTCCAATAAGTATAAGCCTAGTTCATCCAGTCCTTCATCATTTGAAAGTCCTGCCATCCCAGGAATCAATCTGGTGAACTTTCTTTGTACTCCCTCTATGGCAAGGATGTCTTTCCTCAGATTAGGGGACCAAAACTGCACACAATGCTCCAGGTTTGGTCTCACCAAGGCCTTGTACAACTGCAGTAGTACCTCCCTGCTCCTGTACTCAAATCCTCTTGCTATAAATGCCAGCATACCATTCACCTTTTTCACCGCCTGCTGTACCTGCATGCCCACTTTCAATGACTGGTGTATAATGACACCCAGGTCTCGTTGCACCTCCCTTTTTCCTAATCGGCCACCATTCAGATAATAATCTGTTTTCCTGTTTTTGCCACCAAAGTGGATAACCTCACATTTATCCACATTAAATTGCATCTGCCATGCATTTCCCCACTCACCTAACCTATCCAAGTCACCCTGCATCCTCTTAGCATCCTCCTCACAGCTAACACTGCCGCCCAGCTTCGTGTCATCCGCAAACTTGGAGATGCTGCATTTAATTCCCTCATCCAAGTCATTAATATATATTGTAAACAACTGGGGTCCCAGCACTGAGCCTTGCAGTACCCCACTAGTCACTGCCTGCCATTCTGAAAAGGTCCCGTTTATTCCCGCTCTTTGCTTCCTGTCTACCAACCAATTCTCTATCCACATCAATACCTTACCCCCAATACCGTGTGCTTTAAGTTTGCACACTAATCTCCTGTGTGGGACCTTGTCAAAAGCCTTTTGAAAATCCAAATATACCACATCCACTGGTTCTCCCCTATCCACTCTACTAGTTACATCCTCAAAAAATTCTATGAGATTCGTCAGACATGATTTTCCTTTCACAAATCCATGCTGACTTTGTCCGATGATTTCACCGCTTTCCAAATGTGCTGTTATCACATCTTTGATAACTGACTCTAGCAGTTTCTCCACCACCAACGTTAGGCTAACCGGTCTATAATTCCCTGGTTTCTCTCTTCCTCCTTTTTTAAAAAGTGGGGTTACATTAGCCACCTTCCAATCCTCAGGAACTAGTCCAGAATCTAAAGAGTTTTGAAAAATTATCGCTAATGCAGCCACTATTTCTTGGGCTACTTCCTTAAACACTCTGGGATTTACAGCCTTTTTTAAACAACAGAACAACATGAGCTATCCTCCAATACTCCGGCACTTCACCCGTAGATACTGACATTTTAAATACATCTGCCAGGGCCCCTGCAATTTCAACACTAGTCTCCTTCAAGGTCTGAAGGCATACCCTGTCAGGTCCTGGGGATTTATTTACTCTGATTTTCCTCAAGATAGCAAGCACCTCCTCCTCTTCAGTCTGTATAGGTTCCATGACCTCACTACTTGTTTGCCTTATTTCCATCGACACCATGCCAATTTCCTTAGTAAATACAGACAAAAACCCAGTTAAATTCTCCTCTATTTATTTTGGTTTCATACATAGCCAACCACTCTGATCTTCAAGAGGACCAATTTTATTCCTTACTATCATTTTGCTCTTAATATACCTGTAGAAGCTCTTTGGATTATCCTTCACCTTGACTGCCAAAGCAACCTCATGTCTTCTTTTAGCCCTCCCGATTTCTTTCGTTTTTTTTTATTATACACTTTTTATACTCCTCAAGCACCTTATTTGCTCCCCATTTTCCTACACATATCATACATCTCTTTTCTTTTTTTTTAAATAATCAGAGTGCCAATATCCCTTGAGAACCAAGACTCGTTATTCTTATTCACTTTGCCTTTAATCCTGACAGGAAAATACAAACTCTACACTCTCAAAATCTCTCCTTTGAAGGCTTCCCACTTACCACACATCCTTGCTAGAGAACCACCTGTCCCAATCCACACTTCTTAGATCCTTTCTCATTTTATTGCCTTTTTCCAGTTTAGAACCTCAACTGGACGACCAGATCTATCTTTATCCATTATCAAGTTGAAACTAATGGTGTTATAATCACTGGAACCAAAGTGTTCCCCTACACACACTTCTGTCACCTGTCCTAACTGGTTTCCTAATAGGAGATCTAATATTGCATCCTCTCTAGTTGGTACCTCTATATATTGATTTAGAAAACTTTCCTGAACACATTTTACAAACTCTAACCTGTCTAGACCTTTAACAGTATGGGAATCCCAATCAATATGTGGAAAATTAAAATCCCCAACTATCACAACTTTATGTTTCCTGCAGTTGTATGCTATCTCTCTGCAGATTTGCTCCTCCAATTCTTGCTGACTATTGGGTGGTCTATAATACAACCCCATTAATGTGGTCATACCTTTCCTGTTTCTGAGCTCCACCCATATGGCCTCAGTAGACAAGGCCTCTAATCTGTCCTGCCTGAGCACTGCTGTAACATTTTCCCTGACTAGCAATGCCACCTCACCCTTCATCTCTCTGCCTCTATCACGTCTGAAACATCAGAACCCTGGAACATTAAGCTGCCTGTCCTGCCCCTCCTGTAGCCAAGTTTCACCCCTTGAAATAATATCTGTGGGGAGTTCCAACAAGCTCTCAATTAAGTGATTGTATTCTAAATCCCACCGGCCATGCTAATGCAACCTTGTCTGCTGGTTCCCCCAATGGATCTTCCTCCTAGCACTTATTTCTGCAAGTATGGTGTACACCTGCCCCTAAAGCTGTTCACTCACCACCATTCAGGGCTTCAAACTGTCCTTGCTGGTGAAGTGACACTTCACCTGTGAGTCCATCGGAGGTGAGGTCATCTAGTGTATCTGGTCTCTCTCGCCACGGCCTCCTCTACATCGGCGAGACCCGAAGTAGATGAGGGGACTGCTTTGTTGAGCACCTTTGCTCTGTCTGTCACAACAGTCAGGATCTCCCGGTGGCCACTCATTTCAATTCCGCTTTCTGTTTCCACATCGATATGTTTATCCATGGCCTCCTCCATGATGAGGCCAAACGCAGGCTGGAGGAGCAACACCTCATTGTGAGTAGCCTCCAAAGGCATCCATTAGTCTTGCAAGACCATGGATCTGTGCCTGGAAAGTCTTCACTCTCCAGGGCGCAGGCCTGGGTAAGGTTGTGTGGAAGACCAGCAGTTGCCCATGCTGCATGTCTCCCCTCTCCATGACACCGATGTTGTCCAAGGGAAGGGCATTAGGACCCATACAGCTTGGCACCAGTGTCATCGTAGAGCAATGTGTGATTAAGTGCCTTGCTCAAGGACACAACACGTTGCCTCGGCTGGGGCTCGAACTCACAACCTTCAAATCGCTAGTCGAATGCCTTAACCACTTAGCCACGTGCCCGCACATAGCCTCCAAGCTGACAGTATGAACATCAATTTCTTCAACTTCTGGTCTCATCCCTCCCACCTTCTTTTTCCCATTCCCCATTCTGGTTCCTCTCACTCCTTTTCTACCCACCTGCTCATCACGTCCATCTGGTTCCCTTTGCTTTACATGGCCCACTCTCCTCTCCTATTGGATTCCTTCAGCAGGTCAACGTATTGCTGGAAATGTACATAATTCACAACCACCACCATGGAGTTGGGGTTTCACTTTAAGAGGCTTGACTGACACAATGACATTGATACGCAAGGATTTTTACTATGTTTTTCCATTTATGTCATAAGGGGGCATTGGTGGCAGACCCAAATGCAAGACACAGACACTGAAGAACAAGGAACAGGACTTGGTTAGAGAGCTGGGACAAGAACACAGACCTGGGCTAGGACTTGACTAGGAAAGCGGGACCTGGACGAGGAACTGGGAACTAGGAGCCTGGGCTTGGACTCCGAGCCAGAAACTGGACAAGGACCCAGAACCTGGGTCTTGACTCGGGCTTGGACCCTGGAACTAGGTGAGGACATGACGAGGCTTGGGTTCTTCGAGGCGAGGATATGACGAGGCTTGTGTTCGGACTCAGAGCCAGAGACTGGACAAAGACCCAGAACCTGGGTCTTGACTCGGACTCCGGAACTAGGTGAAGACGTGACGTGGTTTAGGGAGACAGGACTAGACGAGGGAACTCCGGCACATGAACACGACGAGGCACATGGACACAACGAGAACACGAAGCCTTGACTTGGTACTCAGGAACAGCCAAGCCTTGGACTTGGGATGACAGGGACCTCGGAGCCTTGGACTTGGGATGACAGGAATGCAGAACACAGGGCCTTGGTGTTGGGGCGGACAGGAACGCAGAACAGAGCCTTGGTTGGAGGAGAGACAGGAACATGGAACACAGGGCCGGGACCCCTTCTTGGAAACAGGACATAGGGCCAGGACTCATTACACAGAATGCAGAATACGACAAGATGCTTCCCAGCACAAGGCAGCAGCAGATGGTCAGACCTACCTAGCAAAGGCATGGACACAGACAGTTCCCAACACTAGGTAGCAGCAAATGGCCAGACCTACCTAGTGAAGCATGGACACAGTTCAAAGCAACAATAGACAGTTCCTTATCTTACAGGCAAGGCAAGACTTCAGACAAGGCAGCAGAAGACAGGGGAACAGAAAGGATTCAGACAGGGGAGCATGGACAGGAACGATCCAGCAACCTAATGCTTCTTCTTCTTCTTTTTTGTTTTATGGCGGTTGGCAACCAGTTTTTCAGTGCATTACTGCCACCTGCTAGACTTCTGGTGTTCCAACCAAATATGTCCTGGGGTTCTCTACTTTAGACAATCTAGTTCAGCCTGCAGTTCTCTATTAGCATCACTCTGTAGTTGCAATTCCTCGTGAATGCTTAATAAGCTCATTAGATAATGCCACAAACTGCTATTCTTCCCTAACTTCGTCACATGTTTTCGTGTAGTTGCATTACCTCAATTACATTGATTTCATCTACATCACTTGTAAAACTAAAATCGTCTTGTTAAAGAATAGTAATTATCGCACGTTATACTCTTAAAATTGCTGCTTTTCCAAATCTATCTGCTTTTTCAGGTTTTCCTTTTCTTGGATCGCAGCCTGCAGCTGTTTACTGAGACCTCGGAGTTCTTCTTCATTTGCTTCCATGTTTTCATTTTATAATCTGAATGTAGATAATTCACTTTGCAACAAATTCTTTTTTTCTTTTGTATTCTTGTAATAATTTCCTCCATTTTCTGATCTCTTTCCAACTCACCGTTGTTCTTGTCAGGTACTTCTATTTGTTGTTGGAGTTCTGGACATTTACCCTGGGCTTCAACCATAAAATCTGAGGATTTTCCTTAAGTTCTGAAACATTTCTTAAATTCTTGACCATTTGCGATAAATATACTGCCATTAAGATTCCATCTCCCCTGCCTGTGAACTGTTGGATCCTCCATTCAGCGTTTCTTTGACTTCTTCCCACCTCATCCCTTTAATACCAAGATACTCTTCTGCAGACTTGACGATAATTTTAATTTTCTCAGTTCTTTTGCTTGTTTGTGCTGAACAATTAATTGCATCCCCATAAAAAGCACAAAATCCTTTCTACTCATTAAGTGTATCCTTATTTTTCATATTACTTATTTCTCACAATTCACCAGTTTATTATTCCCTGTATTTGTTTGCTTGACAGCCTTTTTTAAAAAATTCTTTCACTGCCTCTGCATAACTGATTCCTTGAGTTACTTTTACATATTGAATCTCAGCTGTCTTCTTGCTATAAATGCACCCTCGATAAGCTGCATGTGTTCCTCACCACAATTGCAGCATTTCAGCCTAGCTCCCACTTCACATTTCCCATATTCATGTTCTCCAGCACATCTCCCACATCCGTTTTCCTTTGCAGACCACCACAATGTGCTCAAATTTCTGACATTTATAGCATCTTAAAGGCAGTGGTATGTATATGCTAACCGCATAAACACATATACCCTAAGTAAACATTAGTCAGCAATCTCTCCTCATCAAAGTTAATCATTACCAATAAACTATCACAATTTTTCCCATTTCTTGTAACTTTCAAACATTTGCCTCAATAATTTTTGCTCCTTTTATGTTCTGTTTAATCTCATCCATAGTAACTTTTGTTGGTATCCTCAAAATAACTCCTCTAGTCTGCTTTCTATTGTTGGGTATTGAGCATTGTACTTCTTTGCTGTCTATTTTACATAATCTTATCACTTTACCTTGCTGAGCACTATCCCAACAAATCACTAATAGCAATCCATTTCATAAAACCTTTTCTCCTTTAATCTCACCTATAATTTTGTTGAGCATCTTCACCAAACAAATCAGGTTCCAATCACCAAAAGATGCCCCGTCTTCACTTAGTTTTATAATTGCTTTAATCTCATCTTCTTTCCATTGTTTTGCTGTCCTGTTTTGATCATCCACTGCCTCCTCAGAGTTTGATATCCCATACCTCTGCTTTCTTTTCTTCCTCTTTCCATTCCATTCCTCTTTCCCACCAACCTCCATCTCTAGTTCACTTCCACTCTCACCAAAAACTTCCTTCAACAGCTTGGCTCTTGATGTCCCGTCCCTCCCACTCCCACTCCCACTCCCACTCCCACTCCCACTCCCACTCCCACTCCCACTCCCACTCCCACTCCCACTCCCACTCCCACTCCCACTCCCACTCCCACTCCCACTCCCACTCCCACTCCCACTCCCACTCCCACTCCACAACCCAAGGCTGCATCCTGAAGCTATTTATGAAGCCAGCACAAACGAGAATCAGCTGCAGCAACAGAAACTGGGGAAAACCGGAAAACCTGGAATAAGGAGCATGGACCAGACTGTGAACCGGAATGCAGATTTCACGGACCGGACCATGACAGTTTAGGTTTTGGAGTTCAATAAAATGTGATACAAGTTTCATAAAACATAGAATGCTTCACATCATTTTATCTGTGAAAACCTACATTGGAGACCCTGATGCTCTGGGGCCGTTCCAGAGTTGATGAACATGTTGGCTTTGAAACAGCCAGAGTTTTGGGAGCAAAATGGCATTGCTTGGTTTGTACCAGCTGAAGCCCAATTCACTCTGTGAGGAATCACCAGCGACGACACCAAATTCAGCGACGTGGTAACGTCGCTCAGCAGTTCCATGGCTGTGAGAGTGGTGAGTCTGCTTGAACACCCGCCTGATCATGATAGATACCGATCACTGAAAGCTCACCTCTTACAGACTCTTGAAGATGCAATTGCATTTCCACAGAATCTCCATTGCATCTCCACAGAAGGTGTGAAACCCCTCCCATCAAAAGTAGCTGCTATTATGGATTTCCCACCACCCTGCACTACTAAAACACTGCAGGAGTTTATAGGCGTGGTGAATTTCTATCACCACTTCATTCCGCGAGCTGCTGAACTTATGCCCATATCATATGCTTAAAGGCAATTCAATTCGTTTTCACCTATTCCTACCTCCCGTTATGGCATACAGCACTCTTGGGTTCCTGTTGACCTACATTCTGTCTCATTTATTTTTCTCTGCCATGATGCACACCAGCATCCCCTTAGGCCTACTTACAATGGTCTGTTCCACATTTTGAAATGGAGAGAAAAGACTTTGATCATAGAAAAGAGGGGTAGGTAAGGTAAGGCATCTGTTAGTCTTGAGAGACCGTGGATCTGTGCCTGGAAAGTCTTCACTCTCCAGGGCGCAGACCTGGGCGAGGTTGTATGGAAGACCAGCAGTTGCCCATGCTGCAAGTCTCCCCTCTCCACGACACCAATGTTGTCCAAGGGAAGGGCATTAAGACCCATACATCTTGGCACCAGTGTCATCGCAGAGCACTGTGTGATTAAGTGCCTTGCTCAAGGACACAACATGTTCTTTCGGCTGGGGCTCAAACTCACGACCTTCAGATCGCTAGTCGAATGCCTTAACCACTTGGCCACGTGCCCACACGAAAAGAGGGGTAAACCTGAAGATATTTTGGTAGATTGCCATAGACTGGCCCACCAAGATTTGGAGTATTCTGCTGCCATGCCCCTGGTGTCACAACGTGACCATGAGTGTGTCAATGCACCTCTGGACAAGCCAGAGACTCCTGCTGTTCTTCCAGCCATGGAACACAGGACCCAAGCCAGGCGGCTCGTCCCAGCTCCAGACAGACTCACAATGCGGTTGTTGTGAATTCTGGGGGTCGGGGAGCTGTGCAGGGTAATTTAATTTGGGTTTTGCTTCAAGAGGCTGGTCTGATATGATGATATTGTTACATAAGGACTTTTAGTGCGTTTTTGTTGTAAGTTTTGGAGTTCAATAAAATGTGTTATGGGTTTCGCTAAGCAGAAAATGCCTCACTTTGTTTTATTTGTGAAAGCCTACACTGGTGACCCTGGTGCTCTGGGATGATTCCTAGTCATAGTCATAGTCATACTTTATTGATCCCCGGGGAAATTGGTTTTTGTTACAGTTGCACCATAAATAATAAATAGTAATAAAACCATAAGCAGTTAAATAATAATATGTAAATTATGCCAGATGGAAATAAGTCCAGGACCAGCCTATTGACTCAGGATGTCTGACCCTCCAAGGGAGGAGTTGTAAAGCTTGATGGCCACAGGCAGGAATGACTTCCTATGACGCTCTGTGTTGCATCTCGGTGGAATGAGTCTCTGGCTGAATGTACTCCTGTGCCCAACCAGTACATTATGTAGTGGATGGGAGACATTGACCAAGATGGCATGCAACTTGGACAGCATCCTCTTTTCAGACACCACCGTCAGAGAGTCCAGTTCCATCCCCACAACATCACTGGCCTTATGAATGAGTTTGTTGATTCTGTTGGTGTCTGCTACCCTCAGCCTGCTGCCCCAGCACACGACAGCAAGCATGATAGCACTGGCCACCACAGACTCGTAGAACATCCTCAGCATCGTCCGGCAGATGTTAAAGGACTTCAGTCTCCTCAGGAAATAGAGGATTCCTCATGGCTTCTTACTTCAAATACCCTCTTGCCCCATCCACCCACCTACCCTCTCTCCTGGGCTCACTTAGCACCCGTCAGCTAACACTCCTTCCATTCACCCAGCTTTTTCCCTTCATTCCTGGTCCCGAAGAAAGATCTTGTCCCGAAACCTTGATCTTATACCCCTCATAACTGGGTTCCATTGTTGGAGCAGACTTGGAGGCAATTCGATGTGTGGGAACTGAGGCGAGGCGAGGCAGAGTCGTGGTGAAGCCCGGGCCTGAGAGTGAGGAAAGACCCAGGGTTTGATCGATTTAGGCGCTGGACGGAATTGAAGCAGTCAGGGTGTCGGGGCAAAGGGGAGGGACAGGCTGGTTCAGCTCGCGCTCAGAACTGAGGTTGTGGCCCGTAACTAACATGTTCCTGGATCAGCTGCAGAGATGCCTGGCTTCACATCTATGCAATCACTTTCGTAAACTTCAGTTCTAAATGCTGATTGCTTACATTAGTAGTTTCCACAATGTTCCTTTTTCTCTGCGCACTGGGTGTTTGACGGTCTTTTTAAAATGGGTTTCTTTGCTTTGTGGAGATGAATCTCAAGGTTGCATAAAGTATACATCCTTTGACAATAAATATACTTTGAACTTTGAACTTGGCTAAGCAGTAATTAATTAGTAGAGGACAGATAGGGAGTGGAACTTGATATAATTTAATTAGAAAGTTCATAAAAGTTATATAAATGAATAACTTTATATTCAGTACACTAACTACCCTGGACTTCATGCTGCTAGCAGTTCCTGGTAACCCCCAGGAGAGTTGACACCTCATGAGATCCGCAGACATGAATGAGATGTGAGCATATTTGTAATTGAGTGAGAATGGATAAGACTCACTCAAAAGGAGTAAATCTTGTTAAAGGGTCTTGGCTGAAGCATCGACTCTATTCCTTTCCATTGATGCTGCACGATCTGCTGAGCAACTCCAGCACTTGTGTGTGTTGCTCAAGATTTTCAGCATCTGCAGAATGTCCTGTATTAAAAATTTGGAGGTTTACTCTGCTGTGTTTTAGAAAATTCTTGAAAATGTTTTTTTTGCATGTTTTATAAGTTCATTTGGGTGGTGGGATGGAGATACATCTCTATCAAAGGAGGTGTAAGGGTCCCTTCCCCATTAGCCTGCAGGTCACCCTTGGACAAGGTGTAGCACCTGCTTCGTCTCCCCGATCAGGGTCATGTGAACCCATGGGAGTGGATGGTGGTATGAGCAGCCAGGTCACAAGTCCTGATTATGCACCCACTGATGCCAGGCAGACAACATCTGAAGAGTATTGATAATGGCTGGCGACACTGCCCAGAAGAAGACAATGGCAAACCACTTCTGTAGAAAAATTTGCCCAGAACAATCATGGTCATGGAAAGACTGTGCTTCCCCACATCATGCAACACAGCACATAACGAATGAACAATAACTTTGATGTAAACTAAAATTAAACTCTCTTGAACTTCAGTGTTAAACTGTTTACTTCTTGACTCGTTGTAAATGCATCTTATACTAAATGTCAATCTTTTAGAATAAGTTTTATTATTCTTTAATGTATTTGTGGTAATATTACTTTATGTGTTATGTATGTAAGTTATATGTACTAAGGCGAGAGGAGAGAGAGCAGTGCGCCACGCATGCGCAGCCCTCTGGTGAAAACTGATATCGTATCTGTTAAATAGGGGCTGTGGACGATTCTGATTTGATGGAGAGGGACGTGAAAGTACAGAGGAACATCTGGAGAAATTTCTGAAATGCTAGTTCGCTGCTGTTGTTACTGTGCGATCGGGAATCTTTCGGAGGGAAGGCCTCAAAATCCCCGGCTTTGCCTGGTGTTGGTGACCGAGACTGAGGTAGAATCGTTCGGACAGAGATGGCGCTCAGTACTTGGTGTCGGAGAGCTGATCGGAGACTTGAAATTCTCGGATGACTCAGAGTCGGATTGTGGTCGGCATAGCAGGGAGAGTTTTTCTTCCTTCTCCCATCTGTGTGAGATGTGGGACATTTGAGAGACTTTGAACTTTTTACTGTGCTCATGGACTTCTTCATCAAGTTATGGTATTGTTGCACTGTTGTAACTATATGTTATAATTATGTGGTTTTGTTAGTTTTTTCAGTCTTGGTCTGTCCTGTGTTTTGTGATATCACACCGGAGGAAATATTGTATCATTTCTTAATGCATGCATTACTAAATGACAATAAAAGAGGACTGCGTGTCTTCATAATCTAATGTTGTGCACCTTGGTCTGGAGGAACGTTGTTTCATTTGGCGGTATACATGTATATGTTGAATGACAATAGACTTAAACTTGAACTAGATAGAGTGGATGTGGGGAGGATGTTTGCAATAGTGAATGAGTCTAGAACCAAAGCCAACTGTCTCAGAATAAAGGGTGTACCATTAGAACAGGGACGAAGAGGAATTTCTTTAGCCAGAGGGTGGTGAATCTGTGGAATTCATTGCCACACACAGCTGTGGAGATCAAGTCATCGGGTATATTTAAAGCAAAGGTTCTTGATTAATAAATGCATCAAAGATTACAGAATTAAGGCATGAGGATGAGGTTGAAAGGGATAATAAATTAGCCATCATGGTGGAACAGACTTGATGGGCTGAATGGCATAATTCTGCTCCTATATCTTAAAGTTTTATAGGACAACCCTAGTCTTTTGTGATTAATATCAGGGGTACTCCATGTCTTTGCAATGGTGCCACCTGCTGGCAAAGACTTAACCCTTTTTAGCAAGGAATAAACTCATGCCGTTTCTTTTTTTATGATTTAAAATCCAGATAAAACTCGAAAAGTATTACAAATTAAATATATCATTAGTAACCACAACTTCTCTGGTTATTTGGCCAAGAAGTTCTATTTGGTGGTACTATTTCTCAGCTGTGCTAACACTAGTTTTCAGATCACAGAGTTATTCAGCTCAGGAACTGGCCTTTCAGCCCATTGTGAATGATACTTAAAGGAGGGTAACTTTGAAGGTATGAGACGTGAATTAGCTAAGATAGACTGGCAAATGACACTTAAAGGATTGACGGTGGATGTGCAATGGCAAGCATTTAAAGATCGCATGGATGAACTACAACAAGTGTTCATCCCAGTTTGGCAAAAGAATAAACCAGGGAAGGTAGTGCACCCATGGCTGACAAGGGAAATTAGGGATAGTATCAATTCCAAAGAAGAAACGTATAAATTAGCCAGAAAAAGCGGCTCACCTGAGGACTGGGAGAAATTCAGAGTCCAGCAGAGGAGGACAAAGGGCTTAATTAGGAAGGGGAAAAAAAGATTATGAGAGAAAACTGGCAGGGAACATAAAAACTGACTGTAAAAGCTTTTAGAGATATGTGAAAAGAAAAAGATTGGTTAAGACAAATGTAGGTCCCTTACAGTCAGAAACAGGTGAATTGATCATGGGGAACAAGGATATGGCAGACCAATTGAATAACTACTTTGGTTCTGTCTTCACTAAGGAGGACATTAATAATCTTCTGGAAATATAGGGGACTGAAGGTCTAGTGAGATGGAGGAACTGAGGGAAATACATGTTAGTAGGGAAGTGATATTAGGTAAATTGAAGGGATTAATCCCCAGGGCCAGATGGGCTGCATCCCAGAGTGCTTAAGGGAGTAGCTCAAGAAATAGTGGATGCATTAGTGATAATTTTTCAAAACTCGTTAGATTCTGGATTAGTTCCTGAGGATTGGAGGGTGGCTAATGTAACCCCACTTTTTAAAAAAGGAGGGAGAGAGAAACTGGGGAATTATAGACCGGTTAGCCTGACATCAGTGGTGGGGAAAATGCTAGAGTCAGTTATCAAGGATGTGATAACAGCACATTTGGAAAGCAGTGAAATCATCGGACAAAGTCAGCATGGATTTGTGAAAGGAAAGTCATGTCTGACGAATCTCATAGAATTTTTTGAGGATGTAACTAGTAGAGTGGATAGGGGAGAACCAGTGGATGTGGTATATTTGGATTTTCAAAAGGCTTTTGACAAGGTCCCACACAGGAGATTAGTGTGCAAACTTAAAGCACACAGTATTGGGGGTATGGTATTGATGTGGATAGAGAATTGGTTGGCAGACAGGAAGCAAAGAGTGGGAATAAACAGGACCTTTTCAGAATGGCAGGCAGTGACTAGCGGGGTACCGCAAGGCTCAGTGCCTTGTAATGTATATTGTAAACAACCCCAGTTTTTAACAATATATATTAATGACTTAGACGAGGGAATTAAATGCAGCATCTCCAAGTTTGCGGATGGCACGAAGCTGGGTGGCAGTGTTAGCTGTGAGGAGGATGCTAAGAGGATGCAGGGTGACTTGGATAGGTTAGGTGAGTGGGCAATTTCATGGCAGATGCAATTTAATGTGGATAAATGTGAGGTTATCCACTTTGGTGGCAAGAACAGGAAAACTTGAAGGGTCTTGGCCCGAAATGTTGACTGTACCTCTTCCTAGAGATGCTGCCTGGCCTGCTGTGTTCACCAGCAACTTTGATGTGTGTTGCTTATTATCTGAATGGTGGCCGATTAGGAAAAGGGGAGGTGAAACGAGACCTGGGTGTCATTGTACACCGGTCATTGAAAGTGGGCATGCAGGTACAGCAGGCGGTGAAAAGGCGAATGGTATGCTGGCATTTATTGCAAGAGGATTTGAGTACAGGAGCAGGGAGGTACTATTGCAGTTGTACAAGGCCTTGGTGAGACCACACCTGGAGTATTGTGTGCAGTTTTGGTCCCCTAATCTGAGGAAAGACATTCTTGCCATAGAGGGAGTACAAAGAAGGTTCACCAGATTGATTCCTGGGATGGCAGGACTTTCATATGATGAAAGACTGGATCGACTAGGCTTATATTTGTTGGAATTTAGAAGATTGAGGGGGGATCTTATTGAAACGTATAAAATTCTAAAGGGATTGGACAGGTGAGATGCAAGAAGATTGTTCCCGATGTTGGGGAAGTCCAGAACGAGGGGTCACAGTTTAAGGATAAAGGGGAACCTTTTAGGACCGAAATGAGGAAAAACTTCTTCACACAGCGAGTGGTGAATCTGTGAAAGTCTCTGCCACAGGAAACAGTTGAGGCCAGTTCATTGGCTATATTTAAGAGGGAGTTAGATATGGCCCTTGTGGCTAAAGGGATCAGTGGGTATGGAGGGAAGGCTGGTACAGGGTTCTGAGTTGGATGATCAGCCGTGATCATACTGAATGGCGGTGCAGGCTCAAAGGGCCAAATGGCCTATTCCTGCACCTATTTTCTATGTTTCTGTGATGCAGTCCATTTGCTTCGTGCACAACTAAGATCCTGAGTGATTCCCAAAGGAGGCTGTCACCCAGCACTTCGACCATTACGACCAAGATGAGAAGAGTTTTTTTACTCAGTGGAGTGTTTTAGTAGTATTGATAATGTTCTGATTTGTTCTGCATTTTGTTGAAATACAGAATTTGTTTCTCAGTTAAACTATAAAGAAGGATCTAGTGCTTTCCTGGTGTATGTGATGAATAAACTCTTCTCGGGCTTCCAGCTGGGTACAGTATTGATTTTAACCAATGTTTCAATGACAAACTCTGCCATCTTCATCAGGGATGATGCCTGGTCCGGTGGAGGAATCCGTCGCTATTGCCTGTCTTCCCTATATTTCCACGGTTTCTGGAAGGATCCTGAAGAAACACTGGATTAATACTGTCCACAAACCCGCAAGGAAGCACAAATCACAGCTGATGCGGGTCAAAGATGACCTGGGACTCAGGACGGCTGGCGATTACCGGATTCCCTGTGAACGCATGGCAGCGTTTATCAGTCAAATGGGATGCACGGTGGAAACCCGTACCAACAAGCACAGGAGATGTATTCGTTTTGGTTACCCGGAGAAATTGGAGGCGGCAGAACATTACATTCGCAATGGCCATAGGATTGACAGCACAAAACTACTGTGTTGCTCCAATGGCTTTTGGGACTGTTTGGTGAAGGAGGCCATTGAAATAAAATGAGAGGAACAGAATTTTAACAAAGACAAAGATCTCGCTCTAAGTAAGAACTGGAATTCAATTGTAAGCAAGGTGGGATAGCAGAAACCTGATTGGATGAGGACTGATCAATCGGGAGGGATGGATGACGAGGGTATAAATACCACCAGACTAGATATGCCCAGGCATCATCCCTGACAAAGATGGTGGAGTTGGTCATTGAGACACTTTGTTAAAATCAATACCTGTACCCGGCTGGAACCCCAAGAAGAGTTTATTTGTCAGTTAAACTAGAGTTTATCTTCTTAATCTTTTTATCTATCTCCATGAAACTTTAGCTAGTTGGGCAGCTGCTTAACTGGACCAAAATGTACTGGTCCCGATGTGGAACCCACTGAGTTTCCTGATGCAGATAGTGCAGGAGAGTTGCTCTCTCAGTTAGGGATAATCATTTCTTGTTATTTGCCTTCCCTCCTCTCCATAACATTTCTGAATATTGTTCACATCTTGCTGCATGCAGGACTGCTTCATATTCAGAGGGCTCATAAATACCATAGAACACCAATCACCAGCGAACATCCTGAGTTCTGACTTCGCGGGAGAAGAAAATAGAGACACAGCTTTGTCCTACTTGTAGGGATAAATGACAGGAGGGAGATCAGTGGAGAGTGATGAGTGGACAGGGTTGTACTGGAATGCTTGGTGGGATTTGGAATGCAAACTTAAGCTCTGGGTTAGAGTACCTATCTGAGAGTACAGCAAGCTTCAGAGATTATGGGAGCTAGGGCTTTACTCTTTGGAGAGAAGGAGGATGAGAGGAGACATGATAGAGGTGTACAAGATATTAAGAGGAATAGATAGAATGGATAGCCAGCACCTCTTCCCCAGGGCACCACTGCTCAATATAAGGGAATATGGCTTTAAGGTAAGGGGTGGGAAGGGGTAAGTTCTTGGAAAACTGAAAGCCCTGAAGGTAGATAAGTCATCTGGACCAGATGGCGTATACACCAGAGTTCTGAAAAGAGATGGCTGAAGAGATCGTGGGGCATTAGTAACAATCTTTCAAGAATCAGCAGATTCTGGATTGGTTCTGGAAGACTGGAACATTGCAAATGTCATCCCACTCTTCAAGAAGAGAGAGAGGCAGAAGAAAGGAAACAATAGGCCGGTTAGTCTGACATTAGTGGTTGAGGAGATGTTGGAATCAGGGTACTTGGAGGCATATGATAAAATAGGCCATAGTCAGCATAATTTTCTCAAGGGAAAATCTTGCCTGACAAATCTGTTGGAATTCTTTGCAGAAATAACATGCAGGATAGACAAAGAATTGATTGATGTGTATTTGGATTTTTAGAAGCCTTTGATAAGATGCCACACTTAAGGCTGTTTAACAAGCTACAAACCCATGGCATTACAGGAAAGATTCTAGCATGGATAAAGCAGTGGCTGATTGGCAGGAGGCAAAGAGTGGGAATAAATGGAGTCTTTTCTGGCTGGCTGCCGATGACTAGTGGTGTTTCACAGGGGTCTGCATTGGGACTGATCCTTTTTATGTTATATATCAATGATTTGGATGATGGAATTGATGGCTTTGTTTCAAAGTTTGCAGATGATATGAAGATAGATGGAGGGACAGGTAGTTTTGAAGCAGTAGAGAGGCTACAGAAAGACTTAGACATATTAGGAGAATGGGCAGTTGGAATGCAGTGTCGGGAAGTGTATGGTCATACACTATGGTAGAAGAAATGAAAGGGTTGACTATTTCCTAAATGGAGAGAAAGTACAAAAAATCTGAGATACAAGGGGACTTAGGAATCCTTGTGCAGGATTCTCTAAAGGTTAATTTGTAGGTCGAGTCTGTGGTGAGTAAGGCAAATACAATGTTAGCATTTATTTCAATAGGACTAGAATATAAAAGCAAGGATGTAATGTTGAAACTGTATAAAGCACCAATGAGGCCTGGCTTGGAGTATCGTGAGCAGGTTTGGGCCCCTATCTTAGAAATGATGCGCTGAAACTGGAGACGGTTCGAAGGAGGTGCACGAAAATAAAGTATTGAATGGCTTGTAGTATGAAGAGCATTGATGCCTCTGGGTCTGTATTCACTGGAATTCAGAAGAATGAGTGGTGACCACATTGAAACCTATCGAATGGTGGAAGGCCTCGATAGAGTGGATGTAGAGAGAATGTTTCCTATGGTGGGAGAGTCAAAGACCAGAAAACACAGCCTCAGAATTGAGGGGTGTCCTTTTAGGATGGAGATGAGGAGGAATTTCTTTAGCCAGAGAGTGGTGAATCTATGAAATTTTTTGTCACAGGTAGCTGTGGAGCCCAAGTCTGTATGTACAGTGCCTAAAAAAAATATTCACCCTCCCCTTGGAAGTTTTCATGTTTTATTGGAAGCATTGGAAAGGGTACAGAGGAGATTTACCAGGATACTGCCTGGTTTAGAAAGTTTGCATTATGATCAGAGATTAAGGGAGCTAGGGTTTTACTCTTTGGAGAGAAGGAGGATGAGAGGAGACATGATAGAGGTGTACAAGATAATAAGAGGAATAGATAGAGTGGATAGCCAGTGCCTCTTCCCCAGGGTACCACTGCTCAATACAAGAGGACATGGCTTTAAGGTAAGGGGTGGGAAGTTCAAGGGGGATATTAGAGGAAGGTTTTTTACTCAGAGAGTGGTTGGTGCGTGGAATGCACTGCCTGAGTCAGTGGTGGAGGCAGATACACTAGTGAAGTTTAAGAGACTACTAGACAGGTATATGGAGGAATTTAAGGTGGGGGCTTATATGGGAGGCAGGGTTTGAGGGTCGGCACAACATTGTGGGCCGAAGGGCCTGTACTGTGCTGTACTATTCTATGTTCTATGTTCTATGTTCTATTGTTTTACAACATCAAATCACAGTGGATTCAATTTGGCTTTTTTGACACTGATCAACAGTAAAAGACTCTTCCATGTTAAAGTGAAAACAGATCTCCTCAAAGTGATCTAAATTAATTAGAAATATAAAACACAAAATAATTTATTGCATAAGTATTCACCCCCTTTAATATGACACACCAAAGTGTCATTGGTACAGCTAATTGGTTTTAGAAGTTACATAATTAGTTAAATGGAGATCTGTTTTTGGAGACCTGTGTGCAGTCAAGGTGTTTCAATTGATTGTAGTAAAAATACACCTGTTTCTGGAAGGTCCAACTGCTGGTGAGTCAGTATCCTGGCAAAAACTACATTGTAAGTCAAAAGAACGCTCCAAGCAACTCCACAAAAGGGTTACTGAAAAGCACAAGTCAGAGGATAGATTCAAGAAAATTTCCAAGTCACTGAATATCTCGTGGAGTACAGTTAAGTCAATCATCAAGAAATGGAAAGATATGGCCTAAAGGAGGCCGTCCTCAAAAACTGAGTGACCGTGCAAGAAGGGGGCTCGTGAGGGAGGCCACCAAGAGACCTAGGACAACTCTGGTGGAGTTACAAGCTTCAGTGGCTGAGATGGGAGAGACTGCGCATACAACAACTGTTGCCCAGGTGCTTTACCAGTCGCAGCTTTATGGGAGAGTGGCCAAGAGAAAGCCACTGTTGAAAGAAACTCACATGAAATCTGAGCTAGACTTTACAAGAAGGCACGTGGGAGACTCTTAAGTCAGCTGGAAGAAGTTTCTATGGCCTGATGAAACCAAAATTGAACTTTTTGGCCATCAGACTAAATGCTATGGTTGGCAGAAACCAAACACCACACATCATCAAAAACTCACCATCCCTACTGTGAAGCATGGTAGTGGCTGCATCATGCTGTGGGGATGCTTCACTGCAGTAGGCCTTGTAAAGGTAGAGGGTAAAATGAATGCAGCAAAATACAGGGAACTCCTGGAGGAAAACCTGATGCAGTCTGCAAGAGAATTGCAACTTGGGAGATTTGTTTTCCAGCAAGACAATGACCCCAAGCATAAAGCCAAAGCTACACAGGAATGGTTTAAAAACAACAAAAGTAATGTCCTGGACTCTCCAAGTCAGAGTCCAGACCTCAATCCAATTGAGAACTTGTGGCTGGACTTGAAAAATGCTGTTCACTCACAATCCCCATGCAATCCAACAGAGTTTGAGCAGTTTTGTAAAGAAGAATGGGGAAAAATTGCAGTGAGTGTCCAGATGTGCAAAGCTGATAGAGACCTATCCACACAGACTGTAATTGCTGCCAAAGGTGCATCTACTAAATACTGACTTGAAGGGGGTGAATACTTGTGCAATCAATTATTTTGTGTTTTATATTTGTAATTAATTTAGATCACTTTGTAGAGATCTGTTTTCACTTTGGCACAAAAGAGTCTTTTTCTGTTGATTAGTGTCAAAAAAGCCAAATTAAACCCACTGTTATTCAATGTTGTAAAACAATAAAACATGAAAACTTCCGGAAGGGATGGGGTGAATATTTTTTATAGGCACTGTATATTTAAGACAGAGGTTGATAGATTCTTGATTGGTCAGGGCATGAAAGGATTCGGGGAGAAGGCAGGAGATTGGGCTGAGAGGAAAATTGGATCAGCCATGATGAAATGGTGGAGTGGACTCGATGGGCCAAATAGCCTAATTCTGCTCCTATGTCTTATCGTCTTATGGTCTTCTTCAGCCCTTTAGCTCTTCTGCCCATCCCCTCCCAGTTTCTTTTCTTTTTTGCGTGTGCCTGCGTGCGTGCGAGTCTGTGCATGTGTGGCTGCATGTGCGTGTGCGTCTGCGTGTACGTGCGTGCGTCCTCTCCCAGTTTCTCACTTCATTCCCTCCACCCCTACCTACTTTTTATATTTTGTAACTTCAAAACATTACGCTAATTCCAAGGAGGTCACAAGAGTCCAAAATGCAGGTCTGGCTTCGTCTTTACTTTAAACGAGGTGTGCATGTACCGTACGATAGCGTGATGACATATGCAATTAGCGTATTGTTAGATATTACTAGCATTTATTTATTTTATCGACATGCAGCGTGGAATAGGCTCTCCCAGACCTTTGGCGTCCTGCTGCCCAGTAATCCCCCGATTTAATCCTAGCCTAATCACAGGACCATCTACAATGGCCAATTAACCTACCAACCAGCACACATCAAAGTTGCTGGTGAACGCAGCAGGCCAGGCAGCATCTCTAGGAAGAGGTACAGTCGACGTTTCAGGCCGAGACCCTTCGTCAGGATGAACTGATGGAAGAGTGAGTAAGGGATTTGAAAGTTGGAGGGGGAGAGGGAGATCCAAAATGATAGGAGAAGACAGGAGGGGGAGGGATGAAGCCAAGAGCTGGACAGGTGATTGGCAAAAGGGGATACGAGAGGATCATGGGACAGGAGGTTCGGGAAGAAAGACAGGGGTGGGGGACCCAGAGGATGGGCAAGAGGTATATTCAGAGGGACAGAGGGAGAAAAAGGAGAGTGAGAGAAAGAATGTGTGTATAAAAATAAGTAACAGATGGGGTACGAGGGGGAGGTGGGGCCTTAGCGGAAGTTAGAGAAGTCGATGTTCATGCCATCAAGTTGGAGGCTACCCAGAGGGAATATAAGGTGTTGTTCCTCCAACCTGAGTTTGGCTTCATCTTTACAGTAGAGGAGGCCGTGGATAGACATGTCAGAATGGGAATGGGATGTGGAATTAAAATGTGTGGCCACTGGGAGATCCTGCTTTCTCTGGCGGACAGAGCGTAGATGTTCAGCAAAGCGGTCTCCCAGTCTGCGTCGGGTCTCGCCAATATATAAAAGGCCACATCGGGAGCACCGGACGCAGTATATCACCCCAGTCGACTCACAGGTGAAGTGTTGCCTCACCTGGAAGGACTGTTTGGGGCCCTGAATGGTGGTAAGGGAGGAAGTGTAAGGGCATGTGTAGCACTTGTTCCGCTTACACGGATAAGTGCCAGGAGGGAGATCAGTGGGGAGGGATGGGGGGGACGAATGGACAAGGGAGTTGCGTACGGAGCGATCCCTGCGGAATGCAGAGAGAGGTGGGGAGGGAAAGGTGTGCTTAGTGGTGGGATCCCGTTGGAGGTGACGGAAGTTACGGAGAATAATATGTTGGACCCGGAGGCTGGTGGGGTGGTAGGTGAGGACCAGGGGAACCTTATTCCTAGTGAGGTGGCGGGAGGATGGAGTGAGAGCAGATGTACGTGAAATGGGGGAGATGCGTTTAAGAGCAGAGTTGATAGTGGAGGAAGGGAAGCCCCTTTCTTTAAAAAAGGAAGACATCTCCCCCGTCCTAAAATGAAAAGCCTCATCCATGAAAAGCCCCAAACAGTCCTTCCAGGTGAGGCGACACTTCACCTGTGAGTCGGCTGGGGTGATATACTGCGTCCGGTGCTCCCAATGTGGCCTTTTATATATTGGCGAGACCCGACGCAGACTGGGAGACCGCTTTGCTGAACATCTACGCTCTGTCTGCCAGAGAAAGCAGGATCTCCCAGTGGCCACACATTTTAATTCCACATCCCATTCCCATTCTGACATGTCTATCCATGGCCTCCTCTACTGTAAAGATGAAGCCACACTCAGGTTGGAGGAACAACACCTTATATTCCCTCTGGGTAGCCTCCAACCTGATGGCATGAACATCGACTTCTCTAACTTCCGCTAAGGCCCCACCTCCCCCTCGTACCCCATCTGTTACTTATTTTTATACACACATTCTTTCTCTCACTCTCCTTTTTCTCCCTCTGTCCCTCTGAATATACCCCTTACCCATCCTCTGGGTCCCCCCCTCCTTGTCTTTCTTCCCAGACCTCCTGTCCCATGATCCTCTCGTATCCCCTTTTGCCAATCACCTGTCCAGCTCTTGGCTCCATCCCTCCCCCTCCTGTCTTCTCCTATCATTTTGGATCTCCCCCTCCAACTTTCAAATCCCTTACTCAATCTTCCTTCAGTTAGTCCTGACGAAGGGTCTCGGCCTGAAACGTCGACTGCACCTCTTCCTACAGATGCTGCCTGGCCTGCTGCGTTCACCAGCAACTTTGATGTGTGTTGCTTGAATTTCCAGCATCTGCAGAATTCCTGTTGTTTTTGCTTTTAACCTACCAACCAGCACGTCTTTGGACTGTGGGAGGAAAATGAAGCACCTGGAGGAAACCCACGTGGTCACCGGGAAGACAAACAAACTCCTTACAGGCAGCGGGATTGCGGGTTGATGGTGCATTGTGCTAACTGGTGCGTTACTGTGCTGCCCCATTCTCATTTGTTTAAATGAAAGAGAAGGCTTAATCAGCCAATATATGCATGATTACTGAAATATTATTGAAATATTAAGTATAGAACCCTACCCACCTTCCAGGAGAACGTCTTCTTGTGATGCGTGCAGACTTTAATATCACTAGCTTCAATATCTCTCCGGTGGCCAATGTCACATTCTCGACAGATAGTAGCTGATGTTGAAACCACAGTACAGACTTGAAGAGATTAATTTTCCATACCATCACATGGTGGTGCTGTTAAGTCTTTCTCTTGCCTGGAAATCATGCAATGTTTTCGAACGTGGGTAGGTGGTTGCAGCTTCTGGCAGCCACGTGTTCCTCAGAAATGTTCGTTTACCACAGGAGCACATCTGTGGTCGCTTATAATTGATCATCATCTTTCAGTAGTATGTCAGTTATGTTTTCTTCCGAAGCTTTTGTCAACCCGTCAATGAATTATTTTGGCTGTGATTTTCTTTTTCTCTTTTAATCTGCACAGTGGCTTCTCCGCGGGCCTCAAAACAGCAAGAATTTGTGCTAATGTGGCATCTTAATGACCTAAATCGATTCCAGGGTCCAGCCTCGGAGACCATTTGATACAAGCCACATTTGCAAGGAGCAGATATGAAGCAGAAGTGGGCTCATTGTCCTGACATATGTTGTGAGGTTTGTTGCTTGGCAGCAGCAGTACACCATAAAGCATAAAAATATGATAAGCCACAGAAATAAATAAACGGTGTGAAAGAGGTAAACACACACAAAATGCTGGAGGAACTCAGCAGGTCAGGCAAATGAACACACAGTCAATGCTTTGGGCCGAGACCCTTCATCAGGACTGCCCGGTGAGGTAGTGTTCGTGGATTCATGGACCATTCAGAATTCTGATGGTGCAGGGGAAAAAAGCCATTTCTAACATTTTGAGTGTGTGTCACCCCCTCCCCAGGCTCCTGTACCTCGTAGTAATGAGAAGGGGTCATGTCCTGGGTGCTGGGGGTCCCTGATGATAGATTTGTTCTTTTGCAGCAGCAGTGCATTGCAATACATAATAATAAAACTATAAATTACATTAAAAATATATAAACAAAATTAAACAAGTAGTGCAAATAGAGAGGACATAATAGTGAGGTGTATTCATGAATTTAGTTCATTCAGAAATCTGATGGTGGAGGGGAAGAAGTTGATCCTGAAGCTTTGAGTGTGTGCCTTCAGGCTCCTCTACCTCCTGCTTGTTGGTGGGGCATGTCCTGGGTGATGAGGGTCCTTAAGGGTGGATGCCGCCTTTTTGGGGCATCGCCTTTTGAAGATGTCGTGATGGACATGATGGACCAGGTTGAGTGTGGACCTTCAGGTTCTTGTACCTCCTCTCCGATGGCAGCAACGCATTTGGCTTTCCTGCAAACATTTAACAGTGAAGTTAGACACATCTCGCTATCTCCATGTAACTGACAAAGTAGCTTCAGATAAGGGCAGGATTTAAGGGTGGGTCAGGCCGAATCTCTGGAAAGAAATAAACCATTTAAGTTTCAGACAGAGACCCTTCATCAGGACTGGTGAAGGTCCTCAGCCTGAAATATTGACTGTTTATTCCTGTCCATAGATGCTGCCTGACCTGCTTAGTTCCTCCAGCATTTTGGGGGTTTCCAGCCTCCTCAGAATCTCGTGCATTCAGATACAGGCTAGATAAGTGATTGGAAGCCAACATCCAAAAGTCAATGCATTCCTGTCACTGTAACACCAGCTTTGTAAAACACCTTCTCACCATCTACCTGTCTGAATTTGCTTTTGCATGGTATACCAAACTTGCTATATAAAGTTGGCTTGTCAAGAAAAATCTAAACTCCCCTTTAGCAATGGAGATGGTGGAAATTGTGCTTGTTAGGGCAAGGGAGCAACCATTGTGTTCCTTGCTCACCTTGCTCCAGAGGCAATGTACCAGGATCTGTTCCTCTTCATCTCCCTTTTACTTTTGGGATTCCTAAACCCTGGAATACTCAGCAAATATTTCTCAAGAATGAAAACAGAAATGGAGATTTAGTCTCTTTAAGTGACTGAATTCCCTGCTTTTTTCCCCCCAGCTCCACCAACCCCTTCCCCAGCCCCAATATGAATGAGAGACAAACACAGTCGACTGCCTGTGTGGTCCAGTTCACTTGTTCCTGAGGTTTAAAGCTATCCACTTAGTATGCAGAATGTGATATTAAATTAGCATAGCAAAGATTAGCTCGAGCTGCATAAAATTGACAAAACCAAGTCACATTTGTCAAAGTTAATAGAAGCTTTGAAGAAATGAGAGTTTAGATAGCTAGAGGGAAGGAATGCAGTAAATATGTTTCTTATACAGATATTCAATAGATGTCCTGCAGGGTGTTTTCTAAAAAGACTGAATGAGGTCTTTCTAGAGAAAAATGGGACTATTTAATATTGTTTGCATTAGAGAAGGATTAGTAATGTCGTTCTGCAGAGATACAAATTTGCTGACGATTCGAAAATGGAGTTTTGGCAAACATTAAGAGGATTGTAAAAGATCTCAGGCAGGAATAGTTATTGTAATAAGCAATTATTAAACCCCTTTGAGTTAGCAGGATCAGCACTGCATAATCAAGAATGGATCTCGGTAAGCAAGCAGATACATGTTGTAAATATATTTTGTGCTTATCAAAGGGGAAGGCTCCTGCTAACAAAGCAATGTCTCGACTTATTACTTGCTGAGTAAGGTTTCACATGCGCAAACCCAATAATGTGCCTCTGCCACAAGCAGTGAAGACATTCCATTCTAAGCCAGTGTGCCTGTTTCAGAAAGGGTGGAGGGAGGGATTCTCCACAGCGATCAGATGTCTGTTATTTCCCACTCCCTTTTGTCCTTTATACTGAAGACCTCAAATCATTCCCAAAAAAGCACATTTTCACAAAGGCAACTAATGAACAGTTTATAAAAAGCCTGCAGAAATAAAATCATTTGTCATTCTTTCTTTGGAATACTCACGTGAAATGATTTGCAAATATTTGCACAGGTACCTCCCTTTCTTAGACATTTGTCAATTATCTAAGAAATAGTCGATCTTTCTACTTTTCTTTGTGGGCACATTATCCTTAAATTTCCCAACTTAACCAATTTACTTACCCTTGATTTTAACTAACATCTTCTTGTCTTTTATTTTTATTTTTGATTTTATTTTCATATTTGCACTTTATCCCATTGTAAAGCACTTTGAGCTAATTTATGTGTGTGAAAAGTGCCCTATAGATAAGTTATTATGACTATCATTATTAACTTGCTGTTAACCCTGATTCAGTCCATTTGAGTCCATTGTAGAAGATTGTGGAGAGATTTGATAGAGGTATACAAAATGATGAAGGGTATAGATAGGGTAGATGTACGCAGACTTTCTACCACTGAAGTAAGGAGGGATTACAACCGGAGGTCATGGGTTAAGGAAAAAAGGTGAAAGGTTTAAGGGGAACATGAGAGGTAACTTCTTCAGTTGGAGGGTCGTGAGAGTGTAGAACAATCTGCCAGCACAAGTGGTCCATGTAAGCTCAATTTCAATGTTTAAGTGAAGTCTGGATAGGTACATGGATAGCAGAGGTATTGGGGGCTGGTTGATGGGAGTAGGCAGTTTAGAAGGTTTGGCGCTGATTACATGGGCCTGTTTCTGTGCTGTACTTTTCTATGACTCTATAACTCATAGAAACATAGAACACAGAAAACCTGCAGCATAATACAGGCCCTTCGGCCCACAAAGCTGTGCTGAACATGTCCTTGCCTGAGAATTTACCTAGGGTTACCCATAGCCCTCTATTTTTCTGAGCTCCATATACCTGTGCAGGAGTCTCTTAAAAGATCCTATCGTATCCGCCTCCACCACTGTCGCCGGCAGCCCATTCCACGCTCTCACCACTCTCTGTGTAAAAAAACTTACCCCTGACATCTCCTCTGTACCTACTTGCAAGCACCTTAAAACTGTGCCCTCTCGTGCTAGCCATTTCAGCCCTGGGAAAAAGCCTCTGACTATCCACAGGACCAATGCCTCTCATCATCTTATACACCTCTATCAGGTCACCTCTCATCCTCTGTCGCTCCAAGGAGAAAAGGCCGAGTTCACTCAACCTATTCTCATAAGGCATGCTCCCCAATCCAGGCAGCATCCTTTTAAATCTCTTCTGACCCTTTCTATGGTTTCCACATCCTTCCTATAGTGAGGCAACCAGAACTGAGCACAGTACTTCAACTGGGGTCTGATCAGGGTCCTATATAGCTGCAACATTACCTCTCAGATCCTAAATTCAATCACATGACTGATGAAGGCCAATGCACCATATGCTTTCTTAACCACAGAGTCAACCCGTGCAGCAGCCTTGAGTGTCCTATGGACTCGGACCCCAAGATCCCTCAGATCCTCCACACTGCCAAGAGTCTCACCATTAATATTATATTCTGTCATTATATTTGACCTACCAAAATGAACCACCTCACACTTATCTGGGTTGAACTCCATCTGCCACTTCTCAGCCCAGTTTTGCAGCCTATCAATGTCCCGCTATAACCTCTGACAGCCCTCCACACTATCCACAACACCTCAAACCTTTGTGCCATCAGAAAACTTACTAACCCATCCCTCCACTTCTTCATCCAGGTCATTTATAAAAATCACGAAGAGTTGTGGTCCCAGAACAGATCCCGAAGGCACACCACTGGTGACCGGCCTCCACGCAGAATATGACCCGTCTACAACCACTCTTTGCCTTTTGTAGGCAAGCCAGTTCCGGTTCCACAAAGCAATGTCCCCTTGGATCCCATGCCTCCTTACTTTCTCAATAAGCCTTGCATGGGGTACCTCATCAAATGCTTTGCTGAAATCCATATACACTACATCTACTGCTCTACCTTCATCAATGTGTTTAGTCACATCCTCAAAAAATTCAATCAGGCTCAGAAGGCATGACCTGCCCTTGACAAAGCCATGCTGACTATTCCTAATCATATTATGCCTCTCCAAATGTTCTTAAGTCCTGCCTCTCAGGATCTTCTCCATCAACTTACCAACCACTGAAGTAAGACACACTGGTCTATAATTTCCTGGACTATCTCTACTCTCTTTCTTGAATAATAGAACAACATCTGCAACCCTCCAATCCTCCGGAAAGATCATTGCCAGAGGCCAGAGGCAATCTCATCGTTCACCTTCCACAGTAACCTGGGGTACATCTTGTCCGGTCCCGGTCACTTATCCAACTTGATGCTTTTCAAATGCTTCTGCACATCCTCTTTCTTAATATCTACATGTTCAAGATTTTCAGTCCACTGTAAATCATCCCTACAATCGCCGAGATCCTTTTCCGTAGTGAATTCTGAAGCAAAGTACTCATTAAGTATCTCTGCTATCTCCTCTGGTTCCATACACACTTTTCCACTGTCACACTTGATTGGTCCTATTCTCTCACATCTCATCCTCTTGCTCCTGACATTCTTGTAGAATGCCTTGGGGTTTTCTTTAATCCTGTCTGCCAAGGCCTTCTCATGGCCCCTTCTGGCTCTCCTAATTTCTTTCTTGAGCTCCTTCCTGCTAGCCTTATAATCTTCTACTCTCTATCATTACCTAGTTTTTTGAACCTTTAGAAAGCTCTTCTTTTCTTCTTGACTAGATTTACAACAGACTTTGTGCACCACGGTTCCTGTACCCTACCATCCTTTCCCTGTCTCATTGGAACGTATCTATGCAGAACTCCACGCAAATATCCCCTGAACGTTTCCCACATTTCTTCCGTACAATTCCCTGAGAACATCTGTTCCTAATTTATGCTTCCAACTTCTTGCCTGATAGCCTCATATTTCCCCTTACTCCAATTAAATGCTTTCCTAACTTGTCTGTTCCTAACCCTCTCCAATGCTATGGTAAAGGAGATAGAAGCAACACACATAAAAGTTGCTGGTGAACGCAGCAGGCCAGGCAGCATCTCTAGGAAGAGGTGCAGTCAACGTTTCAGGCCGAGACCCTTCCAACGTCGACTGCACCTCTTCCTAGAGATGCTGCCTGGCCTGCTGCGTTCACCAGCAACTTTTATGTGTGTTGCTGGAATTTCCAGCATCTGCAGAATTCCTGTTGTTTGTAAAGGAGATAGAGTTGTGATCACCATCTCCAAAATACTCTCCCACTGAGAGATCTGACACCCGACCAGGTTCATTTCGCAATACCAGATCAAGTACAGCCTCTCCTCTTGTAGCCTTATTGTGTCAAGAAACCTTCTTGAGTACACCTAACAAACTCTACCCCATCTAAGTCCCTTACTCTAGGGACATGCCAATTGATATTTGGGAAATTAAAATCTCCTACCATGACAACCGTGTTATTATTACATCTTTTCAGAATCTGTCTCCCTGTATGCTCCTCGATGCCCTTGTTACTATAAAAAACACTCACTGGAGGTAATGACCCCCTCCTGTTCCTAACTTCTACCCACAGAGACTCCATAGACATCCCCTCCATGACTTTTTCTATTTCTGCAGCCGTGACACTATCTCTGTTCAACAGTGCCACGCCCCCACCTCTTTTGCTTCCCTCCCTGTCCTTTCTGAAACATCTAAAGCCTGGAGATCTAAGTAACCACTCCTGCTCCTGAGCCATCTAAGTCTCTGTAATGGCCACAATATCATAGCTCCAAGTACTGATCCACGCTCCAAGCTCATCTGCTTTGTTCATAATACTCCTTGCGTTAAAATAGACACATCTCAAACCAGCAGTCTGAGCGTGTCCCTTCTTGATCACCTGCCTATCCTCCCTCTCGCATTGTCTCCAAGCTTTCCGTTTGTGAGTCAACTGCCTCTTCCTCTGTCTCTTCAGTTTGGTTCCCACCCCCCAGCAATCCTGGTTTAAGCTCTCCCCAATAGCCTTAGCAAACCTCCCCGCCAGGATATAGGTCCCCCTGGGATTCAAGTGCAACCTGTCCTTTTTGTACATGTCATTCTTGCCGCAAAATAGGTCTCAATGATCCAGAAATCTGAATCCCTGCCCCCTGCTCCAATCCCTCAGCCACACATTTATTCTCCACCTCAGTCTATTCCTATACTCACTATTGCGTGGCACAGGCAGTAATCCCGAGATTACTACATTTGTCGTCTTGCTTCTCAACTTCCTTCCTAACTCCCTGTAAACAGATTGATTTTGTTTGCATTTGTAATATGTACTGCAAATTCTTGCAAGGTACTCAGTTTTTTCCCCTCTCATTTCTTTCATACCAAAGTATTAATATTTTTTTTCTAATCTAACCTCTTGTTTGCTTATGTTGTCTTCCTCCTCAATATCCCTGGCTTCTTTATTTAAGGGTCTTCCTTGTGTATGGAAGTGCACTTTCAAAGATCATGGCTGATCCCGGATCTCACTCAACCCCATACACCTGCCTTCTTACCATAACCTTTGGTGCCCTGACTGATTTGTCAATTGAGATGATCAACTTTTGCTTTAAATATAACCACGGATTTGGCCTCCAAAGCTGTCAGTGGGCACAACATCCCGCAGATACACCACTTCCTGACTAAAACAAATTCCTCCTTCCCTCCGTTCTGAAGGGTTGCTCCTCAGTCTTGAGGCTATGCCTCTATTTCTGGACACCCCCACCATAGGAAACATTCTCTCCACATCCACCTTATCTGGCCCTTTCAACATTCAGTAGGTTTCAATGAGATCCCCTCCGCATTCTTCTAAATTCCAGTGAATACAGGCCCAAAGCTGCCAAATGCTCCTCATATGTTAACCCCTTCATTCCTAGAATCATCTTCGTGAGCCTCCTCTGGACTCTCTCCAAAGACAACACATCTTTTCTGAGATATGGGACCCAAAACTGTTGACAATAGAAGTACGAGGGGTGATTGATAAGTTCGTGACCTAAGATAGAAGGAGTCAATTTTAGAAAACCTAGCATATTTATTTTTCAACATAGTCACCTCCTACATGTACACACTTAGTCCAGCGGTCGTGGAGCATACGGATCTTGGACCTCCAGAAAATGTCCACAGCAGGGGTGATTGATAAGTTCGAGGCCGAAGGTAGAAGGAGATGAGTTATACAGCTCTCGTTACATGCACGTGCAGTTCAACGCTTTGTGCGATTATGCAGAAAGTTTGAAGTTAATAACTCATCTCCTTCTACCTTAGGCCACAAACTTATCAATCACCCCTGCTATGGACCACCTCTGGAGGTCCAAGACACCGATTTCTACAAAGAAGGGACCCGTATGCTCCACGAACGCTGGACTAAGTGTGTAAATGTAGGAAAAATAAATGTGCTAGGTTTTCTAATATTGACTTCTTCTACCTTAGGCCGTGAACTTATCAATCACCCCTGGTATGGTCTCATAAAACCTCAGCATTATCTCCTTGTTTTTATATTCTATTCCTCTTGAAATGAATACCAAAATTGCATTTGCCTTCTTTACCATGGACTCAACCTTGTCGTGGTTTGAAGGCTTGCGTGCCTCAATGACCTGGAGAGCCGCGTCGGCTGGAGTGAGGACTGTATTCTTTGGCTCTTGGGCCACCCATGACAAACAGGCCAGACTAAGAGTAGTCCACCGGTCCTCCAGGTTCAGGGGTTCAGCTCGGGGCTAACAACCCTCGCTGGTAAAATAAAACTGTTACGGAAACAGTAATGAAGAATCCATCTACATCTGAGTGTGAAGGTATTCCTGAGTCTCCACCCGGGACTTGCATGACTGACAGGAGTGAAAAGCAAGAGGAAGCTACTGACATGATGAAGGAAGCCCTGAACACCACCAGAGATGGAGAACCTTCATTCCTGCCCTAAATGCCTGTGACATAATGGACAACATGTAAGCAGGTTAGCTTCTCCCACTGTATCTAGTTACATTAATTAAAAAAACATCATGAGACTGAGTAGTTTCAAATACCTAGTTAAACAACTGTGCCACATGGCATCTATTCTCACCGATTTCATATGATTCGTAAATAACAATACAGTAGTTGCTTTGTATGGCAAGGAATGCATGAGTCCACAGTGACATTGATTAAAACCATCATCCAGGAATTCATTCAATTGAGTGCCGATTATCTAGTTATGTATTTCAATAAGGAATAAATCCTCTGGATCCGGGATTTGCTGAAATTATTATTTACTCAGAGATATACTGTATATTGGCAGAAGAAGAATACTTCAAAACATCAATATGACTGAACCTCAGCATTGAAAATTTATTTTGACAAATAAAAGCCTGTCTAAATTAAAGGTCAAGAGAACAAGGATAGGGAACAAGAGAAAATCTGCAGATGCTGGAAATCCAAGCAACACACACAAAATGCTGGAGGAATTCAGCAGGCCAGGCAGTATCTGTAGAAAAGAGTACAGCCGACATTTGAGGCTGAGACCCTTCAGCAGGGCTCTTCAGTACAGGGAACCTTGGTTTTCAAGAGAAATTGAAGCCCTGTTAAGAGAAAAAAAGGAGGCGCACAGCAGGTATAGGCAGGTAGGAACAAAAATGAGGTGCTTATGGAGTACAAGAAATGCAAAAGAACACTTAAGAAGGCATACGGTTGCTCTAGCAGATAAGGTGAAGGAGAATCCTAAGGGATTCTACAGATATGGTAAGAGCAAAAAAGATTGGTCCTCTGGGAAATCAGGATGTGTGGAGAAAAAAAATGGATAGGGGAGATTTTAAATAGTGTTCTATTGAAGTGGTGCAAAGAGGCATCGACTTCCAGGACAGCTTACAGAGGAGACGGTGTTTGCCATCCGAAGGCAGATCAGGGTGGATAAATCCCCAGGGCCTGACAAGGTGTTCCTTTAGACCCTATGGGAGACAAATGCAGAAGCTGCCGGGGCCTGAGCAGAGATATTTAAATCACCCTTAGCGACAGGGGAAGGACCATACAATTTGAGGATAACCAATGTTGCTCCACTGTTTAGGAAAGGCTGTAAATGTAGAGCAGGAAATTATAGGCCAGTGAGTCTGACATCAGTTGTGGGAAAGTTATTGGAAGGTATTCTAAAGGACTGGATATACGAGTATTTGAATAGACATGGACTGATTAAGAATAGTCAGCATGGCTTTGTATGTGGTAGGTCATGTCTAATCAAACTCATAGATTTTTCAAGCAAGTTGCAGGAAAGTGGATGAAGGCAAGGCGGTGGATGTTGTCTACATGGACCTTAGCAACACGTGGGAAGTTGGTCAAGAATGTTCAATCGCTTGGCATTCCAGATGAGGTAGCAAATTGGATTAGACATTGGCTTTGTGGGAGAAGCCAGAGAGTGGTTTTAGATGGTTGCCTCTCTGACTGAAGGCCCGTGACTAGTGGTATGCCACAGGGATTAGTGCTGGTTTGTTATTGTTTGTTATCTATATCAATTATCTGGATGATCATTGCTATGATGTTGTGGCCATTACAGAGACTTGGATGGCTCAGGGCAGGAATGGTTACTTCGAGTGCCAGGCTTTAGATGTTTCAGAAAGGACAAGGAGGGAGGCAAGAGAGGTGGGGGTGTGGCATTGTTGATCAGAGATAGTGTCATGGCTGCAGAAAAGGAGGAAGACATGGAGGGATTGTCTACGGAGTCTCTGTGGGTGGAAGTTAGGAACAGGAAGGAGTCAATAACTCTACTGGATGTTTTTTTATAGACCACCCAATAGTAGCAGGGACATCAAGGAGCAGATAGTGAGGCAGATTCTGGAAATTTTAATAATAACAGAGTTGTTGCGGTGGGAAATTTAAATTTCCCAAATATCGATTGGCATGTCCATAGATCGAGGGGTTTAGATGGGGTGGAGTTTGTTAGGTGTGTTCAGGAAGGTTTCTCGACACAATATGTAGATAAGCCTACAAGAGGAGAGTCTGTACTTGATTTGGTATTGGGAAATGAACCTGGTCAGGTGTCAGGTCTCTTAGTGGGAGAGCATTTTGGAGATAGTGATCACAATTCTATCTCCTTTACCATAGCATTGGAGAAGGTTAGGAACAGACAAGTTAGGAAAGTGTTTAATTGGAGTAAGGGGAAATATGAGGCTATCAGGCAGGAACTTGGAAGCATAAATTGGAAACAAATGTTCTCAGGAAAATGTATGGAAGAAATGTGGCAAATGTTCAGGGGATAATTGTGTGGAGTTCTGCATAGGTACAATCCAATGAGACAGGAAAAGGATGGTAGGGTACAAGATCCGTGGTCTACAAAAGAAGTTGTGAAGAAGAAAAGAAGGGCTTACAAAAGGTTCAAAAAACTAGGTAATGATAAAGATCTAGAAGAATATAAGGCTAGCAGGAAGGAGTTTAAGAAAGAAATTAGGAGAGCCAGAAGGGGACATGAAAGGGCCTTAGCAGACAGGATTAAGGAAAACCCCAAGGCATTCTACAAGTATGTGAAGAGCAAGAAGATAAGACATGAGAGGAGTGAGAGAATAGGACTAATCAAGTGTGACAGCGGTGATTGTAGGGATGACTCAGTGGACTGGAAATCTTGAACATATAGATATTAAGAAAGAGGATGTGCTGGAGCTTTTGGAAAGCATCAAGTTGGATAAGTCACCTGGACCGCGCAAGATGTACCCCAGGCTAATATGGGAGATGAGGGAGGAGATTGCTGAGCCTCTGGCAATGATCTTTGCATCATCAATGGGGACAGGAGAGGTTCTGGAAGATTGGAGGGTGGCGAATGTTGTTCCCTTATACAAGAAAGGGAGTAGAGATAGACCAGGAAATTATAGACCAGTGAGTCTTACTTCAGTGGTTGGTAAGTTGATGGAGAAGATCCTGAGGGGCAGGATTTATGAACATTTGGAGAGGCATAATATGATTAGGAATAGTCAGCATGGCTTTGTGAAAGGCAGGTCGTGCCTTATGAGCCTGATTGAATCTTTTGAGGATGTGACTAAATACATTGATGAAAGTTGAGCAATAAGTATAGTGTATATGGATTTCAGTAAAGTATTTGAAAATGTATCCAATGCATGGGATCCAAGGGGACATTGCTTTGTGGATCCAGAATTGGCATGCTCACAGAAGGCAAAGAGTGGTTGTAGATGGGTCATATTCTGCATGGAGGTCTGTGACCAGTGGTGTGCCTCAAGGATCTATTCTGGGACTCCCTACTCTTCGTGATTTTTATAAATGACCTGGATGAGGAAGTGGAGGGATAGGTTAGTAAATTTGCTGATGTCACAAAAGATTGGGGGTGTTGTGGATAATGTGGAGGGCTGTCAGAGGTTACAACGGGACATTGATAGGATGCAAAACTGGACTGAGAAGTGGCAGACGGAGTTCAACCAGTGAAGTGGTTCATTTTGGTAGGTCAAATATGATGGCAGAATATAGTATTAAGGGTAAGACTCTTGGCAGAGTGGAGGATCAGAGGGATCTGGAGGTTTGAGTCCGTAGGACACTCAAAGCTGCTGCGCAGGTTGACTCTGTGGTTAAGAAGGTATACGGTGTACTGGCCTTCATCAATTGTGGGATTGAGTTTGGGAGCTGAGAGGTAATGTTGCAGCTATATAGGACCCTGGTCAGACCCCACTTGGAGTACTGCACTCAGTTCTGGTCACCTCACTAGAGGAAGGATGTGGAAGCAATAGAAAGGGTGCAGAGAAGATTTACAATGATGTTGCCTGGATTGGGGAGCATGCCTTATGAGAAAAGGTTGAGTGAACTCAGCCTTTTCTCCTTGGAGTGATGGAGGATGAGAAGTGACCTGATAGAGGTGTATAAGATGATGAGAGGCATTGATCATGTTGATAATCAGAGGCTTTTTCCCAGGACTGAAACAGCTAGCACATGAGGGCACAGTTTTAAGGTGCTTGGCACTAGATGCAGAAGAGATGTCAGGGGTAGGTTTTTTATGTAGAGTGGTGAGTGCGTGGAATGGGCTGCCGGCGATGGTGGTGAAGGTGGATACGATAGGGTCTTTTAAGAGACTCCTGGACAGGTTCATGGAGCTCAGAAAAATAGAGGGCTATGGGTAACCCAGGTAATTTCTAAGTTAAGGACATGTTCAGCACAGTTTTGTGGGCTGAAGGGCCTGTATTGTGCTGTAGGCTTTCTATGTTTCTATGTTTCTTTCAACCCATGCCTGTTTGCTTCACTTTCATCTCTATATCGGTGCAGTTATTTTTTGAAAAGTATATTATTTGTCATAGACTTGAGAACTATTATATGAAAGCCATTAGGGCATCAAGTGACTATTTAGTGAAAACTTTACCAAAAATAGGAATCAACTAATTTTAGCATTGTTTTAGTTATTGTATTTCATTGATTTTTATTTATTGTACTTTAATAAATATAACTTTAATGCAGAGAGGTTGGTTGGTTCTTGGTTAGTCAGGGCATCAAACGTTAAGGGGAGAAGGCAGGAGAATGGGGTTGAGGGGGATAATAAATCAGCCATGATGGAATGATAGAGCAGATTTGATGGGCTGAATATCCTAATTCTGCTCTTCTGTTTTATGATTTTATTGCACTTTATTATTTTACTAGATTGCACACTGCATTTGTCAATATGTTCATTTATTTCTGATTATGAAATAAAAATGTATTGAGTCATAGAATCATAGAACACTACAGCAGAGAAACAGGCCCTTTGGCGCATCTAGTCCATGCCAAACTGTTATTCTGCCTAGTCCCTTTGACCGGCATCAGAACCATAGTCCTCCATACCCTTCCCATCCATGCACCTTTCCAAATTTCTCTTAAACATTGAAATCGAACCCACCTATACACCTTGTGCTGGGAGCTCATCTACACTCTCATGACCCTCTGAATGAAGAAGTTTCCCCTGATGTTCCTCTTAAACTTTTCACCTTTCACCCTTAACCCATGACCTCTGGTTGCTGTCTCACCCAACCTCAGTGGAAAGAGCCTGCTTTGCATTTACCTTATCAAATACCCCTTATTATTGTGTATAAGAGCATAGGAGTATGAGATATAGGAGCAGAATTAGGCCATTTGGCCCAGTGAGTCTCCTCTGCCATTCCATCATGGCTGATCTTCTCAGTCCCAATCTCCTGCCTTCTCCCCATATCTCTTTATGCACTGACCAATTAAAAATCTATCAACTTCTGCATTAAATATCCACAAAGATTTGGCCTCAGCAGTTGTTGATGGCAAAGAATTCCACAGATTCACCACTCTTTCCCTAAAGAAATTCTTCCTCATCTCTGTTCTAAACGAAAGCCCCTCTGTTTTGAGGCAATGTCCTCTGGTCTTAGACTCGCTCACCACAGGAAACATACTCTCCACATCCATTCTATCAAAGCCTTTCACCACTTGATAAGTTTCAATGAGGTCACCCCTCATTCTTCTGAATTCCAGTCAATACAGGCCCAGAAACATCAAACGCTCTTCATATGACAAGCCATTCAATCCTGGAATCATTTTTGTGAACATGTTTTGAACCCTCTCCAGTTTCAGCACATCCATTCTAAGATTGCCCAAAACTGCTCACAATACTCCAAGTGCTTTACAAAGTCTCAACATTACATCCTTGCTTTTATATTCTAGTCCTCTTGGAATGAATGTCAACGTTACATTTGGCTTCCCCACCACAAACTCAACCTGCAAATTATCCTTTAGGAATCCTGCATGAGGACTCCCAAGTCCCTTTGCACCTCAGGTTTTTGTGTTTTCTCTCTATTTAGAAAATACTTAACCTTTTCATTTCATCTACCAAAGTGCATGACCATACACTTCCCAACACTGAATTCCATCTGCTAATTCTTTGCTCAATCTCCTAATCTGTCCAAGTCTTCTGAAGCCTCTCTTCTCAAAACTACCTGTCCCACCACCTATCTTCATGTCATCTGTGAACTTTGCAACCAAGCCATCAATTCCATCATCCAAATCATTGACATATAATGTAAAAAGAATTGGTCCCAACACCAACCCATGTGAAACACCACTAGTCATCAGCAGCCAACCAGGAAAGGCTCCCTTCATTCCCAATATTTGCCTGTAGCCAATCAGCCACTGCTTTATCCATACTAGAATCTTTCCTGTAAAACCATGGGCTCGTAGCTTGCTAAGCTGTCTCATGGGTGGCACCTTGTCAAAGGGCTTCTGAAAATGTAAGTACACAACATCAACTGATTTTCCTTTGTTTATCCTGCTTGTTATTTCTTCAAAGAATTCCAGCAGATTTGTCAGGCAAGGTTTTCCCTTGAGGAAACTATGCTGACTATGGCCTACTTTATCATGTGCCTCCAAGTACCCTGAGACCCCATCCTTAATAATCGACTCCAACATCTGCCCAACGACTGAGTCAGACAAACTGGCCTGTAGTTTCTTTTCTTCTGCCTCTCTACCTTCTTGAAGAGTGGAGTAACATTTGCAATTTTCCAATCTTCCAGAACCATTCCAGAATCTATTGGTTCTTGAAAGATCATTACTAATGTCTCCACAATGTCTTCAGCCACCTCTTTCAGAACTCTGGGGGTGTATACCATCTGGTCCAGTTGACTTAGCTACCTTCAAACCTTTCAGTTTCCCAAGAACCTTCTCTCTAGTTATGGTAACTTCACACCCTTCATGACTCCTGACAGCTGGAACTTCCACCATGCTGCTAGTGTTTTCGACAGTGGAGACTGATGCAAAATTCTTATTCAGTTTGTCCGTTATTTCGTCGTCCACTATTACTACCTCGCCAGCACTGTTTTCCAGCGGTCTGATAAGCAGTAATTAATCAGTAGAGGGCAGATAGGGAGTGGAACTTGATGTAATTTAATTAGAAAGTCATAAAAGTTATATAAATAAATAAAAATACATTTGGCTCAGTGGGCACGTGGCCAAGTGGTTAAGGCATTGGACTAGCGACCTGAGGGAACTGAGCCCCAGCCGAGGGAACGTGTTGTATCCTTGAGCAAGGCACTTAATCACACATTGCTCTGCGACGACACTGGTGCCAAGCTGTACGGGTCCTAATGCCCTTCCCTTGGACAACATTGGTCTCGTGGAGAAGGGAGACTTGCAGCATGGGCAACTGCTGCTCTTCCATACAACCTCGTCCAGGCCTGCGCCCTGGAGAGTGAAGACTTTCCAGGTGCAGATCTATTGTCTCGCAAGACTAACTGATGCCTTTATATCTGGCTCACTAACTACCCTGGCCATTGTGCTGCTAGCAGTTCCTAGTAATTGCCAGGAGAGTCCACACCTTAGCAAATTCTCAGGCATTAATGAGGTGTGGGCATATTTGTTATTGAGTGAGAATGGGTGAGACTCACTCAAAAGGGGTAAATCTTGATGAAGGGTCTCGGCACAAAACATAGACTCCTTATTCATTTTCATCGATGCCTCCTGACCTGCTGAGTAAATCTAGCATTTTATGTGTGTTGTTCTGGATTTCCAGCATCTGCAGAATCTGTTGTGCTGATGGGAATCACTGTAATGGGGATTTAACAACAACAATCATTCATTACCCAAAGAGTGGTGAAAATGTAGAACTCACGAAGACAGGGAGTGATTGATATATGTACAGTTAAACTCAAGGGGAGTTCAGACTAACATTTCCTCTATTTTTTTACAGCTGCACAGACCAGCCTTTGCTCTGAGCAGGATATTTTTACACGGCCTGAAAACGGCATGGCACAGCACTTCAAATGATTTTCATTTGTTATATACATGTTATGAACACAGGATGAAAAATGAAAACTCACACACTTTTAATTTTACTTATTAATTGAAGGGTATAATGAAATACAGAACAACAAACAAAATCTTTCACATTTGGTAAACATTTTCTCGCTATGCGGCAACAAAGGCTATGAGCACGGGAGCATTTTAGTTACTGTGCGGCTGCACACCCACACAGCTCAGAGGGAACAGTAGTCCAGGTGAGCAGATGAGACAGAAAGGAACACAGTTAGATTTATACTTTATACTTTACTTTATACTTTATTGTCGCCAAAAAATTGGTACTAGAGCGTACAATCATCACAGCGATATTTGATTCTGCGCTTCCCACTCCCTGGATTACAAATATTAAATATTAAAAACATTAAAAATAGTAAAATTAGTAAATATTAAAAATTTAAATTATAAATCATAACTAGAAAATAGAAAAATGGAAAGTAAGGAAGTGCAAAAAAACTGAGAGGCAGGTCCGGATATTTGGAGGGTACGGCCCAGATCCGGGTCAGGATCCGTTCAGCAGTCTTATCACATTTGGAAAGAAGCTGTTCCCAAATCTGGCCGTACGAGTCTTCAAGCTCCTGAGCCTTCTCCCGGAGGGAAGAGGGATGAAAAGTGTGTTGGCTGGGTGGGTCGTGTCCTTGATTATCCTGGCAGCACTGCTCCGACAGCGTGTGGTGTAAAGTGAATCCACGGACGGAAGATTGGTTTGTGTGATGTGCTGCGCCGAGTTCACGATCTTCTGCAGCTTCTTCCGGTCTTCGACAGGACAACTTCCATATCAGGTTGTGATGCACCCTAGAAGAATGCTTTCTACGGTGCATCTATAAAAATTAGTGTGGGTTTTAGGGGACAGGCCAAATTTCTTTAGTTTTCTCAGGAAGTAAAGGCGCTGGTGGGCCTTCTTGGCAGTGAACTCTGCTTGGTTGGACCAAGTCAGGTCATTTGTGATATTGACCCCGAGGAACTTAAAGCTTTTGTCCTGTTCCATTTGTGCACCACTGATGTAAATTGGGTCGTGCGGTCAGCTACTCCTTTTGAAGTCAACAACCAATTCTTTCGTCTTGCTGACGTTGAGGGATACGTTATTGTCTTCGCACCATGCCACCGGGTTCTTAATTTCCTCTCTGTACTCAAACTCATCATTACCCGAGATACGGCCTACAATTGTTGTGTCATCAGCAAACTTATATATTGAGTTTGATGGAAACTTGGCTACACAATCATGGGTGTACAGTGAGTACAGCAGGGGGCTGAGTACACAGCCTTGTGGAGCATCGGTGCTCAGAGTGATTGTAGAGGAGAGCTCGTCCCCTAATTTTACAGCCTGGGTCCTGTCTGTGCGGAAGTTGAAGATCCAGCTGCAGATCTGAGTGCTAAGGCCCAGGTTCTGGAGCTTAGGAATCAGTTTATTCGGAATGATGATATTAAAGGCAGAGCTGTAGTCAATGAAAAGGAGCCTTACATGTGCGTCTTTATTCTCCAGGTGTTCTAAGGAGGAATGTAGGGCCAGAGAGATGGCATCTGCCGTTGACCTGTTGCTCCGGTAGGCGAATTGCAAAGCGTCAAGGTTGACCGGTAGGCTGTGGTTGATGTGTGCCATAACCAATCTCTCGAAGCACTTCATAGCAATTGATGTCAGAGCCACAGGTTGATAGTCATTCAGGCATGCCACCTTGCTCTTCTTTGGCACTGGGATTATCGTTGCCTTCTTAAAACACGAGGGGAACTTAGACTGAAGCAAGGAGCAGTTGAAGATGTCAGCAAACACTCCAGCTAGCTCGCTTGCACAGGCCCGGAGAACCCGTCCTGGGACACCATCTTTTAGTTCCCCTTCCTCAGCCCCACTCTGGCTTTCTTCCCATAACCTTTGATGCCATTGCCAATCAAGAGCCTATCAATCTCCGCCTTAAATACACACAATGATTTGACCTCCACATCTGCCTGTGGTAACAAATTCCACAAATTCACCACCCTCTGGCTAAGGAAATTTCTCCGTATCTCTGTTTTAAATGGATGCCCCTCTATCCTGAGACTGTGCCCTTTTGTCCTGGAATCCCCCACCATGGGAAACATCCTTTCCACATCTACTCTGTCTAGGCCTTTCAACATTCAAAAGGTTTCAATGAAATCCCCCCTCATCCTTCTAAATTCCAGCGAGTACAGACCCAGAGCCAGCAACTGTTCCTCATATGATAACCCTTTCATTCCAAGTATCATCCTTCTGAACCTCCTCCAGACCCACTCCAATACCACACATCTCTTCTCAGATGAGAATCCCAAAACTGTTCACAATACTCAAGGTGAGGCCTCACCAGTGCCTTATAAAGCCTTAGCATCACATCCCTGCTCTTGTATTCTAGACCTCTTGAAATGAATGCTAGCATTGCATTTGCCTTCCTTCCCACCAACATAATCTACAAGTTAACATTCAGGGTCTTCTGCACTAGGACTCTCAAGTCCCTTTCTATCTCATATTTTTGGATTTTCTCCCCATATAGAAAATAGTCTGCACATTTATTTCTACTACTAAAGTGCATGACCATGCGTTTTCCAACATTATATTTCATTTGCCATTTTCTTGCCAATTCTCCTAATCTGTCTAAGTCCTTCCGCAGCCTTCCTATTGCCTCAACTCTACCTGCCCCTCCGCCAATCTTTGTATCGTCTACAAACTTGGGAAGAAAGCCATCTATTCCATCATCTTCATCATTTATATACAGCATAAAAAGGAATGGTCCCAACACCAGCCTCTGCGGAACACTGCTAGTCTCTGGCAGCCAACCGGAAAAGGATCCTTGTACTCCCTATCGCTGCCTCCTACCAATGTACTGTGGAAGACGTCCTGCCTCGTCCCTGTGCTGAAGACGCCACGCCCCAGCGGCCTCAATGACTACAGACCGGTGGCATTGACCTACCACATTATGAAGACCCTGGAGAGACTTGTTCTGCAGCTGCTCCGGCCTATGGTCAGGCCACACTTAGATCCCCTCCAGTTCGCCTACCAGCCCCGACTAAGAGTTGAGAATGCCATCGTCTTCCTGCTGAACCGTGTCTACGCCCACCTGGACAAGCCAGCAAGCTTGTCTTCAACAAAGATAGCAGGGATAGTCCGGGTAATTATAGACCAGTGAGCCTTATGTCTGTGGTGGGAAAGCTGTTGGAAAAGATTCTTAGATCTAGGTTCTATGGGCATGTTGAGAAACATGGTCTGATCAGGGACAGTCAGCATGGCTTTGTGAAGGGCAGATCATGTCTAACAAGCCTGATAGAGTTCTTTGAGGAGGTGACTCAAAGGTGACTAGGAGATGAGGGTAGTGCAGTGGATGTGATCTATATGGAATTTAGTAATGCGGTTGACAAGGTTCCACGTGGTAGGCTTATTCAGAAAGTCAGAAGGCATGGGATCCAGGGAAGTTTGGCCAGGTGGATTCAAAATTGGCTTGCCTGCAGAAAGCAAAGGGTCATGGTGGAGGGAATACATTCGGATTGGAGGGTTGTGACTAGTGGTGTCCCACAAGGATCAGTTCTGGGACCTCTACTTTTCGTGATTTTTATTAATGACCTGGATGTGGGGGTAAAAGGGTGGTTTGGCAAGTTTGCAGACGACACAGAGGTTGGTGATGTCGTGGATAGTGTAGAGGATTGTTGAAGATTGCAGAGAGACATTGATAGGATGCAGGAGTGGGCTGAGAAGTGGCAGATGGAGTTCAACCTGGAGACATGTGAGGTGGTACACTTTGGAAGGACAAACTCCAAGGCAGAGTACAAAATAAGTGGTTGGATACTTGGTAGTGTGGAGGAGCAGAGGGATCTGGGGGTACATGTCCACATATCCCTGAAAGTTGCCTCACAGGTAGATAGTGTAGTTAAGAAAGCTTATGGGGTGTTAGCTTTCATAAGTGGAGGGATAGTGTTTAAGAGTCATGAGGTAATGATGCAGCTCTATAAAACTCTGGTTAGGCCACACTTGGAGTATTGTGTTCAGTTCTGGTCGCCTCACTATAGGAAGGATGTGGAAGCATTGGAAAGGGTACAGAGGAGATCTACCAGGATGCTGCCTGATTTAGAGAGTATGCATTATGATCAGAGATTAAGGGAGCTAGGGCTTTACTCTTTGGAGAGAAGGAGGCTGAGAGGACACATGATAGAGGTATATAAGATATTAAGAGGAATAGATAGAGTGGACAGCCAGCGCCTCTGCCCAGGGCACCACTGCTCAATACAAGAGGACATGGCTTTAAGGTAAGGGGTGGGAAGTTCAAGGGGGATATTGGAGGAAGGTTTTTCACTCAGAGAGTGGTTGGTGCGTGGAATGCACTGCCTGAGTCAGTGGTGGAGGCAGATACACTAGTGAAATTTAAGAGACTACTAGACAGGTATATGGAGGAATTTAAGGTGGGGGGTTATATGGGAGGCAGGGTTTAAGGGTTGGCACAACATTATGGGCTGAAGGGCCTGTACTGCGCGGTACTATTCTATGTTTTATGTTCTATGTTCTATTCTCATAAGGTACGCCCTCCAATCCAGGCAACATCCTTGTAAATCTCCTCTGCACTCTCTCCATAGTATCCACATAGTAACCTTATGTATTATCTCTATAGTAAACTTGGACATCCAGCTCTTAACTACGACCATCCTTCCTCACGATTCAGCGATGGCCGCAGCATTATACCTGACAATCTGTAGAAGTGCAACAAGATCATTCGCCTTCTTTCTTACACTCCATGTGTTGAGATATGGCACTTTGAGTTCTGTATTTTCTACCGTTTTTGATTCTGTATCCCTAATGCACTGATACTCACCGGGCTGACTGCAATTTTATCTTATCCTCTGCCTGCTCTTTCTGACAGTCTGACTGCATGCTGTCTTTGCTTTTTTAACATCCATTCTATTCTGACACCCTTCACTCTGGTTTCCACCCCCCCCCCGCCAAATTAGTTGAAACCCACCCTCCCCCATAGCTCTAACAAACCTGCCTGTGAGAATATTGGACCCCCTCTAGCTTAGGTACAACCCATCTCTTTTGTACAGGTCATACCTCCCTCCAGAAGAGATCCCAATGATCCGAGACCCTTCCTCTGCCCCCTGCACCAGCTTCTCAGCCACACATTAATCTGCCAAATCATCCTGTTTCTATCCTCACTGACACTGGTAGGAATCCAGAAATTACTACCCTGGATGACCTGCTTCTCAGCTTTCTACCTAGCTCTCTAAATTCTTTCTTCAGGACCTCTTTGTTTTTCCTTCCTGTGTCATTGGTACCAACATGTACCAAGACATCCGGCTGCTCTCCCTCCCACTCCAAAATGCTGTGGACATAATCCGAAAAGCCCCTGACGCTGGCACTTGGGAGTCAACATACCAATCGGGTATCCTGTTCACCTTCACAGAATCTCCTTTTGTTCCTCTGACTATTGAGTCCCCTATCACTACCGCTCCCCTCTTCTCCCTCTTTCCCTTCTGCACCATGGACCTATGCTCAGTGCCAGTAACACGGTCTTTGTGACATTCCCCTGGGAGGCTTTCTGCCACGACAGTATCCAAACTGATATACTTATTATTGAGGGGAACAGCCACAGGGGTGCACTGCGCTAACTGCCTATTCACCCAGCTACTCGCCTCCTGCAACCTCGGGGTGACTACTTCCCTGTGACTCTGGTCGATGATCTCCTCACTCTCCAGTACAAGCCAAATGTCATCCAGCTGCTGCTCCAGATCCCTAACACGGTCTTCCAGGAGCTACAGCTGGATGCGTTTCACGCAGATGTAGTTCCCTGGAAGACGCTGGGTCTCCCAGGACTCCAACATCCGGCATGAACTACACTAAGTACCCCTGACACAGTAAGGAAAAAAGGGAAACTTAATAGAAACTTATCCGGACAACTTACCCAGAGCCAATACCTCTTCCGCACTGAAGCCTCCTTTGAGCCAAAGCCTGACTCTCCCACTCTCACCACTGGCTCAGTCCCAGCAATGGCCTCTCCTCTTGTCACTTCTGTACTTTTATTTACACCTCTCTGCACTGCTCCCACCGCTGATTGGGCTGCCGGAATGATGCCAAATGCACGTGAAGCTCTCTGTTTAAACAAATGCTGCTGACCTGCGAGAATCCTTCTCGATGTGAGCTGCTTCCTCTGTTGTTTTGGCCAACGGAATTAGGTACCTCCTGTACACTGAATGTCTAAATATGAGTGGGGAAGTGTGTGCGATGTGTGTGAACTTGTCCTTTTTCCTTGGATTATCACTGCCCAGTTTGATGTGGAGCAGGTCTGGAGCTGTAAGCAGAAGTGATGTAGGTAGAAGCAGGAGTTAATGATGTTGCCGTACCTGGTGTAGGATCGTGGTGATATTTATTGCAAAATGCTGGAAGTAGTTAGTGATCAGGCAGCGTCTGCGGAAAATCAGAATCAAAATCAGCTTTATTATCACTGACATTTTATGAAATGTGTTGCTTTTGTGGCATCAGTACACTCCACATTACATTTTGTAGCCTGGGGAAAAGTACTCGCTCAGGACAACAAATACCTTTTTGGGTTTTAATTCCTTTATCGGTTTTCCATGTTTAAGGGTCGCAAAACAAAACGAAAGAATTTGCAACCAGTTCTTGCCGTTACAATCTCAGTTTAACTTTCGATCCACACCCTTGTGTATGGACAGAACTGCATATGCAGTATAAAAAATACCAGAACTAATACGGTAATAATACGGTAGTGGCAATTTTGCTTGGATAGCGAGGAACTTTGCCCAAGCCACGCGATCCAGCATTGAGTTATTTACTTGAGAACATCTTTCCTCACCATGCCCAGCACACTCTGGGAGGAACCCAATTCCAACGCCCTACCACATCTTCAGCAGAAAGCAAAATGGTCTTCCCACTATCCCGCATGTGCATAATGACATCACCGTCTCCCCTTAAAGGCACAGACAACTATTCTAGCATTACCTGGATGGATGCCTAAGTACACTTTTAACAATACTGAATAAGATCCGACAGTTACCCGGTTGCATACAATTTACTCCAAATTACAATTTTTAAAAATAGTGCAAAATAGGAATAGTGGGGAAGTGTTGATGGGTTCAATGTCTGTTCAGAAAGCAGATGGCAGAGGGGAAGAAGCTGTTCCTGAATCACTGAGTGTGCATCTTCAGGCTCCTGTACCTCCCACCTGATAGTAGCATTGAGAAGGGGCCATGTCCTGGGTGAGGGGCTCCTTCAAGGCGGATGCTGCCTTCTTGAGGCTCTGCCTTGTGAAGATGCCCTCAACGGTGGGGAGGTTTGTGCCTATGACAGAGTTTACCGGGTTTACAACTTAAGACCATTAGAGCATAAGATATAGGAGCATAATTAGGCCGTGCAGCCCTGCAAATCTGCTATGAGATTCCATCATGACTGATTTATTATCTCTCTCCACCGCATTCTCGTTCAATCCTGTGTCTTCGGGCCCCCACACCAAAGAAAGGGACTATCAATGTCTGGAGTTGAGACTCTTCATCTGGGCTATCACAACCCAGGCACACAATGTCCTCTCCAATGTAGGGATGTTCATCCTGTGCTGGTAGAGAATCTCACTCAGCTGCTCGCCTCCCTCAGTGTATGCATTGACTTTAAACTCGTGGGCCTCCACTTCATGCTCAAAAGCAAGCAACGTGGATAGGTGGCAAAGGATAGTGTGGATGTTGGGCTATCTCAGGTCAGTGGATCCTGGGATTGGGATCAGATTGTTGGCCATGGCGGATTTAAAATATGGAAGAAAACATTGAACTCGAATGGGTCAAGGACAGTGGAAGCAGACAGATCAACTGTCTTTGTTCCTGCCATGTGCTTGGAGATGGAGGCTGCCATTTCGTGGAACTGTTTTACATCCTCCATTTTGTAAGATGGAGTTGCTTTGCTTTCTGTGTTTTAAAGTAGACACAATGATACTTCAGATAATCTGCTGAACTAGAGATTGTTTCCAAAGAAGTTGTTTGTGACGTGTCTTTTGATAGAACATAACATGCAGGTTTGTGAACTTTGGGGGTCAGTGCCTGCCTGGGGTGATTTGAGCTGGTTACTGAAGAGAACAAAGAGCCATAAATTACTAGTTGTTGCTTCTGGATCAGAGTTAATAAAAAGGTGTTAAAGGTCAATCAGATGACCTACAGCCAATGACACTGGAGTACAATATTTGAATTGGTAAGGAACGAGTATAAAAGTGGACACTTTGAGTATGTTATCAGCGATAGAGACCCACTATCGCAAGGAAGAACCCCCATGCCAGGGGCTGGTGAAGAAAGACTAAATCATCTGGCGAATGGAAATCCCCTATTCTGGTGTTATAAATTGGAGAAGTGGTCTGAGTGAGTATTAGTACAGAGGGAACCATAAGGTTTATGTTCTAAGTTGTTGGCTCAAGGTCCACATAGTTACGTTGTTGTTTGTACGGAGATAATAAATTGTGAGCTTTGATTAATTACGAGTTGCTAAGTGAGTTTCCTAACCTAGTTCTGTTGACAAATGATCAACAGGATGTCCATGAGAGCAGGAGGCAGAAAGAGATATGAGGGCTGGTCAGGAGAATATGTAATGACTTTAAACTCATGGGCCATCACTTTGCGCTCGAAAGCAAGTCACTTTCCTGTCCATGTTGCTTGTCTTTGAGCATGAAGTGGAGGCCCACGAGTTTAAAGTCAATGTATATGCTGAGGGACGTGATTAGCTGAGTGAAATCCTCCTACCACCCCAGGATGAACCTCTCCATGTTGGAGAGGACATTATGTGTCAGGAGTTCCCCACCAGCCCGCCGAGTGTCAGAAATCCGTGATCATGTCAACATCGCACTGTACCAGGCAGCTGGTGGAAACTTCTGCAGAGCTTTACTGGAGAAGGTATGTGAATTATGGCTTGGGGAGTGATACAGGCCAGTGTGTGACTTATTTGTTGCTCAGAACAGCAGCAGGAGATTGAACGAGGGAGCTAAGTGGGAAGTGACCGAGGAAGGGAGAGGAAGCTGAGCAAGGGAGGGGGGAGCCGAGGTAGTGGGGGGAACCGTGGAAGGGAGAGGGAGCTGAGATGGAGCAGGACAGAGAGACAGGGAGTCAGAGGTAGTTGGTGAAGAAGACAGAGGCGAGGAGAACAGATGGAGGGAAGGGATCAGACTGGGGCTGCAAAGGTAATTTGTCAAGGAGAAATATAACGTGAGTTACAGTATAGAAACAAATTGCAAAATGAATTTCATAACCCACTGAGAGGGCATCGTGTGTCAGTACTCACTGGTGTGTAGTCAAATAGCTCCTGTGTGTGGGTGAGCTTGTGCACTTTGCATGTGTGTGTGTGTGTGTGTGTGTGTGTGTGTGTGTGTGTGTGTGTGTGTGTACTCGAGTGTATCTGTGGGTGTGTCTACATATGTGCGTGAACTAATTTTGTGTGGAACAGCCTGGTCTACATACAGTACATTTTGCACAGAATCAGTCTGTCATTCTGTGAAAACCGTATCTCAGTAGCTAACCCTTCTCTGAACTGCTGAGATAGAGCCGTCTCACAGCCAGGGAAATCGCCCTCAATCCCAGAGACGGCCTAAAATGAAGAGGTTTAGAATTAACCCCCCCCTCCCTTGGAAATGTTTGTGTCCTGGTTTTGTCATTGTAAGTAGAACCTAAAGTGACCAAGCCCTCCTTAAGATACAAGACCATAAGACCATAACACATAGGCACAGAATTAGGCCATTCAGCCCATTGTGTCAGCTCTGTCATTCTATCATAGCTGATTTATTATCCCTCCAAACCCCATTCTCCTGCCTTCTCCCAGTAACACATTGATGAAGGAAGAGCTGTAGCTGTAGTGTATATGGATTCCAAAAAGCTTTGTGGACCCAGAACTGGCTTGCCCACAGAAGGCAAAGAATGGGTCATTTTCTGCATGGAGGTCTGAGACCAGTAGTGTGCCTCAGGGATCTGTTCTAGGACCCTTACTCTTTGTGATTTTTATAAATGACCTGGATGAGGAAATGGAGGGATGGGTTAGTAAATTTGCTGATGACACAAATGTTGGAGGTGTTGTGGATAGTGTGGAGGGCTGTCAGAGGTTACAGCGGGACATTGATAGGATGCAAAACTAGGCTGAGAAGTGGCAGATGGAGTTCAACCCAGATAAGTGTGAGGTGGTTCATTTTTGTAGGTCAAATAAGATGGCAGAATATAGTATTAATGGTAAGACTCTTGGCAGTGTGGAGGATCAGAGGGATCTTAGGGTCTGAGTCCATAGGACGCTCAAAGCAGCTGTGCAGGTTGACTCTGTGGTTAAGAAGGCATACGGTGTACTGGCCTTCATCAATCGTGGGATTGAGTTTGGGAGCTGAGAGGTAATGTTGCAGCTGTATAGGACCCTGGCCAGACCACACTTGGAATACTGTGCTCAGTTCTGGTTGCCTCACTACAGGAAGGATGTGGAAGCCATAGAAAGGGTGCAGAGGAGATCTACAAGGATGTTGTCTGGATTGCGGAGCATGTCTTATGAAAACGGGTTGAGTGAACTCGGCCTTTTCTCCTTGGAGCGATGGAGGATGAGAGGTAATCTGATAGAGGTGTATAAGATGATGAGAGGCATTGTTCGTGTGGATAGTCAGAGGCTTTTTCCCAGGGCTGAAATGATTGCTACAAGAGGACACAGGTTTAAGGTGCTGGGGAGTAGGTACAGAGGGGATGTCAGGGGTAAGTTTTTTTACGCAGAGTGGTGAGTGTGTGGAATGGGCTGCTGGCGACAGTGGTGGAGGCGGATACGATAGGGTCTTTTAAGAGACTTTTGGATAGTTACATGGAGCTTAGAAAAATAGGGGGCTATGGGTAAGCCTAGTAATTTCTAAGGTAGGGACATATTTGGCACAACTTTGTGGGCCGAAGGGCCTGTATTGTGCTGTAGGTTTTCTATGTTCCTATGTTTCTAGTAACCTTTGATGCCTTGACTAATCAAAGAACAATCAACCTCCACTTTACGTATACCCAATGACTTGTCATCCACAGCAAAGAATTCCACATATTCACCACTCTCAGGCAAAAGAAATTCCTGCTCAACCCTGTTCTAAAGGGCTGCCCTTCTGAGGCTGTGCCCTCTGGTCCTAAACTCTCCCACTACTGGAACCATCCTCTTCACATCCTCTCTATCTAGGGCTTTCAATATTTGTTTGGTTTCGATGCAAAATCTGTTAAGAATTAGAATTTTTCAAATCAGTGTTGTGCTTTTAAGAGAAACTTTCTTAACTTGTGTGTGTGTGTGAAATGCATAAAACAGCATTGGAAGAAAGCAGCATCCTTCAGCACGATCCCCACCACCCAGGCCTCGCTCTCTTCTCACTGCTGCCATCGGGAAGAAGGCACAGGAGCCTCAGGACTCTCACCACCAGGTTCAGGAACTGTTACTACCCCTCAACCATCAGGCTCTTGAACAAAAGAGCATAACTACATTAAACTTCACTTGCCCCATGATTGAGATGTTCCCACAACCAATGATCTCACCTTAAGGACTCTTTGTCTTGTCATTTCATGTTCTCGTTTTTTATTGCTATTTACTTACATTTGCATTTGCACATTTTGTCATCTTCTGCACTCAGGTTGATCCTGTTAACATTACTATTCTATAGATTTGCTGATTTTGCCTGCAGGAAAATGAATCTCTGGGTTGTATGTGGTGACATATATGTACTTTGATTATAAATTTGTTTTGAACTTTGAAATGCCATGGCTGCAAAAAAACAGCAGAAAGTAGACTGTGAATATTCATCCCCTCGTCCAGGGGCTCTCTGTGTCAGGTTAACATCAGGCAGCTGTATTTTTTTCACCTGACACTGATGCTCGGTCTTGCAATCCCTGCACACCAGATTTTAGAATAAAATTAACACGGGGCAGACAGTGTGAGTCTGCAGATGCTGAAAAGGCAGAGAGCCTTGGATTTGCAAAACTGTCTGTTGAAGAGAGATCATTTCAGCTCAGGTGTTGACAGATTTTGCCAGTGACCTGAGGATGTGAGCAGCCACGTGAATCATCCACATTACACATGGAGCGATTGGAGATATCTTCCTGGCTGGCCATATGTCTCAGATGGACAATCCCATTGACAATGCACAGGCCTTGAATGCTGCAGTGGGTAAATCAAAGTTCGAAGTTCAAATTTCTTAGTAAATTTATTATCGAAGTATGTATATAGAAACATAGAAAATAGGTGCAGGAGTAGGCCATTCGGCCCTTCGAGCCTGCACCGCCATTTATTATGATCATGGCTGATCATCCAACTCAGAACCCTGCACCAGCCTTCCCTCCATACCCCCTGATCCCCGTAGCCACAAGGGCCATATCTAACTCCCTCTTAAATATAGCCAATGAACTGGCCTCAACTGTTTCCTGTGGCAGAGAATTCCACAGATTCACCACTCTCAGTGTGAAGAAGTTTTTCCTCATCTCGGTCCTAAAAGGCTTCCCCTTTATCCTCAAACTGTGACCCCTTGTTCTGGACTTCCCCAACATCGGGAACAATCTTCCTGCATCTAGCCTGCCCAATCCCTTTAGGATTTTATACGTTTCAATCAGATCCCCCCTCAATCTTCTAAATTCCAGTGAGTACAAGCCCAGTTCATCCAGTCTTTCTTCATATGAAAGTCCTGCCATCCCAGGAATCAATCTGATGAACCTTCTTTGTACTCCCTCTATGGCAAGGATGTCTTTCCTCAGATTAGGGGACCAAAACTGCACACAATACTCCAGGTGTGGTCTCACCAAGGCCCTGTACAACTGCAGTAGTACCTCCCTGCTCCTGTACTCGAATCCTCTCGCTATAAATGCCAGCATACCATTCGCCTTTTTCACCGCCTGCTGTACCTGCATGCCCACTTTCAATGACTGGTGTATAATGACACCCAGGTCTCGTTGCACCTCCCCTTTCCCTAATCGGCCACCATTCAGATAATAATCTGTTTTCCTATTTTTGCCACCAAAGTGGATAACTTCACATTTATCCACATTAAATTGCATCTGCCATGAATTTGCCCACTCACCCAACCTATCCAAGTCACTCTGCATCCTCTTAGCATCCTCCTCACAGCTAACACTGCCACCCAGCTTCGTGTCATCCGCAAACTTGGAGATGCTGCATTTAATTCCCTCATCCAAGTCATTAATATACATTGTAAACAACTGGGGTCCCAGCACTGAGCCTTGCGGTACCCCACTAGTCACTGCCTGCCATTCTGAAAAGGTCCCGTTTATTCCCACTCTTTGCTTCCTGTCTGCTAACCAATTCTCTATCCACATCAATACCTTACCCCCAATACCGTGTGCTTTAAGTTTGCACACTAATCTCCTGTGTGGGACCTTGTCAAAAGCCTTTTGAAAATCCAAATATACCACATCCACTGGTTCTCCCCTATCCACTCTGCTAGTTACATCCTCAAAAAATTCTATGAGATTCGTCAGGCATGATTTTCCTGTCACAAATCCATGCTGACTTTGTCTGATGATTTCACCGCTTTCCAAATGTGCTGTTATCACATCTTTGATAACTGACTCCAGCAGTTTCCCCACCACCGACGTTAGGCTAACCGGTCTATAATTCCCCAGTTTCTCTCTCCCTCCTTTTTTAAAAAGTGGGGTTACATTAGCCACCCTCCAATCCTCAGGAACTAGTCCAGAATCTAACGAGTTTTGAAAAATTATCACTAATGCATCCACTATTTCTTGGGCTACTTTCTTAAGCACTCTGGGATGCAGACCATCTGGCCCTGGGGATTTATCTGCCTTTAATCCCTTCAATTTACCCAACACCACTTCCCTACTAACATGTATTTCGCTCAGTTCCTCCATCTCACTGGACCCTCTGTCCCCTACTACTTCTGGAAGATTATTTATGTCCTCCTTAGTGAAGACAGAACCAAAGTAGTTATTCAATTGGTCTGCCATGTCCTTGCTCCCCATAATCAATTCACCTGTTTCTGTCTGTAGGGGACCTACATTTGTCTTTACCAGTCTTTTCCTTTTTACATATCTATAAAAGCTTTTACAGTCAGTTTTTATGTTCCCTGCCAGTTTTCTCTCATAATCTTTTTTCCCCTTCCTAATTAAGCCCTTTGTCCTCCTCTGCTGAACTCTGAATTTCTCCCAGTCCTCAGGTGAGCCACTTTTTCTGGCTAATTTGTATGCTTCTTCTTTGGAATTGATACTATCCCTAATTTCTCTTGTCAGCCACGGGTGCACTACCTTCCTTGATTTATTCTTTTGCCAAACTGGGATGAACAATTGTTGTAGTTCATCCATGCAATCTTTAAATGCTTGCCATTGCATATCCACCGTCAATCCTTTAAGTGTCATTTGCCAGTCTATCTTAGCTAATTCACGTCTCATACCTTCAAAGTTACCCGTCTTTAAGTTCAGAACCTTTGTTTCTGAATTAACTATGTCACTCTCCATCTTAATGAAGAATTCCACCATATTATGGTCACTCTTACCCAAGGGGCCTCTCACGACAAGATTGCTAATTAACCCTTCCTCATTGCTCAAAACCCAGTCCAGAATAGCCTGCTCTCTAGTTGGTTCCTCGACATGTTGGTTCAAAAAACCATCCCGCATACATTCCAAGAAATCCTCTTCCTCAGCACCTTTACCAATTTGGTTCACCCAATCTACATGTAGATTGAAGTCACCCATTATAACTGCTGTTCCTTTATTGCACACATTTCTAATTTCCTGTTTAATACCATCTCCGACCTCACTACTACTGTTAGGTGGCCTGTACACAACTCCCACCAGCGTTTTCTGCCCCTTAGTGTTACGCAGCTCTACCCATATCGATTCCACATCCTCCCGGTTTATGTCCTTCCTTTCTATTGCGTTAATCTCCTCTTTAACCAGCAACGCCACCCCACCTCCCCTTCCTTCATGTCTATCCCTCCTGAATATTGAATATTCCTGAACGTTGAGCTCCCATCCTTGGTCACCCTGGAGCCATGTCTCTGTGATCCCAACTATATCATAATCATTAATAACAATCTGCACTTTCAATTCATCCACCTTGTTACGAATGCTCCTTGCATTGACACACAAAGCCTTCAGGCGCTCTTTTACAACTCTCTTAGCCCTTATACAATTATGTTGAAAAGTGGCCCTTTTTAACGCTTGCCCTGGATTTGTCGGCCTGCCACTTTTACTTTTCTCCTTACTACTTTTTGCTTCTACCCTCACTTTACACCTCTCTGTCTCTCTGCACTGGTTCCCATCCCCCTATTGTGAACTAACCTCCTCTCGCCTAGCCTCTTTAATTTGATTCCCACCCCCCAACCATTCTAGTTTAAAGTCACCTCAGTAGCCCTCGCTAATCTCCCTGCCAGGATATTGGTCCCCCTAGGATTCAAGTGTAACCCGTCCTTTTTGTACAGGTCACGCCTGCGCCAAAAGAGGTCCCAATGATCCAAAAACTTGAATCCCTGCCCCCTGCTCCAATCTCTCAGCCACGCATTTATCCTCCACCTCATCGCATTCCTACTCTCACTGTCGCGTGGCACAGGCAGTAATCCCGAGATTACTACCTTTGTGGTCCTTTTTCTCAACTCCCTTCCTAGCTCCCTATATTCTCCTTTCAGGACCTCATCCCTTTGTCAGTATGTCAGTATGTAGATTACCTGATTATTTTCCTTGGAGATATTCACAGTAGAACAAAGAAATACAATAGAATATTTGATTGGAGTACAGCGCAGGTGCAGTAGAAGTGTTCCTGTGCAAGCTGGGCGAAGAGCTTTAGAAATGCAGTCTCCATAAAAGAGGGGTACCGTCCAGCAAAGCGGTCATCATGGGAGTGGTCTGAGTAGGAGGGGTAAGGTTTTGGCTCAGCAGGTGGAGGCAAGGTAAGTAGGTAAGTTCATTCCTTATTTCTTTTTTCTTATTTACATCTTGAGAGAATAGAGGGTATGTCTACAGGACCAGTGTTCTGTTCTGGGTGTCAGATGTGGGATTTCCGGGAGACTCCCAGCCTCCCCGATGACCACATCTACACCAGGTGCATCGAGATGCAACTCCTCAGAGACCGTGTAAGGGAACTGGAGCTGCAGTTTGATGATCTTGGGCTTGTTAGGGAAAGTAAAGAAGTGATAGACAAAAGCTACAGGGAGGTAGTACCCCAAGCCTACAGCAGACAGATAAAAGGGTGACTGTCAGGAGAGGAAAGGGAGAATGTCAGACAGAGGAGAGCACTCCTGTGGCCATCCCCCTCAACAACAAATACTCCATTTTGAGAACTGTTGGTGGGAGGGCCAACCTACCTGGGGGACGCAACAATGGTCGTGCCTCTGACACTGAGTCTGGCCCTGTGGATCAGAAGGGTAGGGAACTGAAGGGGATGGTAGCTGGGGGGATATATAGGTGATTCTGTGGATGTGAAAATGAAACACAGATGGAAGTTTGTCTTCCATGTGCCAGGGACGTGATGATCCTAAACACATCCACAATATCCTGAAAAGGGAGGGTGAGCAGCCAGAAGTCTTGGCACATATTGGTATCAATGACACAGGAGGATAAAGGGAGGAGGTCCTGAAAACAGAACACAGATACTTAGGAAGGAAGCTGAGAAGCAGGACCTCAAGGGTAATAATCTCAGGGTTATTGCCTCTGTGACGCGACTGAGGATAGGAATAGAATCAGGTGGCAGATAAATGCACGGCTGAAGAGTTGGAGAAGCAGGCAGGGATTCAGATTTCTGCATCATTGGGACCCCTTCTGGGGCAGGTGTGCCTGTACAAAAAGGATAGTCTGCACTTGAATCAGAGGGAGAACAATATTCTTGTGGGCAGGTTTGCTAAAGCTGTTGAGAGTAGTTTAAACTAATCTGGCAGGGGGATGGGAACCAGTACGATAGAGCTGAGGATGAGCCAGCAGGTTTACAAGTAGATGATGGGTGTAACGTGAATGTAAGGAAGGACAAGCCAATGACTGGGTACAGCTGCAGAGAGAGTTAAATTGTACCACAGGGGCAAAATTCAAAAGGGCAAAGAATGTAGGACTGAAGATGCTGTATTTATATGCACATGGAATAAGGTGGATGAACTCGTGGTGCAATTAGAGATCGGTTGGTATGACGTTGTGGGCATCACTGAGTCGTGGCTGAAAAAAGAGCTTAATATCAAAGGATATACTTTGTATTGAAAGGACAGGCAGGAATGCATAGGTGGAATTACATCTTTACGAAGAGGTGAGATAGGGTCAGAAAATGTTGAATCTTTGTGGTTGGAGTTAAGAAACTGCAAGGGTGAAATAAAACTTTGTAGAAATCATAAAAAGGCCTCCAGATAGTAGCCAAGATGTGGGGTTGAGATTGAAAAGGAAACTGGAAAAGGCATGTAATAAAGGTAATGGCACAATTGTAATGGGGACTTTAATATGCAAGGGGATTGGGAAAATCCCCACTGGGAAATGTTGGATTGCGAGAGAGAGAATTTGTTGAATGCCTATCAGATGGCTTTTTAGAGCAGCTTGTGCTTGAGCTACTCGGGGAAAGGCTGTCTTAGATTGGGTGTTGTCAAATAATCCAGATCTTATTAGAGAGCTTAATGTAAAGGAACCTTTAGGAGGCAGTAGTCATGATGTGATTGAATTCATACTGAAATTTGAGGGAGAGAAGCATGAGTCACATGTATCAGTATTGCAATCGAATGAAGGGACCTACAGAGACATGAGAGAGGCACGTGCCCAGGTGGATTGGAGGGTGATACTGGTGGAGATGACAGCACAGCAGAGGTGGCTGAAGTTTCTGGAAATAGTTCACAAGGCGCAGGTTAGTTATGTCCCACAGAAGAAGTTGTTCTCAAATGGCAGGGGTAGGTAACCGTGGCTGACAAGGGAAGTTAAGGACTTCATAAAAGCCAAGGTAAGGGCATATAAGGTAGCAAAAGTGAGTGGGAAGTTGAATGATTGGGGAGCTTTTAAAATCGAAAAAAAGGCAACTAAAAAGCTATAAGAAGGGAAAAGATGAAATATGAGGGCAGACTTCCCAATAATATAAAGAAGTATACTAAAAGTTTTTCAGTTATATAAAGAGTAAAAGGGAGGTGAGAATTGATATTGGATCACTGGAAAATGATGCCAGTGAGGTAGTAATGGGGGTCAAAGAAATGGCAGATGAATTTAATGCAACACACACAAAATACTGGAGGAACTCAGCAGGCCAGGCAGTATCTATGGAAAAAAGTATAGCCGACGTTTCAGACCAAAACCCCTCAGATTTCCAGCATCTGCAGATTTTCTCTTGTTTGTAGGTGAACTTAATGGGAATTTTTCATCAGTGTTCACTATGGAAGACACTAGCAGTGTGTCAGAGGTCCGTGAGTGTCAGGGAGCAGGAGTGAACCCCATTGCTATTGCAAAGGGAAAAGTGCTAGGCAAACTCAGAAGTCTTAAGGTGGATAAGTCACCTGGATCAGATGGACTACATCCCAGTCTTTCAAGGATCTGGCATGGTCCCGGAGGACAGGAAGATTGCAAGTGTCACTGCACTCTTTAAAAATGGAAGAAGACAAGAGAAAGGAAATTATAGGCCATTTAGCCTAACCTCAGTGGTTGGGAAAGTGTTGAAGTCTATTATTAAGGATAATGTTTTGGGTACTTGAAGACCAATGATAAAATAAGTCAAAGTCAGCATGGTTTTTGTAAAAGAAAATCTTTCCTGACAAATTTGTTAGAGTTCTTTCAGGAAGTAACAAGCAGGGTGGGCAAAGGAGAGGCAGTGGATGTCATTTACTTAGATTCTCAGAAGGCATTTGAGAAGTGGCCACACATGAGGCTGCTTAACAAGATGATAACATGAGGAATTCTGCAGATGGTGGAAATTCAAGCAACACACATCAAAGTTGCTGGTGAACGCAGCAGGCCAGGCAGCATCTCTAGGAAGAGGTACAGTTGATGTTTCGGGCCGAGACCCATAAGACAAAGGAGCAGAAGTCGGCCATTCTGCCCATCGAGTCTGCTCCGCCATTTTATCATGAGCTGATCCATTCTCCCATTTAATCCCACTCCCCTGCCTTCTCACCATAACCTTTGATGCCCTGGCTACTCAGATACCTATCAATCTCTGCCTTTAATACGCCTAATGACTTGGCCTCCACTGCTGCCCGTGGCAACAAATTCCATAGATTCACCACCCTCTGACTAAAAAAATTTCTTCGCATTTCTGTTCTGAATGGGCGCCCTTCAATGCTTAAGTCATGCCCTCTTGTACTAGACTCCCCCATCATGGGAAACAACTTTGCCACATCGACTCTGTCCATGCCTTTCAACATTCGAAATGTTTCTATAAGGTCTCCCCTCATTCTTCTAAACTCCAAGGAATATAGTCCAAGAGCGGACAAACATTCCTCATATGTTAACCCTCTCATTCCCGGAATCATTCCAGTGAATCTTCTCTGTACCCTCTCCAACGTCAGCACATCCTTTCTTAGATAAGAAGACCAAAACTGCCCACAGTACTCCAAGGGAGGTCTCACCAGCACCTTATAGAGCCTCAACATCACATCCCCGCTCCTATACTCTATTCCTCTAAAATGAATGCCAACATTGCATTTGCCTTCTTCACTACCGACTCAACCTGGAGGTTAACCTTAAGGGTATCCTGTACGAGGACTTCCAAGTCCCGTTGCATCTCCGAACTTTGAATTCTTTCCCCATTTAAGTAATAGTCTGCCCGTTTATTTTTTCTGCCAAAGTGCATAACTGTACACTTTCCATCATTGTACTTCCTTTACCACTTCTTCCAATCTATCCAAGTCTCTCTGCAGACTCTCCGTTTCCTCAGCACTACCACCTATCTTCGTATCGTCAGCAAACTTAGCCACAAAGCCACCTATTCCATAATCCAAATCGTTGATGTACAATGTAAAAAGAAGCGGACCCAACATGGACCCCTGTGGAACACCACTGGTAACCAGCAGCCAACCAGAATAGGATCCCTTTATTCCCACTCTCTGTTTCCTGCCAATCAGCCAACGCTCTATCCACGTAATTCTGTAAAGCCTGTAATTCCATGGGCTCTTATCTTGTTTAGCAGCCTCATGTGTGGCACCTTGTCAAAGGCCTTCTGAAAATCCAAATATACAACATCCACTGCATCTCCCTTGTCTAGCCTCCTGGTAATTTCCTCAAAAAATTGTAATAGGTTTGTCAAGCAGAATTTTCCTTTAAGGAATCCATGCTGAGTTCTGCCTATCTTGTCATATGCCTCCAGGTACTCTGTAACCTCATCATTGACAATCGACTCCAACAACTTCCCAACCACTGATGTCAAGCTAACAGGTCTATAATTTCCTTTTTGCTTCCTTGCCCCCTTCTTAAATAGCGGAGTGACATTTGCAATCTTCCAGTCCTCCAGAACCATGCCAGAATCTATCGACTTTTGAAAGATCATCGCTAATGCCTCCGCAACCTCCACAGCTACTTCCTTCAGAACACAAGGGTGCATTCCATCTGGTCCGGGAGATTTACCTACCTTTAGACTATTCAGCTTCTGAGTACTTTCTCTGTCGTAATTGTGACTGCGCACACTTCTCTTCCCTGCCACCCTTGAGTGGCCGGTATACTGCTGATGTCTTCCTCAGTGAAGACTGATGCAAAATACTCATTCAGATCTTTTCAAATCTCTTACTAGCTCTTCTTTCAGTTAGTTCTGACGAAGGGTCTCGGCCCGAAACGTCGACTGTACCCCTTCCTAGAGATGATGCCTGGCCTGCTGCATTCACTAGCAACTTTGAGGTGTGTTGCTTTAACAAGATTTCCTACGGTGGGGGTATCCAGAACTAGAAGGCACAGTCTCAAAGTTGGGGGGGGGCGACCTTTTAAAGCATAGGTAAGGAAGAATTTTTTTAGCTGGAGAGTAGTGAATATGTGGAATTCTCTGCCATTGAGGCCAAGACTATGGTGGAAGTTGATCGTTTCCTGATTGGTCAGAACATCAAACGACATGGCAAGAAGACAGGTGGATGAGGTTGAGTGGGACAGGTATGATGGAATGGTGGAGCAGACTCGATGGGCTGAATGGCCTAATTCTGCTCCTATGTCTTTTAGTCTTCTGGTCTAATTATTGAAAAGACTGCACACAAAGAGTGACAAATAACCAATGTGTAAAAAAACACAAACTGCAAATACCAGAAAAAATGCTTAGAGCATGAGTTGTCATTCTGTGAACATGTGTATACGGAGCTTTGAAATCAGAGTCTCCCTTTTTGTAAATGAGTTTCCAGCCAAGGCTGACGAGCCTCATCTGTCTGAAACACACACACACACACACACACACACATGCACGCGGAATGCACTACCTGGTATGTTGGTCGAGGCATAACAATGTGGACCCAAGGGCTTGTTCCTGCATTGTACTTCCAGCAAATAGCATTCCATTCTATTTCCAGCATCTCTTGTGTTTAAGCTTTGATCACTCATTACTCTGTACTTCCCCCTCTTTACAGTCACCAGAAAACACACATGCTTGTCAGTAGCATAAGGTCCTCGAGGTTTCTTTCTTGTCAATCACCTGCTGAGTTATTGTAAATGCGGATGGAGATTTGAAATATTATTACTTTGAAGGGTGTTTCCACCTGGCTTGAAGTCAATGTATAACTACATGAGAACAAGGTGTGTCTTGCAATGTGCAGTATTAACACAATCTATTGTACAAGTGGAGCAATTAATCAGTCGTCTGGTTTGACAGGTTTACTTAATAAATGTCTGGAAGTCAGTAATGGCCCTAGACAAAATACAGCTGAAAACAAAACACGTGGAACTGCGACTCTGCCATTGATTCCTTCCGTATTTGTACAAGCAATCTTCTCAGGTGTGCTGAGTAAAATAGTGCACTGCATTTCCATGAAACTCGGGTTAATCTCCTTTTCGGCTGCTCTCGCTGTCAGTGCTCATCACAGCTCAGTTCGCTCCCATCATCGTGATATATGTGAACAAAGTATTTCATTGCCCTTCGACGTTCATTCGTTACGTCCCATGTCATATGACACAGGCAACCATGGCCTTTCCAGGACCATGATTGTTCTTGGCAAATTTTTCTACAGAGACGGTTTGCCATTGCCTTCTTCTGAGCAGTGTCTTTTCAAGATGAGTGACCCCAGCCATTATCAGTACTTTTCAGAGATTGTCTGCCTGGTGTCAGTGGTCGCATAACCAGGACTTGTGATATGCATCAGCTGTTCATACGACCATCACCACCTGCTCCCATGGCTTTACATGACCCTGACTGGGGGGCTAAGCAGGTGCTACTCCTTGCCCAAGGGTGACCTGCAGGCTAGCGGAGAGAAGGCGCACCTTACACCTCCTATATCTTCACCGCGACACCCATACATGTATGTGAGAATGAAGCAAACTACGTGTGAAATATACAGGAGATAAAGATTAAAGATGAACGTGATGTGTCACATATGTATTGAAACATCAAACCATACAGTGAAATGCGTCATTTGCGGCAATGGCCAACACCGTCTGAGGATGTTCTGGGGGCAACCTGCTCCTGTTGCCACACTTCCGGCACCAATATTGCATGCTGACAATTTACTAACCCTAACCCAATCTTTGGAATGTGGGAGAAAACTGGAGATAACTTGCTCTTTCTTTCTGCCAAGTTAAACGACTTGGTCTACAAAATCCAATGCGAGGACTGCAGCAAATATTACATCAGCCCAACCGGCAGAAAACTATCCACAAGGATGCCTGAACATCAGCTGGCTGTAAACCAGCCTGACCAGCTCTCCCTAGTCTCTACTCGTGAAGATCGAGAGAGGCACAAGTTTGACTGGGCATCGGTGAAAGTCATGGTGCAAGCAAGTAAGTGGGATGCGAGGGAATTCCTAGAAGTGTGGTTTTCCGTGAACGATTCTGTAAAGAGACATGTAGGCCCTGATCTTGTTTCCAGCATGTGGGAAAAATTCCAGACCACAACACGTGAAGTTCGCCACGGAACCAACCAGCAAACATGAGGAAATCTGCAGATGCCGGAAATTCAAGCAACACACACAAAATGCTGGTGGGAAGCACAGTCGACATTTCAGGCCGAGACCTTTGTCCTGACGAAGGGTCTCGGCCTGAAACGTCGACTGTGCTTCTTCCTATGGATGCTGCCTGGCCTGCTGCGTTCCACCAGCATTTTGTGTGTGTTGCGTAACCAACCAGCAAAGAGACTTTCTCCCCACATCACAATTCCGAAATGGCGACCAATCAGCTGATTGGTAAGTGTATACAGGCCAGGCCCTCAGAGGACACATGACAATCAACAGTGCACCGATGATATCTCCTTGCACGGTGATGAAACACTTGCAAGCAAATTGTCAAATTCGGAGAACAACTTACCTTAACCACAGTTTGGTTTCTCTATTGCCTTTGTTCAACCATCATCCTGTAACTCAAAACTAACCTGTTTTTTTTCATTTTCCTGTTCAGATGAAAGTTCTCTGACCTGAAACCAGAACTATATTTTCCTTTCCACGATGTTGCTTGATGCCCGGAACATTTTCTGTTTCTTTTTCAAATTTCCAGCATATGCAATTTTTTTTGATTTTTCACCTCCCGTGATACAGTCAGGCAGCTCCAACTTCTGACATCTGTGGCAGCAGGCGCAATTCGCAAACATACCCTCACCAGTCTCTGCAGGAACCAACAGAATCAGAGAGTTATCCTTGATCACAGGACATAGTCTTGTGTAGTCAGTATTGTTAGGAGTGTATGAATTAGGATCTACATTCACAGATCCCTCAAGGTTGCTGCAAGGTTGTTAGGTGGTATGATTTGTTGGCCTTCATTAGTCAGGAGACTGAGTTCAAGAGCTGTGTGGTGGAGGTGGATTCAATTGTAATATTTAAGAGAAGTTTGGATAGGGACTTGGATGAGAAGAGTATGGTGAGCTATGGCCCTGGGGTCCTGATGGATGAGACTAAGCAAAGGATCTCAGGTTGGGATGAACTAGATGGGCTGAAGGGCATGTCTCTGTTCTCTATGACTCTATGAATTCAAAACTATGAATAGAAACATGTTATTCCATTATCACTGCCTTTTTGTGTGCTGGGAGGGGTGGTTATTGACCTTTTTTATGCCATGCACCAATACCATTAAGCAAGAGGTCCTTGGAGCCCATGTTGGGAACCCCTGTTTTAGAGCCCTTCAATGGTACTAAATCATCCAAGGTTTAGACAATAGACAATAGACAATAAGTGCAGGAGTAGGCCATTCAGCCCTTCAAACCAGCACCTCCATTCACTGTGATCATGGTGGATCATCCACAATCAATATCCAGTTCCTGCCTTATCCCCATAACCTTTGATTCCGCTATCTTTAAGAGCTCTATCCATCTCTTTCTTGAAAGCATCCAGAGACTTGGCCTCCACAGCCTTCTGGGGCAGAGCATTCCATCTATCCACCACCCTCTCTCTCTCTGGGTGAAAAAGTTCTTCCTGATAGTTTAGTTGCTATGGAGACCCTGCCACAACTCACGAGAGCTCCAGGCTCCAAAGGCCAAATCAGATGTGTGAGGGGTTTGATAACCATCAAACTTTGTGACTGCTTGAGTTAAGTATGTGGTTGGGGAATGTGTGGGATGCTTTTATAGACAGCAGCCTGTGTCCAGTCAATCCAGTCATTTATATGCTAGTAGCAAAATAAAATTTCTGTTTTACTCTGCATCATTATCATCATCATCATTATGTGCCGTGTCGTATGATGTGGGCGATCATTGTCCTGACCATGATTGTTCTTGGCAAATTTTTTTACAGAAGTGCTTTGCCATTGCCTTTTTCTGGGCAGTGCCTGTACAAGACTGGTGACCCCGCAGCCATTATCAATACTCTTCAGAGATTGTCTGTCTGGCGTCAGTGGTCACATAACCAGGTCTTGTGATATGCACCGGCTGTTCATATGACCATCCACCACCTGCTCCCATGGCTTCACCTGACCCTGACTGGGGGCTAAGCAGGTGCTACACCTTGGCCAAGGGTGACCTATTGGCTAGTGGAGGGAAGAAGCGCCTTTACACCTTCTTTGGTAGAGGCATATCTCCACCCTGCTACCCATTGTTCTGTATACATGGAATATTTGCACTGTGG